>NW_027273861.1:26440000-27152500 GCF_046630095.1 Trachinotus anak | reverse complement strand
AGAACCAAAAACCATTTTAGTGTAGTTTTACATCATAATAGTAACAAAGGTCAGTGACTGACTGTGAGTGACCTCATACAAAAATAGCAGATTTCAGGTAAACACTAAGAGAAAAACCAAATCCTGCAAGGTTGGGTGGTGGGTCCAGGTGGACGGAGCTTGGTGCATGGCTGAAGGAGGTGACTGCTTTGTTGTGACATCACAAAGTTACAGAAGTCCTGGCCGCTTGTTTTAAGGCTCAGTTTCTGAATACAGGCTGTGTGCATTTCTCTGTGGACTGAGGCTTTGATACTTTCACAGTATTAATATAGAACCTAGACCTGCTTTATAATTAAAAAAAACACATGGACATCTATCTTCATACTATATGTCATCTTTAATTTTATCTAATTTTGTGTTAAATGAACTCCTGCAGTTCACCAGTTGCTCAGGTTGCTGAGCCAGCTGTGAACATGTGCGGAGCCCCCTCTGCAGCTCACTGGCAGCAGTGCAGCAGTAGGATCTGCTGGTTCACATGCAAGTAAGTGAGTGAGTGAGTGAGTGTGTCAGTGTGTGTGTGTGTGTGTGTGTGTGTGTGTGTGTGTGTGTGTGTGTGTGTGTCTGCGCATGTGTCCCAAATCTGGCTGTACACCCTGACCCACTCACAGGTGAGTATAAATAGTACTGACCCCCGATTCTGGGCTTTCCTGCCAAGTCACACTGGGCCAAGACGACATGATGAAATGGAGACGGGCGGTCTTCTCTGACCAATCAGTGCCATCTCTACTGTTGGTCAGCGTGGGACTACAGTCATACCTTTATTGCTGCCAACAGACTCCAACCACTGCTGATAACTAACCACCTGCCAGGTTTTAAATTACGAACAGACCAACTAATCATCAAGATATCATCAAATTATTAAATGTACCAATGCTAATTTTTACTTTTAGCACTGAAAGCTTAGTTGCTTGTCATCTGTGGGTTTTGGGCCTTAAAACCGGGAAACTGTAAAGAGAATTTTCACCATTTTCACACACTCTGCAGCAATGCAAACACACTGAAATCCTGACTAGTCAAAATGTTGAATTTCCACATTTACTCTAGAACAATGCTGAACTACAATGTATTGTTGCCATTTTGATATCTGCTTCATCTGAGACATTTGCTTCAGTTAAAGTGGTTAATAAAAGGGTTTACATGGCAATATTTAAGATATTTCTTTGCTGAATTGATAATATCAATGTCTCAAACTGTCACAGGCACATTTTCAGTGTCTCAAAATCACAGCAGCCAAACATGTGTCACAATAGAGCAGAGTTTATCCAATCAGAATGCAGGGTCGAAGTGCTGAGCCTCAGTTTCGACACCCAAGATGATCAACAAATCCTTCATCATTGTTGTGGCCTGTATTACTGGTTATTAATATCACAACCACAGCTCACAGTCTGTGCTCCCCACCTATCGCTGCTGACTCCCCTATGCCCACCATGACAACCCTGCTGGCATGACCACTGCTGAAAAAAACCACAGCTTCCCATGCCAGAGTTGCCATACCAAGATGGTTACGCCTCCGCGACGAGAAATGCCAACGCCGCTAATTCCAACTCACTGACAGTCACATCGAAGCCACTACTGTAAATCATACAAGCTGTTTTGAATGAGAGTGCAGGAGCAAGTGCGACAGATACACACAGCCACAGAAAACACCGACACACTTCCCCCAACCACACACAGAGTTGAGGACTCAATTACTCGACTTCTGTTCAGAGCAAATCTCGCTAATTAAATAGCTTAAGCATTAATTATTCAACCAGAGAGAGAGAGAGAGAGACCCTTGACGAAGGGAGAGGCGAGGGAGAGGGTACTGAAGGAGCATGGGAAGGGGATGATGGAGGGGGATGCAGCATTCTTCTCAGGGCTATAAAACAATCCGCACCCAGCGCGGCTAATCAATATAGCCCTGCTGGAATTAGCAGTTATCTAAAAACCCCTTTAACAACAGCACGCTTACTGACAAACACAAACAGTCATCCATTATTAAATACCAAAACACATCTGAGGCCATGCAGAACCGGGGGAGTATGCAGGGACACATGAAAACACTGAGGGTGTGGGTGGTGTGATGATGGGAGGAGGGTGAGGATGTGGGAGGCTGAATGGAGAGGAAGTTAAGTGAGATTGAGGGAGAGGGAGAGACAGAGGAATGAAACAGAGAAAGAAGGACAAATTACTTTATTACAACGTGGGTCTTATTTCTGTCGTTTTTGCCAACATTTTGAACAGTGACACACCGTACTCGCTAAATTCATCGCTGAGATCTGGTAACATTAGCCATTTAATATCTCGATACAAATGTTGTGACAAACGATATTATCCCAGTGGGGGGTGGGGGCACTGCCACTAAACAGCAGCTTAATGTACAGTAAGCAAAGCAGTGAAATCAGGGTCAGACCTGGCAGCAGGGCAGACTGCAAAAAAGAGCAATCAAACTTTTTTGTTGATATTATGAAAAATATCCCATAAGGCAGTAAACTTTTGCAATATTTGATATCATCAAATAGAGGCCTGAGCCTAGGTAAAATAGACGTCAGAAACAGACCTGGACAGAACTGACGATTGGGTCTTTTTTTTCTCTTTCAAATAAGCAAAGCTAAGCTTGGGATTGTGTACAGACTGTAAAGAAATCAATAGCACTAAGCAGTAACAATAGCGTGGATAAACATTTTATAAGAAGCTCAAAGCTCAAAGCATTTAAACGTCTTGATGGCCATGTTGATGGGCTTCTAGTTCTGCTGATCTGATTGGCTGGCTGTGCCTCGTAACAACTCCTCTGATAAACTAATGATGAATTCAGTTTTACATGAACACTTACTAAAGGTTCCCTGTAGCATAGTACACCTAAGACAAAAAGAATCCTGATAGAAAAAGAAAAGTTTCACATTGCTGCCAAAAATAAGACCAATACTGTAAGTGGCTAAAGTGGCTTTCAGGACAGTTCACACCTGTCCATGATGTGTCTGCTGAAGAACCTGTTCCACATATGTTCCCAGCCCAGACAGCATCATTCCTAATGACTGCATTTGGGGGACACCTGTAGGGAGGTCATGGTGGGCTTAGGAAGCTTACCCTCTGACAGCAACCAAGGAGGTCAGGGATGTAAGGGAAAGTCGGGGCATTGAGCTTAGAGGTCTACATGCCAATCATGGTTGGAGGTACACAGTCAAACACCCATGGGCCCCAGAGACTGGACAAAACTTAACTTTCCCCATGGGAGGGACAAAGACACAGAGGAGAAAAGGGAAAGGAGGGGACGAGTGGTGACGGAGAGAGGAAAGAAGGTACTTAGATGGATGGGAAACGAGTAGTAGGGACCGCTGGGAGATAGTAGGGGGTCACTGAATAACTCTACAAGACCAGAATAGACTTGGGGGGTTCGGGTGTCCAAGCCAGTATGACTGAAATGGAAAGTTGGAAAGGTTGAGGAAAAAAAAAAAAATGAAGATAAAGGGTCAGGTTTCTGCTCAGCTTAGGTCCTCGACCTGAAGCCCCACTCTGGAATTGGGATGGAGAGCCAGGGGGAGCAGGTGGGTTGGGGAGGGCATAAGATTGAAAGGGGAGCAGAAAGATGGCAACAGACAGCAAGACAGAGATAAAATGATAAGCTTATAATCATAAAACCTGAGTACTGAGCTAGGAGGGATGATCAGTTCACATGACCATACGAAATTCACTAACATTATAGGAACGGCTCCTACTTGGCTCCACCAACCCACCGAGACTTGCAGCCAAGCCATCAATTAGGGGAATACGACTAATTCCTCTGGACAGGGAGGAAGTAGAGAAATAGAGTGAGGGTGTGGGTGAGCAATTACAGAGTCTGACCACAGGATAGTGTAGAGGGAAAATTATGGAAAGTACTGAAAATGCATGCTGTACATGTGGTCTGCAGGGACAACACGACTGAAGATCCCTGCCGCCTCTAAAGCATTGATTCGGTCGACAAAGTCAAAAGATTATTACAATCACACTTTGTTCATTCGGCACTGAAAGTAGAGCTGAGCAATGTGTGGGGCTGAGTATCATTTGAAAAGCCAATATAACACAAGAGTTCCAGTGACAAATATAACATCAAAATGATACTTTTGAAGACCATACTGAGAAACAGCCTTTAAGAACCTTTCCATCCAACCAAAAACCCACCCAGACATCCTCATGTTAAATGCTGTCTAAACACAAGCAGCCAAACACGAACATACCTGACAGATTCTGACTTAAATCAGGAACTATGTCTAAAAGCAAGTGATCAGAATTATCACTCAGACCTATCATTCAACATCTGATTTCCATTTGAATATTGTCCTAATATGACCTCATTGTCATTGTTTTCTCACACAGGTGGGTGTTGTCTGTTGTACTTAAGACCAAACCCAGCTGTGATAACTATGTAATATAGTGTAATGCTGCATCATTGCTGCACAGGGTGTAGGAAAAGCATTTTGTCACAACTAGTTGGCAGTGCAAGAAGAACTGGATGCAATTGCACTTCAAAGGCTAAATTACAGTTAAAGCAACAAATTTCTGAACTGAACTCTCAAAGTTCTGCTAGAGCTTTAGACTTTTCTAATTGATTGTGTTATGCAGTAAAAACTCTACTTGCTCAATCACCATATACAAAATATTAATGATTGTTTCTTAGAAGATTCTTCCATGATAATGCCTTTTGAAAGCATCGGTACTATCAGCACATTATTGGTAACGTTTTGCCAAAATATTGTGATGTTTGAAGCCTACAATCAGAGATGCCTTTGGACCGAATGTTTAAGAGTTTTAAAGCATTTTGTACTCTGCTTATGCCCACTGTGCATCTCATCTTTTATCTACAATGAATCAACAAAAGATCATCTCGCATTGTCTGGACCCTGAGAACTGAAAGTGTTTTAGATTAATCCACAGTTCAAATTTGGCCCCGTAAAGCAAATATAGAGATCCCAAAGTCAAGCCCTTGAAAAGACGATTAGATTATGTGATTAAATTGAACAGTACAATTTTCCTTGAAAACGATACAAGACCCTGAAGTCATGAACCATCCCCCAAGTCAACAGCCATGCCCAGTGCCCAGATAACACTGCCCTAACCATAATGACCAACCAGTGACCACATGCCCCCCTCCCCCACAATCAGTCACACAATCCCTGCTCTACCATGTGTCCATGCCCGTGTGTGTGGGACATAATTAACATGCCACACGCGCCTCAGACTCTTTGCTCGTCTTCCCACGTAAACGGCAAACCCCCAGTGATTATTATGGTAACACGTCAGTGTGTGCAGACATATGGAGGAGAGCTGGGGGGGATAGGGTTACTGTCATAGGGTTGGGAGTACAGCAGGGTGAGGGGCTGGGCAGCTATACCAGCATGCTCTCCAGCTGACAAAAGGTGAAGATTTATGGAGCGGCTCCTAACGGCCCCTGACTTTCCCCTCCCTGTTACCAGAACAGATATATGCTTTATGTAACACAACAACACTGACACACACTCATCAATAAAATTTAAGAAACTGCTCAAGAATAAACTGAGTCTATTTTTGTAAGTTTTCACCTATTTACTACAAATGATGAAAACATCTGAATGATTTAATACATTATGAAATATAATATTCCTCTATTAAAACTTCCTACCACCACCAGGTAGAGTGTCTGTTTACATGGATGGATGTGAACTTGGTGTAACAGTCCAGTCTTTGTGCTGATACTGAAATGATCCCCATATGACAAATCTGCAGATTGGAGGTAAATAAGGTATTGAAAAGTTTTTGTTGGGTGTCTGTACCACAGCTCAGTTATTGGCACTAATATGGAAACATCTGTAATATAAAGTACACACGATTTTCCGTTTATGAGTTCCAACAGAACCGGAAAACACTGGTATAGTCCTTTAAAAGAAGAAATAAAAAAAAAAAAAAAACCAAAAAACTGTGAAATATTGAGAAAACAGCAAATCATTGCTTGAACAGAATAAATTAGACGTCGCAGTCTGTGAGCAGATGTCATGAGGAACTGTGCATGTTCAATTTTAAAAACTGGAACCTTAGGTTATCGTGAGAATTCATACTCCTGTAGCTAAAGATGGAAACACCCCCTGCCCCAGCCAAGCCATTTACCAATAAATGACACTTGCATTGCCCGCCATGTGTTCTCAAATAATTAGTCGGGCTCCGCCTGCGTCCCGTTAGGTTTCTGATTTATTCAGACAGCCTGGCACATGGGCCACTCCTCTGGATACCAAGAAAACATTTACCTCCTTAACTGGGAAAGAGTCAAAGTCATCTCTGGCTAAAGTTTCAGGACTCAATAGTATTGATTACACATTTCAACACATGCCGCTCACCCCCCCTCACAGATACACATTATAAAAACAACCCCTCAAGATGGCACACAGCACTCTCAGCTCATCTTAGAGTTCAGTCAAAGACACTCTAATCAAAAGCCTCTTAAGCTCTGAATAAAATTGATATTTCTTTAGAAAAATACATGAAACATGTTTAATTTGAAAACTCATTCAACACAACCAATCACGTCATTTGATCCGGTTTAGAGAAGCTACTCTCTTTGTGCCCTCAGGAAGCTCAGAGAGGTCCATCTGCATGTTGATCTCAAATGAGTCAGAACTTTAATTATGGCCAGTTGACAGTTTGATGAGAGTCTGAGGAAGGAGGAGGGGCACTACAACACGGCTAGGGAGGAGTTACTCATGTGTAGGTACAGAGGCCTGGTCTCTGACATGCATGGCTCCTTGGGTCCCTGAGGTTAATCAAAATGCCAAATGTTACTGTGCACCATGGCAGAGAGCTATACTGAGCCCGTCCTGCACAAGACACCATCTTACATGAGAAACTGAATCATTCATGCAACCAAATAGCCGTACTGTTTATATATAGGCACAAAGATAAATGCATGCAGAGGGCCGTCCTAAGTGCTAAAACATACACACAAAACAAAAATACTTTTGTACCTCTCCCTCTCTGTCTGCAACAGCAACAGCAGCTTCAACCTAAATCATTATGGAGATGCAACACTTCTGAATATATGATATGTTTGTGTGTGTGGACAAATGTCTTGTAGAGCATGTGTGTTACTGAGACACATGTTGACAGATATCAAGAGAAAGGAAGAGAGAGCATGACACAGTGAGAGACAGACAGACAGAAAGAGAAGACAGAGGTCCACCTGTTTGACACAGAGAGCCTGAGAAAGTGTAGAGGAATGAGCAGAATGCCTCTCTGTGTGTGTGTGTGTGTGTATTTGTATTAGGTTAAGGTCCACACAGTGCAAATGTGTGTGTGTCATCCAACTGATAATACTATGGGAGCACTGGGGAATGGCATTTGGAGAACGGTATGTAGAAAAGCAGCTGATGGGAGAATCATACACACACACACACACACACACACACGCACACACACACACAAACTATTAAAATCATTTGACCAATAAAAAGTTCAGAGAAAGATCAGCACACAAATACATATAATATAAAGTGATGCTTCCAGTGTGCACATAGCAACACTAGCTGTGTGCTGTGAGGTCCAAACAAACAGACAGTGAGTCAGTGCCCTCTATAATCTGCCTGTGTATGTGTGTGTGTAAATGTGGGAGCATGAGTCAGTGAGAGGAGAGTGCAGGACAAGTGGCCACAGTGTGAAGGAAAAGTGGGAGAAACTGGAGCAAGTGTGAACCAGAGAGTGATGCAAATAAACAAACAAAAATAAACAAACATGTGTCGTGCCAACCTGAAGTCAGAAAAGGACAGGCAAGGCTTCAGAGTCCAGTTGCACATGTTGCAATGTCTGAAAAATGTATCGGCTGCAATACTTATTGTGTTATCATCCCTAGAGCACTGAGAGATAAAGTAAATCATGGACTTAGACTCACAGAAACTATGGCAAAAGCTGACAACACCACAAATATAATGTCTTGAAAAAGACTCAAAGAAACTATGACAAAAGCTGAGAACACCACAAATATAATGTCTTGAAACAACATGGCTAACAAGGAGATACAAGGTTTTTAGCAACCAGCACTAACAAACTCATGAGTAGGGTTTCAGAGCTAGAAGCATATAAATGTAACCTACTAAGAGACTGATAGTACTCCAAGAGTCAGATTACCAGAGGTGTAATCGACACTCAAAGAAGACCAAGAGAAGCAGACACAACTCCCAATATACAACTGTGAAGTTATTATGCTGTACACTCTGTTGGCAAATTTATTAGGAACACCTAGTTAAAACTAATGCAGTCTAATACAACCGTCCTGCAATAAACCCTTCTACATGAAGGTTTCAATGTTCACATTGTTGAAACTGTGCTAAACTGTATCATCATTTTGGAGACTGTAATCTGCGATGCTCTTCACAGCTGTTCCTATTAATTTGTCCACCCCATTCAAATCAACAAGGGCAGGCCGAACAGTTCAGTTCAGGTCAACAGCTCCATAAACTGCAGCCTCCAAAGTGTTGAATCAACACGTCTTTAACAGTTTCAACAAACTGAACATTGTAACCTTCATGAAGGAGGATTTACTGCAGGACGACTGTATTAGTTTTAGGTGGGTGTTCCTAATAAACTGATGAGTGAATTTATAGTGTAGCAACAGTTGAGTTAGATGCACAATAAGAGCTCTCCTGTTCACTACTTAGTGTAATGAAACGTGGATTAAAATGATAAGCCTACACAAAGATCACTGTCCTGTGCTCATCTTGCCTGGATTTCACAAACTCTGAACAACATTACGGGTCTCCAGTGCATGTTGTAAACAACCAGCTGGTAAAGTTATTAAAGGAATATTTAGCACATGTATTGTGAACTTTAAACTTAATGACTGGGAAACATTCGGGAGTAGCTCTATTAGATTGTTGGCAAATCCTCAAGTTTTCTCAGATGACAGAAACTTTAGAGACACGTGTCAATTGACGCCATTAACACAATTCATGCACCATGCAGACAGAGGAAGTGAGTTACGGTAGCCTAGCAACGCAGGCAGCCAATGTAAAAACTGCTGTTTTTCTGAAGACCTTACGGGTATTGAGTCTGGGAAACAACAGTGGCAGATCCACGAGTTGATGTTCACACAACCCAGCCGATGACGTGCATAAAAACACCAAACATAGAAGAAAATGGATGTATGTAACGTTTTGACACACATCGGATACTGCCGGTGTGATAAGATAACTTTCTTGCTGTCTGACTGGACAAAAGTGAGAGGAGGCGTCAGGGGGAAAAATCATTTCACTGGTGAGTAAGTGAAATAAAAAAAAAATAATAATCTAGTGTTTTACATTAATCATAGAAAAAGTCACAAGAAAATGAATTTAGATTTTTGTAGATTCCACAATCGTAAAACAAACAGATTAGTCAGAGCTGCTGTGTGGAAGAAACCGATGCACAGGCTGATCCACTTCATGAGGAACCTGATAGTTGAAAATGGTTCTGAGCTTCTCAAATTATTACACTGCACAGTGACGCCTGTTTGTTAATAGTATCCCATCTGTGTTTGCACGTGTCTGTACAGCAGTGTGTGCATTCAGTACATATCACTGGAGAAAGTGGAAAATGTCAGTGAGAGCAGGGCCTCGATGCAGAGCAGCACATATGATTTATGGGTGAAATAAATGGGATCACTGTAGAAGCGGTAACGGGATCCTGAAGGGGGGGGGGTTCTTTTGTGGTTGTAAGTAATGGGCTCCATGGTGTCAAGGGTGGGTGGGTGCAGGGGTGGGTTGGTAAGCTGATGTTGAGAGAGCAAAGGTGGTCGCACTGCCACCGTCAGAGAGCCGGTCCTACTACAACACACAAGCAGGTCAACAAGCTGACCCCGTGTGTGTGTGTGTGTGTGTGTGTGTGTGTGTGTGTGTGTGTGTGTGTGTGTGTGTGTGTATTTTATGATTTTCATAAACAGGGCTGCAGATCATCTTCCTTTTCGAAGCAACAATACCAATCACTCCCACATTACATCTTATCAAATCTGAGGATTTCTGCTTCTCTCTTTTATGTGGAAGTAAATTGAGCATGTTTTGGTCAGACATTAAAAGGTCCCATATTTTACACTTTTCCCGTGTTTGATTTGAAATCTTGATATCCACAAGAATACACATTTGTGAATTTAAATACCAAAAATAATCTCAGTGTAGTTTTACATCTTCTCTCTGGAGCTCTTGTAACAACAGGTCAGTGAGCCAATCAGAAGAGAGGCTGTCTTTTGATTTATACTTTCACCGTATTAATATAGAACCTAGACCTGCTTTATAATCAAAAAGACATGGACATCTACCTTCATACTTTATGGGGTCTTTAAAGACATCACTTTGAGATTAAAAAAAGGGGTGCACCACTTCCTGGCATTTTATAGACCAAACAATTGAGAAAATAAAAGGATTAATCAATAGTGAAAATAATCCCTGCAGCCCTAGCTCCTAAATATTTTCTAACACGATCAATACCAAGATTTATAATGTATTACTTTATTTTTAGAAAATTTGAATTGAGAAAACCTGATTAATTCTCATGACTTTATACTTCAGTTCAGACCTGAAATGAGATGATACAGAAAATCTCTGCAGCCTGCAAAGTGGTATACAGCACTGGGCTTAAATAAAGTCACAGGGAATATTAGCAGAGCAGTGAAGACAGCTCCAGAGAGGAAAAAAGACTGAGCAAGACTGGATGGAAGATGGTGAGGGAGGAAAGAAAGCAGAGTGAGATAGAGACCTAAAACGCTCCAGAGGCCTGTCACATGGGGCCCGAAGCCGCTCGGCTCAGCACTCTTCCTCTCTATGTTCTGTCCGTTCCTGACATTTATCTGCTTTATTAGATTATCTGGGCTACATGGCTGTCTCCGGGTGCATGCAAGCACACACACACATATATAGATATATACATACACACACCTCTTGATTCATTACAGCTTTAACTGCTTACTTAGGTTTATGCCCTCTTTAAATTAAACCGCAGATAACCGAGCACCTCAGAAAATGCCCACCCCATAACATGAGCAGGGGAGGCTAGAGCTAGTCATTGAGGAGGAAATTAAGAAACATTGTTTGCGAGTGTATTATCATGCATGTGTGAGTGGTCATAAGGTTGGTTTTTAACGGGCTCATCTATAGGGACTCTGCTCCCCATCATTAGTAATTCAATTTGCTCTTTATTAGCAGCTCTTATCAGAGGCACAGACGGCTACGAGCAGCTTTCCTCACTCCATCTTTCTCTGCACTCACCCCTGCTCCACCTTTCCTGTGTCTCTAATTCTGAATCCACATCTTTAATTAGAGAGGAAAGGGGTTGCTACAGTAAGACAGTCAGGTTCTTCAAACGACATTTAAAAAAAAAAAGAAAAAGAAATGATGAGCAGGAAGGGAAGAGGAAAGGACGCAGGAGGTGTAAGAAAGAACACATAAAGTTAAAGAATCAGAAAAAGAGAAGCAGACTGATAGACGCTAAGCCATGGGGACGAATAAAGCCTAATGTTAATAGTGATGGCTTTTCTAATGTCTTCTGACTCCATTGAGTATGGGAGATTACACCAAGATGGGCATGAGGCGTGTAGGGTACACGCAGAATGACCGGAGGGTTGGAGGGGCAAGTGGAGGGAGGGAAGTGGAGGGAGAGGGGGAAAGAGGGAAGGGGGGGGGGGGGGGGCTGTAAAAACAATGATTGCTTTCCATCAGGTTAGGCCTATATTCTACAGTTCGTTAAAACAATCCAATTTGCAAAAGGATAATTATGCATTAGCTCCTTTTTATCTACTGGAGGGAGAGCAGTGCCAGGGCTTGATAGCAGTGTCGCTGCCTGCCTCCACCTCTGCAAATTACCCGCTATCGGCACTTGTTCGCCATCACGGCTGAATTGGGCAATCAATTAACCTCCCCCCTCCTCTTATAGCCTGTGTGTATGCCTCTCCTGTGACAGCCAGCCACACAAAGCCCCTACAAGGAGGACACGGGTGTGAGCTGCTGCCCTCTACTGGAGACGGCTGTAATAGCTACTGTCAGAGCTACAGCTGAAGGGGCAATTACTAACAACTAAAGTAAATTATTCTTAAAGAAGTCAGTGTACTAAAGCTCCTTGATTTTTGAGTGTGCTGTTGTTTTACACTGTCTTAAATTTCAGTGCACAAAGGTCATGTAGGAGCAACTAACAGCTGCAAAACACTGAAACTGACTGAGGAACCTGAAATCAGTGGAGGTGAAAACACATTCAGGAGGATCTTGTAAAAAAAACAAAAAACAAAAAACAAATTATTATTTCATTAGGAAATTTTGAAAATCTTTGGTTTCTCATTGTGAAGAACAATAAGCTGTGTCATTCTTAAGCCCCAGTTGATTGATGTTTATCAGCCCATCTGCTGTACAAAAGTAAAATACAGATTTTATCAAACTGCAAAAACAGCATTCTACAATGTAAAATACAAACTGTATAGTAAAGCTTGTAATTGACAGGAGACAAACAGTAGTGACCCATTACATTGTAAATTTTTTAAGTGGAAATCATGTCGAAGCTGAAATGAACACACAACCAGGATAAGTTTTCTGTTCAGAATAATCATTAACTGTGTGTGTGAAATCCTCTGTACTAACTGTGATCACAGGAGACAAAGTGATGCAACAAAGCGAGGAAAGAGACTGACTCAAGTATTTGCAGCAAGGAAATTTAACATCACAGTAATCAACAATCTAATCCATGAGATATAAGGTCATGTGATATGGGAAGTAGAGGCTAGTTTACTGGATGATCGCTCTGAGAAGCGGATTAGCACTGAAGCTGTTAAGCAATAAGTCTGTGTTTTCTTTTGTTTTTAAGGAAGACAGACAAACCAAAGTGGAAATGTGTTGTTGAGCTTTAGAAGGATTTAAATAATGGCAGATAAAACATAAGCTGAAGCATTTTGATGATGTAAGAAAAGTACAACTTTCCGTAGTAAATGCAACCACTGAAATTCAAGAGAATCTTCAGAGAGCAGTGTGGTCCCACTTGGGCTGAAATGTAAGAATGTCCAACAGCACACACCCGCTGTTTGGGGATGTGAGGTCTCTGACTGCTCCAGCACCACCATCAGGCCATAGATTGTAATTCTTATTAACGACGCAATGGGTGAGATTTTGATCATATCTGCAAAGTTTAGCTGCTGTCGATCATACTGTGTGTTTGCTGATATTCACAGCCTTGTAAGTGGGGGAGGGGAGAAGGAATATCAAAAAGATTAATCAAAATTAGCTACATGATTTTAGCATTTCTATTACACAACCACAGAAATTGCAGTTGGACCATAACTAACCAGATTAGACGTGTTCCCTCCAAACTATGTTATGTTATTTTCCATTTGGTTGGCAGCTCATGAGAGCAATTAGTTGACAATGTGAAACACATGGCTGAAAGACTGTGCAACATAAATGCTCTTAATGAAGCTGAACAGGACAATATGAAACAATAATAACCTTGTACTTGTAATGTATGCTCCTTACTTGTCCTTGATAAGGTGGGGGAGAGCCGCCTCAACTTGTGTCTTCCAAAAGACACAAGCTCCCTGGAGGGTGTCCTCCTAACTCCTACAGGAGTCCTCATCGAGGTGTGGATTCGGCCCCGTGGGGAGTACTTAACTGCTGACGGGCTGCTCCCCCTCTCTGACCCACCTCCACTGTGGTCACGGTACAGAGGACAAAAGAGAAAAGTGTGATCAGTAAGAGAGGTAACTATTAATCAAATTATGTCAAGAAAAATCTGTGTAATTAATGTATAAATAACCAACAGTCTAACATGAACAAGGGCACATAAATATATATATATATATTTGCTGCCCCCTTCTGGCAAAAGACAGTTACAATAGAAAATGAAAAGAACATAATTAAAGGTTTCAGAGCAGAAATAATCCTAAAAGAAATTAAATCAGATCATGTGCATGTTTCTGTTATTCACCTGATAGCAGACTTCCTGATTATCTTCATCCTACTGCGGAGTTTGAACCCACCAGGGGAGGAGGATGGGAGGGACGCCCGTTGAGGTAGAGACGGGGAAACAACAAGCCCTCCTTTCACTCCTTTGTTGCTTTTTTCCGAAGTCCAGTGGAAGGCAGATCTACGACGGGCCACTGCTGCCCCTGCTGTAGCTGCTCCAGAGGTACTCTGCCCCCCGGCCTTCCAGCGGTAACGGGTGCTGAGTGAGGGGCTGGTTGCCTTTTTTACTTTAGCAGAGGGAGTAGAGGGTGCTCTGAGCTTTTTGGTGGCCTCTCTCTTCTCTAGAGCTCTCTGAGCAAGAGTCAGGGTTTTGGGCGATGGTGGTTTACGAGACATCTTGGCTTGGGCTCCAGCGGAGGAAGAGATCCATTTATATTTAGAGGTCTTTGGGGCAACAGTGACCGGGCTAAGCTTTCGGGGCAACTTCTTGGCAGGGGTTCTCTTACTGACTGTAAGTGAGGGGGAGCTTCCACTGGCAACTCCAACTTTTGAGACTGACGTTGGGGCAACACTTACAGGTTTTCCTGGTGATAAGGAAATTGAGCTACCTTGTCTGGACTCCGCTCCTCCCAGGTTCTGGCTCTTTACCCAAGTGAACTTGGATTTTTTCATAAAAGGCACACTGACTTGGGCCTGTTTGATCTGAGATGTGAGGTCATGGGGAGGTTGTTTTGCAACCTTAAACTGAGCAGACAGGGGTAATGTGGCATTACCAGTCACAGGAACTGCTGAAGTCTGTTTAGACTCAGTGCTGGTTTCGCTGGACAGGAAAGGTTTGATCTGTACTTTGGAGCTGCTCTGCAAACTGGTGGAGGTATTGGTCTTGACTGAAGAACCACTGACCATCTTTTCTGGAAGGACAACACGTCTGCTTTCAGCCTTCTGCTGGAATTCTTGAGTCTGTCTGTGTTGCGTTTCATGTTGCGAGCTAGTGCCCGCTGAGCTTGAACTTCTTTTTCCATCTTGATCCTGAGACACAGCTGCCCCTTCACCTGTTTTACGGAGGGCATCTGTGGATGTTTTATTTGTTGAATCTTCCCTAATCCTTGTGATGCTGCTTACATGTTCCTCCGCCTTCTGTTGAACAATCCCTGACGATAAAGCGGCAGTTTTGGTTCTATGGCTCTCCTCTCCTCTGCTGTGGCTAGGCAGTGAGACGCTGCGAGATAAGGGTTGGGAACTAGACTGATCCACAGAGGAGGAGTTAGAAGCTGAGTGATGTCCAAAAGACGATTGAGGGTTCTTGTTCCTCAGAGAGTACGTTTTCCTCCAACTTCCACGGGTCTGAGGAGCGTAAAGTCTCCCTCTGGAGCTGTGAGGGTGGATGACGGATGTGCTGTGACCTCTGCCTCGGGCTGACGTTGGAGCTTCTGGGTGCCTCTGCTCAGCTCTTTCAAATGGTGTGTCACCATGGACACTCTTGTGTTTATTGATGAGGTCTGCGAATTGAAAATTAAAAATGAGTGATTTGGTTGCCCAACACTTGCAAGCTGATGAACGATAATAAGAAAACACACTTTAACGAAGGAAGTGGAGCAGGTGAAAAAATGTGTTGTCATTTGTTTGACCGTTTAGCCGCACATCTTACAGATGGACAGTGAAACTATCTGGTTTGCTGTGTTGTTATGGGAGAGGAACGACGAGGAAAACCATCAGCCCTGCTACTGGTAGCTAACCGTCACCACCATAAATACACAGTTACCTGCTTCTCATTAAAAATTAGACACGGGTATATTAGCTATGTACGTGTATAATATCCTATAATATGAAGGGCAGACCGGTGTCTATTTTTAGACCGGTGAGTAACGTTAGCGGCTGGTTTAACGTTGGAGGAAAAGCTGACGGTTAACGTTGGTTTTTAATTGTCAGAAAGCGCCGGGCTTACATCCTACCGGAGGCTCTGAGTGTGTGTCTTCTTTCTGTTTAACCCGCTTCCTGCTCATACAACTGTCGACGTTTACAAAGCAAGACTTACTCTGAAGAAGTTCAATTTGCCTCTTCAGCGCTTCTTTCTCCTCCATGTTTACAACCGAACTGGTACGTCATCAAACAGCGACGAAAATAGGCCCTCACGGATGATGGTTTTTGTACTGTCCAATCACGGCCCAATACGATTTCTTTACGGTTTACCCCTCAGCTTTGTCTTGCAGGGTAGGTTAATTAGAAAGACGTCGTCATGTTGCACACATAGAGGGCGCAATAATAACATTTTGAGGCAATATTTCATAAATATGACTCGCCAGAAGGAGAACAATTAATCTCGGGAAATATGGAAATATACCAAAAATCCTCAAATGTCCAATTCTTCTTAAACATTGGCTGAGTTCCTGAGTTATAGAGAAAATGTATATATAAGGAAACTCTATATTCTTCTTCTTCTGAATATAATTTATTCTATCCCTTGTTGATTTCTAAGTTCTAAATATGTAATGTAACACGTAATTTGTAAATTGTACAACAAACCATTTTTAAATTCAAGTGATCCTTTCAATTGTCGGTTGCAAAAGATACACAGTTAGCACAGTTATCCTGAATATCCTACACCTTGCATGAAAATCATACTGTGGGATGCAGTAGTCGACTAAATATAGAGGATCAAAATGATCGTTAGTCGGTCTCTTCAGCTTCACAGAGTATGTTTTACTATGTATTTGCAGCGTTTGCTTTTCTGTCTGTTTACCAGAGAGTGGTTCCACTAAAAACTGTTCTCATTTCAGTTTGTGGATTAGCTGGAATAATTGGACCAACTGTTTCTGAAAAGAAAAGCTCCTGTTGTGTAATTTTAATACCATACACACAGCAAAGAAATTAGTTCACAAAACACAGAGATCCTAAAACCTGAGCACATGAAACCACAAATATTTGCTTGGATATATATCACCAGGGGTAAGTGACGAAGTCTATTGGAATTAAGGTGACTGACCCCTTACATTTGCAAGAACTGATGTGATAATGTGTCAACCAGATAGCAAGGCTGTAAATTGTTGCAACCCTGAAAAATATTCTTCTGAATGTCATTGTACCTTGTGGAAATCTGCCATAATGCCATGTCAGTGTCACTGCTAAAGACTTGAGGCTTCACCTGGACTTACCCTGTGAAGACTTGACTTGGTTAAAGAGGCTTAAAAAAACAAGACTTAAAACAGCTCTGGTTTCAGCTACTTCAGAATGAAGCTGCAAGGGAAGGGAACAGGAGGATACTTGCTTCTTCAAAGTATAAACGCTATGTAACCAGATTTAAACACAACATCATGTAACTAAACCTATTCAGCTCAGCAAAGTTGTACTGTGTACTGCTCTGGTAGAGCTGGTGGTCGCCTGTAAGACCACACTGAGGGACACACTCACAGCACACCGAGCCGCACGACGTCCTGCGGGCTGTCAACTGATTTGTAAACAACTGAAATTATTCCCGATTAACATTAATGACTTGTTTCGAAGAAATATGATGTTGTTTAATACTTTTACAGTCTCGTACAAACTTTGCTACAAACAATAACTTTGACCAGAGGAGCGTGAATCACCAACTGACGCAGCTTTGAAATGAAATGAAACGGGAAGTGAAACTTATCAAGGCAGCTGGTTGGACATTAAACCAAAAGGAGCGGAGTTAAAACAGAAAGTTACTGAGCAAGTGAAGGTAACGCTAACTAACGCTAGGTTTGAATGCTCATTTAAGAAAGTAGGGAAACAATCTCAGTTTTTCTATATTGAAGTTGTTCCTTCCGCTTAACATTATACGTTTACAGTGTTAGCTTAGTTTCAGTTTGACGACGCACAATAATAAGTTCATAATTGTTTTTAGCTAACTCCAGTTTAGCTAGGTGGAGACAATAAACTGGTCTCCAGCTAACTCCAGTCTAGCTAGCAGGAGATAATAAACTTGTATCCAGCTAACTCCAGTTTAGCTAGCAGGAGACAATAAACTGGTCTCCAGCTAACTCCAGTCTAGCTAGCAGGAGATAATAAACTTGTATCCAGCTAACTAAATTGATAATAGGTGTATTGTTGTTGTAGTCACACCTGGGTGTATATATATTCTCTGTCTGTGTGTGTGTGTGTGTGTGTGTGTGTGTGTGTGTTTTTCTGTGTTACTGTACAGTACCCTGCGACATCTCCTGGCCTCAGCATCATGACATCAACAGACAACCATTACTACATCGTAACAGAAAATTCTGAATATCTTCAACATATCAAGACTGGCCACATATGTTACATCAATGATTTCAAGTACAAATCAGAGCTCAGAAGATGTAAGTCTCCATCAAAGTTGCAAGTCATCCCCATGGACTCACAAACATCGTTAGGTTATGAGATAAACATGAGTTGCTTGACGGCACTGAGTGCTGAGGAAGCCGAGCTGCTGCTGGCCCTGCCTGACGACGCAGAGCGGCTGAAGTGGTTCAGAGAGGGAGCCACTCTCAAAACAGCACAAGGACTCACTAAGGGCACTCCAGTTATTGTGCAGGACGGAGGAGAGGAGTTGAGAGGCATCATCCGCTACATTGGAAGGCTGACAAAGCCAAAATATCCAGATCCTTTATCAGGAACTTTCTTTGGGATTGAACTACAGGTGGGGCAATGAACTGTTTGCTCAATCAAAAAACAAAAAAAATCATATTTTCTTGCTTTCTGTTACTGTCCAAGCATATACAGTAGAATTTGTGTTATTTGATTTTGAAGTATCTGAGATTGCTGAGCCTTAAAAAATCTAGTGTGATGTCGGTAATCTGTAATACAGTTTCATTTTTAGTGGTATTCAACTGAGAATGTAACTGACATTAACTCAGGGGTCCTGCTGTGCTTCTCTCTGCCAACAGGGAACAGACAAGGGAAGGGGGAATACCAACGGGACCTACCAGTATAAAGCCTTATTCTCCTGTTCAAAGGATTGTGGCATTTTTGCCCCATTCTCCAGAGTTAGGCCTTTGGTTCCCAGTTCCTTGTCGCCCTCCGTCCCAGAGGCCTCTCTTTCTCCACTAACTGTAGGGGATAAAGTCACTTACTTCGTCACTGATACATGTCGCTATGGCATGGTGTTGGGTATAGAGGAAGGGGGTGGAGAACAGTTTGTTCGTATTTCTACAGTAAGTAATATTTCAGTTTTTTAGTTTATTGGCACTAATAATGAAATGCAGTCTTTTGCTCTTTGATGGGCTGCTCCTCTGATTAATAAACTAAACCAGTCATGAAGCCTAATTGACTTTCATTTGCTTTTTGTTATTTTTGCAGTGATAAAACTGGACTTATTTTTATTTTTTGTAAATAACATTAAAAAGATGTTAAATGCTGTAAAAAAATTATCTTTCAAGGAACTTTTTTCTCCTCCACACATAGTGCAAGTTCTCTTTGGCCGTCAGATACCACGTTGTCACAGTTTCTATGCTCCTGCTCATCTTGGATTTCTCTAAAACAACCAAACCTTCAGATTTAAAATAAATTAGCCGCTTCCTTCTGCGCAAAGTTCACAGTGTTCAAGACAAGTTTTCTTTGTTGGTGTTTGCAGGAGACAGATGAGAACGGGAAGACAGGCGGTGAAGTCACAGTTCCACTAGAGTGTGTTGTGAAGGGAGAGGTGCCTGCAGGTTTGAGTGACTGTTTTCATGATAAATTGTGAGGCTGTGTCCCACATTTTGTGACAGATCTGACCCAAATATATTCTTCACTCTAGAGCCACAGGGCATGGACATTGATACACCACTGGCGGAACCAAACACTGATGATCTGCACAGGGGTCTGAGTGTGGACTCTCTGGTAGAGGTAACATTGGCTTCAGGAAATTCTTATGGGATCATCCGCTGGATCGGCACTCACGGTGGTCCGGGGAAAATCTTGGCTGGACTAGAGCTGGTAATCTTTATACTGACATGTTACTATGCAGATTCAAAACTAAACAGTACCTGTCTGGCAACAATTTTTAATTCAATCTAATATTTGTGTGAACCTTTGTTTTGTGAAAACTTTTGCAGTATAGAAACAGTGAACATGCTGGAACTGATTTTTAAGCTTTAGGAACATTTGTTAGGTTTAGACAACCTAACTCCATCATCTAAAACTGATCCAAATCTACTGTGACACTGATGATTCTGTTTAAGGAGTTTTACATAATTTAAAATGAGTTATTTTTCTTTCTTTAATTTAACTTTTAATGTCAGTCATTAGTCAAATCAGTCTGTATCTTCGTCTGCAGGAGGAAGACTGTGGAGTGAGTGACGGTACCTTGAAAGGGACCCGTTACTTCTCATGTCCTCCCAAGAGAGCTCTGTTTGTGAAGCTGAGTTCCCTGCGTCCTGACTCACGCTTTCAAGTCAATGACAGTGAGGAGATGCCAAAACAGGAAGACCCAGGTTAGAACAGGATCGATCAACTAACCTTTATCTGTCCACGTTCACACTGGATTATTTCACCAAAATTTCATGTTCTCTAGTACACAGTTTTGACTGATTTGACAGATTTAATACCATCTCACACAAAGATGGATGCTGCATTTGCCAGCTGGTCCAATAGCTGGGGGCAGAGATGATCACCAGCTGGATCTGCCTGCTGTGTATTGTGTTAGGGTTTGATGTGTTCACATTCATGATAATTTCTGTTTGTGTTTGTCTTTTGCATCAGAGAGAGAGATGGAGCACAGCACTGGGAGGCTGGAGACTGTTCCTCCAATCAGCACTGAGCAGGTTAACCAGATCCTGACTGGGCGAATGAAGGGGATCCAAGGCCACTGCAACTCCTGCTACATGGATGCTGCCCTCTTCAGGTCAGGATGATGAAATAAGATGCATTTTAAGGTCCACTGGTAGATTTTAGAATCATTTTCTACCTTACAGACAGTGTTTTGTTTTACTGGAATGTGACTTTTTTCATGTCAAACCTCTGTTCTTTTCTGTGTTCAGTTTGTTTTCCTGCTCCTCTGTGCTGGACTCTATGCTGTTTAAATCAACAGCACCTCAAGATGCCCCAATTCAGAACACACTGCTCCATGACATTGTCAATCCCCTCCGCAGGTGCTTTTATGTATTTTGTATTTTATGTATTTTGAAAAACATTTTTTTTTGTTTAAAATAAACACTCCATGTCATGTGTGGTCTTTGCAGTAAGGGCTTCGTGGAAGGGCGGCACATCATGAAACTGCGGCAGCAGCTGCAGAAACACGGCTACAGTCACTCCTTCACCACGGATGAGAAGGGTTAGTGTGACCTGCAGAGTTGTTGGAATCTGAAACATATAATTTGTTTTTTGGTTTAAAGAGATTGTTGATGTCACTGTTGCCTCTTAGACCCAGAGGAGTTCCTCATTGTCATCATGCACCATATCCTCGCTCTGGACCCTCTACTCAAACTGTACGCTTACAGCACCACTGCTGAATACTTACATACTAATGTCCCACCATATAGCTTGAGTACAATGAATTGTTACGACTCCTTTGTGAAATAGTTGTTAATTACTTGTCTTCCCATTCAGCTCAGCTCATGGTAAAGTGCAGGAGAGTTACTGCTATCAGATCTTCCTGGACCAGAACCACAGTCTGGTGCTGCCTACAGTCCAGCAGCTGCTGGAACACTCCTTCCACAGCGCAGGACTCAAACTGGCAGAGGTGAGACCCCCTGGATTTCTGTTAAACTCGTCATACACTGTAACACTAATACGCTGCTTTTATGCTATTCTTGAAAAATTACTTTTATATTATGATGAGCAGCAACAAAAAACTCTTTCCTAAAAAAATATTTACTGATAAATATTCCAAAGTGTCTTTGTGTCTAGGACCTTAGCGGGCCTTACATGGCAGTGCTGCCGTTTTTACAGCATGCAGATGAATGTGAGGCTTGTGAAGCACTTTACACTCTGTGGTTAAAGGTGATCTATAAATCCAATTAAAATGTATCCCTGGCATAATAAAGGACCTATTAAGCACCCAAATCTTTTTTAAGGCTGAAAGGAACAAATGCTTGGTATAGCTATTTGATAATACAGTAAAATAGCTGAATATAGGCTCCAGCTGATATTTGTTAATATCCAGTATCACAGTATTTCACATCATATGTGATTATTTTTCATAATATAGCAAAGTTTGACCCTTTATCATATGTCTCATGTCTGTGTTTCAGCTGATATCAGTCTGTGCAACTCATATGAAACAGTTTCTGGGAAAGTGGTCTCAGACTCCCTCTTTACTCTTGATTTTCCAGTAGATGGCTCTGTTGGGCAGTTTTCTCAGCAGATCCTCTCATCTCCTGGACTGAGGTCTGTGCACAGTGTAATTCTTTTTATTTCATTCTCTTATTCTCTTATATTTGCAGGTGCCGTCGTGCCTCATCCTCCAGATGCCTCGCTTTGGAAAGAAATTCAAGATGTTTGACAAAATCATTCCCTCTCTGGAGCTGGACATCACTGACCTCCTCTCTGAAGGTAAATGGGCACATTAAGACAGTGCACACAGACTAACATGGAAAAAAAAAAAACACACGTGAATACAACATATGGAGTGTGTGTGTATTTCAGGTCCTCAGCAGTGCATCCTGTGCGGACGAATGGCTGTGGAACAGTGCACTGACTGTTTTAAAGACCCCGTCTTCAGCCAGACGGGATTCAAAGTCTTCTGCAAGGAGTGCTCATCTCAGGTTTGTGTCATCACCTGTGCACACATGTGATTTTGTCTGTGTTTGGCACAATTATTCATACCCTCCATAGATATAGAGGATGTGGATTGACGTCAGTTTTCCATGTGATACAACCCACCTCTCCATCTCAACAGTTCTGCCTGCTATCAAGGAGTAGAGAGCTGTAGTGCAGCAGGGAAACAAACAAATATCTATGAAAATATAAAGCCTACAGAACCAGCACTGAACTATAGAATAAACCAGATGTTTAATGATCAGGAAATGTTGACAAACATGTACAAAGAATTGTACATGTTTATATATAGTTGGACCCTGAGGGAAGTAACACCGGACAAACTCTGACAGCGTACAGACCCTCGACCGTATTTTAAAGCAGGATTTGTCATTATGGTGAAAATCACAAGCACTACAAAGGATATTCTACTTGTCTGTGGACTGATGTGTGAAACTCTTAAGGTTACATGCTTCATTCTGGAAGTCAAGTCTTAAAAAGCATTGATTTCAGTTTTCATTTACCAAGGTCTTATACTTTTTTTATATGTGATTCTAGTAAAACTGACTCCAGTACTATTGTTTCAGGCCTCTACTGCTACGTAAAATTCATACATGGACCTTAAATGAGCCATTTAAAACTATCCCACTTTGATCTGTATGTTGTTAAGGTCTTAACAAGTGTTAAGTTTAACTTGGTGAATGCTGCAGAAACCCTGAGCTGGGGCAGCATATTAGAAAACAATCATTCTGCTTCGATTCTCTCAACTCTTAGCAGTCTGCAAAAACTCATTGTTGCACATTAGGGAGGAGTGAAGAATAAAAAATGATGTGAAAAATATGAGAGTAATAGATAATGACAATAGTTTGTCTTTCTTTTCAGGTGCACTCTCATCCGCAGCGCCTGTCCCACCAGCCAGCTGCTCTGGACGTCCCCAAAGGTTACCTGAGTCACAGCAGACATCACACCCAGATGACCAGAGACAAACTGGAGCTGTTCGCTGTGCTCTGCATCGAGACGAGCCACTATGTGTCCTTCATCAAGTATGGACCAAACAGCGAAGACTGGATCTTCTTCGACAGCATGGCAGACAGGCAGGGTGAGTGGTCTGTTTTTACGCTCCGTCTCATCACATGCAACAGTCAGACAAATACTCTGTGGCTCAGTTGTTCTCTGTGTTCAGGAGAAAGAGATGGCTTCAACATCCCTGAGGTGCTCAACTGCCCTGAGGTCGGCGCATACTTGGAAATGTCTCCCGCCGAGCTGGCCAATCAGGTGCCTCGAGACATGAAAGGTGTGGCCAAGCGTCTCTTCTGTGATGCCTACATGTACCTGTACCAGAGCACCAGCATGTGTCTGTATCGCTGAAAACCCCTCAGCTTACTCACACCACAACCTGTCAATAAGAAAAGAATACTGTTGCCTTCGTTTGTGTAATTTCCTTTCTCTTGATTGGTTTGTTATTCTTTACTGAATGTGTGAAAATACACACATGAACAGTTAAAACTTGTATATTTGTATAATTTTCTACTTTGTTGCTTGGGAAGTTTATCAGGCTTGCATAATTTATAACAATATGGTTGTACTTCTCTCATGTTGTATTAAGAAAAAAACAACTGACATTGCTTGCTCAATGATTTTGCACTATAAACTAAAAACAAGAGAATTGACAGTCGTAGAAATTCAGTGTGTATGGGCAAGGGTAAATGACATGTTACAATGTAATATTTCTCTTGATGTTTGATAATTATCTTTAAAAGTTATATTTAAAATTTTTACACTAAGAGTGAATAATTTTTGCAGAATAAAAAATGAAGAAGGTATAGTAATAATTTCAGTGTGGCTTGTTGAAAAAGCCACTACACAGCACAACTGTAAATAAGCAGTGTTGTTATTTGTTATTTTACAGTTTACCACTGTATCTTAATGTTTTTGGGCTAATGAGAGTGTAGGATGGTAGCTGGACCAGTTACTTTATATATGTCAGTAAAATTTGTTTCTATTTTCTGGAATGTGGAAAATTTAATATTTGAATTTCACCTCAGGAAACGATTTGTTGCTTTTTGATATGAAAATGCTGTTTTTGAATCTATCAGCATCCTAACTGATGTGTTTGGGAAAGCAGGACAGTATGTTGCAATGTTGGGAAAACTGCACTCAAATGGCTACTTAGGGCTGAACTTGTGGCCTTTTCCATTTATACTGTTTGTTTATCGCTGCTGTTTCTTATATATAGTACAATGAATATAATGAATAAATATAAATGACATGAAAACATATCCCAGTTCTGCAAATACGTTTCTGTATGTAGATATTTTTAGTGACAAATTCATGAAGGTTTACAAGCACAGTACCTGTAAATCATCAGAAGTGTCTAGTAAAGATTAAACATCCTGCAGAAACACCTTGGTCTCTGCAAAGGACGTATTTAGCCTTAACTCATAAATTCAACAGCCACAAAAGTCATTTTTCAGATTAGTCATTTATAATTCGATCAGCTGGTTTCCACGTCTTCCACGTGTTGTTAGAAATTGAGAAAACCTTACCAAAGAGGCTTCTGTTATTAACAATTATCTCCTGATCTCCAATCATCTGATCTGCAAAATTATTGAGAAGAACAACAGTAATTGTGGGAATTGGCCTGGCTCAGTGTGCAGTTGGTTTGCATTATAACCTCAATCAAATAGAATGAAACTCACAAGATCACATGCTTCTTGCAGCCATATTGGAAGTGCCATAATAATCACAGATGACTTCCTGAAGTGGGGTGTTTGTTAGGAACAGTTTTATAAAGCTTGAATGTTCGTGGTGTTCCCCAGGGATCAATTTGTGGTCCCCCAAGGTTTAGTCTGTACTTCAGAGCTGCACACATACTGTTATTATTTAATAAGCGGATGACACTCAGCTGTATGCACCCCTGTCCTCTGAAAACCTGAACCCAGTTAAGTCAACGGTGGAGAGTATTAAAGACATAAATAAACAGGATGCCTCAGTTTCCTGCGACTCAATAGTGACAAAGGTTGTTTCATCGGTGCCTCAGCAGCTCTCGTTTAGCCTCTGTCTCCAGGAACTACCACACAGGTTACAAACCTTTGGTTTAATTGTCGTTTGCACGACTGCCTTCTAACACGTTTCATCACATAAAACAAATCTTCATTTGTGATTTCTTCATAAAAAAAATGGTTCATAATTGAATGTGTAATAACACTGTAGAAACTGCATCAACTTTGTGACTGAGAACATTTGGTATCTTCACACCAGCTCACAGATCTTTGCTTTGGCTTTCCTGGCTGGTTAGAGCAGGAGTGTGCAGTATGTGGCACAAGCCTTAAAAGTCAGTCAAACCAAAATCACATAAAGATCTCAGATGAATTCTAGAAGACAGATACAAGAGTGTAAAAGAGAGAAGGTCAAAGGTCCGATGGGAACATCACATCCATCAGCCACAACACTGAAACTGGTACCTGGTTTAAATGTTGCGTCTGATTGGTGTAAATATCAAGACAGTGAACACATTCATTTTAAAAAGGTTGAAATAAATGGTGTTCATGAATAAAAGATCAGTGTGAGCGTGAGGTTTCCCACAGGTGTTCAGCTGGGTTGAGGTCTGGTGACTGCGAAGGCCACAGCACACGATTCACAACGTTTTCATGCTCATCAATCCATTCAATGTCCCCTGTCGCCGTGTTTCTCCACTCATTTTTCACGTTTTTCTTTGGCACACTCATAAATCCTCATACACATACCGACTCAGCGAAAGACAAATGAATAGACATGTTCACGCAGACGCTCATGCTGCCATCTGTCAGGGCTGAACAATGGCTCGGACTCAGATGCAGATTGACACAGTAAGCGAGTTCACAATGTCCTTTAATCAGGCAAAAGTCGATACACTGGAGATCAGTCCGCGGAGCAAAGGTATCAAAATCGGTGGGCAAAGGCAGGGTCAAAAACCAAAAACTAGACAAGACACGAGTAAGGCACACGGGGAATAAAGGCTGGAACGTAGTCATACAGAACTAGACGAACTGGCACAGAAGGGAGGGAACACAGAGACTAAATACTCAGGGAGAGGGAAGACAATGAGACACAGGTGCAGCACATTAGGGCAGGGCAGGTAATCACACAAGGGGAGGACACATGAGGGCAGGAAGTGAGGAACCTGAAACGAGAAAAGAGGTGAGTCTCAAAATAAAACAGGAAGTACAAGACAACACACTAGGGGAAACAAAAAAGGGAACTCAGCTATCCAGCTGAGGCATGACACCATCACAGCAGAGTGACAGGACCCTCTGGCAGCAGGGAGATGTGTTTTACCTCGGAGACACTCCTATGGGTCGTACCAGAGGTTTGTTCAGGGTGGAGGACCGTCTGGCAGGTTCAAGTCCTTTTTATTTATTCAAACTTTTCAAAAATTGTTTTTAAATGCTAATTTAATGTTATTTTAATGTTCTATTTTTTTTTTATGTATTTCCATGACTCTGTAAAGTACTTTGAGTCTTGTGTCCGAATGGTGCCATATAAATAAACTTGCCTTCCCTCTGCTTCTGTCTGTCCGGCTGCTGCAAACACACACTCGCTCACCGTCACTGCTGACCTGAGTGCTGTTAAAGAAAACAAAGCAGTGAAACACAGGACAGGCAGTGAATTGGCTGTTTACCACACTTCAGAGGCTCACATTTAGATTCATAACCTTGCTGGGATCTGAAATGTCTATTACAACACAAAGCTGCTATGTCGGCTTTGATGTCTGCTTTGGTGTCACGCCAACCTTAACCTCATCAGTGTGACACCTTGTACGACAACTTCATGTGATCTGAATACACACAAGGTTTTCCAACATTAAAGTGCAGGAGTCTCCTCAGGTCTCACTTCTTCTGTCTCATCTTTTTTTCAAACGATGCCTCGCTGGATATTTGTCTTCCTTCTGGATGCTTTTGATCCTGCTGTCCACTTTGTTTCCCCTTCGCCTCAGCTCTGAGGATGACCTTTACGCTAGTTAGGAGTGCTGTGCTCTGTGATGAGCCTGGCTCTTTTTATATACCCAAGGGCACATTCGACTGCAGCTGGGGGAGCAGCCTTGAGTCTCAACACACGGCTCTGCAACTCAACAAAGCAACAAACCCTTTAAAGCAACATGCTCAGCATTTTTAAGTATATTAATCATTATGCAAAAAAAACGACAGATCCTGCATGTGTGTGTTTACATAAAGGGGAGAGTTGTGCTTGTCTGAGCAGTATACTGGTTGAATTCCACCTGGGTTTGTTGAAAGAAGATACGTCTTCATAATAAAACACACACACAGCCCAAAGCAGCAGACCGTTTCCTCGTCAGAGTCCACATGACATTTCTACTCTGCAGAAAAAGATCATCTTCACTGAATGTGCAGAAAGTCTGGACTTGTGCTGTCCCTGACCAATGATACACTAAATAATGAAATGATAAATGTATTTATGCCCCACTTATCTCAACCTGCAATTACAGCATGCTTTGCAAATACAACGATAAGAAAAACAACAAAAGGGATTAATGAATTACCAAGCATGTATGTTAGTGAAACAACAGGAACATAGCTTATTTAAAAGTGTTTTCAGAAGCAAAGGTTGCTGCAGGTTCATGGCTGAGGTCCTCACACTGCTGTCACTTTGACAAAGGGAGAGAGACTCGGAGATATAATCTGAGGCCAGGCCAGCAATTGCTTTAAAAGTGATCTGAGTTCAAATTACATGTTGATTTATACCCATTAGTAAACCATCACAGGAGCTCAAGCATGATGACATCAGTGTGCTCAGGAAAGAAGTGACACTGCGCTGGTAATGAAAAAGAGAAACCTACAACCACTGGTGTGGATGAGCCTTCATCAGAGGAGGGAGGTGTCACTTTAAATAACAAATCCTAATCAACAACCTGTGGTAAAACCGCTGCACCTGTGTGTATGGGCGGAGATCCACAAAACCAACAACCACCAAATTAAGAATCAAGAAAACAAAACAACAAATGAAATTAATTGAAATTACACAGAATTGAATAAAAAGAAGTCAAAATAATACTAATACACAATAACAATGTCTGTGTTGAACTGTGAGTATTATTCCTCAATACTCCTCATTCCTCCAGTCAAATCATTTAATATATGACTGAAAAATGAAACACTATCAATATCTCTCAAATTGTAGAAGCAAGATTTTATGAGCTTGAGATGATGTGATTCTGAAAATTCAGACTGAACTTAAAAATCATCTCCTGGTTTTTGACAGAATTAGTCCATTTTGTTGGACACAGGACCAAGTGAGGGCTGGACTGGGTTTTCAGTTTTGTCGGAATTTAATGAATGATCCAACTTTAACTAATCTGATTCTGTTCCCACATCCGAGCTGCATCACAACAGAGTTCAATAAAATGTATGAATAATAAAACCTAAAAACTGAGGTGTACCTCAGTGTTCAGGAACAGAAATCTCTTCTCTGACGTTGCTTCCAGCTCTAATCTTTTCTGTCACTCCTGCTTTCCCAAGTCACTTCATTCACAAACTCCAAACTCATCATGGTTTCTGTCTTTTATTTACCCACCACCTCCCCAACACCGTGTACATTTACACACATTATCTCCATTATTTCATTAATGAAATAATGAATCAATTTCAAAATGACAGTAAAGGTGTCGACTGAAGCTATAAACAATACAGACGATGAATACATGAAAATATCCATACATACATATCTGCTCAAGTCGTCATCCAAAGGCAGGTAGACTGGCAGACGTCCTCTGACACCCCCCTCACCCCCCTCTGATCTCCAGAAATATGAAGTACAGCTCTATAATACACATGGTGTTTACTTGTTATCAGTTTCAGATCTGAACACATTTGTCCTCACTGGTCTCAGTCAGGAAGCTTCCAGCAGGAACTGGGAACAGATATCATCAGTCTTGATGGACTGGAAGTGGCCGTGGCGTCCGTCTGCGGAGCCTGTCACCCTCACAGATTCTGATAAATCCTTCGAGATCTGAGTTTGATTTCAAAAATAGACATTGTGCTGTGCAATGCAAGTGTTTTATTGGTTGCGTTCTCCAATTTGCACAACAGCTTTTTCATTCTGTTTCATCCAGTTTATGGAGTCGAGGGGTCTATTGTGAATTTATTTATCACTCTCACCTGTTTTCTCTTTTTACTTTTAAAGGTCCCATATTTTGCTCTTTTCATATGTTTTATTTAAAGTGTTGATATCCATAAGAAGACATATTTGTGGTTTTAAGAACCATCTCAGTGTAGTTTTACGTCTCCTGTCTCAGGCTTCTCTCTGGAGGTCAGTGAGCAAATCAGAAGAGAGGAACAGATTTTTTTCAAAGAGTGATCAAATAAAAATATAGCCAAATCTTGCAAGGTTGGATGGTGGGTCCAGGTGGGCGGGGCTTGGGATGTGGCTGAGAGCGATGACTGCTTTGCTGTGACATCACAAAGTTACAGTCCGGATGGCTCATTTTAAGGCTCAGTTTCTGAATACAGGCTGTGTGCATTTCTCTGTGGACTGAGGCTTTGATACTTTCACAGTATTAATATAAAATCTAGACCTGCTTTATAATCAAAAAAGACATGGACATCTCATTTTATACCATATGGGACCTTTAATAAACCATTTGTATTAAAGGTTACGCACGTATTAGAGCTTTTATGGCCATTCTCCATTCTGAATCCACTTTTAATCAATTCACAAAAAAAGTTCCTCGCTTCCCATGAGAAGAAAGGCTTTTATTACTCCCCTGAGAATTATGACTTTCAGAGTCATATGCTCTTTCAATTACTTATCAGCATTTGTGCTCATAAATGTGCCATTAAAGCACACATGCTGGCCTAATACAGTTGTCTGTACAGGGGTTTGTGTGGCTTACATCTCCAGAGTCTGACATTAATCTGCAGCAGTGTGGATGTGGTGATCTTTAGACATTATTTGAGATTTGTATGTCATTCACACCTGTGGGACCCTGATCTACATCCATGTTGATGAGCACATTAACTTCTACTGTCATGGGACGTATTCAAAAAAGGGGGGAGCTGGCCAGTGTTACATATGCATAATTTAGCACTGGAAAGGTTAACACCGTCTCATTTGCAGCTTCTGAACTTCTCCCAGAGTGGTTCATATTTGCATGCTCCCCTTTATGCTTCAGCCAACATGCAGGACAGCCGAGACATGTGACAGGAGCGAAGCTGACACGTGAATGTGGAAGTATGTGACAGGAAAAAGTAGAATGTGGTATAGGAAGTTGGCCGCGCAAAGCCGATAATGATAAACAACAATAAAGCCTGTCATGCGTCTGCTGTCGTGCTCAGAGAGAAGCCGCCCGAGGGACTGCAGCTGATTTATCCATCACAATAAACAGAGAGATGACTTTAACCATAATGGGAACATGAGACGTGGCTTTTAGTGAGAAACCACTGATCGATCCCCAACAGGCTGCAGCTCCTCGACGCAACCGGTGGTCTTCATGTGGCTGCTGCAGACACTGATTTGTTGCCTTAATATTGGCACTTTGAGGGACATGCACTCAGCTCCCTAAAGCTGTGTTCATGTCTCCAAAGCAGAACCACAGCTGCCACAAACATCACTACAGCGCTGTATGAAAACGACTCTCCTGACTGACATGTGGGATCCGCTAAACGTCAACTAGAAAGCACTCAGAGAGCCTATAGGCTGACGTCTGCCAAGACTGCAGAGAAATCTTTTGTGGGCGAGAAGTCCTCACCAGGGCCAGATGGGTTTTGGCTCCTCCACCACACGACCTGCAGACTCAATTAAGCACAGAGAGTCATTTAAAATTCCATGTGATGTTTGGTTCATTGCAGAATAATGTGGTAACTGCATTAGTCCCAGGAGTAAACTTAATTGTCCCTTTTGTGCATCCATTATTATACTTTAGCTCGCTCCACCTACTGCAGACCTAAACCCCAGTGTCCACCTCCTGTCACATCAACTGTCAAACTGTCAAAGACATATATTCTATATTATCTTATGTCTGCTGAAACGGTGCTATTACAGGAGACCCTCCTATGAGTCGTATCAGAGGGTTGAAAAAAACGACCCATGTGGTTGGAGGACTGGTGGAGTTTGTCTTGTGACTATTCTTGGGCCAATACATGATTATATCATATATCGCCATATTTGGGCCGAACAGTATCGAGATACTTAATTTTGGTTATCGCCAAATTCTAGTTGTGCTCTCATGGGAGCAGCTGTCCCAGCACCAGTTTGGTAATAATGCCACCGCAAAACATGAAACGAAGCGTCAGGAGTGTGTGCAGCCCTGTTGTGATAGCATATTTGTCACATGCATTTGAATGTGATGCTGCAGCTTAAACAACAAATCATCTTGATGAATGGCAGCTGCCCTAATAGAAAGAATGTGAACGGCGTTAACGTGCTTTAGCCATAATGATGATTAATGCGAGGCTTCGAGCGTTCAATTATGGGACATGGGATGAAACGCACATGGGTCGGCTCGTTCATCTGATTAAGCCGAGGCCTCTGAAACTCTATAGCAACCGTCACCATAAAGAAAGCTCGGTTCTTTTAGAGGGAACAACATGTAAACACAAGAGATCAATGAGGCCTCTCTAAAAGGCACAAGAGTCAGGCTTTGGATGGAGCTCTAATTAGGAGCCAGCTATCTGTGTCCAACCTGATACCCTCATTAAACCATGCTTACAAGTCAGAACAAAGAGCTGAAGGATTACTGTACTGCAGCACAGGAGAAACAGAGGCACAGGATCCACAGCATCAACATTTGTTTTACTGAGCGACAGAATCGTTTATGTGTGATGATTCAGAGAAACCAAGCTGTGGGCTCAGATGAAGCATGTTTTTTTTATTTTTACAAATTAATCTTGAAATTTATCAGTGTTTATTTGCAATAAATCGGTTGATATCAAATTGAAAAAATGTAAAGAACGAAACAAAAGACTTCTTGTGAAAATCATATGATGAAAAAAGTATTAAACGGCAAAAAGTTCAGGGCAGCACTGAACCATCTGGACCATTGTGTACTTTCAATAAAATGCATGTTTCCAAGGAGTGAGCACTCTAATGAATATGAACCCATACACAAGTGTAACATATAGTATGTGCATACATATACATTAAAAGAAAAAACATGTATGTAAAATTTATATATAAAGCCCATTAGAAATTGGAGCAATTTCATATTTTGACATATATGTCTTGCTCATCCAAGTATGTATATTTATATATATATATTTCTGCCTTCGTCTGACCTTTGACCTCGGTTGGGACTAATGAGAGAGGAGAGAAGAGACTTTTCATTCTGAAGGGTTCCTCTTGGTCAGTGGGGATGGATCTGCTTCGGCTGCTGTTGTTGGTCCTTGTGAAGATTACGCTGATCGTGTCTCTTTTTAATGATACTGTGGTTGTGAGAGCTGCTCCTCTGTGTCCAGGGTTAGGCCTTTGAAGACAGACACTGGTGATGCTGCAGAGTACAGAGATGAGACTCAATAACACACAGAATAAAAAATACAAAAGCTTTCAATGCCGCTGAGCAAAATATGGCTGATCATATCTGAGCTGTGTTTTCTGTCTAAAATGGGAAAGATTTAGTATGACCTTTCATTTTCAAGATAAACTCCTTCCCTTCTGTACAAAGATGGGAAAACTTCATTCAAAGCATATGTTCTTGAATAAGCGTCAGCATTTATGTTGAAAAGGAACCCAAACTGCACACCTCATACTCTGCAGAGACCTAAACAAAGACAGTAGAGTAAAATACGTTCGACAGAAAACAGAGAAAAGACAAATAACCTGTGAGTCCATCCACCGCTTGGGTCCAGAATGAAAAATATCTCAACAACTACAGGATGGATTATCATGACATTTGGTTCAGACGTTCAGGTTCCCCTCAGGATGAATTGTCATAACTTTGCACACATCATAACTTTTCATCTAGAGCAGGGGTTTTAACTCTGCACATAGTTTTACAGTCAGCTGCACTGGATGACTTCAGTCCTGAAGAAAACTTAACTGCTAGTTAGCCAATGTTTGCATGCTAACACCCTACATGCATGTTAGCATTGTCACTGTGAGCATGTTCGAATGATGTTAGCATTTAACTCTCCAGCCTGACCGAGCTGCATCATCTCAGTCTTTCAAGAAGAGATAAAGCAGATTCTTCCAAGAACCTAAAATGGATATCTCCGGGTTGTTGGGGTTTCTGCGTGGTGAATCTTTTTTAAACCTGTTGAATAATTGCTCTGATTTCTGACCATGACAACATAAAACCATCCTTCCATCCATTTTCTGCTGCTTGTCCCAGGTTGGGTTGTGGTGGCAGCAGGTCAACCAAAGTTGTCCAGACGTCCCATTTTCCAGCTCCTCCGGGGGGCAGCTGTACTCTGAGCTTCTTCCAGAAGTAAAATAAAACCAAATGCATTAAATTTCCTGTTTCAGTTAACTTAACGTCTCGTTTCCAGATGTAATAAGATAATATTAGTTAAGCAGTCAGGTTAGGAATGACTGGACCCACGTTTACATTGGTTTCATCTCCTTTGTTGAACCCCAGCTCCTCTTTGAGTTTATTTCAGGACAAAACTTCAACAATACACAGAAACAGAGCAAAAAAAAAAAAAAAAGAAAGAAATCCGCACCTTTAAATGTGAAAAAGTAATTGACAAACACAAAGAAAATGTCAGTAAATGTCAGAGTGAGCTGTGGTTATATGGTGAGTTTTATAACTGTTAACTCATTTGCAGTCTTTTTTTTTTTTTCTTAATTGCTTTGCAAAACTGTAGACGTAAAGTGCCTCAAACCAGAGAAACAACATTTTAAAGTGATGGAATGAAATAAATTACAGCCAGAAAAATAAAATCAAAACAGGAAGTAAATAGCAGCAAGTGTTTGGAGAGTTGCCTTCCAGTGAGATCATTATATGAGGTGATTGTGTATTCTGTCCCAAGAGCAATAAAAAACATTAAATGTTACATAAGCATGACTTTCGGTTTATTATCATTTTAATCATCTTTATTTCATGTCTCCTCATGAATTCCAGAGGGAAGTCTGAAGGTTATCACGTCCCGTGTGTCAATAAAACGTCCGTCAAAGGCGTCATCAGCAGCGGCGATCTCTCAGTCTGCAGTCAGCGACCATCAGGATGTCACACTTTCACAAGATGACAGGCACACGTGGACATGCAGATGATGCACATGTGCAGTGCACACACATGTCTGTAAAAGTCATGTTGTGCATAATGAGCAGGGGCTTTTATTGTGAAAGGAACAGAGCTCCTACACTGTCTCTTCACTTTGCGGTTTGTTTCTTCAGGATGTTCACGCTGAAGCACTCAAGGCTCGATCACGTGTCAGCGACTTGTTTTGTCCCAGGGCTGTGATTCAGTATTGACTCTCCCTGAGCTCATCATCTGGCCACAGCTGGTTTCACACTGACATCAGTGGCCTCTTGTCTCTGCGGCGCAGCAGGATGCAAAACACCAGACCTCTGACTGGAAAGGAAAACATACCCTCCACTTCATTTCAAATGATTTTGATGCTAAGTTTTTATTGGCAGAAAAAGAAAACATGAATGCAGTTTTTATATTGTGTTCATGATGAACCCTGCTCACTTTGGTCAGCATCACCAGGAGATTTTTGGTTCACCATGAAATGTGGTAGAGATGTTCCTGTTCCCCACAGGATGAACTGTGATGAATTTGGTGATTATGTCTGTTTGCACTTTCACAAAAAATGATGATGCTAGACAAATCTCTCAGCGTACTCACATTGTGCTAAAGCAGTGGTTCCCAACCAGGGTCAGGGTAGTGAAAGTGGGCCGACAAATCATTAGCAAAACAGTAAAATTTTGGTAAAAAAGATGCAACTATGAATTAAAATTTAAATATAAATAATGTTTTTAAATGTTTGGAAAAAAAAGATTTTTGAAAACATAAAAAATGTTGCCACCGGCCGTAACACTTCGCTGCCAGTCCACATCGTATACTTGTCTGTTATCTCAGTCTGATTGTGCGGTATAAGATTACATCCATGGTAAAAACTGGAGAATTAAACTGGATAACTGGTCAGCAACAGGAAGAATTTAAAGGGGCAATGACAGTTCCCTCTAGAGGCCATGATAATTATAATAATTACCTTACAACAGGAACAAACGAAGAAGGTAGTCAGGTGACGTTGTTATAGAATGACTAAGTCCACATAGGGCGAAGGTTTAGGCCGTTTCCAGGCAACAATCATCATTTTTTTTATTTTAACCACGAACAACGAGTGTTCCCTTAACATTAACCATGAACATAACCAAATAATTTTTAGGCCTAAACCTAATCAAAAAAACATCATGAAACTGACTTATTTTTTCAAAGAGCATTTGCAGGATTTTTTAGTATGTTGTCTGGTGTGTTCAGTGGGAATCACGCCGCTGGATCTTTCCTCCAGGCTTTTGTAGATTTCAGCTCATCTTCAGGTTTGTCACAATCTTTATTTGTAGAATATTATAAAATGCACAAAACTGCAATTTGGCCACGGAAAGAAAATGGTGCTGAGGTAATTCTTTGGTTTTCAGTGAGGGCCAGTGCTGAGGTGAACGATGTGACTTAGAGCTGCTAAATCTAAACCTAATGATTGGAGGTGACACATAACAGCTTTGGGCTTTGTCCTTTTTTTCCTCAGACAAGAGCAGTGATGAAGATACATGACACATCTGCACCGGTCTGTTCTATCAGTTTCCGTCCGGGGTTCAGAGCCTCGCAGCGTCTCTGTGAGCCGTCTGGGGACACACAGCTGCAAACAGCAGTTGTCCAGCAGTGACAACACACACACACACACATACACTGCACAGAGGAATGCAGTTTGAAGGCCAGCACCAACCCACAAAGGAACAGACCGGGACAAACAGAGAGGAGGTCAGCTGTAGTTCTAACACAGCAGCGGGGGTCCAGGGTCAGAGGTTAAAGATGATCATTCTGCTTCACTGTACAGCTCACTTATTCTGACTTCTCAGCCTCACATGTTCAGCTTGAATCCTTTTCATCCTCTGTATTGTGAGAGCTTAATTATTCTTGCAGTTCTGATCTTCATTTTACATTTAGTTACAAAAACATTTTGCTCATCAAATTTACTGCTGAAATCTGGAGACACACCGACATGATAAAATATTTTTATCCACGCATTTGCAAAGGCACATGTGATAATGTGATCATGTGCATCTGAACACGCACAGCCCCGGACGTCTGGACTTCAGCTCACCAGACCCAACCGGTCCTCCAACCTTAACAGCCACTGGGTCGTTTTTTCAACCCTCTGATACAACCCATAGGAGAGTCTCCTGAAAGAGCGCCCCTACGTAGGTGTACCAGACCTCAGTTGTCATAGTTACAATAATAATTGCGCAAACTATATCAAGAGAAGCGTATTGTCAGCACTATGGGTCCTATAGTAACAGTGATGGCTTGGTTAGGTTTAGGCAAAGATGGTGATTTGGGTTAAAATAAGTACTTCCTCAACATTAGATGATCTTTGTTGTCATGGTTACACTAATAACAACGTGGTTAACTTTGTCCGATGCTCATGGATAATAAAAACAACAGAATATCCTACTACACATGGGAATCTAAAACCACTCTCCAGTGTCATATCTACTTGTTTTTTTTAGAAAGAAACCTCAATTTAGCCAAATTATCTAAACCAACAGTTTAGAGTTGAGACTGTAACTGATCAGACTCACAGTGTCACATATAATCACGTATATGTGACTATAATCACATATAAAAACAGTTTGTAGTGTAGAACTATAAAAAGTAGGTACAATAGGTGAACATTGATCCAAAGAAAGTTTGACCTGAGCCCTGTAAAGATGTGTAACTCATTTTTTGAACTGAATTATTCCCTAAAATATCATCACTTTCAACATCCCACAGTGTGTCTCTAAACTAAAACTTATCTGATGTATTTTTCTTCATTAACTTTTGTTAAACTTGACATTCTGGCTCTTTTAAATGTGGAGATGTTAGATCCCCAGGGGCCGATCCCCGGGGGCCGATAAATTTGAGCTTCATAAGGTTAAAGTCGCGGACACGATGAGTCCTTTAATTCAACTGGTGATTAGGTTTCACAAGCAGTATATGATATGATATAACTACTTATATTCACAGTAAAAATTTATGAATACTTTAATGGTTAGCCATTTTTAAAAACTTCAGTAAATGATTTGAACATGGGAGTCTATGGGGACTGACTCACTGTTGGAGCTCTGTTGGACTCTAGTGGTCATTCTGCAGTTTTTGGCACTTCAGTCTTGGCTTCATTTTTCTACCCTGGAGGCTGATGATTCACAAAAAAAAAAAGTAAAGCACTAGTCATTTGCTCAAAGTCATAAAATGATCCATGTTTACTTTTTTCCTGACCAGCCATGTGAACAATCCTCACTCAGCAGGAAGTCAGAGCGATATTCAGGTGAGAAGAAGTCTCTGTGCAAGCCTGTGCTTTATCGTGCAAACACACATGGGAAATGTAGTTCACAACTGTAGCTCCAGTAGTCCAAATATTGTTGGGAACTCCAGAAATACAAGGTATCATAAAACTGAGCATTAATCAACACAGAAAGCGATCAGTGGCCTTCTTTCACCTCACAGGGAGTGAGGTAAGAGCAGGGTCATATATCAATAATCATCACTGGCTCCTTCTGTCCCATCAGTCAGAGCCAGGCCACATTAAAGACAGCTGTTAGCTTTGTGTCTTGCTCTTGCTCCGGCCATGTGTCGTGGGGCAGATCTCTTCGTCACTGCTGCAGAGGAATGTGTCCTGACACTTTGTTTGCTTTATGAAGAAGCTGTGCTCTGATGAGTTTGCTAACTGTGGCCCCCGATTTAGCTTCTTTGCCAGGGTATTTCAGTGAGGCTTCCTGGTTGTAACCCCTGTCATACACACAGAGCCTGAATGTGTGCTGTTTATCCAGATTGAGGATAATTGTGATGATGTTGTGTCACTTTGTGGGTCCTCAGCTGCTGCTGTTTTTGTCTGGTTCTGCTTCTTGTGGCTATTTTTAAATATTGTTAATCATTTTAACCAACTGGTGTCTTTGGTTGTAGTCAGACCCTGTGATACAGTCAGCTATCACTCTCTGTGCTCTATATTCACTAATAACTAGGCAAAGCAGAAACCTACTAAATCCACTGGGTAGAGTTTGGTTATCAGAGGTCAAAGGTCAAGGTCACTGTGACCTCACAAAACATGTTTTAAGCCAAAACTCACAAATAAATTTGATAATTATGCCAATATTTAACACAAATGTTCAAAAGGATAAAATCAAATGATGACATTTCATATCCAAAAGGTCAAAGGTCAACTTCTCTGTGACATCATAATGTTCTGCAAAAACATTTGGTGTCCTGTCTTCTACCAACAGTCAATGGTGGAGTAGTTTTAGTTGTCTGAATTCAAAGAGACCTCAACCATCATTCCCCCCCCCCCCCCCACACACACACACACACACGCACATCCCCACCCTCCTGCTCACAGGTGCTGCTGTCTGCAGGAACTCAAGAGTTGGTGGTCTGGTGGAAAAGCCAACGGCACCGTCTGTCATCGATTGACCTCTGCAAGGTGCCTCCAAAACACACACACACACACACACACACACACACACACACCCCTCTGCACAGTGGTGCTCTGTGGGCTGCTGTCAGCCTGCACTGTTTATGTTTACTCTCACTATTTATATGAAGTGTCCTGAGTAATGAATCAGAGCTGCAAGGGCACAGCTACTGTACAACAGTACCAGCGAAAAAACACCAACATTTAAATCTTATCAGGTCATCTTCAGCCAATATGACAAAGATTAATGTGTGTGTGTGTGTGTGTGCGTGTGTGTGGAAACCAAGAAAGACTGTGGCTGCAAAACCAGTGTATGAATTAACTAGTGTTGTGTTTTATTGCTACTGAACTCAGCTTTGAAAAAATGTATATGAAACAACATATTGTGGGAATTCATTGGGAACTGGTTGATTGGAACCAGATAACACAGATTCCCCCCCCCCCAGACACACACACACACACACAAGGTCAATTTACCAGATGTTTAGTGGAGCTTCCAACCTCATCTCACAACAGTGTTTTCTGTCTCCAGAGACAGTTCAGTTCTCTTTCATAAACAAAGCATCAATTACCATAAAATAGGCCGATATAATCATGAGATAAAGTCCCTCTGTCCAGGCTCCCCCTGTGAACGTACTGTGATTAAAGCTCTTAAAGGTTTATTCCGTCCTCTCTCCTGTGTCTGCGCTCCGCTCCGCTCCGCTCCGCTCCGCGCCGCTGCTGCGTCTGTGCGCTCCGTCTCTGCCTTTTCAGGGAGGTGCGCACCTTGTTTGGCTCAGTCGTGTCCCGGCTCTGCTGCGTTAACGCGAACCTTCTCCCGCACCGGACACGTTCATACCGGCAAACTACCGACAAGCGGCTCAGCTGATGGATCGTTGCCAGTTGTGGAAACTGAAGAAAATAATAAAATAATTTGATATTATTTAAAGACTGATTTTATCCTCGGAGATATTTTGACTTTTTTGTGTGCGGACTTTTCAAAGTGAAGGACGCGCAGAGATGTTGATGCACAGTGTGTTGATCTCTGGAGGCTCTTGGATGAGACGCATGACTGCGCTCCTTCACCTGGGTCTGTTCCTGCAGCTGGCGGTTTGGGAACCGGTGAGTGAGATCCAAGTTCACCTCCTGGGTCTGATGAGCTCTCTGATAAGAGTCAGTGTATGTAGGTGTGGAGGTGTTGGTTGTTCAGCCCTGGTTTTATTTTTGAAGAATACCTTTTAGCCCTATAGAACAAAATCTGCATTTTCTGCCATGTGTCAGTTTGACAGGTCTGATCAGTGTGTCGAGTATCATTACATCATAGTTTCCAGGTTTTGACGATGGGATAAACGTTTTAAAGATATATATACATATATATATATATATATATATATATATATAGGAGTAATTCCAATAATTAAAAATAACTCAGCACCAATAATAAAGAGAAAACAAATCTAATCAATTAGTTTGAATAGTAACTAAGACTTTTAATGCTGAATATTTTCCAGAAGGTGTTTGTTTGCTCAGTTTTGTAGCCTATTTATTTATACACACATCACTTTCTTCTTTATTATATTTGGGAGTTAGTAGACAAGTGGCCATTCATCTACACATTTTACCTCTACATCTCCTTGAGGGGTCGTTCTGGAATAAAAACGGGTAAAAGATTTTTAGAAGTCTTTATTTTAAGCAGTTATTTTAGTAATTTAGTCTCTTACATTTTATTTCTGTTGCACAGTTGCTGATACATTCCTCACAAGTCCTAATGAGTAATCTGCTGTCACAGCTGATTTCACAGCCACAGGATTAAAAATGAGGGAAATGTTTGGGCCCATGTTGTAAATGAGCAGCTGTTTTCTGCAGTTATGGACCTGCTGCTCTGATATTTTTATATCTGATGTGTCTGCATTTAGTTATGATCATAATAACCTGAGGCATGACGTTTGTCCTGAGTGATGTCAAACCCCAGGGGATCAATTGATTTTGATGACAGGTGCTCAGCTGTTCAGAAAGATGGACGTGGTTTTAATGTTCCTGACTTTGGCCACATCAGCTTGACTTTTGCTTTCTGCTTGGCTTTGTTGTCTTACTGAGAAAAAAATAATATAATTATATAATTTATATAATTTCATTTGATAAATGAAACATAAGGAACTTTCAACTATCAACTGATGATAAAAGCACACGGAGAGGCTACCTCAAATAAATATTAGATAAATAAAAACAGATCCAGTGGCGTCTCCTGTGACTCCATTAATACTGGACACTCACTTGACTCTGCTGCCTTTGGCTCGAGATGGACAGCAACAAAGAGAAAGCATTAATATATATATATATATATATATATATATATATATATATGCACTTTCTATTTATTTTTTTTCTGTATATGCACATATGCCTCTTTGAAATTCAAATAATGCAGAGTGAAGAATATTCCTATTTTATTCCGTTTTATCCTTACTTGAATTTAGCTTTGACACCCTCATGTCTCCTCCATCAGCTGTGTGCTCACCTCAGGGTGGAGGATCTGGGTCTGTGACGTGTCCTTCCTGATCCTGAAGGCTGTTAATGATCCTTTGTTGTCCTTTGCTTTATTAGCTGCTTCCCCCAGAGACTCTGCTGCACTTTTTGATTAGAATCAGGGCTGAAGTGCTCATTTTATCCTCTCTGCCTTTTCATTATAGATCTTTTTATTGTTTACAGCAAGATAGATGTGTGGTTACTTTTTGACCTGCGGGGTCTCTGTAATTGCATCTGTGTGATTTAGTGCGTGGGTTTGATACTACGACTGGTACGTTTCATGTTACACATCGTCATTTGATCCAGTGTTAATATAAGAATTTAAAGCTTTAAAGGTTCCCTCCTGCCTCTTGTTGCAATAAGCAGGAGCTACCTTTACTACTTTATATACAGCTGTATAGTTTAATGTGTAAGAATGCATCATCATTTATAAGATCATCATATGTAAAATCTTAATCTGCAAAGTATGGAGCTAAAGTTGAGCAGTATAAAGTAGTAAAAATGAGAAATAGTCAATTCCAAATACCTTAGATATCAAGTTAAGTGCAGTGTTTGTGTAAATCTATGAAATTACACTTGTAGAAATCTAATCAAAAAGGTGACAGAGTTTGAAAGAGGACACCCAGGCTTCTCCTCTGATCTCCAGCAGAAAACTCTCCCAGTTGTTTTGGTTGCGTGACGTCAGAATGACCCACTACCCTGTGTCTGCAGCCCGAGGCGAGTCATGCCTCTGCCTCAACAAACAAGCTGTAAAAGCTTAAAATCAATTCTAAAGAAGACAGGTAACCAGAGCAGGGGGGCCAAAATTGAAGGAAATGCGCTCCAATTTTTCTGGATCCTGTGAGTGGCCTGGTCCTGGTGGAGGACATGTTTTTGTTCAATTGATTTTTTGGAGGCGAGTAATGAGCGACTCTAATCCAGTTGCTGGAAACAAGAGCAGGAAGGTTTCCAGTGTCCGGAAATGAAAGGAATGAGTCTTAGAGGGATGCTCTTCAGCTTTGACCTCATGTTTAAAAAAGTAAAGTGAAATTCCATTTTGATACAACCTGGATCTCTTTTTCGTAGTTTTAGGAATAATAACACAGAACCCACCAAGTTAATTAACCTGACAGGGAAGGAGACAAAGTATTAGAAAACATACAAGAGAGTTCAATGCAGGAAGTTGTGTTTGAGTTACTCTCCATGTTGCCCTCAGTTATTATCTTGGTCACAATACTTTAAAACAAATGAAAGGACCCTCATTCATATTGTTCTTGCCATGGTTATAAGATTTTCTGAGCCCAATTTAAAGCATTGATTGGTCTCAGCTTCAGAAACCCAGTTCAACAAACTTTTAAAGGTCCTTAGTTTTTAAAGGTCCCGTATTGTATGGGCTGTAGACAGGCTTACAGCCTCTGATTGGCTCACTGACCTGTTGTTACTGGTCTTGTTAGACTAGTGTCACTACCAATTATTCAGCCTTGTGCTCCCCTTCAGTCACTGTGTTCCTGGTCTGTCATCACCATCCCTGCACACAGACAGTCTCAGTCCAGGCTGTTCTGGTCTGTGGTTCCCTGATGTGGAACCAGCTCCTGTAGTCTGTCAGAGCAGGGCTGTCCCTCTCTATTTTCAAGAACCTGTTGTAGACTCGTCTCTTCAGAGAGCACCTCCTCTCCTCACTCCTCTATCACCCTGCCGTGTCTAACGAGCACTTTATATGCACTTAATAGGCGGTTCACTTCTTTACCTGACGTTCTTGCAGCTATTAAACAGATGTAGCACTTAGTGCTCTGCTACTGCACCAAAGCTTTAATGATGTCCCTCACTCGTAAGTCGCCTTGGATAAAAGCATCTGCTGAATGAATAAATTTGATTGTAAATATAGTGGAGCTCCGGAGAGAAGTCTGAGAGAGGCAAACGATTGACCCCTTACGTGCAAATGATCGTTAGATGCTACAGTTAACAGATGTTCCTTAAACACCTCACATTCAGGCGATAGGTAGACTCCAGCTACAGCTCGTCATCAGGGGCTCCACTTATGGGGGTTTTGGGCCAACAGCAGTGCACTGTATACTGTCTTTATGGAGGGTTGAGGGGGCGACGGTGTGTCTCTGGTTATTAGCAACATTTCAGGCGCCCAGTTTCAGTTTGGTCTCCAAATAAAGTGGTTTACAACATGTTTCATCATCTGACTGCTAGTGTTCCTTAATGCACTGGACTCTGTTGTCGTGACGTTGCCTTGTTCCCAGATCTCAAAATAATTACTTCATATTATTTCACAACCAATAAATTGTTATAAACTGAATTTTTTTTTCAACACTGTTAGATTTTGGGCCGTCCCATAGAGAAAGAGGTTGGGGGGGGGGGTAACAAATAACGTTTCTGATTTGAATCACTTCCTTCAGTTCAGGTCAAAGATTCAGCATCACTGACCATGAAGTTTGTTCAGTTTTTTCCCAAGCTAAGCGATCATACCTCTAAGGTAGGTAGAGCAGTCAGTGAACACATCACCGATCATAAGGCCTGACGTTCAGCTCTGATCCTGACAGTCTTCAGTCCGTTACGTTCAGTTCAGTGCAACAGTAGCCGTTACAAGCTCTGCACATAAGGTTAATAACTCAGCAGCCTATTATTTTCTACAGAGTTATCAGATTGTGGTCGTCTCTGTGGCCTTCGCAGTCTTTTAATATGCTTTTAATGAGGATGTAACACACTGTGAATCTCAGCTGAGCTGACACCAGAGCTCCAGTTACCAGTAACTGGAGCTCCCCTGCTAAAAGCTACTGATTCATCCAGTGACGATGGTGATTCAGTGTAATGAGTCCACTTTGAAAATGTCTTGATTCATCATTTCTGCGTGTACTGAACACACACACACACACACACACACACACACACTGCCCCAGACAGAAGTTGACAGTTGTGAGAGAAACATAGCAAAAACTTTTTATAGCCAGTAAACTCTCATGTGACATGAGAAGAGAAACAGGGTGTTAATCTTTACACACACACACACACACACACACACACACACACCCTGCTGGAGTCTGCTGACATCCAAATAAAGACAATGCTGCATTAAAACTCTGCTTGCGTCAAAAAATTTGGGCTCAAAACCTCTGAGTGTAAGTGACAGTGACGCACTCGAACACACTAATGTAATGCTGCTGCTGAAGAAAACACATCATCCTCAGATTCAGTTTATTTCATGTTGGCCTCTTCTCCCTGCACACAGCCAGCTTCACTGTTCTCCTCCCCTGAGACCTCTGAAAACACAGAGGAGCCAGTTCTACTCCACTTTCACATATTTGTTGATTTGCTGCATTTTTAAGACATGAGAGCTGCATAGCAGAAACGATGACATGTCTCTGTATGATTTAAACTATTTCTCCACATTTCAGTGCTTCCCTTCACCAGGCATTCACTGCACCATGACAGGAGTTAGAAATGATATCACACACTGTGACCCAGATACCAAAACTTTATTAGACCCGTCTCACACAGTTTGGACTTGTAAGATTGTAGTTTACACAGTCTGAAGTCAGATAACATTACTCACACCAAGGTTTCCATCTGTATTGTGCAAAGTGCAAATGCAAAATGGAACAGAGCCTCACTTACATGCTCCCTGTTTGCTGTGAGGCCGAGGGCCGTCAAATCACATTTACTGTATCATCAGAAAATTACTGGAGAACTAACAGAGGAAGGGTCTGAAGAATCAATATACCTGTGTATCGTCAGGGTGAAAATTATAAGAAATACAACCTGGAGATAGAATGTGGATTGAAAACATTACAGGAGCAACAAACACACACACACACACACACACACACACACACGGTAATGACATCAGAGACCAGGTGATTACCTATCCTTTCCTATCACTATGAAATCTTAAATGTAAACGATGGCAGCTGAGTAAAGGTTGGCTGCAGGCAACTGGTGCGCTGTGATAATGACCCGGTTAAGACAGTGATTGAATTTAAATGGCACCACTGCCACGTAAACTGCTGCCATTTAGGATCGGGGGCTCCAATAATTAAAGTGTGTGCTCAAATGGCACTCCAGCCCCTCAACACACATGCCTGCATCTACGAAGCTGCAATCCTGTCTCCTTAAAGTGACATTTATGTACAACTAAACTGCAACAACAAATACATTTGGTAAAACTTAATTGAGAAATAAACATAACGAGGCTTTCTTGATTTAAATATGTGGGGAATCCCAAATATGTTGATACTGTGTAGTATTTTTTATCAGTATTGCATTGCAGTTATGGTTATTTTTAGGCACTGACAGCACTTTGTTAAGGGAAGATCCTTGTTTTGGTTGAGTGTAAATATTATTTTTTCTGTATTAAAAAAGGTCCCATATTAAATAATGTGAGATGTCCATGTGTTTGTGATTATAAAGCAGGTCTAGGTTCTATATTAATACTGTGAAAGTATCAAAGCCTCAGTCCACAGAGAAATGCACACAGCCTGTACTCAGAAACTGAGCCTTAAAACCAGCCGTCAGGACTTCTGGAACTTTGTGATGTCACAACAAAGCAGTCACCGCTCTCAGCCATGCCGCAAGCCCCGCCCACCTGGACCTTTTTTTATTTTATCACTCAGAAAACAGTCAGCCAATCAGAAGAGAGGCTCAGAGCAGAGAGCGATGTAAAACTACATTGAGATGGTTTTTGGTTCTTAAACCATAAATATATCTTTTTATGGATATCAACACTTTAAATAAAACAATAATATGGGACCTTTAAAATAAAGCACCGTCTTCCCTTAACCTTAACCAAAGTGCTTCTGTTGCCTTAACCACAGACGGGACTCTGGATGCCAAACCTGGTCTTACACTTAATTCACCTGCCATCCAGCTCAACCACCTCCTGGCAACATGCTGCTGTTAATTAATTTAGCTTTATTGATTCATTCATTCAAAAATAAATCTCTGAACATAATCCATCCAGTGATTACGTTTCTCATAAATAAAAATTTGCAATTCCAGATTCTCTGCACTTCACTAAACTGTAAAATTACGTGTTGTGTAGCTTCCTAAGACCACATGTCATCCTCCTATCTTGCTTGTATAAAGGAGATTTGTTCCATAAACGAGAAGAGCAGATATGACTGTACTGTTTTCTCACAGTGAGGCTGCGTTGCCAGATCTCGCTGCCAGACTGAGGTTTTCAGCTACACAGAAACATTTGTCGCTGCTGCTGGTATAAACTATTAATGATAAAAGGAGTTTATGGGCCACAGTGTTTAAATAAACTGTAGAAACATTTGGCCCTCCCGCAGTAAATGCTCCTCATATCAGGTTATGAGTTTAGTCTACACTGTAGATTTATCAGATCATCCTTTAAATAGAAAATTAGAGTATTTAATATAAAGCTGCTAGGAATTTTGAGTTTCTGTCATCAATCATGTTGCTCTTGCAGCCTCATCCAAGCGTATTAGTCTGTGTTATGTAGGGAAGTGATAGGTTATTTATCAGAGGGCCTGGACTCACTGTATGAGGTAGTAGATTCCGGCCTGAGAGTTACAAGATCATTATCAGATTTTGAAAGAAAATTCTGTTACACAAACTTGCTTACTGTAAGTTTCTGTTAATCCTGTGTAATGTGAGCGACGCTTACACTGCAGATCACAAGTGGTAGCATCAGTCAAGTCCTGTCGGGCTCTTGCATGTTCATGCACAGTTTGCAAAGTAACAACATTTGTTCTTAGTAGTGAAAAATGTTAAAATTTATGAGAGGATATTATCTAGTCTTGTAAATTACAACTTGTATGTAGCAAATTCAGTGAAACAGTGCCCTGGATATCCTAACCTGGATTTTAAAAAATGCATTTTTAATGCACAGTGTAAATGTTCTTTGATATCTCAAAGTGGTCTGACTCAAATTGTGATCACATCTCAAGCTGTACAGTTTGGACACATTTTTAAAAAACCCACCCAAAGAAAAAAAAAACCCATCCAAAGACCACTTACTTGAAAACCCATATATGACCCCACACTCAGCAAAGACACAAGTAGAGTTATCAGAACCGCAGGGTTTCGACCCAAATGCAAGACTCTCAGGCAGTGGTAAAAAAGCAGATATGGCACACAGGCGTCAGTCAGAACAGGCAAACACAACAAAGGACAAGGCAAAAACACACCGAGGCAAACACAGAGAAACTGCTAGAAGACTTGATACAAAGAAGACAGGGAGCACACAAACTAAAGTAAGTTAGACACAGGTGCAACACACTAGGGGCGGGGTCAACAATCACAGGAGAGGGAAACACATAATGGCAGGAAGTGTAAATCAAAAAAAGGGGGAAAGGTTAGACATGCCAAAATAAAACAGGAAATGGCACATAGCTAACAAAAGCAAAAAACATGACCTTAAGGTGCAGGACGAGTCATGACAAGAGTCCATCAGATCAAAACATGTATCAATTCCAGGTATCATTGCAAAGCCCAGTGATCAGATGTCATTATCCAGACAATGTATTTAGACACAGATCACATGTTGATATCAGGTGTAAAAGGGATCATGGATAAAAATGTGACAAGGGGAAGTTTTGTGTGAAGGCTTCACAAGGCTAGAAACCACTGATTCACTGTGAGGTGGATTTGGGCTGATGAACATCCATTTATCTTAAAAATTACATTTATATACAACAAAATTTAAGAGGAAGCCAGTAAAGCTCAGAGGTGCTGACTAGACTCAAATGTACGACTCAGAGACACAAACGATTAAAGTTCAAACAGTTCACCTTCATTATATAGCAGGTGTGAGCAGGTGAGGGCTCGGTGAGGGGTGAGGTCAGCAGGCGGGAACACCAACCAAAAATAAAGTCCAAAAACATGCAGGAGGTCAAACACAGGCAGGCAAAAAATAACAAAAAAAAAAAAAACTGGCAGGGACCAAAAAAGGCTGGAAAGCTACAACTGGGATGGAACGATGGACAATCTGGGAAGATGCAGGTGGAAACAGAGAAGTGTTTAGATACTAGAGAGCAAATGAAGACATGGGGGGTGGGGGGGTTACTGCAGGGCAGGGTCTGAAATAACCACACACTTAGAGGAAATGGCAAAGACAGGCACAGAATGAATGAATAACTGAACTGTGACAGAAGGAAAGGACTTTGACACTGGAGACCAGGGTTCACGTGCTGCCTCTTCGTTGTGGTTTGGTTTCAGCTACTAAAACACTTGGGTTGGGGGAAGCTTGTAGTTTGGATTAAATGTTTAAGCATTAAACATGTTGAGTCTCATACTTAAATTGACCTTTTGCATATGTAACCAAGATAATCTTTGCATAAATGCAACCCCAAAAACCTTCTTCATGCTTGTTTAAATGTAAGTTTTGGACATCTTGTGCCTTTTATTAGACCGATACTAGAACAGGAAATGAACGCAGAGATGCAGAAAAGGTCCTCATGGTCAGCACCCTACTCCTCTGGGACACCACTAACTGTGCTTTAGTTGTATATTATAGGGAATAAAATGTAGATGTTTGTCAGATAAGTTCAGTATATATTCATTAGATTGATCAGTTGGCATCCAAGTTCTTTTATTTACCAGTAGTAGATCAGCATATATTTAGACACAAACACACCGACATATGGAGAGCAACATCTTGACAACTGTAGGGTAAAATGTCCTACAACAGGCCAGGAGGTGTTTCTGTCCAATAGCAGAGCGCGTGTCAATCCTGGACGCTGCAGCGCTGCGAGAGCACAGGGTCAAATGTCACGCTCACCTGCAGCGTCTCCATCTGTCCAACAGGTAGGTGTTCTCCCGGGGATAGCTCTCACATTTCAAAGCAGTACATCCACCAGAGAAATCAATTAGACACCTTCAAGGCAATTACAGGGATTATTTCTCACCTGACAACGTAAGAGATCAATTTTGCGACATGGCTGCACAAATGTAATTTACCTTCAAGGTGGAGATGCTTTCTAAGAATCTATATTTAATCTTCATCATTATTCTTCTAAGAAGATTATAGGCCTGGATGTGTCCTCCTGCTCCTCATGTTCTGCAGAGGGCATGAAAGGCAGAGGAGCCCTGTCAGTAGATGTCAGGAAGAACTCCCACGTTTCAGCTGACAGTGGTGCTGATTACTGTACAGAGGTTCATCATGGGAGGGGGCAGCGTCAGCATCCTCAGGGTCTTCATATGAGGGTTTTTATGTTGCATTTTTTCCCTCATCAATCTACACTGAATTCACCATAATGACAAAGTGAAGACAGAATTGTATTTGCAAATTTATTAGAAAGGAAAAACTGAAATATCACATTGACATAAGTATGTTGTTTATTTTGTTTCATTTAATTTATATTGTACAATTAAAGGTCCATATTTTACACTTTTCTGGTGTTTTATTTGAAGTGTTGATCTCCATCAGAAGATATATTTGTGGTTTTAAGAACCAAAAACCATCTCAGTGTAGTTTTACATCTCCTCTCTCAGGCTTCTCTCATGAGCTCAGGTAACAACAGGTCAGTCAGCCAATCAGAAGAGAGGATCCGAGTCTCTCTTCTGATTGGCTGACTGTTTTCTAGGTGATCAAATAAAATTATAACAGATTGCAGGTGAACACTTAGAGAAACCAAATCCTGCAAGGTTGGACGGTGGGTCCATGTGGGTAGGGCTTGGGGCGTGGCTGAGAGTGGTGACTGCTTTGTTGTGACATCACAAAGTTCCAGAAGTCCTGACGGCTGGTTTTAAGGCTCAGTTTCTGAGTACAGGCTGTGTGCATTTCTCTGTGGACTGAGGCTTTGATACTTTCACAGTATTAATGTAGAACCTGGACCTGCTTTATAATCACAAACACATGGACATCTACCTTCATACAACATGGGACCTTTAACATCAGTATCAACACTCCCAGTGTAGTTATGCTTTATCTTTATCTTATCAGAGCCATCACTGCGCTGCTGTGTATTTTGTGTATAACTGAACTCTCTCTCTCTCTCTCTCTCTCTCTCTCTTCAGACGGAGGCCATCCACCCTGACTGCGCCTTGGTGGTTCAGCACATGAAAGCTCAGGAAGAATGCAATCAGATCCTCAAACAGGAGGAGAACAACCACTCCACCAGGACAGGTTAGTTTCAATTGAAAAAACCCATTACACTCAACCAAAGGCAGAAAGAGAGCTGGGTGGATTCATCCGCAGCCAAAAGTAGTCCCCAACGAAAGCAGTGAAGTCAGAAAGTATTCAGATACAGACTAAGACAATGTTGGTTTTATTGTTTTTGTTTTTCAAGTGATTTTATCAATAAACACAATTTGTGAAATCCAAAAAGTATATTAACAAAACAAGCTATATATTATGGATCTGTACGGTTTATAATCTGATTTAAAATCAAGATAAATTAAATTCTTGGCTGTTTTGTTTTTCTTTTTTGCCGACTTTACCTTAGTTTTAACCATGAAATCAAATTAATTCATCTAAGAACCACTAAACCCACTAATTCACACTTGAAACATATCCCTTTAATCTCTTCTAAGATAAGTGGCAAACATCAATACAGAAATTCTGATACTAACGAGAAATAAATGTGTATTCATCTTCTCTTCCCTCCTGTGCAAGCTCTCCCCTCCACTCACCCTCCTCTTTCCTAACATTTTTTGTCGGTTGTCCTTTTTCTGACAGTCGATTTCTCTCTAAATCATCCGAAGCGTTTCTCTGTCCTGACTTTTCCTCTTGGGAAAATGTTCCAGCTAAGAGTTAAGGGCACTACCTTTGATAGCACTTTCATTTTGTGGCCCTCAGGAGCTCTCCTTGTTGGGCCTGAGTCATGTCAGCCTGTTAAATTACAGACATGGACAGTTCATGTCCTGGGGTTTGACTTTGAAGGGACAGTGACTGCACAAATTCAAATTTAACATGGCTGCACAAATATAGTTTCTGTTAAAATCAGGTTTATCTTTTTTTAATAAATGTAGCTCCAATTAGTAGATTTATATATTTCACTTCATTATAGGCTGAAGGATCACTTTTTTCCCCATCCTCCTCCTCTTCACCTACTTCAGAGGGTGTTAAGAGGACTGAAAGACACCGGAGCCTCAACAGCAAATGTCAGGAGTTGAAAAAGTCAGTGAGCTCCCACGTCCAGGGAATTGATCACTGTACGGAAGTTCCTCATTAAAAGAGAACCGCCGCCAACCTCCGGGTTACAGCCACTGGTGGTCTGAGTCTTCAGAGAATCACATAACACTGATCTTGTTCATTATAAGAAAAGACCCAGATGAAAATGTTATTTAACTAGAATAGACCACTTCGCAGTTGTCTGCCTCTGCCACTCAGACTAGTTTCAGATTACATATATCCATCTATATATATATATATATATATATATATATATAATATTGTGTGTAAATTTTGTCATAATTGCTCTGTGAGGCCTTGAGTAATGCCTAAAAAATGTTTTGTGGAGTCCCACTGACCTTTGACCTTTGACTCAAATCAGTTCATCCTTGAGTCCATGTGGACATTTGTGCCAAATTTGAAGAAATTCCCTCAAGGTGTTTCTGATGGACAGACGGACGGACAGACAACCTGAAGACATAATGCCTCCGGCCCTGGCTGCCGCCGTCGCCGCCACCGTTGCCGTCGCCGTCGCAGAGGCATAATAAGGAGCCATGTGCACCGTGCTCCGTAGTCTGCCACTTTCTTATTCATGGCCTTCACAGACTCCAGTGTGCGATAAGCAGTACATTGCGTTTCTCTCCATTTATATTTTAATTTTGTACTGACAAGAGGCCAAAACATGTTTGGGGAAATAATGAACTTATACTGGAGCAGAGGGACGGACTCAAGTGTTTTTCCTCTTCCATAAACAGATTGTCATTTCTTGTAAAAAGCAAAAAAAATCTCAATACTAATCAGGTTTAACCAATGTAATAAAAAAAATCTGTGCATTCTTTAATGAAAATCTGTTTAAATCAAAAACAATTAGCCTCGAGTAGTTAGTCAAGTTATGCAGTAAATAATAATCATGACAGGAACACAAAAACATAAATTAGGGTGATAAACAACACCAGCATGACAACGTAGGGCAACATTTGCTTTAGCTTGGGTCATTTGAGTCTAACGCTTCTGCATGAGTTTGATATGTGAATAATGTAGGTGTTTTGGTCTGCGCTTGCAGGCAGGGTCAGCATTGTAATCACCTTACACCATATTACATAATCCATGCATGATTATTAAAATACCATCTCAAACTACAGACTGAACCACACCTGAATGTAAAGCTGCTGGACTGCTGAGCACAGTGAGCACATGTGCTTCCTGTTATCAAATTTCCTTCCTTCACTTGGCAGAGCAGCCAAACAATCAAGGGAACTAATCAGGTGAGGAGATGTGCGGATTAAAGGGACTGATTGGTCAGCCTGGCCTGGCCCTGTTTCATCCCTGCAGCTCAGGTACAATGTGAGCCAACTGAATCAGAGGAGATTCATCCATTATCCCCCCTTCAGTGGCTCAGAAAAAAAACCAAAAACTCATCCACAGGAACAGCTTGTCCTTCAGGAGCTTTATTTTCCATCCGAGATGCTGTCTGAAAGCATGTCGATTACACTCGAAGAATGAATTCTCTTGGTTTTGAAGTGTTTTTTTTAGTTATGCGACAGGGTCATTCCAGGCTGGTGAGCTCAGTTCTCCCCTCACTCGTTCTCTTGGCTCTGAAAAGGTTGTTATGAAAGCTACACACTCTACAAGATAGTCTTCTGCTTCGCCGGTGGGACCGCCTGTGCTCGCCACAGCTGGTTTCGCTCAGAATTAATTGCATCATTTGTCACCCTTTCCTGTGATCAACCAAAGCAAAGACGTGACAATTAGCATTTGAAGCATCAGGTATAAGTCCGGACTGAGCACTGACTGAAGTAGACTGAGGCACCGCTTCACTTCTCCAGGAGGTTGTTACTAACCTGAGAACAAAGAGTCCCATATGGTCTCTCCAGTGGCCTCGGGCCAGTCCTCCAAACACAAACACACAAGCATTTAATCAGTCAATACACTATTTGTATAGATGTGGCAGAGAAAGGCTCTGCTCTTTGACGGAGCCCTCGAAGAATCTGAGGACTAAAAGGATTTCGCTGCTAATCCCCAACACACACATGAATATTAAATGCTGTGTTGAATCAACAACGCCAGCTGAAACCAGAACTTCTGGGTTTTGTTCCAGAAGTTAGAAAACCTTTTATAATCCTGTTGACATTCGTGGCTACACAAATAACTTGGAGCCCTGGAACAGAGTCTTTCTCAACAGGATGTCATGTGACTCCTCTCATGCATCTCAATAAGGACAATGTTATTTCTATGTTGGTTTTTTAAAGCAGCCTTCAATGAACACCATATCCCATAAGCCCTAGATGTTTGCAGGTTAAACATCAGGGGATCAAGGTTAATTAGACACATCTGTGTGAATTATTACACATTTTCAGCCCCTAATGTTATGTAAATATTAGGAGTTTGTCCGTTGAGATAAACAGCCGAGAAGACGTAATTAAAAGAGCTTCAAACCTCAAACAGTGAAAAATTACTACTACTACTACTACTACTACTACTACTACTACTACTACTACTACTACTACTACTACTACTACTACTTCTTCTTTCATTTCATGTTTGAGGAATCTACAGTCTCCCTCTGATCTGATGTTTTCATGTGTCAATATTTTTTATCTCCTCAGTGAACATGTGCTTCATGTACGACATGCACACCAAATTAAAACTATAGTTTAAAGTTAGAGCATGGAAACTTAAAGGAGTTAGATATGGTAGGTAGGTAGAGATTGTGTTAAAATGCGATTATAAATGGTAAGAGCAGTAAAATGGCTAAAATCAAAAGATAAAGGAAACAAGAGCAGGACGAAAACAAAAATTCACACTGAAAACAAAAGCCCAGCCGGAGAAGCCTGCTCACCTGCAGAAAAGTGCCACGTGAACAAGGACTGGAGACATAAACTGGACCAAAGGAAAAAACGAAAAAGAGCCTCAACACTCATGAATATTTAGCCACAGCTGTCCTGAGGAGAAGTGTCAGGGCCATGTGGGTCAGGTCTTTATGTCTTTGACCGGAGTGTTGTGGGGAATACAGATGAGAACAGAAGGAAGTGCAGGAGGGAAGTACCTGCATACTCAAGCACTGTAATTGTACATTTTGTTTTGCTTCTACTCAGCTACACTTCGGTACAAATGTTTTTTCTCAGGACTGAAGTTTCATTCAACATAAAGCTCATAAGGCATCACTGTTGTTGGACAGAAATAGTCCCTTTTAAAACCAAACATTTGTCCTTGCAAGAGAAGCGCAGGTGTAGATAATGGCATTAATTACCTCTGTTCTGTTCTGTTCTGCTTGTGCCAGTGAACCAGCCTGCACAGAACATCCCTGCAGTAGCACACCCGAAAAGAACGAGGCATGATTAATGTTGCTTCCACCTGCGTTTGGCGGTCAACGCGACCACCGTGAGAAAGTGTGAAAAATGGACTCATCTAAGTTGATGACCTAACACATTTTAGACTTAATCTGATTTTAGAGAATATACTCAAATTCTGAAAATGTACTAATCCCTCAACTCCAGATATGGGAATTCAACTTTTCCATTCTTCATTCCGCTTTAGACATTTTTCAAAGGTGATTTTTTGACCAGTATAACAATAACCAACTCACAACAGTTGAGTCTGACGTCATTTTCAACAGTCAGAACATCTTATCGGATTCAAAGAACAGCAGAGATGCTGTATGTTCATACAAGGACAATGTGTTGTTTAGATAAAACATAAGGTTAAACGGTGGAGAGGAGGTAAAGGACGACGCAGCTCATGAAATAGTGATTGGGAAATTATGAGGCTTCTAATTAGCAATGTTACAAAAGACTGCACAAGAGGTAAAGGCTACTAAGGGATGAATGTCGGGAATGCAGCACCAGGAGGTGACAGGGAAAAACACACTCTCACTTTCACTTTGTGCCCTTCTCTCTGTCTTGAGTGGCCTAATCGAGTGTCCAGTTGGGGGGAGGCAGGGCAGATACCTCGTCTACTGTGGGTTAATTACCTTCACACCTCCAGTGGAACAGGAAACACCACTGGATGATGATAGTGACAGTGATAACGGGGAGATGAGGATGTGATGCGGGAGTAAACAGACAGAGAGGGTTAACAGTCTTGTGCATTTTCAAAGGATGCTTTATAATTAGACCCACAGTGAGCAACCCCTGTTTCCACATTGCCTTCACGCTCCAGTGTTGACATTTCCTCAGATCATTTCACACCACGGCTGTCCTGCCCTCTCTGTATCTCTGTGGCCACTCACAATTGTCATTTTCATAACTAATTACACAGACTAAATACCAAAGGTGAAAAGTATCAGACTAAATCTTATTGCAGAAATGACTGGTCCATAAACATATGAACATTTATCAATGTTGTAACTGTGAGATTATTTTTTATTAGAGTATATATATATATATATATATATATTATTCAGCAGGACAATCTTCACTAAGGACTCCACTTTATGATGTTTGGCGCATTAATTTACAATCGGCAGAAATAAAAAATTAATGTTAGGCTATAAACCAACTACACCACGGTCACATGACTTCAACGTCACCACCACTAAGCTTCAACTTGTAGTTTGATTTAGCTCAGAGCTCTTCTATAAAAGCCTTTAGTCTCACAGCGAGTAGAAACACGACGAGGTGGACTGGTGAGTAGATCGGTCTTCATGTTGGGACTGATGATGTTTAACGTCTCCAACAACCTCTGTAGTCTCATTTATACACTTGTTAGCAACCGGCCTTTTTTAACAGACGGTAAATGATTCAAGATATCAGGACTGGGGGATTTACTGACTTTATGTCACTTTATGATTCTATGACTTTATGTCATAGAATAAAATGCGAAAATGTCTTGAGCTTGTGTTAACCACACATCTTATTCCAGCCATTTAACTGAAAACCCAATTAAAAAAGAACCACAGGCTTCAGGATGAGGGAACCAGAGGGGCTAAAACTTGTTACCAGGTTTTAGGAGTCATTCCTGCAGCACTTCACTCTCTCAAGTCGTCCAGAAACGCTGCCTATGCATCAAATCTCATTTCACCTATCTACAGAAGGACATTTTCTGAAAGATCATGAGGAGCCCTAGAAGAGGAAAACTTGGCACACGCGTAATTTGACCCTGAAACCACTGGTGTACATGTACGACTTCACACGTCAGAGGAAAATTGTGTTATTTTTACTCCGCTCTGTCTCTTGGCCGCAGACAATCTGCTTACTAAATATTGTGGACATGTCCGTAGCTGTTTCACTTAATTTGATCAAGATTTGACATTCAGTTTTGCTTGGAACATCAGAGTAAAGTGGGAGTGGGAGATTGTAGAGTTTGGGTTTGAAGTAGCAGCAGAAGGGAGATTAGATGAGAAGTCCAGGGAGTGGAGATGTCTGCTCAGTCCAAACAGAACATAAAACCAACTTTATTTTTCCATGATCCCTCAGTTAAACTACACAAACCCCATCCTGAATGTCAGATCTATCTCTTTGTCCGTTTGAACGTCTCCCCTCTGTCACTTCTTCTCTGTTTCTCTGTCCACCTCTGCTGCTCCCTTATCACATCACATTGTTTATTAAAGGGCGGATATTGTAGTACAATACATCCCATGGAGCCTCTTCTTGTAATACTTGTAACAATAACAGCAGCAGAACAGAAGACAAATGCTTTATTGAACCATGAAAACACTGGACAGCAAAGTGTGAGAGGTGGAGTTGTCGCCAGAGGAGGAACAAAATACTGAGATATGAAAAGGAAACACAGAACATGTGTTCAGACTGACGTTTGGTGAATCTAATCCACCTTCCCGTGTCATGTCTGCTCCTCAGAAGTAATAAAGGTTACCTCATAATGTTACCTATAGGTCACATAAATGTCAGAGGGTGAATCCTGAGCTGCACGGACAGACCACTCAGGTTTGATTTTGTCTACCTGCCTCAGCCCTTGACCAGAAAGATAATCCAATACATCAGATCAGATGGCAGCTGTGCTTCAGGCATTAAACTGACAACAATGTGCTTCTCTGAACAACGATGCTTCATATACCAGAGTCAAGTCATTCAAACAGACTATGTCATCTCTCCGAGGCAGGTTGCAGTCTGATAAAATGTACGTTTCTATCATTTAATCATTTTTACATTGTGGCGACAAATGTAATCTCTGTTTAGATTATCTTTAAGGGTTCAGGCAAAAAAAAGCAAAGACTTGGTTTTCAGTTAAATGGAAATAAACAAATTGTCCCTGTGAACTTTTACCTATATGCATAACCATATAGTCAACCACCATTGATCTTGTAGGAAAATCACTTAAATACATCAGTGAACATTTTATCCATTTAACCATTCGTTGTTGTTATTGTAACCATGACAACAAAAATCAATCTTTTTTCTTAAACCTAACCAAGTGTTTTGGTGCCTATACCTAACCAAGCCATGGCTGTTATCAAAGTAACCGTGGCAACAAAGGTGGTCTCAGTAGAATCTGCATGTTTATCATTGTAACCATGACAACCAAGGCCTGGTCTCCTATGGGTTGTATCAGAGGATTGAAAAAAAAGGCCTGTATGGTTGTTCAGGTTGCAGGACCTGGATTTCCTACCCTTCATCCCTGTCTCCTACAGAAAATCCACACAACAATTTTTTTTTTTTTCTTTTGGTCGCTTATCTGGTTCATGCTCCCTGGCAACCTTTTTATAGTTAGGAATCCCCGCACAAAGGTCTCATCTTGAGGTTGGTTGAGGTTTGGACAAGATCTTGGTTTTGGTTGAATATCAATAAAGTAAACAAAGCGTATCTTGTGCGTCAAAGTCAGCATGAACGTTTTTAGTGTTGAACCAAGTCTAAGCCACCAAAGCCTTCAATTGAACTTTCTTATGAATTTCTTTTGTCTTTCTTGTGGATATTGAGGGAAACCAAAGTATAAGTGAATTCAGTATTTTCTTCTTTTACTTTGCATCATTAATTGAAAATGTTTCTTATTACGGTAATAAAAGAAAAGGTCCGAGCATCTTACATTTTTTACAAATGTGCATCTCTAAAAACACTTTGACACAGAATCAGCACAGAAAAATAAGACTGTCTCTGTCTCTGCTCTGTTTGCTTTGTTTGCTTTGCTGCCTTTTACCAGTTCTGTGAAAATGTGCGAAGGTGTGTGTTCATGCATGTGTGAGCATAATGGTGCCGTTAAAGAACATTACATAACAGCCCGTCGCACAGACCACTGATCCTAACAGGATAACTGAGACCCTGGAGAGGAGACTTATTCTAAGGCATGAAGAGAACGAGTCTTTGTGCTCCAGACACTTACTGTTAACAGGACAAAAAGGTGCAACCATCATTACCTGATGAATACCTGATGTGACATGCTTTGCTTTAATTAGCACCTGATGCTTCTTTTCACACACTGGGATTCAAACAGAAGCACCGTGCCCTTTGTATACACAGAGTGGCTTTTCATTACCTGGAGAGCCATTAAGCCAGTTACAATAACATCCCAAATAACGTGCCGTTTTCAATCGATGCTGCCCATGACAATGTTATCTTCAGCTCAGCGAGCAAACAGTAGCCTTGATGCAAGGCAGAAAAAAAAAAATGAAAAGGAGAGTTCAACGTCACATTTATCCAGCAAGATGTTTGCCTGAGCTTTGGCAGGAGAACCTCCAGCAGAAGCCAAAAGCTGTGTTTTATTATGAATGAGTGGTGGTGTGTCTCCATGCGCTGCTGTTTTAATTGACACGGGGCCGAGCTGCTTTGATGTACGAGGCGTTGCAGTGGCAGAGGGAGACGAGAAACTCCTCATTACTGCTCTCCCTGCCACCCCCAACCCCCCCAAACCCTCCACACCTCCCGCGTTCGGAGGGATGGAGGCTGCAGGGAAAGCTTGTCAGCCATGTGAGGGGAGCAGTGGAGGCAGAGCGTGGGCTGAGAGGAGGGCTGAGGACATCTCCAAATCAAACACCCCTTCTCTCTCCCAGACTTGGGGAAACCCCTTGAAAAATTACATCAGAAGACAAACTGACTTTCTACACAGACACATTTTTTTTTTTTTTTTTTTTTTTTTTTTTTAAATGCAGCTACCTGCCTCTTCTGAAGAGCAGTTTTGAAGCTCAGAGTGGGCAAAGACGTGTAGTGTGTAAATGAAAATAAAAATCCCCACCCCCCCCTTTGTCATGAAGGAGGAAAATAACTAAAGAGACCAAAACCAATTTTTTGTCCCACTCTTCGCTTTTCGTGCCTGCCTCAAGTGGCCATTCAACTTTATTCACTTCACTTGAACAAGAGGCTCGTTGCGGACATTCAGCATCACTTCAGCCATTTCTTTTTACCACTAGAGTCTTTCTTTAATGTTGACTTTTGATTTGCTGCTCCAGTTCTTTGTTAATGTTCATCTTAATTACCTGATTTTTCCTTTTTCTGCTGATTGTATATTTTCTCCATGCTTCTTATTTTTCCATTTCTTCCTGTTGACATTGTATTTATTAATTATATATAATTATTGTTAATATTAGGCTTAAAAGTGACTTTTATTGTTGTCTTTGCATTTATTGATGCTCTGCTGTGACACTTTTTGAGCTCATATGTTCTGCACAGACAAAATGTGTCTGACTTTATTTCATTAACTTGTTTCTATATCTGATCAGGCTCTGTCTCGCTCACTAATGTGTGATAAATGTTCTTGTCTCAGGTTGTCCGACGGTTTGGGACGACATTCGGTGCTGGTCCCGTGCAGAGGTGGGACAGGTGGTCAGCGTCTCATGTGCCAATGTCTCCCAGCTGTTTGCTAATAACCAAGGTAAATCACTTGTGTTCAGGTGTGTCACTTTTCAGCCATGTTTGTCTTAAATTTTTTACTTAAAGATGCTCCTTTATATGATTAAAACAAAGTTGCTTTACCAAATTTTTAAATTTTAGGGTCACTGTATATTCTTAAGCTATGGAGTGTAACCTTCAAAATAAGAGTCTCAACCAGTCTTACTGGATGTGCTGCTGTGCAAAGCTTAGGCAGTTCATACCGCCACACACAGACACACACCATCTCCACCGTGTCCATTCACCGTCTAAATAAGAGTTTCAACCAGGTATGAGGAGCTTACAAGAGGCTCTGTGGCAGAACGGTTAGATAGTTTCTGCTCCCACACACATAATCTGCTTCAGATACTCCTGGATGAATGCTCCCGTCACATCTGGCGTCTGACCATGATGCAGTGCTCCCTCACATCCTTTTGCACAAATACCAAAGATCTGACGGCTGATTGATGTGCACATTCACAATTTCTAGTTGTTTGTTTATTGTCTGCTTCAATGTCTATTTGTAGAGGAACAAGAATACAGCATAAACCAATGGCACAGCATTGTGATGTACTAGCCTACGCTAATTTGCAATGTCATCCCTAGATGGGCCTTTAAAATACATCTCAACACACAACAGTCCTATATTATGTTATGTGTCATTTAAACCTCTTAGCTCGTTTGGACTGTGAGGCACTGAAATCCATTTTTCTTGTCGACATTTGCACTTTAAGTTTTTATGTTTGAAGCAGTAGAAATGCTCGTATCAGACCTGTGGAGAAATGATTAATATTGCTGCCAACAGTCATGCTGATCTTTTGTTTTATCCTCCTGCTTGTGCCTCCACTGATGTTGTCAGTAAATATTCTGTCTGAAGGCCATGATGACTTTTGCCTGCAGAACACAGCTTCTAAAACTCATGATTTCTCATTTTTCAAAAGCCAAAAACAGGCACATTTAACTTTTCCAGCATAATGAACTTGCGCTCAGTTCATCCATCTTGCAGTTTCAGCTCAGGCGATATTTAGACAGCTCTTAAGAGTGGTGTTGAGCTTTCACTGAGTAGTTTATGGACATATGTTTTTCTATGTGGCTCTCTGGACTCTACTGTGTATGAACTTAGCTGGAGAGGGTTGTGCTGTCCCGACCGTTTACAGGACCCCCACCCTCTTCAGACCCCTGTCTCGTCCAGCTGCCTGGTGTAAAGAAAACAAAACACACTCAGTCTCTTATATGGCATTAAATGTTTGAAAGACAGATACAAATGCAACTGGAAACATGTGATTTGGGCCATGTGGGAGATAAACAAAGACAAAAACAAATGTGCAGGTTGTCACAAACAGACCCAGTGGAAATGGAGCAGTGGAAGAAGAGAAATTATCCAGCTACTCAAGCATAACATTATAATCATCCCGATCACCTTTACCACAAAACAACTAATCTCTGGGAAGATATAAAAGGCTGCTCTGGCAGGTATTTTGGGAAGCTAAATATTCAATGACGGATTTCTGTTATTGATGGATAATGTCAGTATGAGATCAAGGAGAAGCAATATGAACTCATATGAAAAATAAGGAGGCTTCTGGGCTTGTCATTAGCTACTTTATTTTATTCCCTTATTTTATTCTATCTATATGTTGTATCTTTATTATTAATATTCATATGTTTCTGTCTGTTAATGTTATTAAAGTTTTTAAAATCTATGTTTTTGTATTGAATTGTCAGCTTTCTTATTTGACTCGTCCTTTTTTGGCTTTGAATTAAACTTTGAATTAAAATAAAGTTTGATTGATGATTTAAAAACTGTCTCATTTCCATAGTTTGGCCACTAGAGAGCACCAGCTGGAGCTGGAGGTTCAAGCAACTACAGAATAAACAAGATGAACTGTGTTTGTGTGAGTGACCACACATTCAGTCCCTTTAAAGGATCCTTATCAAGGGAAGGAAGTGGCCAAAATGATTATTTTTAAAATCTCAAACATCAATATAGTTATCGGTCTAAAACTGCAGCATCAGTTTTGACTCTTGCATTTACAGGCTGTGTTTTTTACCCTGTAAAACACCTCAAAGTCTCTGTGCTGAGTAAAGTCCAGACTCTTCCCGCGTGTGAGCGCTGGTGAATTTCCTTCAGCAGAGGAGGCAGCGAGCAGAGAGCATGTTCAGTGTGTGGGATGCTGGGTGCAGAGATGATGCACTTGACTGATTTCCAGTAAGAAGACAGCTCAAAAGCGGAGAAGAAGAATAAAACCCTGAGCAGCTTCTCAGTGAAAGTTAATCGTGTATTTAGTGGGGAGGGATCAGGAGGCGGAGGTTGCTGCTGATGACCTCATAACTCGGTGTTAGCGGGTTCCTGGACCCCACTGGATTTCCTCCTCCACAGACAGCTGGATAAGTGAAGCACTGTATCTGGAGCTGTAGCGGTTAAATCCAGACTAACCAACAGGAGGCTGCATGCAGAGAAAATAATGAATTGGAAAATCAAAGAGTTCAATGTAAGAGCCAAGAGCATGAGGAAGGAGTTGGCGCTGCTTGTTAAGCATGGCAGTATGAGCGCTAGCACCCTCCCTGGAGCCCCGGCCTTCAACCTCCATTCACATTCAACCATTCACCCGCCGACGCTGCGGCTGCAGGGCTGCAGGCCTGCAGGCTCTGCACACTGCGTTTCACTCAGGCGAATGTAGCTGCATACCGGTAAATCCACCCACAACTCAAACCCCCACACTCTTTTTGGCCGTTCTGAGGAGCCGGACAGGCAATTTCACATCACGAAACCGAAACCTGTTATTTCACTGTGATTTTTTTTTTCATCCTCCCTCTTGGAAACACAGAGAAAATCAGGTGACCTCAAGCGCGTCATCAGGGCTGTCGTAGAGTGAGCTCCGTCGTTCTGACTTCAGGCCATGGTGGGAGAACATGGCTGCAAGTTGTCCTCATTTAAATTCATCATTCACAGACTTCACTTAGCCAGGTTCACACTTATAGAGCGTTTGGAGAAACGGACAAAGTAAGAACCCAGATCTCTGGTCTAGATTCCCTGACTATGTATTAGTACCTCACAGCCCCACGTCAGATAACCCAAACTATCACTTTAACGTGTTGAACCAGTATTTTTACATCTACCAGTGCTATTAAACTCCTGAGAGAGTTTAATAGCACTGGTAGAGAAGGAGCCATTAGTTTTTATGGACTTCAGAAAAGTCGAATCATATTACACAAACAGTTATACAAGCTCAGTAGGTGTGAAATTTAAGCGTGTATATACAAGTGCGTCAGCTAAATCAGAGCATCCTGAGGGACCAAAGTGGTTTAAGAAAAGGTTGTTTTCTGTGGTTGGACAGTATTTCTCAGCTCCAGTTACCAGAGACGAGGCAAGCGATTGTGTGTGTGTGTGTGTGTGTGTGTGTGTGTGTGTGTGTGTGTGTGTGTGTGTGTGTTGCATAGAACAGCTGATTGTATTGCTGGTGTGGTAGATGCTTTCTCAGGCCACAACCATAATAATACAGATCAGTTTTCCCACCCAGACAAAGGAACTTCTCCGAGTCTATTAAACAGCTGAGAGCTGGTCACACAACAGGTATTGTCATTTCCTCTGATTTATTTTTCTGTCTGTTGTCAGACTGAAACAGCTTATAGTGAGCAGAGCAGCAGCCATGTAGACTCGGGTTTTTGCAGAGGGTTTATCTCGGGTGTGGGACATTTAGCTGTTCAGAGCATGCACCAGCAGAAACATGTATAAGTCCTGTATAATCTTTAACAGCTTCCACTACCCACCTGTCACCTACAGTATCTCCTCAGTAGTGATATTGTTGTTGTTTAGTGTGTATGTGCGTGTAAGTGTTTCCATGTGTTCAACATGAGTCCTCTTCACTGAGCTGCGTCTCCAGTCTCTCAGGTCATTAACAGGCAGATGGAGTTTAAGTGCCGAGCTTTGAATCCTAATGAAGAGCAGTGGTGTTACTGCCAGTTTGTGCTCATGTGTGTATATACGTGTGTTTACGGTTGCATAAACAGGAGGGGGTGGGGGGGTGATGAGCGATTTCATTATTGTTATCAGGAAAACGAACAGATTTCATCAGGAAAGATGCATATTCATGCTGATGCATCTAAACAAATGGAAACAAGCTGAGCATTAATCAGACGTCACACTGTATCTGTGTGTGAGGCTGTAGCACAGTCAGTGTGTGTGTGTGTGTGTGTGTGTGTGTGTGTGTGTGTGTGTGTGTGTGTGTGTGTGTGTGTGTGTGTGTGTGTGTGTGTGTGTGTGTGTGTGTGTGTGTGCTGGCTGCAAAACGTAATTTAAAGGGTTAGTAATTGCAATAATATATACTGTTTACTTTGTGTTGGCTTCCCATCATCCTCTTACTTCCATTTAGATCAGCAGACTGAGTGAGTGAGTGACATCTAGCACATTTGTTGCTAGATTTACAGACTTTTTTCGTAAATAGCAGCTCCTAGTGACAAATCTAGTGACTTTTTGGACAAACCATGGCTACTTTCTATAGAAGAGAGTCACTGGTGCTGTGTATTTTAAATATGATGCCCCTGTCATGTTGCTTTTTGTGGCCGCTGTTGTAGATCCTTGTGTATTTGAACTCTGTAATGTTTGTACTTTTGGATTGTTTTTGTGTTTATGTGACTTGCTGCGTTGAATCATTCCTTATGGGACAAATAAAGCATATTGAACTGAACTGAATTTACCCCAGTGGCACGTGCTGCTCTAACAGCCTCTGCTCGCCTGGATCCAGTCTTTCCAGCAGATGTTGAACTTGACTTCAGGGATTCGCTCCCATTCAGACACAGCAGCATGAGGTCTGATGCTGATGTTGGTTGATGAGGTCTGGCCTCTTTGCACTGGCTTTTGCTTTATTTTTTAATTCATTTGAAGGTTTTACTCATTACTTTTAAAGTTCTCCACGGACATTTGTCAGCGTGTGTCTGTGTGCATGTCATAGCCTGCACTTAACATCTGATCCTGCAACAAAACCCCACAGGTAAAATTCCACAGTCTAGACTCTGGAGCAGCCTGGGTTGTATTGTCCCAGTCATGTCAATGCCCAAACTGTTGACACAAAGTTGGAGTCACGCTGTTTTCTAAAGTATTACTGTAGCTGTAGTGTTGAGATCTGTAAAGAGTCTCATCTAAACCAGGAAAAACCTGCCTCATAACAAAAGAACAAATCATTTTCCACTTTTGAGCATCACAAACAAATTACATGAACCTCAGTTTCAGCTTTACCTCCTGTCTCTGTCTGCAAAGCTCGATACCACAAGAGGCTGCATTTATTTTATTTACTTATTTATTTTTTTATGCCTCCGCGCCGGCGACAGTCAGGGCTGGAGGTATTCGGCTTTCAGGTTGTCCATTGGTCTGTCCATCCCTTGCTCGTGAATGTGATATCTCAGTAACACCTTTGGGGTATCTATTCGAGTTTGGCACAAATGTCCACTCAGGGATGAACTGACCAGTTTTTGGTGGTCAAAGGTCAAAGGTCGACGTCACTTTGACCTCACAAAACAAGTTTTTTGACCATAACTCACAAATTCATACAGTAATTATAACACAGTTTAACTCAAATGTTAAATGAAATTTTATATCTAAAAGGTCAAAGGTCAACTTCACTGTGACATCATAATGCCCTGCAAAAACATTTCTGATCGTTAGTCAACGCTGTAACTCAGGAAGAGGAGGTTGTGAACATGGTTCCTGCAACTTCTCTGGTTGGTGGAGGCAAACAACCACGAGGTGGTGATTCTAGTTTTTATTAATGGTATTAATATGTATTTTTACATCTGTCGGTGTCCTAAAAACCAGTGAAGACAGAAAACATGTAGTGTCTTTCATCTCTCTCTCTGTTTATATGTCTGTGCCAACAGTCTGAAGTTCCTGCAGCGTTGCCAGGTCCCTCAGTGCAGCCTCTTCACACTGACATAAACACTTGATTCTGTCAGTCATTGATTTACCTCACTTGTCCTGTGTCACTTATCAGTGCCACATCTCTCATGCATCCTCTTGTTGTTACCGGCTCTTCTGTGCTTGTCACTCAGAGGTTAATGGGTGTGTGTTTAATTTAGGTTACATCTACAGGAACTGCACTGAGGACGGATGGTCCGACGCCTACCCGTCCTATGAGAAGGCCTGTGAGTTTGCGGAGGATGAAGAGGCAGAACCTGAGGTAGAAGTTTATTTAAAGCTCAGTTTATATTTGTCTACAGCTTCTTTCATCTGGATCAAACAGTCATAATGTACACGTCTGTGGTGATAGCAAAGGTCAAATGTCTTTATGAAACTTGTTTATCTCACCTTTATTTGCAGACTAGACTATAATTAACATGATTTACAGATGGGTTATATTTGGCAAATCTTCCTTTTCTGGCCATAAAACAATGGAAAACTCTCCCATCAGATATAATTACTTGTACTAACTACAGATCCTTTTCATGCTTAACAAAGCATTTGATATTGTCATAACAAACTTGCACATATTTATGAGTTGGTGAGTTGGTGGGGGGGGGGGGTTTGCAAATCTAGGGCATGTATTTGTATATGCATATGTGTGTGTTTAGTGTTTTGGGGTGGGAGGGGTTGGCTTGCGAGATGCAGATATGTATGGTGTTGGAGTGGTGCAGATTAGTTTTATGGTGTGAAAATGACTGTGTTTTGGAAGTTGTGTTTGCCACTTGGTGTTGTAATTGTAATCTCATACTGTTGGGGATCAGATGGGGTGGTATATTGGGATGATATTGCTTGTAAGTTCGACCTGGTTTTTATATTCCATTTACATCTTTTCTGTCTTTTATTTACCTGCTCAGGGACTATGGGCAGAAATTAGCATTTTTTTTGCTATAATCTGGTACAATGCATCTCTTGTTTATACAAGTTAATGTTTAATTGTGCACTGTCCCTGCCTAAAAAAAAAAAAGATTAAGCTGACACACCTGCACAGCCTCCTCTTTAGGTCTGGCACTTGTTGAAGTTACGAGCCAAGGAGTGGGGGTGAGATGGTGTAAGCAGGGGCTAAAACTAACTTTGGATTTATAAAGATTTTTCTGAATTTGAGTCTGCAATGCATGCATTTGTGCCCCCATAGAACCAGGTCTGGTTCTTTAGTCCTTCCTGCAGGATGTAGTCTGGGTCTGCTCAGTAAAGAAACTTCAGAGCTGCATCGTTTTTGCATCAACATAATTCAAAGATGTCAGTCACTAACAGTGCAGCTCTTGACTTCCAGCCTCCAACTCCCATCACATTAACAAACACTTATAAAGAACAACTGAATGAATTATAGGAGAGCTGTAATTCTTTTATTCTCTTTTCTTTTTTGCTTTCCAGACAGCATATTTCTCCAACTTCAAACAGGTGTACACCGCCGGCTACGCCACCTCCCTCATCTCTCTCATATCGGCCATTTTTGTCTTCACTGTTTTCAGGTAAAGCTGTTTCCGAGATAATTTTTTTTCTCTCCAAAAGAATCACATCATTTTTATAACCCACCAACATCATTCCCAAACCGAGACGCATGTCTTTTTCTTATTCTCTACAGGAAGTTTCACTGCACCAGAAACTACATCCACATCAACCTGTTCTTCTCCTTCATTCTGAGAGCAAGTGCAGTCTTCATTAAAGATGGTGTCCTTTTTGCTGATGAAAACCTGGACCACTGTTTCATGTCAACTGTGAGTGTAAAACCCTTCAGCTCCATTAAGGTGTCTATATTTAGCACTGAAGGACTCTTATTCGTTACTTAAGTAAAAACATCCCCAGGCTCCCAGAAGAGGAAAAACACAATATGCTTTAGTAAAAGCAAATGAGTGAACATGTAGGAGAAAAAGTTTGTGCTGTTTGGTGAAAAGTCCACTTTTGGGAAATGTAAAGAGAGAAGCAAAGAGGAAATGAATGAAGCAAAGAAGAAGAAGTGATGGAAAAAAAATTAGGAAGGAAATGATGGTGGATATGAAGAAGAAAGATGGACAGAATAAAGATTGGAAGGAAGAAAGAAAAGGAAAGAAAGGAAGATAAAATTCAAAAGTTTCCACAGTTAGTGACAATTACCTGCTTTTTTGTTTCCTGGTCGTGAACCTCACAAACTCATAAGAGCTGATGATGGCAGAGAGCAGGGAAGAGGAGGGCTGAGATGCTGGGAGTGACTGAGCGGAGCCTGTGAGGACACTAATGACCAGTTTCTGCTGATGAGGCTGCCTGGAGTAAGAGTAAGTGTCCCTCTTGTGTGGCTGCGAGGGACCAGCATCACCAAACTGGAGTGATTCATTCAGAGGAGAAGTGAGGCAGAGAGACTGAGAGAGCCGTGAGAGAGACTGAGAGAGCCGTGAGAGAGAGAGAGAGAGAGAGAGAGAGAGAGAGAGAAGATGAAAGGATGAGAGGAAGCTCTTGAGCTCCATCAGAACAAAAACACAGGTTTTTTTTGTAGAGAAAAAAAAAAACAAAAAAACAAAAAAAAAACAGGTTGATGGATTAGTCAGAGGTTAAAATTGAGACAGGAAAAAAAGGGCAGGTGATGATAAATGTGTGAGAAGATGGTGTTGGAAAAGTGAAATTACTTGGGAAATCTATTTATTAGTAATCAATTACTCATTATTACTTCCCAGAACCAAATTGGCGAGCCAGATATTTTTCTCAGGAGTTGGTGGAGAGCAAGCCAAAAAAAAGAGATGATGATTTATATACACGAGGATGACAGAAAGAAGTTGGCCAGGAACTGTTCACTGATCACCATCAACTACCTGCTGCTGCTTTTACACCATGTGGAGAAACATTATGACAAGATGGCTACCATCCAGCTTTGTGGTCATGACGCAGAAGTGAAAATGCCTTTTTATCGTGCCTGTTTACACCCGAGGAAGCTGAGCCAGACTCATTACATCCACCAAACACACTGGTAAACTCCTATTCTCAGGCCTTTTCTCTTGTAGATGTTAAACATATTATTTTAAAATATGAACATTACTTGTCAAAGTAAATGCATCTGAACAGCATTATGTTAGGACCTTATAATACAGTTCTATTAGCATAACACAGACCTGCTTTCTGTCTTCTACATGGATCATCTTGTGGTGAAGAAGCTGAATTTATGCTTTGGACTCAGTCATTAATTTTTATATTAAACTTAACCATTATTTAAGAAGCATTTCAGGGTTCTCGACCTTATTTTAAAGTGAATCTGTTAGAAAGTGATTTTTCAACCAACTCATGAAATTATGTTTAAATATATTTTTTAATTGTTGGTGGTTATCCTGAGTTCAAAATTACTATAAATTTCAAGTGTTAAGGGAACCACAGGTCTGCAAACCAATGGGAAGAGAGTCCTCATAGATGTGGTTTGTTGCTACCGTTAGCAGTATTTTTTTTTAAGTGTTATTTAATTTCATTTTTTTGTACCTGATTTGAAAACAGCCATGTTCCTCTGCTCGAGCTGTTTAAACATTGTATTTTAAATCAGGTAAAAAACTTTCTAAATATTCTTACTTTGAAAGTGTAGGTGACGTTTGCCTGTTGGAGAAGCTAACATTTACACCAGCCTTATGAAACCATGTGAACCTGGAACCAAACTGGAAACTTAAAACCGCTCTCGTGTTATCAGTGTCAGCGTTTGATTTTAGTGACATACATAGTAAAACATGGTACATAGGATAGTAAATAGCAGGAGATAAATGTAAAGTACAGTTTTTTTCACAGACAAACACAAAAGCACCAAATGCAACACCAGCTGACTAATATTTAATGTTTACATTGAGATTTAAATCACACTTATTAATATTTAGTATTTCTGCTTTAAATATGAAAGGTGATAAATTGATATCAGGCATTTCTCGTCTTTGCCATCACACATATCATAATTACCGACCTCCCTGTGACCCATAAACTCATGGGAGAGGCCGTTACTATTGTAAATGTTCTCCATGCACTAATATTGTGTTTGTTGTGTTTGTTTGCAGGCGTCCTGTAAATCAGCTGTGGCCTTCTTCCAGTTCAGCATCCTTGCCAACTACTTCTGGCTGCTGGTGGAGGGCATGTACCTGCAGACGCTGCTCGCTCTCACCTTTGTCTTCCAGAAGAAATACTTCTGGTGGTACATACTGATTGGCTGGGGTGGGTGCCTCCTCTTTCACCTGTATGTCAGTTTCTTCCTCCCTTCCTCTGTCCGTCTCTTGCTATGGCTCTTTTCTGACTCTAACGAACAGGTCATTCTGTTTGTGTGTCCCAGGTCTCCCAACAACCATCATAACGGCGTGGATCCTCACACGAAACTTCTACGATAACAGGGGGTGAGCTCATGTCAAGTAAAAACACCAGTGTCTGGTATATGGGACAGGAAGCCATCTAAAACATTACTGAAGAGAAATATTCCAAGTTCAACAGCAGAAAACACTCTGGTTTGTGTTGCATTGCTTTGAACATCATCAGTTAACCTGCCATCAGATCAATTTATGGAACAGGTGAACTTCAGCTGGGCTCAGTTACATCTGCAGTCTTAGCAGTTTAAAGCCTCTTTTCCACTGGTCAAAAAAAAACCATCATCTGGCTTTTGTTGGCAATCCAAAAGGGTGCAATCACTATTTACACCCAGGTCAAATGACTGCAGTAGACACTGGTATTCATCGGCTCTGGCTCCAATTGGCAGTGATGTAAAAACAACACACGGGTAAAAGCATTATATATATATTTTAGCCCTTTGTCAGTCTCTCAGAGCACAAACACTGGAAACAGACCTGTCACCTGTTAAACCAGAAACATCACTGCTACACTGCGCTCGGGCCTGCAAGGGTGAGCTGCAGCCCCAGAATAAGTTTTAAAAACACACAACCACTGATCAAAGCGTCTCACACGGAGGCTTTGACATTTTACATTACTCCTGTAACTCTGTGCATGAAAGCTTTTAAAACATGCTTGAAACCATAAAATTTTCATGTTAATGAAAAATAATGTGATATTAATAAATATACAAGAAGATATTTACTGAAGTAGTGCTTTTCTTTACTTATTACTAATATTCATGTGTAACACGAGGAGATGCCTATAAGCTCATTAGCACAGTTTTTTATGTTTAATATATTACAGTGATTACATGACACACAGTTGTTTTTAACAAAAAGATCAGAAGGGATGAAACATTAAAAAAAAAAAAAAAAAAAAAAGTTTATGCTGGGTTTAGATTCAGACTTGCCCGTAGGGATCTGCTTCAACACAATTCTCTGGATGTGGACACCGAGCAGTCGTGTGTTTCATGACGAGATGTACAATATTGTACTTCTGTGGCTGCCTTGTTTATCTCATTACTGCCTGTTGTGTGTCTCAGGTGCTGGGATGACACAGATGTGGCCTTCATCTGGTGGATCATAAAAGCTCCAATAACTGCATCGCTACTGGTGAGTGCAGAGCTGTTACAGTGGGAGCTATCGAGGAATTACAGGAGTCCTAAATCTTGGGTCAGGCCTGTGTTGTGCTGCTGATGCCGCCTCAGACTCTCATCTTGTGTTTACGTCAGAGGCAAAAATAACATGTCAAGGAAAGTGGATTCAGGGAAATTGGTCAGTGTGCAGATTGGTCGACAAGCTGGTCGTCTTTGGCAACTAACAGAAACAGCTAATCAGCGACTGTTGTCTGTTTCGCTGAGAGGCTGATTACAGCAGCATTAGCCTCCTGGTTCCATGGTCATTTTTTCTCCCCAGTTTGGCAGAACTGATTTGTTTGTACTGTGGTCCTTGTCTCTGTTTGTTCCACTGTGAACCTGGAAAAAGAATAAAGGGCTGTGTGTCTTCTGATATACACATGCTGTCACTCACCATGATCAGTAGCAGCAGTTCACGTCAGCCCTAAAGAAAATATGCCAAATACATACAGATGTTTATCCATCACCCAATAACATCAGAGGGGTGTCTGAGTCATAAAGACAAGAACCAGGAGTCCTGCAACACATGGTCTGGCCCCAGGGATGATGTATTTCTGTTGGCCTGCTGGGATGTTCGCGTCACCCTGGTTCCCTTGACAAATGGGATTTTTACATTGTCTTTTGGATTAGTGCAGAAAATAAACTCTGTGACAAACAAAACTTTATGGTACTGACACATTTTGTTCCTCTTCACTAATAAACATCACTTTATGATGTTTGAAGCACCTGAAGTAAAAGATTTATATTAGGCTATAAACCAACTACACCATGGTCACATGACTTAACGTCACCACCACAAACTTCAACTTGTAGTTTGATTTAGCTCTGAGCTCTTCTACAAAAGCCTTTCCTCTTACAAAGTTAGTAATAATTTGCAAAATGTCCTCGACAACCATTTAGACAATTGTTAGCAACCAGTTTTTAGGAGCTATAAAAGCTTAAAGAAACCAGGACTGGGGTATTTACTGAGGTATTTTATGTTGTAGAATAAAAAAACCAGAAACCCATTAGAAAAAACCCAGAGACTTCCACACAAGGGAACTAATTTACTGGCTTTAGGACTCATTCCTGCGGTGATCTATTGTCTCTGGGAGCAAGTTTCATCTTAGCAGGTGTGGCCATGTCCTGTTGAGAAAAACATTCTCCCAGGACATCCCAGGATTATGCACAATGCATAATCCTGGGATGTTTGACGGATGACTATAGCTAGCTACAGACAGTGTCCTATTCAAGCTTGTCTCCAGTGGTTTTGATCTTGATTCGCTCATCGTCTGCTCTCATTGTTGCAAGATTATTAAAAAAAAAAAAAAATCAATACAGTGGTGCAGATATTTGTATCCTGGAATGAGTAACCTGGTGTTTAGCATATTTCTATTTGTTTCATGTAGGTGAACTTCATCATCTTCATCAACGTGATCCGGATACTGGTCCAGAAGCTGAGGTCTCCGGGTGTCGGCGGCAACGACACCAGTCACTTCAAGTAAATACATAAACACATGACAATACATCTATAGACGCACAGCAAGTAATCCTCACACACACACACACACACACACACACACACACACACACACACACACATATGTATGTAGTCCTCATGGTGTGTTCTGTGATGTGTGTGTGCAGGAGATTGGCCAAATCCACTTTGCTTCTCATCCCTCTGTTTGGGATGCACTACATGGTGTTTGCCTTCCTGCCAGAAAACACAGGGGCAGAGGCCCGACTCTTCATCGAGCTCGGTCTGGGATCCTTTCAGGTAAAAACACACAACACAAAAACAAATTACAATCCAAAACAACATGTTAACTACATAAAATTCACATTTTCCATGCAAACATAGTAACAATGTGTGTTAGGATATACACGTTATTTTATTTTATTTTTTTGATAATATTTTTCTCCTCTGAAGGGATTCGTTGTGGCCCTGCTCTACTGTTTCCTGAACGGTGAGGTGGGTAAATGCTACATGATATCAATCTCATCATATGATATAATGAATATGAGCTGGTTAAAAGTTCTCACAGACTCATTATTTCTTTCAAATGTGCTTGAATCATAGTAAATATTATTCAACACTGAGGAGAACATACGACTGATTTTGTATGTTTTCAGCTAATTAACTACATTTCACATTTTGTAATCTACTAACCAAAGCAATGGTTCACAATCTGTGGGCCAGGGCCCACTGGTGGGCCGTGAAGGTATTGCAAGTGGGCCAACATCATTTGCAAAACAGTACAATGTTGGTGGAAAGATATAATTATAAAATTTACACATTATGTTTTTAAATGAAACATTAAAAATGTTTAAATAACAATGTTTTTCTTCTTGTATTAATCACTGTGATTAGCCAACAATAGGATTTTTTAAGTTGTCGCCTGCTGGACCACATCGTATACTTGTTTATTATCTCACACTAAAATTTTACATCCATGGCAAACAAATGGAGCATCAAAACAGATAGCTGGTTAACAACAGGAAGAATTAAAAGGAAAGAGACAGATGGTGGCCTCTCCCCGTCAAACCAAAAAATCAAAATAGCAAGTGCCCTGAGAAGGCATCATTTGGCCTCCGTATTGTTATGGATTCAGATGTGGGCTGCCAACATTTTTCAGGTTTTTAAGTTGGCAATGAGTCGAAAAAGGTTGAGAACCACTGATATAAAGCGTGTAGTAAGTTTATGTATTAAATTCTTTGTTCAGGATGGACGTGTTAAAGACAAGGGAGTTGTACTATTTTTATCTGCTGAGGCACTTCCAAGCAGGTACTGACAATCTTACTGTTGGGACAACTAAGCACACTCTGATATCTGGGGCTACTTAAGAGCAGCCTTTATACAGGGCCCTGCACACAAACACACACACACACACACACACACCCAGGTGTTTTCACTTGTTCTGGTTGATTAGATTTCCAAACAGGTAGAAAGTGAGCGCAGCACTGATTGAACCTACACCAAAGTCGAGGTTTTAATAAAAGTGGTGTGTTTTGTCCTGTTCTTACAGGTGAAAGAAAGTTAAAAAGACAGTGAGGGAGATGTCAATCAAGTGCTGTTCTCAGAAGAGTCTAATCAGGCAAACTGACCTGTGGGTGCACAGATGTTTTTGTGTTGAGAAGTTGGAAAGTAAAAAAAAAAAAAAGATCAGATATATGTAGTTCATTGTTATTGGGCAGAAATCCTTTTATTAAGAACCTAATTTCATCTGGTCTCTGGATTATTTATTTTCCATGCTGCAAGTTTTGTTTTAATTCTGTGTGTGTGTGTGTGTGTGTGTGTGTGTGTGTGTGTGTGTGTGTGTGTTCGTGTGTGTGTTTAGGTCCAGGCAGAACTAAAGAAGAGGTTTTGGAAGTGGCAGACTCAGAGCTACCTGAGCTACAGCAAACGACGGCGTACGTTGTTCACGGAAAGCAGCACAGTCACTCAGATCTCTGTTCTGGACAAGTCCAGCCCCAAAGACCAGCCGGGCTCAGAGACACATGCCCTCGCACCCGCCGCCACGCCCAACACCATCTCCGCTGTCTGAGGAACGATGGACAGTTCATGTCCCATGTTTCAGCGTCTGCTTTGTGTTTGGACGATGTCCTTAATTAAAGACTTAACCACAGAGCCTGAGTGTTGAATGTTTGAGGTACCTCTTATCTTTGTCAGGCACTGGAGGTTTTGCAGAATCCCTCATGGGCCAAATTTATAAGTGTGTAGACTTGGAAACTCAAGTCTAGCTTTTATTAATTCACTACACTCACCTGCGATGAAGAGGTCATATTACTCACGACACCAACATCTCTTAGACAGATGTTTTCTTCTACAACAAAAAATACACACTAAAGTAGATACAGTTACTGAGTTTGAAATTTCAGGGATGATGATGAAGGTTCAACTTTTACTTTATTAAAGAAAAAAAAACTTGCTCATTAAAGGACAATCTCTTATCACTTCATGTGCACTTGCAGCTCCTCAATTTTGCAGATCTGTATTTATTTTTAATACTTTTACCTTATGTATTAGTGCCGTTCATTCGAGCTCACCGTGACGTCCTTGTTGTTCCTGCTGTTATCGATGCCAACGGGTATCTTGAATGTTGGATATTTGCCAACCTATGATCAAGTTACAGAGAGATTTCTTACAGAATGAAACTTTTAAACTGTCTTATTTAATGAAACATGTCCATGTTACCATCGGTGGCTCTGCATGCAACATGTTGCACAGTGCACTAGCGCACATCTGGAGCACTAGACTGTAAAAGCTATTTATTTGTCAGATTATTGTTTTTTTTATGTCTTCGTGTGAATGTAAATAGACCTGAACTAATTTACATGTATTTTATGACAATGTTGCAGTTCATCCAGCAGTTTTATATAAGTATCAGATTATAAAAAAGTCATGAATAATAGATAAGATAGATAAGTTGATATTTATGTTCTTTTTTTTTTAATCATACATGTAACTTGGTTTTATTCTTATATGCCATAATATTGCAAAATATGGAGTAAATTAAACTGTACATGTCCCTGTTTGTTAGCATAGGTTTAGTGAAGCCCAGTTACTGATTGCTGTTCTGATGCTAATGCTAATCCAGAGCATGTTTCCTCTAAGGACAACGTGAGATGTTTTTAAGTCAAGTTTATAGTTGAATTCATATTGTTTCTGCATTTAGCAGGTATGTATCATAGATAATGTCCACACATATACACATATGTACATGTATGTATTGTCCATTGAAGGAAAACTTACATAATTCACCCACTGACCACTACAGTGCCTTTATCGTACAGTATAACTCACTGTCTTTCTGCTGTTCAGGTGGATTGAACCTACAGTCCGTTTGCATTTAAAATCTGTGTAACAAATCATATATTTAAGATTGTAATATTATACCATGTACTTGAGCATTTGCTGGGCAGCAAAACATATTGCCTCTGTGATGTGACAGATTCAAGATGTGACGGGAAGTTTGTGCTTAAATGACAAAAAAGAAGTTTGTTAAATCTTAAAATTGTGCAGCAAGGAAGAGTGTTGGACTGTGCTTTTTAGATTACATCTATTTACATTTTTGGTGTGGACAGTGAACATGTTACCTCTCTTATCTTACTTGAAAATGTGATTGTGAATGTTTCTCTTACAGGTTCCAGTTTACGACGTAATGCAAGCTGCTGGTTTGGTGTTTTCTTATTTGGGCTGGGGGCAAATATTGAAGGATAAGACTGGTGATTGTCTATATTTTTCTTATTGTAAAAATCGTATGAAAAGACCAAAACCAACAATGTGTCAGTCTTTTTCTCAACAATTTCTGTGTCCTCCACCCCGTCTGTGGCTCTCAGCCCCAAGCCCATAATGCTTTAAATTTTCACAAACACATAAAACAACTGGGCACTGTAGTTTTTTAGCAAAGCCTCCTCAAACAGAAAAGAATTGTGTTTTCTCTGCTGCCAAACATGATGGTGATGGTAATTTGAGTTTATAATACAATAGGTTATAATACGCCCTCTGAGCAGTGCTACGTCTCCAGGTCAGATTGGAGGCTACAGCAAGTTGCCATCGGAAAGTGACGAGATGGGCTAATATGCTAAGTTCAGTAGAAGAAATGAGGTGATCGGGACAAGAGTTAAGGAGACAGCTCTTGATGTGTAAAAGAATGAAGTTTGATGCTGAACTCGCAATTTCTTCTCGACTGGTAGGTAAACAGCTGTTAATGCTAATGTTAGCTATGATCAATTGCAAAACTTACAAATAGCTCCTTTAAAAACATAAGTCACACTATTGAATTGGGTGAGTGACATGTTCGTTACCATTTATTTTGCCTCAATCCTGCATAGACCGTCCTTTTTCCTGTATATTTTGAGTACCAAATGTGGATTCATCCACTGCTGAAAATAGTCCCAAAGAAGTGCACTCTTACCTCTTGTTTGTGTAACATTTGTTGAAAACTAGTCTTCAGCTGTTTAAGGAAATAGCTGAGCCTCTTTTGAAAATGAAACTCTAAATATATGACCCTTTTTTAAGGTTTACATCTCAGGAGGAGTGGGACTGAGTGCCACAGAAAGGAAAGGTAAACTGTAAAGTATTGAGAGACATGCTAATACTGTTGGTTTTGGTCTTTTTATGGGGCTGATTGACAGAAAGAAAAACCAACCTTATAAAAGACTTCCAAATAATCATTGAGCCAACAAGTTAGAAACATTTATTGTCGATAATGTACCAAAAAAACCCTTCACACACCAAACAAAATAAAACGGTGCAACTTTGCAGTGAAATAGATCAAATTAAAAAAAGAAGAGCAGACAGAAGCAGTCTCACAGCAGAGTGCTTTAAGGTACTTTTACATTCAGCCATCAGAACACAAATTGCCGAGCCCCCCAACCCCACCCCCCCCACTTTTTAGTTTTTTTTTTTTTTTAATCTATAAATTACTTAAACAGGCAATTGGTATAATGAAGCAATTCAATAAAGATAACCACCATCAGAAAGCTGAAAAGAAAAACATTTTAAACCTATTGTCATGTCATGCTATGCAGTAAAAACAACAGGACCAAAAAGCAGTTTTTATGGCACTTTTCTTTTCCTCCTGTTTGGGAAGATTAACATTCAAAGGAAAAGTATTCGATGGGTCCTGATGGGACTAGAGCTACAATTAGATAAATCCTTCACAGTTGAAACCCAATATCTGTGTTCTAGCTTATTAATTGCCTCATCCACTCGTTACAGCAGATTCGAAAACAAAGACACGGCTCAGATTCTCTTAATGGCCTGAAAGCTCGACCCTCCCTTGTGATTACATCTGCCGGTCAAATGAGATCAACACGATTTAACACGCATGCATCAGCCTATTAGAGAGTACAGAGGCATTACAGGAGGCTTTATACTTTTAGCAAACACGATCACCATTTAAAAAATAATAATAATAATAAAAATATGAGAACAATCACAGCGCAAAATGACAGCTATTCACTTTGAACCACAGAAAACTCCATTTACAAGGTACGACATTGGCAGGTTGTTTCTGTCTCGCACATTTAAACTGCAGTTTATTTAGTCACAAAGGTTGGCTACAGACCTCTAAAACACTTCAACTAACTACTTCATAGTTCAAAACAACAGGTTCAAATGAATATTTATTATAATAATAGCAACATCTTTGTCTGACATCAACAGAGTACTGGCAATATAAGGCTCCAACTTCCGTATTAACACTAAAGGAAATAATATAGAAATGCATCAAGAAAATCAGGCTCATGATGTGGTCAGATTGTCTTAATATTTGTGATGAACTGGACTGGACATTCAACTGAACCAGAGCAGAGGCGCTGATTGTCCAGCTCTTTCCCCCGAACATCAGAAGATGAGACAGGGCCCCCTTATGGCTGCTGTTGGATCTGCGCTGGTTTTATTGCAGGTCTGACTGAATACAGACACAGCAGAACGACAGGACAATACAGTTTCCGGTCAGCCCTTCTTTTTCTCTCTTTGCCTTTGCTTGGTCTGGATTCACAGAAAACATGGATCTGGATCTCTGCAGGTCAAAAGATGTCTGTACATTGAGGTTAAAATGGGGCCAAATTTGGTTTGAAACTGAAGGTTTGTTTTTAAAAGATCTATGCTGCATATAAACATTTTTTCCATGTAATTTCAGTGACAACAGATCAAAGGCTCAATGGCTAATCTGGAGCTTTTGATTGTAAGAGGGCCACAACTATTATTTTCATATTCAATTAATCTGTTCTTTGTTTCCTCAATTTCTTTAATCAATTAATTGTTTGGTATTTCTTAAAATTTTCCAAGATCCCAAGTCATCAAATTGTGTTTCTTGTCTGACCAAGTTCAAAATACAAAGATATTCAGTTTATCACAAGCATCTGAGAAGCTGGAACTACCAAACGTTTGGCCTTTTATCTTGAAATTAATCAGTTAATTTGTAGTGCTAGATTGAAGTACACATGTATGACTTTCGGGCGCTTTACAGACTTAGAAATTGAGAGTGTGAAAACAGGATTATTTTAAGACCACATGACGACATGGAAGTCCTTAAATGATCAGAAAAGATGAAAATTTTATCTCCAATTCCCTGACACCTGGAGAAAATCCACCTGCTGAATCAGATCATGTGATATGCTCAAGAGCTGTTGAGGATATCAAGGTTTTCTCACTTGGAATTTGGCAGTTTGAAAAGTAAAATTAGGCTGTTTTTGTAAAACAATAAAAAAAAAAAAGAAGGTGGATTTAAGTTCAATTAAACAAAAGAATTTAGTAATTTTCCATTAAAATTATAATCCTGGCAGTGTCAAGAAGATAAAAAGAGGGGGATAAAATATTTAACAGATCAATTAAATGAAGAATGTAAAAATGGAAATTTAAAAATGTAAATTACTTGATTTTTTTTTTTTTTTTTCCAATTTCAGGTTGGTTTTCCTGGCATCATTTGATATAAGTAGTTCTAAAATCTGGGTGTAGACCATGGAGCACTACAACTGACTAAATATATGAAAAAGTTATCACAAAAGTGTGCATACATAAATAAATAATATTGTTAATTAATTATTTATGAGTGTAAAATCCAGTCACTTAAGAAAAAAAATTAAATAATCAAATTTCATTGTTCTATTCATCTTAAAGATATAAATTCATTTATTTATTCTTCTTGTTATTTAAGACTTTTTGTTTCAGGACTCCATACTTGACATTGTTTTGCTTGCACATTACCAAAACGATATTTATTGTGTGATTGTGTTCAAACAGCTCATGAGAAGAAAACTGAGATGTGCTTTTCTATCATTATTGTTATTATAAATAATGTGCACAAATATCTATTAGTCAAAGAATTCACTTTTTTGTTGTTTTGGAGTTTTGCAGTTCCAGTTGCAGACAATTAAATTCAGACGTTTGCAGTTTGACCAAATTATTTCTGGTTATGCAGAAATTGTCAAATCTGTTGGAGGTTTATAATAAAGCCCCTTTGAAGTAGAAAACTGTTAATTATTTTGAAGAATAACATCAAGATATAAGTTTTCCTGTGGTTCAGGTTAATGAGACTTTTTGCAGTCTAGTAATTTCCCTTTTTCCAGCTGTAGAGAAAGGAAAATGAAAACATGTGCATGTGATAGTGTTCTGTACATTGACGTACTGAGTTAATATACTGTACCACAGCTTTATTAAAAACACTAATCGATCGCATGTCGTGCTCATCTTTCACAAAGACGAGTTAAAGTACTTTGAAGGCCTCCAGGTTTGAAATACTGATTTAGTCTTAAGCATCATAAAAGCACTTTGTTAAACCCTTTTCTTTACTTTGCAGTTTCGTTTTGAACTGAAAAGACAATTTTTCTTTTAAATCATCAACAGAAGTCAAAATACTTGTTTTGTGCTTAAAGGCACTTTTGGAGACACAAAGTTTTCAGGGATTCATAGGAGAGTTGAGTCAGACCAAAGGAAAAGTCTGCACTGACATCAGTTGCAAAGCTAACTCAGCCTTTGCAAACAGATACGGCCATGCAAAAAAAAAAAAAAAAAAAACTCAGTGAGGAGTTGATTAATTCGTCTTTGGAATGAGAGAATCACCCCGAGTTAAAAGTCACTCTCCAAGTTACATCCACGAATACCACCAGAGGCAATGACTGCAGAAAGACAGAGATACTGTGCGGTGGCACAAGGGATTTGTTGGGAAAGTTAACCCTCATTAATTAAAATTAAAACAGATATTTCAAATGTTCGGGGAAAAAAAACCTGCAACAAATCAGGATTTTTTTCCCCAAGATTAGTGAAGAGCTGTGATGTTTCAGATGGTCTAAACCTTCACTTAGACCAGTACAATGTTGAAACTTCCTGCAGGAGGCGGTTGAAGAGGCTCCACTTTTAAAAGTGACAATAAAATCTGTATTACAGTGCGTTGCCTCTACAACAGCCTTTTAGTTAAATGCTAAAAGTTTATGAAAAAAAAGAAACTGTTAAAAATTCTAACATCTAATTAAAACACTAAATTCCCACAAAAAAATAAAAAAAAATAAACAAAACCACATGGACAATAAATGAAATTTCATGCAAGCAGTTGAACTCATGGTGCTTCAGTCATGAGTTCGTTTTCATTGACATGTTCTGTACTAACGGCTGTTTGACACTACAGACGTGCTGATCTCCAAGGCGTCTTCTTCTTCTTCTCTGACGTCTTGTGTCAGTGCTGAGATTTTAAAAAAGAGGTTTGTGATTGTGGTCGTCGTCGGCAAACCTCAGAGCTGCACGTACATCCGAAGAAGACACTTTTGAGTCGAGCATCTAACCCTGGTCTGTTTTTGTTTTCTACTCGTTTTTTTTTTTTTTTTTTTTTTTTTTTGGCATTTCACATCAGTGTAGAAAATATGTCCTTCTCATAAATACTGTTCTTTCCAGATGTATCACCTGTTAGATCCAGGTGAAATTTCTCCACAGTCTGGTCGTCTTCCAAACCCATTATATTGTTTTACATCAGTCACAGTTTACACAGGAAATGAAGGCTTTTGCCAGTGGTGGGTAATAACACTGAGCTTTCATACACAGTCACTGTTTGTACACAAAGAGCTCTGCAGTAATTTAGAAATGACGTAGTTGGCAGGTCTGGGTGTGTTGTGTGCAGCTCAGTCAGAAACACTGATCTAAGTATGAATCTTCACTCATTAAGGTACTACTGTACATTAGGGTGCCCAGTTTCTCACCTCGTGTAAAGGGTCACTCCAGCTTTTAGTACTGCACCTTCATAAAATCAAGTGGACCCACGGGAGACAGATTGAGAAGCAGACTGGTCAAAGTTGAAGCAGCAGGGGCAAAGATATCCTGAATATAAGGTCCTAGTGTTGGGCAAGCTCCAAAAAAACTTAATACTACACTTCCCATAATGCTCCTTGCCTGGTAAACATCTTTAAAACCAGTGGAGTGCCCCTTTAAGGTATTTACATGAGAGCAACCGGTGTTGTCTGTCGTAAATCAAGCCATTTCAGCAGCTGTGAAAGGAGGAATACAGTGTGTGGTTGTTGTTTAAAATACGTTTTGAGGACAGAGTGAAACTGGAGGAGGAGTGAAAAACCTTCCTCAGATGGACTGGAATGATCACTGTGAGGGGACACACACTGCAGAGCAACACACTGCTCCCTCTGTGCTGGACAGCAGCAAATACTGTAGCACCAGGCAACTGTAACACAAATACAATATATACAGAGAGATGACCATGCTTCTGCACGTCTCAGCCCAATGATGCACTAGATACACACTAGATTCCTTATTCATGCCTTTTGAAAATGTTAAGCTGCTTCATTCCAGCTGCACCTGAACCAGGTCAGAGGTCAGCACATGAAGAGATTCAATATTTGGCACCTGACATTCAGGTTTGGTCATATTTCAAAGGGGAAGCAGGTCAGACTAGAGGCTGCTCTGGGTCGCTGGAGTTGAGTTGGGTTTCCATCATGGTTTCATCCGGGTATGGGTTGGGATATGGGTTGAGGAACGGGTTGTTGAGGCTGGTCATCGGGACGAGGGTGGGCGCGGTGGTGGTTTTGGCGGCGTCGGGTCCGGCTGCGGACGCGGCGTCCCCATCGGCGCCGCTCAGGTGGCCGGGGTCTCGGCCTGCAGGCTGGACATGCGGATCTGCGAGCTGCTCTTGCTGAGGATGGACAGCTGCGTGCCCCCGTTCACCCCACTGCTCGCCAGCGAAGGATGCCGGTGCTTCAGGTCCACAGCAAAGTACCTGTTCACCGTCCAGCTGCGCCATTTCCTCTTGATCTCCGATTGCACCTTGAGGGATATACTTCACAAGGTCATTATTAATGGACCTCGCTGGAAAGAGACAAGCTGACTGTCCCTCTCTCTCACTATAGTTCAGTCTGTACTCAAGGCTCATCGTTTTCAGTTCTTACTTCTTCATCAAAAGGAACGGGAGGGTTTTTATGCCCCCACATACTCAAAATTTTGTAGTTCCTGTTTCAAGCTAGCTCAGAACATAGTTTAAATTCTTTTTAGAAATAATTTGTAATAGTTTGAAAAAAAAAACTGAAAACAATGAGCCTGAGACATACTATACTTAAAGTTATTTGCATTTAAAGCCTCATCTATTCCTTATGCTGTTGATCATCAGTGTTGTTCTGTGTATATTTAAAGGTCCCATATTTTATATCTGAAGTGTTGATATCCATAAGAAGAGAAATTTGCAGTTTTAAGAACCAAAAACCAGCTCAGTGTAGTTTTAGTTTTTTCAGTGATTGAAAAAAATATAGTAGATTTCAGGTGAACACTCAGAGAAACCAAATCCTGCAAGGTTGGATGATGGGTCCAGGTGGGTGGGGCTTCGGGCGTGGCTGAGAGCGGTGACTGTTTTGTTGTGACATCACAAAGTTCCAGAAGTCCTGACGGCTGGTTTTAAGGCTCAGTTTCTGAATACAGGCTGTGTGCATTTCTCTGTGGACTGAGGCTTTGATACTTTCACAGTATTAATATAGAACCTAGACCTGCTTTATAATTAAAAAACACATGAACATTTCACTTTATACAATATGGGACCTTTAATTAAGTTGAGTATTTAGAAGACTCTATGAGAACAGTGTCAGTTAGAAGTCTTAGAGGACATTTACCTCTCCATTCAGGAAGCAGTAGAGGACGGCCACCACAAAGCCCTGCAGACAGACAGAGGGTCCAAGTGTGAGACAAAAACACTCACGCTTCTATTTTAACAATAGATAGTTGTCAGAAGAAACACAAAGTAAGAGCAGTGAATTAAAACCAAGCGTGTAAGTTCACTTTTTGAATCTACAGCCATTATTCCAAGTGCACAAATAATAAGCTGCAGCTGTTGCTGCTTGTTTTTGTTTTCTTTGCTTTTTTTTGCAAAATTATTTAATATATGACCTGTAATCTGTTGTGTGTTAAATTGGATCACTACATCCTAAATCACTGCAAAAAATAAATAAATTAATTAAAATAAAATGTTAGAGGTGTGACTTTGTGCGCGGCCTCCCAGTCAAAGTGTTCCTCTGTTCTGAGTTTTGTTTGTTTCATGATCTCAGTTTGTGACGTACAGTGGGTCTAACTTAAGGCCAAGTCTCAAATCTCACATCTATTAATTGTTAATGTCCTTATTCTTAAATTAAAATGTAATGTTTGTCTGCATTGTAACTCTGTATGACTATGAATGGAGCATGAAAGGCTTTTTTTCTTAAATTTCATCCACGATGGAGAAACATGGAGTCACCTGGAAGGATCCGAGTCCGAGCTCAAACACCAGACGCTCTCGCTTGCTGAAGTTCTCAGGGGAGAAGGCGAACACAGTGTAGTGAATCCCAAAGAGAGGAATCAGCAGCAGAGTAGAGCGGGCCAACCTCCTTCAAAACAACACACACACACACACACACACACACAGAAGTTATCATGAGAGGACCAGACAACAGTCTGCAGTGTGTGTCCTCATTATAATCTGCACACACATATATGATGACAATTTTCTGCCTTAATAAGTTCAACTACAAATTTGATTTAATTGTAACATTTAGGAAACATGGTTGTCTGTGTGGTCATTTATGTTCATTTTAAACACATGGAGAAAATTCACTGCTCTTCCTCAACTCTAAAGTAAAATCCCTTTAAATGAGAGGAGTGGGCTAAAACATGAGCTGCAGTTTGGGAGCTCATTGTTCAGCTTGATGTTCACCTGAATGTCAGTTTGGTCACATGAAAAAACTATTTGCTCTCTAGAGATAAAAAAGATCTACGATCCGACACATCACAGGATTATAAATGAAGGATGATAAAGAAAAGGGAATCGCCTGTTCATGAGAGGTCCCAAGTAGATTTTGCTTTATTTACATCACAAAAGCAGCTGTAATCCAGGACCAAGACTGTGACTGACAGTGATTAAAACTTTGAAATCTGACAGCTGAATGGTCTGGCCTCATACCACATGGGCCCAGATGCCCTGAGCAGTGAGTCCTGCTTTGGCTTCTGTCTGGTTGGACTACTTTCTGCGTGTCATCCCCAAACTCTCCCCCTGCATTTCCTGTCTGTCTCCACTGCTGCTGTCTAATAAAGGCATGAAAATCCTCCAGTCCTGGTTGTCTCATCTCCAGCTGCTGCACAACGCTGCAGCCAGATTCTTAAGGAAGAGAAAGCATCTCACCTGTACTTGCATCCCTGCACCGGCTACCAGTCAAGTACCTAATTCAGTTCAAGGTTCTTTTATTAGTCTTTAAGGCTTCACACGATCTGCCACCCCAGTACATCTCTGAGCTCCTCTGCTCCCTCTCCATCCCCAGATCTCTCAGATCCTCAGACCAGCTGTTCCCAACTGTCCCTTGATCAAAGCTAAGGGAAAGGGTCTCACTGCAGACGTCCGAAAGCTTTAAAACAATTTACCTCTTTTAATAGAGTGTTACCTCTCTGTGAAAATATTTTGGTCAAATCTGCTTATTTTAAATGTGTTTTATGAATAAACTTGATTTGATGATGTGATAAAAATGATGTGATAACAATGTTTTTTTAATGTTCATCTATGATGTGATAATACACAGCATAATAGCATCACAAGCAGAGAAGAGCCATAGAGTTAGAACTGACTCAGTAATATCAGTTACACTGATTTATGTCATGAGTTGTACTGAATTAAGCAATGGTGCATTTAAGTGCTTGCAAATTCAACTTTTCACATGTAAGAAGAAGGTTGTGTCATTTCTTCCGACAAAAGTTACTCACAGGTAAATACTGGACTCATTTCCTCCGATATCTGGGGACTGTAACTTCTGGACGAGGATGACGATGATGCCAATAAAGAGAACGAAGTTGATCTGTGGGGAAAAAAAATGTGAAGGAAACTTACCAAATAATAAAAACACCCTTGATAAAAATTGCAATGTTCTTATGTCCCAGTTTCTAGAACAGACTGATAACGCACCATGATGGAAGCCAGCACAGGTCCCTTTATCACCCACCAGATGGCAGCGTTGTCATTCATGTCCCAACAGCTGAGGGACGCAAAGTGACAGAACGACACATTCAGCAACGCGAACACACAACAACCTTCAACATGAGACTAAGGTCTGCTGCTCATAACCTACCCTATATCATCAAAGTGCAGCCTCAGCACCGCCCAGATGGTCACACACACGGTGGGGGTCCCTGATCCAAACAGAACAACAAAGATGCATTTAATGTAGAATATGAGTTAGTGTGATGTTTATATGATGAGAATCAAATCCAGTGTATGGTGTGTTTGATGTCTCACCCCAGCCTATGATGATGTACCAGTAGAAGTATCTCTTCTCAGGGAAGAAGGTCTCCACCAGTAAAGTGAAGAGGTACAGGCCCTCGATGAAGAGCCAGAAGTAGTTAGAGAGGACGCAGTAGTGGAAGAATATCATCACTGCTCGACACTCCAGCTTTGAGGAGACAAAAGAAAACATAAGAAAATTATATTTAAACATCAGCGACTGCCTGTTAAAACCCAAACACTGCACAGGCAGGCGCGTCTGTGTTACTCACAGTGTGTATGAAGCAGTGCTCGCTGTCCTCTGTGGCGTACAACACGCCATCTTTGATGAAGACAGAAATAGCTCTCAGGATGAACGACACAAATAGATTCATGTGGATGAAGTTCCTGGTGCAGTGCAGCTTCCTGTGGAAGAACAGACATGAACACACTGATTATCATGTTACCTTTTATTCAAAGACCCACTTCCTTTGCTGCACAGCTTTGCTAATTATTTGTTATCACATAGCAGCTGCAGCAGCTGCAGAAGAAGCGCTGCAGTCCTACCAGCAGTGGTAGTAAGAGAAGAAGTGATAATTATTGGGATTTGGTCAATAAGTAGCACTAGTACCACTAATACTGCTACCTCTAGTAGCCTTGGTGTTACTAGTGATGGTAACACTAGTAGCAGAAACAGCGATAGTAGACGGTGAAGTTTAATATAACAGTAGGTCTGATTAGTGATGTAGCAGCAGCTGTAATAACAGTAGTGGCCAAAGCTCAAGCAGTAATGCAGCAGCTGAAGTCATGGTGGTAGTAGTAGTAGTAGTAATAGTAGTAGTAGTAGTAGTCGTGGTAGTAGTAGTAGTGATAGTGGTGATGCAGTAGCAGGATTGTAGGAACATCTTCTGTTGTAGTAACTGTGGTGGTAACAAAAGCAACAGCAGTAGCAGTGGTAGTGCAAAAGCAGTTCTGTGAGACTTTGCTCTTTTCTGTATAGCTTTGTACGGAAGCTGAGTAAGGCCATACTTTGAATTTTTTTTTTATCCTGTTATCTTGAGATAACAACTTATTATAAGGAGAAAATGATTTTTTTGTTACATTATCAAGAAAAAAAACTTTCTCGAGATAACGGGATAATTATTCCGTTATCTCGACATAACAAAACTCCATTGTCTTGAGAATAATATCTCGAGTAATCATTTTTTCCTGTCATCTCGGAATAACAAAAAATTGTTTTCTCCTGACATCTTGAGATAATGAGCTTCGTTATCTCTACAACAGGATAAAAACATTTGCAAGCACGGCCATTCTTCGCCTCCGTAGTTTTGTGTGTTGTCTTTATTATGTGAAATATATTTTCTATTATGTTTTTTTTGTCTGATCTGACCTACCAAAGAATTACAGATGCAAATGAACTTGAAGCCACAATCTGATGCAGCGCATCAAATGGAGAGACTGCACATAAGCTGCACATGGACCCTTTTAAAATAATGGTGGTGGTGGTAGCGCAGCAATAGTACTGTAGTACTAGTAGGGGTTGTAGTAGCAGCAACACTACTAATAGTAGTGATAGCAGTGATACCAACACTTCTTGTAGTAGTGGTAGTATAGGTACTAGTATTTCTATTAAAAACTATGTTGTATGATGTTAATCTACTAATGCGTTTCTATAAAATATTAAGGCACAGGATTATTCTTACAATAATTTATAACAAACCAATATCTAAATAAAAGACCACATTTGATACCATTTATTTCTGTACTTAAAAATGTATCTTAGACCTCTAGGATTAGCCAAATAAATGGATCTTACATGTAGGATATTTACCATGGATATTTTAAAAGACTTAATTCTTTAATCCTGAACAGAAATCTCTAACACCCAGATTTAAAACATCCTGGTTAAGAGACTTAACAGAAAAATTAAGAACATCGACCTCATCCTCAGCCACTGAGTCTCACCTGAACCTGCACAGGATGACCATGGCTGTGGTGAGAGAGACCAGGGAGGTGCTGTAGCCCACAGTGTACAGAGCCTTCACCGACACATAGTACATGTCCTGCACGTGGAGCACAAACACAACAACAACAACAACAACAACAACAACAACAACAGACATGACTCAAATTTCATCCAGCTGAATCTCCTTCCTGTGTTTTTGACCGACAGAGTTGGGGGGTTTCTGAGCAGCAGTGCACTGACCGGATGGCTGCTGTTTCCCTCCTCGTACAGGCAGGCGTCGATGTAGTGAGGGAAGGTCTCCGACCAGCCGAACTCGGTGCAGTTACGACTCACCTTCCCCAGCTCTGTGGACACACAAAGACTTAATTTGATTATAGCAAACACAGACAAACAGTCAGACCTATCTCAAGAGTGCAATCAGGAAGAGAAGCAGACCTGACATTAATTATTTCAGAGATAACGGGAGTCAAGAGACTAAAGAGCTAGATAGTTAGACTCAGGATATTGGTATTTTACCTCCAATATCATGCATGTGTTCTGGTTGTTGGGTTGAATATTTACTCTGTGATCAGTCAATACTGTATTTATCATCAATAGGAAGCCCTGTAAATGCGTTCCTCACATAAACAAACACCCATACACATAATACAAATACAAAAACATTTTAACCCTAAAACCCTTTTGCAGAAGTGAGTACCAGACAAAACATGTGATTCTTTCTGACGTGACTCCACAGTTTTACACATGAATCTTTGACGTCATAAACCCCAACAACACACTCAAAAGTCCAGAGACTTCAACCGGAGTAACTGCTGATGGGACCTGTGAATGAGAAACGTTTAGAAACTGACCATAGTCTTCTTCACTCATGAACTGAGAGAAGAGTTCGGGACAGTTGACCATGACCACCTCGCCGATCTTGGCCGGCTGCCAACACGTCAGGTTGTCCCACATCCACGGACAACCTGAGGACACAACAGGTGGACAAACACAGCGTTTCACTCCAACGAGCCATATGTTCATTTTTGGGGACCACCTGCGACTCATTTATCACTACATCAAAATCACAGGAGCAGAAGCGGCAGTTCTCATGCCAACGGCTATTTTGAACACAAATCTTTTCTTTGTAATCCTACGTGTTGCTAGCACAGGCTGTGCAGGTATTTATTTTAAACTTGGCTTCATAAAAGCTTCAGGTTCAGTCAGGAACTAAAATGCTGCTGATGCAGACAATATGATGTAATAAAAAATTACTTTTAAAACAGGGTCTTAGGTTTGATGTCAGTAGCTTATGTGAGTGGAAATTGTCAGGGGCAGAAAATACAACATCTGGCTGATGTTGGTGCTTTTGTTGGTGATAAATCAACAGGGTCAAGAAGGAGAACTGGCACCAAGCATCTTATTCCAATCTTCCCTTCCTCCATCATCTAATCAGCCAGACAGGCGCATGTCACTCACTGTCTCAAGGCTCAACTTTCATTTTCATCATCATCATCATCATCATCATCATCATCATCATCATCATCATCATGAGATGCTGCCAGTTAAAGCCTCTGCCCCTCCCTGTGTGTGGAAACAGCGGCACAGAGCGGAGCGTCAGTATTCATCTGCTTTGTTGAATTTCTCTGTTGGCAATCCTTCAGTTTTTTTTTGTTTTTTTTATTTTGTGCTACCGATCAAGCACAGACACACACACACACACAGGCAAACTGTGAAGTCTTTCTAATGATCTCTCTGTGCAGACAAACAGGTCAGCGTCAACTACAATTTGTAGAATTATCTCCTGCTCGTTAGTATGGAGGCCCTGAAGATGTTCTGGTTATTAATCCCTGTGTTTATTCCTTTTTTTTTTAATTAGCAAGTGTTGAAAACTGTTAAAACACCAACAAAACAGCAGTTAGCACGAGAGGAGGGGATTAAAGGCTAAACAAACACTGACACACAAAAACCTACCGAACTCTGGATCGTTCCCAGGATCTTCCAAGGCCATCATTTCCAGGCATTTCTCCTGCTCCCTCTTAATCACACAGTTAGAGGGGACCTGTTGGCTCGAAACCTGGAGCACACACACAAACACACACAGAAACACACACACACACACACACACACACCACAAAGAGAGAGAAAGAGGGAGTCAAGTGGCTGAAGATTACATCAGACCAGAGAGGAAGGACCCAAAGGTAAAATGGAGGAGGCTGCTTCATTAACGTCACAGTGCAGTTCGCACCACAGTGTGGGAGAGGTCGTAACTCTTGGATCTGTTTAAACACTCAACCAATTAAACAAACCATTTCAGAGCTGCTGGCACTCTCCCCATGCTAACTGACCCAGAGGAGGGGCATTATTCACACGAAACCAAGGCAGGAAAGCCTGTCAGACGTGCACTTTTCACGCTGGACCATGCCAGCCTTTACTCCCCATCAGTTAAGAGCCACAGACAAATGCACAGAGACAACTGTTTATACTTTTGCTCTCCAGTAGCTACAGTGGAGGCCAGAGATCACAGCAGCAACCAGAATCACAGATCTGCGACTGTAGACACAGAGTTCACACCCTCTTTGCAGCCCCCCCCCCCCCCCCGACAACTGCACAGTGCTCAGCTAATGCTGGGAGTCAGGCTGGGGGGCAGTGATGGAGGTGGGTGTCTGCTAAGTAGACAATCTTGCGTCTGTGTTGGCGTCAGTCCGGGGGACGTCGCGTCACAGCAGCTTTATGAGGTGGAGCAGGGGAGCAGTTGAGCGTTTCCACGCTGACGTCAACAGCCTCTGCTTGGGATTTGTGCACTGAAGATTTACCACAGTAATAGAGACAAAGTAGTTCTGGGGCATTGTGTGGAACGAGTGTCGACACACTCTGTATCCACAGATCTGCCGGATGATTTATGTGCTACACTCTCAGCAGCAGCACCATTACTGCAGTGCTAGGGGTGAATTCAATGCAGTAAAAACGGAGATGGTTAAACTGATGAGTCTTCAGACCACTACTGTTTAAATGTGGATTTTATACCATCTTAAAATGTTTGTCCGACATTGTAGACAATAGTTTGTCATATTAACAGGTTTGGAAGTAAAAATATTTCCATCTGCTTTTTACATCCATGATATTTTAGGAGTAGGTCCTAGCATCAGTCTCCAGCTTTAAAAGCTGCTCACTCAAATCAAGTAACTATCTTCTCCGAGTGTTTAAGTGTCTTTCAGTTCATTGTTTTGATTTTGACCTCAACTAAACTTGTTTTTGTTATTTGTGAAAAGCTGGTGTTGAGAACGGCTCCATAGTTACAAATGAATGAGACTCTTACTTCAGGAACAAAAGCTGGAAGTTTCAGTTTCACTCAGCTTTCTATTGGCTCGTTTGTTTGTGGATTTACATTCAGTTTAGTTGCCTCTCCTGAATCTACTGTAGAAATTGAAGCTTATTTATTTCTGCTTATTTCCCTGGATCAGAATGTAAGTATGGTGTAAAGTCTGTCTGCACTTTTTTGACAGAAGTTCAATTACTTTGTGTTTGCCCCTGTAGATAAAAGCAATCAGTCACTTAACGTCACTAATATGCAGCTTTTGTTTTACTGGAAAACTTAATGCTACAATATGTTCTCTCAAACAAACATTTACCAACAGATCAGATCAGACAGATTGTGCAGATCGCAATCTATATTTTCCACAACATCTGCATGTTGCAACTAAAGCACAATCACTGGCTCTGGGTTCTCAGGTAAAAGTCTTGCAGACCCACACAGGTGTTTTCAGTTAGTCTGGCTGATTAGACCGCTGCTCAGATGAGAGGAGCTGTGCTCAAACTTACAGCAGGTCACCGAACTGCACGTAACAGGTGCAACATATCGAGCAGGAGAGTCTCGGCTGTCAATCACACCCACACTCAGGAGGAGAGGTCTAATCAGGTGAAATCAGTGCAAACACCTGTGGAAGTGTTGGAGCTTTGCAGTTAAAAGAAACACATGAGTCATGTATAGATATTTTAAAAAACTTTGTTCTGTTAAATCATTTCATTTATGCTGTGAGGGCTGTGCTGCTGGTAATTTCTGTTTCCGTGTTTGAGATTTAGAGACCTGAAAGGTTGAGTGCATTGATTTAAGCAATAAAAATATCAACACCGACCTACAGTGCAGCATGTGAGTTCACCCTGGATCATTTTTATGTTTTAGATACTCATCCACACTTTTGACCTCCACTCCCTCACGTTTCACTGCTCTGTATTAAAGTCCCTGCTTCGTTCTTTGGCACTGAACGCTGCCAGCAAACATCAGTCGTTAACACAGATGCACGTGAACTTAATTCAGAGATGACAGAGTTGCTGGAGTGATGTGTGTTTGAAGAAGCAGGGAATAAAAACACACTGTGTGAGTCTTGGACAGTTTAAAGTAGAGTTTATGTTCTTCTGTGTATTTCTCTGTTGTGTGTAACCTCCTGTGGCAGCTGTCGGCCTTAAATCACTTCACTGTCTAATCAGGTCAAACTGTGTAAACCCAGCACGATCAGCTTCACACTACATGTACATGAATAAGTGTGTGTGTGAGGCTGTATGATGATGGCTAAATGACCACACGGCTGATGGAGCATCATATAATATTTCAAACTAATCCAGCAGCTGAATTCCTTTTTATCCTTCAGTATAACATCTGTTTAAGAAGCTAACACAAATTTGATTCATTCATTTTAAAAGTGAAGTAGGAATCAAATGAGGCTGAACTACAAACCCATTTTTTGTCAGACTTAAAAATCACATCCACTACAAAATACAAAATTCATGCTGTCTTGTAAGAATCTGTCTCTTGCATGTTTGTTCTGTGGGTTTCCTACCGTGACTGTTGTTTGGGATGTTACTTTGCTTTTGACACAAAAATAAATTGTTTAAACTTCATGTAACAGAGATCTAGCAATCCTTCCCTGTTTTTAATAAAAAGTTTTTATTCATTTATTTTTTAAACTTAACCAGGAGCTGGTTTGACCAGTTTTATGTAATTTCAAACCTAGCCTAGATTTAATATATTTGATAAGTCAAGATTTATGTATTGCTAAATTAAAACAGGATACACTACACAAAGCAGATAAATATAGGCCTGATAACTAATATCTATGGATAACTAAAATCCATAGACAATAATTTTTACACCCAGTAAATGCCAGGTGACCCTTGGCTAATGCAACTAGCTGACAGAGCTAATGTTATCTTGCTAATATGACATGTTCAGACCTGAAACCCCGAAGGTTTTAAATTACATTTTACAAAAACAACAGATTAAATAATATCTATAATAAAATTTAAAATCCAATAAAAACTAAAGCATGTTAGCTAAACGGCATTAGCTGGTTTAATTAGCATAATTCCCACTCTTTCTAAATAATGCTAACTCTGAAAGCCCCAGTTATCATGTATGTTTATGTCATGAAAAAACAAGGACAGAGTACACAGAGTATTTGTAACATTTCCACAGGTAATTAGATGATTCTGTTTCTCTAACCCTAATCCTGTTGTTTACAGCAATTATCTTAGTTTGGAGTTTGGAGAAATAGTCTCTTGTACATTTAAGCTCGCAGGTGTCCATACCAGAGCGACAGAACTAAAATGGGGCCACACAGAGGATGTGGAAGAAGATTATTAATTTTTATCATTAATTAATCTATAATATCAGTGGAGAGATATTAGGGCATGGGCCAGTCTTAAAAAGTCTTTCTATCGATCTGTGATGGGGATGTCATGGCCTGTTTTATTCTCCAGCTTCTTAACCCTTTAATTCAAACTTGTCTGTCTCCTTTCTATTTATATCCCGTTTCCAAACTATCCCACAGTGCATCATGTAACTTACAGCACAGGCTTATTAAAACCCATGTATTTGCAGCTCATGCAAACACAACAATGAATCACCTGGCACTTTAGTCTGAAGAGTATTTAATTATTCTATTGTGCTCTCTCTGTCTGTATCTTCACTGTTGACGTACCTATAATGAAAAGTGGACTTTAATGTGCTGTATATATTCTGTACCAAACCCAACACTTATTTTCCATCTTCACTCTCTGCCTCCCCCTCGATAACCTTAGTCTCTTCTGCTCAAATAAACTTCATCTCTGAGTTTCTCAGACAGCACTTCAGCTCAGGGGTGATGAGTCACATTTAACTACAGTAATAAAAGAGAGGAGGAGAGGAGAGGAGAGGAGAGGAGGAGATAGGAGCCTTCCTCTCCCCAGATTTATCAGACAGGAATGACACTGGATAAACAATGAATAAATGATGAGAACGCATCCTTATCCATCGTCACTGCCACACACTGATCAATGAATTATTGATGCTGACACTTGGTTACTTTAACAATATGTACGACTGTACAAGTGCATGGAGATCAGGCCTCAACCCCTGTGGGTTAAATTTATTCATGCAAAGCTCCACCTGTTGCTGAGTCCGTTTGCATGTGGATTGTTTGAGCTGCACGTACACAAGAGCACTCACTCAAACACACAGAGCCCTTTTCAAACGTAAAGAAAAATGTAAAAAGAATTTAAATCAGCTTACCGAGGTTGAGAGGAGGAGTGCGAGGATGACGTTAGCAGCAGACATTTTGTTTCTCAGTCAATGGTTTCCTCTAAACAGCGAGACGAACACAACAGGCCGTCAGCTCACCTCGGGATCTGAAAAACACAAAGAGTGTGGAGCTTGTCTACATTACCTCTCACCAGGACATACACATTACATTAGTGTCTTCCATACTGTGTCTTTAAATTTGTGTATATATCTGTGTGGAACAAATCCAAACTGGGAAGCACTCAGAGAAATTTTCACAAAAAGAAAACTTCCATTAAACTCCACTTGGTCCTGTCTCAAAGTAAATATAACAATTTTCTTAATTTATTTCGCGATAAAGTCTTATGCACTTAACTAAAAGCAGGATTGTTCTAACAGTGAGTTGTGTTGCTCCAGTCTTCAGCATCAGACCTGTAGAAAGCACCATGACAACAGCCACAGCCGGAGGATCAGCGTCATATAATGGGCAAATGATGAATTTAACAAAAATTAATGAGTAAATGTGTGAATTTCCCTGCTTTGAGGGCCGTCCTGATGTGATAATCAAACGCACCCACAGGACTGTTACGTCATTTGCGTCCTGCCCGAACTCTGTCCCGGTGACAGAGTTACGGCTGCAGGTCACCTGTGGTTTTCAATAAGTTGTGCGCTCATGAAACTGTGTTATAGTCTGTAAATATGGTTCATTAACAGACTGTTATTGTACTTAAAGATTTCTGTTGTAAGCCTGAATATTCGATAATGTGAACTTGTGTGTAACCTTTCAGGCCAAGTCTGACTGTGGATATTTGGACTGTTTTTATCTATTGTCATCATTACTATTATTGTGGGTTTTTTGTTTATACTTGCATTGCACTAATTGTTAAATGTGACTTGGTGAACCCTGCAGAAACCTTGGTGTGCAATCAGCTTTTTGTGAACCAGAACCTCCGACTCGTCATCAAGGAAAAACAATGACCTCCTGCCAGCTCAGATTAAACTCTCATAGCTGCTCATTGTTCCGCTCAGGAAAGAATAAGAGACATTGAGACTTATTTTAATTAAAATGAAAATGCACCAAAGTAAACACAGTCTTATATGTGCCAGATTTAGAGTTAGGATCAATTTTCTGCTCCATGAGAAAATAGTCTGAATGTTAACAAAACATCTGCGGTCTCACTGTGTTTGGAAATTCTGGATCAAAACTTAGAACAAACCACTTGCTTCTTTGCCCTTTGCCTAAATTTCCACCGAATCCAACAAAAGTCTGGTTTTTTGAGATGCTTTGCTGATTCTCCATTTATCAGACAAACATATTGTATGTGAGCTGAACTAAGCTTTTAAGCTTTTCTCTCGAGCTGATTAGCCCATTAATCACTCAGCTGAATGACAGAAAATTGATTGACTTTAATGATCGATAACGACTTTTTCAAGAAAAAAATCATTTAGCTTTACTTACAGTTCCAGCCTGTCAGATTGGAGGATTTGCTGCTTTTCTTTGTCTGATGTGTCAATAAACTGAAAATCTTTACATTTGTTCAGCTGGTTGGATTTTAGGAAACTGTTATTTGAAAAAACAATTCCCACTATTATTGACATTTTAAGCAACAATCCACTGATCAGATGATGACAAAAATAATCTGCAGATTAAGTGACAATTAAAAACAACTGTTAGTCGCAGCCCTCAGTCGTCTGCTGCTTTGAATTTATACTGAAAACACAGAAAATATCATATTTTTACTCACAGAAGCTGCAGGAAACCATTACAAAGATGTCAAATGATCGGCTTTACACTATATGTGAACACAGGAATGTCAAGTTGCATGTCTGTGATGCACCCGTGCACATGTATCCGTGTCCTCGTCCATGCAGCCTGACTCTGCAGGCCCGGAGGGTTCGCATGAGTAAAGCCAAGTAGCAGGGCTGAGCGCTCGGGCCTCGTCCCACAGGGAGAGCTCGGCAGCTTGGCATTCCTACCCCGGCAAAACCCTGCCAGAAACAAGCCCCTCCTCCTGCCGTTGTCAAGAGCAACAGCTGAGAGAGCTGCTGAGTTTGGATCTGAACTGGACCACGTGGACCTGGACGCCCCTTCTGCTCCTTCTTACTGTAAATAGACTCCCTGAGATTTTGTATTGTACATCAGTTCTTTTGTGGTAACACACAGTCAACCTTTATTAAGACTAAGATTTCAGCCAGTTTTTAAGTAGAAACAGTAGAAACACTTCTCTGCTGTAGAGTCCTACACTCTGAATGTTAATGCATCACAGCCCCACACAAACACAGTACCTTCATTCATATTTTACAGGAGTATGTGGCAGAAAGTCACAGAAAAAAGAAACACACGCACACACACACACACACACACACACACACACACGTACAAAAAGAAAAATAATAACAAAGCAAGACACGACATGAATGGGAGTCTGCAGCTTTGCCAAGGCCACCCTAATGGCTGCCGATGCTCCTCCATAGAAAAGCTTTCATGCTCAGTGCTCGAGCACAAACTGCCATTAATTCATTTCTGAAAAATGTTACAAATCAGCAAAACACTGATGGTATCTCACCCTGGGAGCCGTGTGTGTGTGTGTGTGTGTGTGTGGGGACTAAGAGAGGGCTGAACTATAAGTAAACCACTTCCCATGAAATTGATGCTTTGAATCCAAAGGGACCAGTTCTTATTCTCTGGTGCTGCAGTAAAAGTGAAACCAAAAGTCAAACCAATAAAATCCTCACTAAATTCTGAATAATCCAAAACAGTAGCTGCAATTCTGAAACAATAAAGCTCAGCAGCATAAAGTGAAAAGCACAGTGAAGAGAATATGTAAGTGTGGTTGTATTTAAAAATGGTCTTTCTTCCTTTCAATTTTTTTAAACCACATTTTTGCAATTTATTAAATATTCTGACATAAGATATTCTACAAACACCAATAACTTCACAAATAGAAAATAAGTTGTGATCTGCTCCCTTTAACATGTCTTTTTAAATTCAATTATGGGCTGAAATGGGCTTTTTCATCACTTTACAGCCGAAATTGGACACTTGGTAACACGCACCCAGGTGTGTGTTACCAAGGAAACAGGCTGGATAACTGGATAAGTACACACCTCCAAGCTTGACTCAGGATAATATAAATAGTAATTTTCTTAAATCTGTGAATGAGCCCTCACTATAATAATACACATGAGGAAAGGAAGATGAGGTCATACAGGAAATAAAAAAAACATCAGTGTGTGTGTGTGTGTGTGTGTGTGTGTGTGTGTGTGTGTGTGTGTGTGTGTGTGTGTGTGTGTGTGAGTGCAGCAGCTGCTCAGGACTCCCCTCCCCGAGCTGTAATCAGTGGCTTAATGAGTCTCAGTGGCTTTCATGTTCAACACTGTCGGCCCGAGTATGTGCAATGTTTGATGCACCGTCTGAGGAGCACACAGATCATTAAAGAAACAAACACACACACACACACACACACACACATACACACACACACACACACACACACACACACACATGTGCACGTAGAGGCGTGTTCCCTCTCCAAACTAAACATGCACATTTTGGACACTGGTCTTTACATCAGGTTTATGCAATAAACACTTGGGCTCAGTGTAAATAGGATGATAAACAGAGGAGGACATGAAAAAGTAAAAGTGAAGGGAGCTGAAAGAAAGAGAGGAAGAACAAAGTCGCCTCTTTAAGAATGTGAGTGGGTGTTAGTGTTAAGAGGAGCGACTCCTCTCCCGGGGGAGGAGGGATTGTTTCTCTCAGGATTAAAAGGGGAAATGAGAAGCGAGGGTTTCTTAATGATCACTCACCTGTAACGCTGCCGAGAGAGACGCTTTGAAAACTCTGCATCATTAGAGGGAAAAGGAAAGGAAGATGGAGCGAGGGAGGGAAGAACGAGAGAGTGAGCCACCTTGATGTGTGTCTTCATGTTTGCTTTCAGTGGGACGCTGGGAGCCTGTGTTGTCCCTCAGGACGTGTTTCAGTCAGGCTTTGACAGCTGTTGCGGCCTGCAAACTAAAGGCATGCACCAGTTTATCCCCCCCACCCCTCCCCAACGCATTAAAAGACCTTCATCCCCAGACTCTTCCTCTCTTTCCGCCTCTCATCAGCCTCAGATGATGAACAGTGACGGCTTCTTTCTTCAGGAAAATTAAAGAAAAAGACAAAGTATGTCTTTAACAACCATCATCTGATGTGTTAATCCAGCTCTGGACCGTCTAATTCCCCCTGACTATCACTGTAAGTCACTCAAGTCTCTGGCTCTATATTTAGCCCAAGGAATTATGGGAGGAATTAATATACACAGACATGACTTAGTCTTCATTATTTTGGGGAGGGAGAGGGAGGTACACATATTACACAGAGAGAGGGAGGGAGGAAGAAAACTGTCCTGGTTTCTCGCTCCCATTATGTCCCGGTTTTCCCACAATTCATTGGGGAGCTGTGTAGTCACGAGACAGAGGCAAAGACACTTTGGAGCAAAATTAGAGGGAACAGTTCAAACACCATCAGGATCCTGTCTCATTATACAGCTGCAGCTATGAGGATTATTTTCATAATCAGTGAATCTGCAGATCATTTTCTCCTGTTCGGTTTATACAACACAATACTGATAAAAACGCAACGTCACAATTTCCCGAAGCCCAAGCTGCTGTCATTAAATGTCTTATTTCGTCTCAGGTTCAAAACCAAAAAATATTCAATTTACAAGACAGATTTTCACATTTAAGAGGCTTTGAGGAGCTTTTTGCTCATGTGTGGAGTTAAGCAGATTAATTTTCTGTCAACTGACTAATCAATCAACAAACTGATCGTTGCAGTACTGAAATACTCCACTGAAATACACACAGCCCAAACTGGTCACCTTCACAACTGCTGAAAAAGACAATACTGCAAATCTGGAAAAACAGAAACAACCTCTCAACATCCCAGTGGCACCTTTCACTGTGTGAACATATCAATAAAAAGACAGATTGCAATAAAAAACAAACAAATAGACTCATTTCAAAGACCCCATTTATCAACATGAATACCAGACACCCATAACACCACCGTACACACACACTGACAGCTCCACCCAGAATCACCCCAATCAACCCACGACAAACCATAACTCCACCTTTAACACCAACTACTTGAAATTGCAGCAATTGCTCACGAAGTTGTGAATATCACAACCTCCGTATCTCTTTGTTTTTGTTTGCTCATATGAAAAGAAAACTAAGCACCGTTCACACTTTGTAAAAGTTCATTTAACACCAAAGTTTGGGTTAAAATGACTAATGTATTCAGTTGTGCTTTAAAAACAATGTGATTTGTGAATGGGGATCAAACAACAGTGTTAAAGCCTAATGTTGTTGTTCCACCTCCACCTCCACCACCTCCATCTCTATAGACTTTGCTGCTCTACAACAACAATAATACTCATAATCCATACGATCACTAGAGGGCACTGCCACTGGACCGGGTGTTAGGTCTACAGATACAGTTCAGGTGAAGTACGGTCACAATGTGGTGCTAATCAAATAAAATAAGTCAGTAGGTGTGGACGGAGATGTAAGTTTATCCCTCGTTAATTTTTAAGCAAAGACCACCGTTGAAAACATGCAGGTAACATCAGCAGGCTGCTCGTTTCTTGCTGACCGTTGCTTTCTCTGGTTAAAACGGCCGAGATCTCCAGCTGTGGATCATATCAGCTGCAGCTAATTAATTCTGTGAGGGCTCCACTGAACCTTTAGCCTGCTGGTTAATGTGCTCTCTCTCTCTCTCTCTCTCTCTCTCTCTCTCTCTCTCTCTCTCAAAGGTTCTGACTGGACTCCGCCAAAGATTGTTTGTGGGTGAAAAGACACATCACTCTGAAACATCTCTCTACAGCCAGTGAACGGCACTGCAGCGTGACATCACTGTGATCGGCCGCGGTAGGTCAACAGAGTGGAGACTCCCCTCTAGAGTAATGATCAGCTGATCATAATAAATGCAGGGGAGTCTCAGTTCAATTTGTTCTGCTGATCACATCAATATTTTGAGCTCATTAAACTTCATGACTGTGAAACATAAAAACCTCAGAATCAGGTGTGAAAGTCAGCGTCAGAACAACCGACTTCTCACTTCTCACAATCAACTTCTCACATCTGCTGCTCATCTCTTTCTTAGGTTGGAAAAATTAATTAGTCTGGGTCTTAATTACTGTTAATGTTGATTAATTTAGTGTCTACTACTAAAAACAGTCGTCACAGATCGAAACTGAATCTTTGTTGTGACTTCAGTCACTTTCAAACGATGAAAGTTGAGCTGAATGAGACTCGATGATTTGTGGATTTGATGAGTGGATTATGAAGCTTTATTCAGTGTTTTCCTGCCTCATGGACGTGGACGTTGGTTTAAGTCAGAAAAAGTTAGATTTGATTTTACGGAGCGAGATCAACACTAACAGGCCTTGGAAACTGGAAATATGGTAAAACAGCAACAACTTCAGTATTTACTTTTAGGAAGACTTTCTGCTTGACTTTTATTTATTTCCTTCTTTTTTTCCCATTTCTTTTTTATTTCCTCAGTTAATTTTTCCTTCCCCTCTTCTCTTTACTTTTTTCTTTCCTCTCCCATAGTTTCTTTAACTGACTGGAAACTAACAAAAGAGTCTCTCTTCTGATTGGCTGACTGTTTTCTGAGTGATCCAATAAAAATTAAGCAGATTTCAAGTAAACACTCAGAGAAATCAAATCTTGCAAGGTTGGATGGTGGGTCCAGGTGGGTGGGGCCTGGGGCATGGCTGAGAGCTGTGACTGCTTTGTTGTGACATCACAAAGTTCCAGAAGTCCTGACGGCTGGTTTTAAGGCTCAGTTTCTGAATACAGGCTGTGTTTACTGTGTGGTTGACCATCATTATCAACCCTGTTGCCATTTCAACAGTTATTCTCTGACAAATCAGGTCGCAGACCATCATTGTTAGTGAAGAAAGTCAGACAATATTTAACACAAACACTATTCCAATGGGGTGATCATGTCACTCTTTGTAAACGTTTGCTTCTATGCTTTTCTGCTCATTGTGGCCAAATATTGATTAATGCACACTTGATTTGAATGGAGGACTTTTAATAACATTAGATTTAGTTTAGATTGGGGAATTCCTGCTTTTAGAGCATCACTCAGCTGCAACCAACCACAACAAGGTGACAAAAACAAGAGCAGGCAGAGACTGGAGGACAAAGGAGAGAGGTATGCCACACAAAGACGGAGCAGAAGCAGGGCGTTGTGCTGCAGCTGTGCAGCTGAAGTTGCCTCAGTCTCTGCTCTGGTTCCCACCATGACCCAGTGAGCAGTGAGACAGCATCGTCTCCTGTGCGGCTGCACTGTGATGCTCAGCAGCAGCTTCTGATTGCTGAAAGGTCTCTGTAGAGCTGACTGCTGCCTGGCCAGCCCTGAGTTTACTTTACATCACTCTCTACAGAGGACTGGATTACAATAAGATCATCAGAAATGTCAATATATGCGGAAACAGGTTTGTTTTTTCAGGCCAGTTTAAACATCAGATGAAATGTATTTGCTCCTGTTCTCAGCAGGGCACAGCTCTGCTACATCAGGCCTGTAACCGCACCAGCAACATCGTGGCTCTTCTTGTGGGTGGGAAAAAAATGTGACATACCATCACCATTTCTGGTGAAGCTGTGGTAAAGAGAGAAAGCACCACTTTAAAAAGACTAGTTTTCTCTTCACTGACAAGTGATTCACATGCAATAACATGCAAGTTACTGGGATTCTGTTACATTCATCTGACAGATCTCAGTCACTGAGCCCTGATACAAACACAACTCCCAGCACAGATGCACATGGTGTGAAAAACTAATTTTGTAAGCTTTGTGATTAACACCTTGGCACAGTGAGGTGCAAACTGATGGGGAGGGTTAATGCATTATTAGCAGGAGGAAAACAGAATCTGTGAGCGTCACTATCAGCTCCTCTCATCTTAAAGGCATGAGACGGATTAAAGATGCTGCCACTCCTCTGAGGACCAATAGTTTGCCTCTGTAAAGCCTCATGATGTCAAACACCACAAACATTAAAGGTCCCTTATTCTCTTGTGTTTAATTTAATTTAATTTAAAGTTTTCTGAGGGATTGAATAAAAATATAGCAGATTTCAGGTAAACACTTAGAGAAACCAAACCAACCATGTTGTCAATAGGAGATGAGAAACTTGTCTATGCTGACTTTATGTTTTAGGAAATTCACATGCATAACAACAGGCCTATGTGTGCAACAACACTACAGCTACACAATAACAAGTGTTTACAATATTGCAGTGTTTACTCAAATTGATTTGATATTTACTAAAGCAGTGAAACAGGGTGTGCTCAGTATACAGATGTTTCCATGCACGTAGTAATGCCACTGCTGCAATGTGAGACGTGACTGCATGAGAGCAACATCAGTCCCTTAATAACATTCAAAAAAACAAACATATTTTAATTCTCAAGAGTAATCAGAGTTTGGACCTCATTCAGATTTTTTATCATCCATCAACGTCTTTGTAGCCATGTCATCGTTCCCAGATCTCAGTTTAATGTTATAAATACGAACATGATGGTTGTATGAAACCAGATTTTTACTTTAAGGTATTAACTTTGAGAATATGTGGAATTAAACAGCAGTTTAAACTGTATTGCTCTGCTGAGAAGTCCATCTTTACAGGATAAGCATTGTTCAAATAAAGTTTTTTATTTTAAATCCTCGTGAAAATGACAAAAATTCTAAAGTTTTCAAGCTGAATTTTGGGGAAAATATGTATCTTGAATGTTTCCATCTGACTGAGTGGTGCAGCCATGAAAATGTCTTGAGTTTGACTTTTCCTCCCAATAAGCAGCTTCATGTAAGAGCTGCAGCATGAAGACACAAAATAAAGAAGATACTATTTGATATTGATGATGTATAAAGCAAAGATTTATCTACATTCATGAAGCATCAGGGAAACTCTTGGGGAAATCTTGAGTTACTCTTCTAATGTGCAGCGTTTTGCATCAGCGTTTATCACCGGATCTCCTCCGTGTGACTAAGTGACGCTCGGCTCATGCATGACACTGGGTGTGTTACAAGGCTGCCGTGCTGAGACTGGGCCTGGAGCCTAATGTCCTGTCCTCCCTCACTTTCTCTCCCTCTCCTCTGCTGCTCAGGCCAGCCAACACTACAAGGCTAATTGGGCCATTTAAATGTCAGCAGAGACAGAAAAGCTTGTCCCTGATATTTCAGCACTTTGTTTTGTCTAAGGTTTTAGCAGCTACATCTCACTGACGTATTGTAGATGTGTTTGTCTCTCATGAGTACAGCAAATCTAAACAGGATCTGCCGTTTGCCTGACATGCTGTGCCAGATGTGAACTGAACCAGATGTGAATTTAATAAAAAAAACAAAAAAAAAACAGAACTGCATACACAGTGATGGAGTAGCTCAGATATTCAAACAGCTCATACAGATGTGCATCAAGGTGATTGGGTTAGAAAACATCTCCCGCAGCGAGTGCAGGCGTTGATCTCAGCCCAGTTTTTGCTAAACAGGACGAATGTGCGTCTGTTTGGCCTCGAATCAGGATTCATGGCGGAGGTGCCATTCATTCATCACTCCTTATGAATGAGGCTGCAGCTGAACGCTCACAAATGTCAACAAATAGCTAAACACCAGGTTTCTTTTTATCAATCACACCAGAGAGATAATGAGGAACCAAACCCATGCAGCAACACATGAACACACATCTTTTTTTTTTCTTTCTTTCAGCCACACATTCAGTAGTGACAGGTGCTAAGAGGAAGCACACCTCTGTCTCACCTACACACACACACAGCAGATGAGTGGCTGTGATTGAAAGGCTCTCACTGCTGCTTTTTTTTATCCTCTGAAACCATCTACACACAGGCAGGAGAAAAGAGAAAGCAGCTATTGTGATTCCATGACAGTAGGATGCATTACAAGGTCACTCACAGCTTCCACCCAAACGCCTGCATTTCACAGACCTGCAGAAATTAAAAAAGAGCCCAGATACCACAACCTTCAATATGTAAGACAAAGGGTAACAGCAACATTATGGCTGGATGATTGAATTCCTGCAAAAGCCAATATGTTGCAGGCCCGCTGTATGTGGAGCCAGTGCTGTAATGATGTGTAAGTGAATGATACATGGACATATAAGGAAATTCACAGTATAACATTGACTGTCTTCAGTAAACAGACTCAAAAAGGTGGAACCTCGTCATGCATATGGACAAATGTATGTGCCAGCATGTAGTGGGTCTCCTCTTCCTCTAATATTCCCCTACAATGTATTTCTGTCACCTGGAATCCGCTGCTCAAGGTCCCGTTTGCAGTAACTGTGCGGAGAAGTGAGCAGCCAGTGATGGGAAGGAGCCCCCTCACTGAGCTCAGCCCGACACATGCCGCAAGATCCCCGGCATGCTTCATTTCCATCCTCCTCCACATCCTTCAAGACGTCAACCTTCGTGCAAACCGCGCTCTTTCATTCGAGACAACGCGTTTCTAAGTCATCAGTTTCTGCTGAATCTTACCATTGTATCGCGTTTCCTGCAAATGCAAACTCCTTCGCTCCTCCGGGGGCAAATCAAACCCTCACGGGGGCTGCGAGGGTGCGAGACTCGACTCCCCCGGTGTCTCCGAGCGGCAACTTGCTGCAAAAATGTAGTTGGGACAAAAAGCTGCGGGCGTCCGGCTTGTGGACAGAACTGTGACACGCCTTCTCTCTGAGCGGTTGACTTATAGGAGTTAATATTTCGAGCAATCCCGCTGCCCCGAGGATGGTGGCTGCTCGCTTCGCCTTCCACGCAGGAATGCACGGAGCATTTCAAGTACCCCCCCCCCCGCCCCCCTCTGTCTCCATCTCTCTCTCATCCACACACAAACGCTCACACATGCGCGCAAGGAAGCTTAAATCCAATTTTGCATGATAGATGTGAGACATAAACGTGTTATGTTAAATAATCCAGTCACACCAGATTCAACAGAGAAAATGACATGGATGTGATGCTGTGGAACAAGCAGGGAGTGTGTGTGTGTGTGTGTGTGTGTGTGTGTGTGTGTGGTCCTAAGGTCATTCCAACAGAGATCAGCACCACGGACAGCGACCATCATCTTTTTATTCTATACTGTACATATCCAACAGTATATACATGTGGGCTATATGTAATATAATGATCACGTTAACTTGTGTTGTAATGAAAATCATTTGCTGATTAATACACTCTGTTATATATATATATATATATATATATATATATATATATATATATATATGTATGTGTATATATATATATATATTATAAAATACAGATCTATGGCAGCTTAATTCTTCCATCCCCAAAGCATGAAGGGTCACTGATAAAGACTGATGAGCAAATTATGTGACTTCTGGGCTGTGGCCCTCTTAGACAACAGATCTTATGTCAACAAACCGCCCATGGGGAATTTTAGACTGACTTGTTGAAGGGTTCATTATGCTTCAAACAAACCTGTTTGTACAATGTATTGTCAATTATGTCTGAAGGCAAAATGTTTGTACCTGTTCCCAGTGGCCACACCCAAGAGGCGGATGGAGTTGTGTTCATGGTGTTGTACACACAAAATGTCAGTAACCTCGTCTGGAAATAACATCATTTGTTAGCAGCAGCTGAGTGGTCAGGAGGTGTTTGTGGCTGTCACACACTGCGCAAAATCCAGAGATGTAGGATAGTTGTCAAGATATTTCAAACTATGACCCATGTATGATGAAATCTGGACTGAACACACTCCAATCACAGCATTTTAAAATGTCTCATCAAAGAATTTCCGGATATGATCCAGATTCTTGCAAGAACCTAAAACTGATACATCCAGATTCTTGGGGTTTGGACGCAGTGACACTAGAGACCAGGTTCGTTCAGGCAACAAAAGCTCTTTTGGTTAAAGTTTTGGTTCTGGTTAAAAGTATTATATAAACAGGTTGTGTTTGAAGTCAGTGTGAAGTTTTTCTGTATTAAACCAGACCAGGATCTTTCCTGAACCCCAATCAAAAGCTGTGAGAGTCTAAATAGAACCATAAATCAGATGTTAGTTACGTTGGAGGCAGCTCAACGCAATTACAACATCAAAAAGTTGCAGTGGAGAGGGTTTCAGATGCTGTTCAACATCACAACAAGCTTTTTGTTTGACGCATCTGATGCCATACCATCCACACACACTGAGATTTGAGGCTGTCTGACATGAAAGTTGATGATCATGAGAGAAACGTGGTAAAATCTTTGGTTGTCATCTTTGATCCCTCTGACACGTCATCCATCAAACACACTCCATCAAAACTCTGATGGTCTCTGACACTCAGGAGCCAATTTTCACAATGTGGCAGCTGCTGTGACCCCTGTGTACAGTCCAACCAGCAGGTGAAACAAAACATGAAATCAGTGACACCAGTTTATGACTGTTTGTTGAGTCATAGCACAGTTCACAGTTCATCTAGGATTCATCGCACAATCTGACATCTCAATCTCAAAAGTGGTGATACAACCAAGATTTGATGACACAGTGTGTGCGGACCTGTCAGACCTGCATGGTCTTAAAACAAAGGTCTTGTTGGGTCGTCTGATGACACCTGAAACTGCCACTTTCTCTGTTAACCAAGCCCACTTCACACAATAATTGGCTTAGTGTGAGAATAGATAGGGCCTGAATTTCTCTCTCTCCTTTTTCATCTTTTGCCTTCTGTCACTTTTTCTGTGTGTACAGCCATGAATGCCTTTGAGGAGAGACGTCGCCATTATCCCCCTCTGTAAGACAATAATCACATTAGAGAGAGGTTGTGGAGGCAGTGTGCTGCAGCCATGCTTTCGAGTTTGTCCACGGTCGCACAAGACATTGTACAACCCAGTTCATTTAAAGCCTATTGAACCCTTTAGACAGCGCCTTCCAACAAATGAAAGAATAGAGTCTTGAAGAATGGTGTTCGTCTACACCAAGGTCATGTGAAGAGCACCCTACAACACTTTATGTTTGTTTTTATTTAAATTAAAATCTATCCAGTCTTCAGAGTTGGTCATGTGTGCTTTTGGGAATCTAAATCTCTTACTACTAACAGCTGTGATGATGCATGAAAAGAAGAGGGGGAGGAGGTAGGGGAGGAGGAAGAGTGTCTCTAAAAATATATTTTCTATCTTACTCGCCTGCTCTCTGTGACTGATATAAAACTACAGGAAAACAAGCATCCATTGGCAAGAGGGGTTAAACACATATATATCAGTTACCACCAGAGATTAAAAGAAAATATATATATTTATTGGAAAATATATATATTGTAAAAAGGTAGATGTCCATGTGTTTGTGATTATAAAGCAGGTCTAGGTTCTATATTATTACTGTGAAAGTATCAAAGCCTCAGTCCACAGAGAAATGCACACAGCCTGTATTCAGAAACTGAGCCTTAAAACCAGCCATCAGGACTTCTGGAACTTTGTGATGTCACAACAAAGCAGTCACCACTCTCAGGCATGCTCCAAGCCCCACCCACCTGGACCCACCATCCAACCTTGCAGGATTTGGTTTTTCTGAGTGTTTACCTGAAATCTGCTTTTATTCAGTCATTCAGAAAACAGTCAGCCAATCAGAAGAGAGGATCAGAGCCTCTCTTCTGATTGGCTCACCAACCTATTGTTACTAGAGCTCCAGAGAGAAGCCTGAGAGAGGAGATTTAAAATGACATTGAGATTGTGGTTAGATTGTGGTTCTTAAAACCACAAACATCTTATGGATATCAACACTTCAAATAAAACATATTAAAAATGTAAAACATGGGACCTTTAATTCAAAGCAGTGTTTACTGAATGGTGTAGGTTACTGATTGGTGACTCCTCTTAGGCAAAATCTGCTTTTGTCGTCTTTGTAAACCTACATATCCTTCTGCAACACGGAGGGAAAGAGACAGCAGAGTTGTAGCAGGGTTGCAGAAGTAGGAGGTGGGTTATTATATCAATTTTCTCTGTCAGAGAAGTGGCAGAGTGAGGTCTGCATTTGATGTGCAGCATGTTTTTCTGTTGCTTTTCTCTCTTGGAGCAATGCCACAGATTTCACTTATTTTGTCCACGTCCTGTTTTATTTTGAAGATCCCCCTCTCACACCAAAAAAAAAAAAAAACTAAAACACATATGTGATTTCTCCTTTTCATCTGACCCTCATGCTGAAAGTCAAATTTTCCTTCCACTTGTATTCCCCATCCTGCTGTCATCCAGTCCTCCCACACAGTGTGTAGTGGTGATTCAGGCACCTCAAGTCTGCCTTCATCTTCCACCCTGAGCTGCAGAGAGAGAGAAAGAATCCTCACATTTATTTATTTTTTTTACTTTGCTTCATTCTCGGATCATTAAACGTGTCATAAACAACACACACAGACACGTATGTGATAACACACACACACAAACACACACGCAGGCCTTGGATTGCCACTCCGAAGGAATCGTGATCGGGATTTGAGTGGTTCGCTTGACGCAGTGACATCATCACTAATTGATCCTCTTTTGAATTCTGAAGGGGGAATAATATGCTGCTGTATGGGGTTGCCATAGCAACTGGCCCATTTCAATGCAAGAGGATGTGGAGTGCTGCTGGAAGCTGGGGGTTAATTGGGGATGTTGGGGTGGGAATGGGGGGTGTTGGTGTGTGTGTGTGTGTGTGTGTGTGTGAGAAGAAGAAAGGAGAGGGGGGAGGTGAAAGCAAAGAAAGAGTTAAAAGAAAGAAAATGGGCTCAATGCATTCACGGCATTTCAACAGAAATGCCGTGAATGCTGTGAACACATAAGAAAAAAAAAAAACACACAACTTACACACAGTCCATCAAAACATACAGAGCAGGGGGGGCAGAGCTCTGATTCACACAAGAAAACAAATCCACTTACGATTCATAATCAGGCTGATAATGGAATTAGAAAGACTGAGCTATTGAGATTTGGATCAATCATGAGTCTCACTTCAGATGCGAGCTATTGACCTGGTTTCTTCACACGGATCCATAGGTCACACACGTCCTCCACTGAGCAGAGAGGAGGAAAAACACCTCACATGCCCAACTGATTGACGATCAGTGCTTGTGAGCTGCAGACCGAAACCTTTAAATCAACAGAGTTACTGTTATATCAACAGAGAAACTTAAATCAACACCACCTCTGTGTCCTGAAGCCTGTAACCCCCCCATAAGACAAACACACCCTGGGTCATTAGGGAGGTGTTTGGTAGCTTATCACACTATAACACAGAGGCCGAAAACTGCTAAGTTCATGCTATTTTCTTTCTTCCTAGAGCAAAAATGCATACGAGTCTTAATCACAGACCTTTACTCCTCCTCATGTTTGCATCAGTTCGGTTTCATTTATGTCCTTGAGGCTGGGAAGGTACTGTATGTTTTTATTAATCTTGTGTGATACGGTAACTCACAGGACACGCTTTAATCCAAACTCACGACCTCTGTGCTTCACACTATGAAGATCAATCGACAGGTCACAACGTGGATGCTCACACTGGCTTGGTATTGAAAGCTCCAATAAATCTTTATTCAGAAAAAAACAAAAAATTACCGCTCAGTGATAAAAAGAAATGAGGACATAAACTTGCAAAGATGCTGAAAATATGCTCTGCTCGCAAAGTGCAAATTTAATAATATTAAAACAAGCCTAAGAATCCACAGACTTAGGTACAATGTTGCTTTAAGATGAAGGCTAACATACATACAGTGACTGTGATTACATGTTCAGCATCTAATGTGTCAGCCGCCTAACATTCATAAGCACTAAATACAAAGTACAGCCGAGGCTGATAAGTACCTCATTAGTTTTATTAACAAGTCAAACTTTTACCTGCTGATAAAAGGCACTATAACTGTAGTCAACAGGGTATCTTGAATAAGCTCTCTGTCCCAAATTTCATGGTAATACATCCAGTAGTTTTTGAATCATTGCACTAAAAGCTAAACTGTCAACCTCATGGTGGCGCTATGGGAAAAGTTAGTGGATCACCAGAGTCATTGGGATTCATCCTCTGGGGACCATAAACATCTGTACAAAAATTAATTGCAAACCATCCAGTAGCAGAAAAATGCTAAAACTGCAATAGCAAATTTTTTTAAATCCATTTTAGCTCCAATTCTATACACCACCTGACTCCTCAGCAGCAGGATCCTAGATCATTTAGGCATCATTTAATCATGTGTTTGTGTCTGGTGGTCTGATGGTTAAAGCACATACCACATAATGACAACATCCACATCCTCATCCTCACTTCCTGTCTCTCTCTACACGGAAATTCTGCCTGATTTGAAAATTGTTCCTGGTTCCCCATAATGGAATAAAGTCTGGCAAATTCTTTCAATCATTATGCTTTGTTGGTGCACATCTGAGTTAAACATGACTGCAGGAATACAACAAAACAATTCCAGTAATATTACAGAAACATAGACATACCTACAGAAAAAACAAGTAACAAACTCAAGTAAAAACTGGATAATCTCCCCAATAAATACCTGATTTAAGAAAGGATTAAAAAGATGAGACTAATTCATCCAGTGCCAGTGATCCTGACATGTCTCTAGTTCCTAAATGTTCATATCTGATCTGAAACATCAGGGTGTATTGACAAAGGAAGGCGGAGCCGCGCTGTCGGGGAGAAAAATGCAGCGAATGCTCGGGAATGTAAATATAATGCATCTCCCTCTCTGGCGACGGGTCCTTCTCATCACGCTGTGGCAATAGCAGCGATTTAAATCACCATGGTAACAGAGTTTCTACCTGAAAGCAAGGCTGGGGTAGAAGCCGGAGGAAGAGGGATGGAGAAACAGAGGGAGAGAGAATCAGAGAGAGGGGCTGGGGCCTCTCATAACACAGCATGATTTATGAAGGTCCGGGAAGGAGCATTTACAACACGTCCACTACACACACTGAAAGAAAAGGATGTGAGGCATTAACGGCCTGGCAGGCATTCGGAGAGTATAATCATTCTCTCCCTTCACCTCTTTCCCTTTCTCTTATTCAATTCTCCCCTTTTTTTCTCTCTGTAAAAATGTATAATAATGTTCTCGGTCGCCCTGCTGTTGATGTCAGTATCACAGAAACTGGTCCCAGTGATAAAAGACCTCTTTAAATATCTATTCCTTTCATTGATGATGTAAATAAATGACCTAATCATTCCAGAGCAGCGGTTCCCAAACTTGCTGCTGGTTTGGAAATGCCACAAAAATGTAATGCCCTCCCAGAGCATTCCTGTTTGTTCCCAGATTATTTATCTTTACAGTCTGTAAAACTGAACTATGAGCTTGTCTCTGCTGGATTGTCATCTCCTGCTAGTGTCCACCAATTTTCCTCTACATTACCATACATTTTAAGTTAAATGTCTTGTTCTTGTATTAAACTCTAGGAGCTGAGTTGGAGTAGTAACAGTAGCTAGTGAACATTAACCTCAGCCTGCTACTCTCTGTCTAATAAATGGTTCACACATTAGCAAAGCTAACCAGGCACAGACTTCAAAACTCTGTCCTGTATTCATTTAACAGCCTCCACATACAAGACGATGCCCTGCAGCTGGCTTCACAGCCGACTACGGCCATCGCACCGACAGGCAGGAAACACACTATTTTTGGTGATGGATGGATACATGTAAATGCATCAACACAAGATTTTGCTCTTTTATAAAGTGAGCCCATAGGTCGTCTGTGCAGCAGGTTATTATGAACCATAGTTATACATTTTGTTTCTATTATCAATGAATGGGCAACAAAGTTAACCAAGCTGTTATTGTTATTGTAACCATGACAACAAGGATCGTCTAGTGTTGAGGATGCACGTATTTTAATTTAAATCACCATTTTCTCCTAAACATAGCCAAGCCATGACCGTTATTATAGTTACCTCGGCGACAAAAGGTCGGTACACCGCTCTCGGTACAGTCTGCATTTTTATTACTGTAACCATGACAACTGAGGTCCTATACGCCTGGTGGATTAATACTGACCTAACCTTGGGTGGTTACTTAGCTTAGCAAAGAACCTTGCACACATTAGCGTCCTTGTTGCTTTCCTCCTGCTAGCTCGGTAGATCTGTGTGTCCATGCTACAGCAGTAGTATTGTCCCCGGAGGTGTCCTGATACAAATACAGTACAGTACTCCTGTATTTTGAATCAGCTATTATTCTCCTGTTATGAGATATTATTGTACATTGCTGCCCACAGATTATCTGCATGACAAACATCGACTTCCACCCAGACTCTCTGTACTTCTGTTAACTTCACAGCCTTGTTGTTGATTAATATTATGTTAGAAGGCTTGGACAATAAAATCCACACCCCCACAGAAAATGGCTTACAAGAGAGCAATGCCAGAGTGATTAATGGACTGTTAACGAAATGGCCCTCCAGCCTGATTATCAGGCTCTGTCTAAGTCAGGTCCTCGCTGAGGAAGAAAGTGTGATTTAAAGTGTGAAGTCAACAACTCTTTAAACAGCTCCAGGCTCTGAACTGTCCTTACACTGTCTCACCCCTCCGTGTTCTTGTTGTCTTTGTTGAGTGAGTGAGTCATCCTCTCCGGTCACAGTCTCGTCCAGATCAATGAAGATCTCCACATGGGTCCTCACAGACCTCCCCGCTCTTCCTCCTCGCTCTGCCATTGCCATGGAGACTCGAGTGAGCGGCTTCGCTACATGGCAGGACACAGATACATACACTGAGGGCTCTTTAATTAAGGAGATGAGAGAAATAGATTTGTCTTTCCTCACTCACTGTGCTCCGTTCACCCTCATCCGCGTCTTTACAGTCCAATATTTCTGTTTTCGTCTCCCTGGGAGCTCCCATGCTGCTGACAGTTATGTCAGTCAGTCATATTTCCCCAGTGTCTTGTGGGTAACAGGTTTTAGACAAGTTCACACAGTGACAGGAGAGTCCAGAGGGAAACAGAGGAGTGACTGAACACATACAGTAAACTGAGGAAGAGGGTTACAGTAATAAGTGAATGTGGCGAGGGAGAGAGGGAATAACACAAGCAAATCGAGTAAATCAAAGGTCAGAGTGATAATTAATGCTGAGTAGATGAGTTCCCTTGCAACTGTTGTAGCCTCTTAAAATTCAATTGTACAAAGCCTGGAGACAATTAATAGTGAGGTGAAGTGAATCCCACAAACGTCAACAGTCGAGCAAGCAAGGGCCCAAACTCCTAAAACAAACCCATTTGATTTGCTTGTCCTTGTCTTGATGGAGTAGATGTGTGAAACATTATATGGCCATAAGTATGTGGACACTACAGTCCATGCTAGTGTGTACTTTTGGTCCCCATAGTTTCAATAAAGGGGAAACTACAGTTGCATTTCAGGCTTGTTTAGGAGTTAATTACAGACACAATGCCAGATTGAACACGGTTTTTTAATGGTAGGTGGAGCTGTAACTAACATCTGTGTCTTTCAGTTTTGTTTTGTTAATGGTTATTGATCAAGATATCGAGCCTCTCCCAACTCCGCCTCCTAGAAATTATGTTTATATACAACTAATTTGCAACAGCAAACAAGTTTCGAAGGAAATGTATTGCGACCAGATGATTGTGTTTTCCTGTCAGTAATAGGAGACAAATGTATTTGTTGTGATGAAGCAGAACCCGTTTGCAGTGAAAGCTTTTTCCCCGAGATGATCATCAGTTTCTATCTGGTAAATAAGACCATGTAAACTTTTTATGTTTACTTTGAGCAAGTAATGACTCTTTCTCCACAAGATAGGGGAAGTTTGTTTATACAGCTCATTTCATACACAAAGGCAGTTTACATTATGCATTAAAAAACATTAAACAGGAAAGGCAGCATAAAACACTGAAACATAAATGATAGAAACCATTCTGAGGGTGTGATTGAGTTTCAGCCAAAGGCAGCAGAGAACATGAAGGTTTTTAACCTGGATTGCACTCGAACTTTGGGCAGGTCTTTTGTCCTCTGGGAGCTATTTGTAATTTTGCAATTGCTACATAGCTAATGTTAGCATTAACAGCTGTTTACTTAACAGTCTGGAGGAAACTTTGCGAGTTCAGCATCAAATTTAATTCCTTTACTCACCAACAGCTGGCCGAAAGCCTTTTCTTCTGCTGAAGTTAGCACGCTAACCAGCTAGACCCTGCAAATTTTGCCACATTCTGATAGCAACTCACTGTAGCCTCCAATCTCGCCGTTTTATAACCTCTTGTATTGTGAACGTAACGATGGCCAAAGTTCTTGTCAAGGAACAATCGCCACCACGGGCTCCTGGCAAGAAATCACGTCTGACAGCAGAGAAAAGGTACAAATATCCCCTTTAAATGAGTATATGACATATTCTGATAATGTTTTAAGTGTATGTCATATGTGGACTAGCTCTCAAATAAGGGTGGCCGGGGTTTTTATTTTTTTAACTTCATCTTCATTTGCAGTTGGGATATCATATACTTGTCTTAGCCTTTGAGTCCATTGAATTATGTCTGGTGAGAGCACTTTTATCCAGTTTATTATCATCATTTTCCATTAGAAGATTGCATTAGGTTCGGTCTTGTTTATCTCTAACAATAACAGTGGATGTAGAGTATTCATTATTTTTTTGATAATGATCCCCAGACTTCCTCCAGGGCAGAAACGTTGAGGTGCCTTCACAAACACTGGAATTATTACCCCACTGGGTCCTAAACTTCCAATAATTAATTTCCAGGAATGATGCTTTTATGGCAGCCAGCACCTAAATCTTCCCACATCCTGTCTGAATAATTATATTCATCCCTCGTTACCATAAAAAAAAAATCTTCCTCCAAGTCAGTGCTTCACATTTTAGATATATGGGAGATATGTTTTTAAGTTGGTAGTGATGTGACTGGTGTTTTTATTTTGGATGTGTATCTTTCTTCTTTCATGCCCACATATCAAAATAATGTGGATAATAAAACAAATCCGCCACACATATCTGACAGTGGCTGATTCATCCCACGACGTAGGGGTACAGACTTTAAAATCATACACATAGCAGCTTTGAATAACCTAAGACAAAGTAAAGCTTCTCTGTAGCAATCATGTATTAATAGTGACAGCACGACAAGTCACCTCACAGTGAGCGTCCTGCCCCTGCCTTTACCAGCAATTATCTGTTGTAAGATCGCCTCGTTGGGCTGCTGAGAGGGAAACACACCAAACCCAAACATGACAGCGTAAAGTGTGTGTGTTGCCGCACAAATTTGTTGTGACAGTTAGTTACTTGGAGCTGTGTGACCCAGTCATCCAGCAGACAGAAGGGAACATCTACCCAGAGTTAACTGGTGCATCTACACCCACCGAAACATGGCTGCTGCGACATGGCTCGACCTGAGAGAGAAACTACTTCTTCACTGGAGAAACAGAGCAATAGATGGAGAGAGGCAAGAGGCAAGAAGAAAAAAAAACTTTGACAGACATCTTCAGAGACAAGCAGGGCGCAGAGTTAAACATTAACAATCCAAACAATGGGAAGAACAACTCTCACTTTATAAATAAAACACTCGGCATTTGCATTAATTCTGATCTGCAGAAGGCTCGACGGGCCAGGGTGAGAAACGATGGGTGCACTGCAGCAGAGTACATTTCTCAGTGTCTGCGTTCAGTGTGTGCGTTAGTGTGTGTTTTCCAGCTCTTTCTTCCCACGATGGAGTAATTTGCTAATTCTCTGAGGATGGGGAAAACTGTCACAAACCCCCAGCTATTAAAAGTGTCTTTTTTTTTTTTTGCATTGCATCACATGAAAATGCGTCAGCTGTCACTCAATCAGGATATATGCGCCAGAATATCCCAAGCTCAGTACAACAGAAATAACCAAACAAAATGAAAAGCTGCAGATTATTCCAGCCCATCGAGCTGTGCTGGTAAATAAACCTCAGAGGACGCCTATAAAACCAATTACTTTCACTGACGGAAATGTATTCTCCCTGCAACTTTACTAGTAATAAAACTGGCCACAATCCATGCAGTCCAGAAAATGGTAAAGAAAGAAAAATAGATGTTTCCTGTCAGAAACATAACAAGAGCAGTTACATTTCTTCAAATCTTAAATATCTCACTATAAAGATAAACATTTGTGCGATTTTCCCCGAAGCTTTGTGGCACCTGGACTGACTGGGTGTAGCTTCATTGGTGTTGAGTGACAGCATCGTCGCCCTGGCAACATGAGTAAATTGAATGGCATCAGATTTCTTCTGGTTTTTGTGTGTGACTCTGATTGTTGAGCAATATTTCAATTTTTATTTGGATGATTTAGAGTTATTATAAATTGTTGACCAGACGTTGAGTTTAAAGGGGAGGTATTTCTGCAGGGCTCCAGCTCCCCACCTCCCCCTGCACAGGTGGGTTTTTTGTTTAAATGTTTATAACTACTGGATAACATAATAACATAACTGTATTTTTATTTGCACAAAAAAATGAAAATGAATTAAAAAAAAAGAAAAAGAAAATTCATGTGATTCTAAAGCCATGATAGCAGCTCTGTGCGCTAAATGCTAGCAACACTGTGCTAACACTGTTACTGTAAGACTGCTGAAATGCTCAGATGAAAGCAGAACCATCAAAGGTTTTTTTTTTTCTTTTTTTTTTTTGCATAATTTATTCATTTCTTCCTCACAAAGTTCAACAAAACAGGCAAACAAATCTGCTACTTAACAGATGAAGCACAAAGTCTCAGATATAAAAACAAAATCACAAGTGGAGACATGAAGCACATGAGAGAGAGAGAGAAAAACAAATGTGGCGTGTGGTGACCTTTACAGACAAAAAAAAAAAACACCATTTCAGTGTTTGTTGTTTACTGCACCAACAAAAAATTATGGACCAGACCACGTCTCATGACAGTAGCAACAGCAAATCTCTCTTAAATTCAGGGTCTGTCTCATGATTTAGTCTCTCCTGTGCTGAAAGTCTCTCCTGTATCTTGCTGCTCTCTGCCTGGACACCTTCACCTTTCTGCACTCCTTCCTGCCTGAACAAGTGTAAGGATTATTCCCTTGAACTAACAGTAGCAAGCAAAGTTTATTTATACCACACTTTTCACAGTCACTAGTCACAAAGTGCTTCACAATCATATTAATACAATCAAATTATGTAATTAAAATCAAAATACATCAAATAAAGGCAAAGGTGAAACATCTGATAAAATATACAAGAGGAAAACAGATGTAAGATGCTAGGTCAAAGCATAAAATACCACACGCTTTCTACATTTTTAAGAGTCCACAGAGTCCAAGGATCTCACACTGAGTGGAAGACTGTCCCAGGAGCTTGACTGGAAGGTGTGATCACCCCGGGTTTTAAAGAGTGTTCGCGGTTCACTAAGAAGACCCAGGGTAGAGGATCTAAGCTGATCCGAATCTACTGCAGGTAAAACACTGACTATGCGTTAGCGTGTGTTTTCCAGCTCTTTCTTCCCACGATGGAGTAATTTGCTAATTCTCTGAGGATGGGGAAAACTGTCACAAACCCCCAGCTATTAAAAGTGTCTTTTTCTTTTTGCATTGCATCACATGAAAATGCGTCAGCTGTCACTCAATCAGGATATGCATAACCCCACATCAAATAACCCAAAGTATCACCTTAATGGTCCATGAACTCAACACAGTCATATCTGATCAGCTAATGTTAATGTGTCAACGGAGACGCACTCAGCTTCGTCCCAAACTGTGAGAACCTCAGGAAAAAAGCATCACAGAGCCGAACATGTGTCACTGTGTTGACACATGCCTTTACATCAAGACATCTGCATGGACACACACACACACACACACCAGCTCCTGCCTACCGCAATGAAATTACTGTCTTTATCAGAAAGTAATCACTGTTATTGTGCTGTCTCCCCTCGCACTGTCACGCGGCCACAGGAAATGACTGCAAGTCTATTTTCAGGCTGCCTGCTGATGGCAGTTCTCAGGTCAGATCCCTCCGTTTCAACCATTATAAGAACAGTCAGAAACGCTGCAGTGAAAAAATGCTGATTGCCCCTGTGTTTCCTGCTGTCATTTAATTTAACAATTTATGAGCAAATCCAGTAAAACAAGGATCTTTCTGGTTTCCTCCGCCGTGTCTTTCAACTCTTGCTCTGCTGTCGTTAAAGGTTATTGTCTTCACTTTAAAAGGCAGAACACTGAGGGATGAGTTCATTTTCTGAGGCAAAGGTTCTTCTGGGAGGGACGTGGGCTGCAGTTTATTTGAAATGTAGATTCTGAGCTGTGTCTGTTGCGCTTTCATCCTGTCCATGAAAAATGCATGCTGTGATCTCATTATCCTGCTCTCCTGTTGGAACGCTACATAAAATCAATCCGGGGCAGAGGAGGGGTGAGAACGCCACAGATTCTTCTTCTCTTTTCACAATGGGTGAGAAGAGGCCCTACAAGTGGGAGGAGAAGTGTAGAGTGTGTGTGTGTGTGTGTGTTGGTTGGGTTTAACACATTAACTGCATGATTTCCAATCTTCCAGGCAGCTGCTTGTTTCCATTTATTTCAGGGTTATTCTAGGAAACTTCTAGAATAACAAACAATTCATTGGTTTTATTGTTGATATATTTAATCTACTTCTTTTATCAGTTTGTGGTTGTGCAAAAACCACAAACTGCCACATATTCCCAAATTCAATGGAGGTCAGTGAGATTGAATTACACTGTTCGATACTACAGTATAACTGCAGTTATGGAGGAAGTATTTAGATACACAGAGTAAAGATATTCCATAACAAGTGCAGCAGGATAAGGATAATCAGTAAAAACTACATAAAGTTATAAGTAACTTTTCCAGATTAGAAGTATTTCACCCTGGTCTCCCCCCAACAAAGACACATTTGAAAATGGACACAAAATAGTCCCAGTGTCACATCACAGAATAATTTCTGTACAGTGTGTTAGACGTGATTTTTAGACATGCAAAAGGCTGTCGTGAAGAGTACAACATCATTCTGAACTCGAACTTAACTTAAATAATACACAATCTGCAGTTAGAGAGCTGAACCAGAACTGCAGCACTGGCAGTGTTGTACCTTCAGCTGCATGTGTTGTTAGTTCACACGCTGTCTGAGACTGTCGGTGTAGGAGGGAGATAAAAATATAAATATCACTGCGTAGCTTCTCCCCGGAGAAAACTCAGCCGACGTCTTTATTTCAATACAACAGTTTTTTTTTTGGTTTTTTTTCCTGCACCGGATGTTTCTCATTGCTAAATTGGCAGCAGGTGTGGGGAGATACATGTAGCTGCAATTTAGCCAATTACAGTAATGCTGGGTGAGGGCCGTGTCTCATTTCTCTCTGTAATGGGCTAAAGTGAGATCACCTCGGCGAGCACGCTGCATACGAATGGCACACCTGTACCGCGCCACCTCTGTGTCTGTGACTGTGTTCAGGTTCAGCAGTGTGTGTGTGTGTGTGTGTGTGTGTGGGGGGGGGGGGGGGGGGGTGTCGTACTGTTAAGCATACTGTAGGGAATTCCTATTTATTCCAGTTGTGGTTACCATGGGAACTGTCGGCCAAAGGCTAAAGTGAGCTATGCCCTTGGCCGGCTCAGAGATTAACGGCCTGTTGAGTCCGCTGCTGTTGGACTGATGTGGCCCTTCTCCTTCACATCAATATAAGCGCAGCTGCCTTTGCCGTCCTCACAGTTAGATTAATGAAGCTCTCGGCCCCTCGACATCACCACCGAGGATCTGAGCTCTGCTGCAGTGCAGTGCTGGGAAAGACTGAGCAAACAAATCTCTGCTTCAGATTTCTGGGTCTGCACCGGTACAGACTGCTGCCAGTATGTGGTGCAGCTTTGATTAATCATTTGGCTCCAGGATGAGGCTGCTGTTGACAGATTAGTGGATGTTAACAGAGGATGTGCGGCGATTTTGCAGCTGATTCATTCAGTTGGAAAAGTTTAGTTTGGGAAATTACGTGAGCGTAGACAGGCTGTTAAGTTCAATAAAAGATTACCCTGCAGACTGTGGGTAGACCACTGTTGTCTTGTCTATTTACAGACTGGACACAGCTTATGTGTAACCATTAACTGCAAATAAAGATGAATGTAACCCCTCTAGAGTATCAGAAAGGTCAGACAGTATTGTGCAATAAACACTCAACAAAACTTCATTACATTTTAAATGTAAACGTGTTCACATTCAGAACAGATGAACAGACATCTACAAAGACACTCATTTCAAATGGGACTTTTCTCCGGGCTTTCGCCGTGGATGCATTAGCAACGCGTCACGGACCGTGAGCGAGTTGCTGCCTGCGTGTGCGATGGTGCCAACAGCTGGCAGAAAATTGGCACAGCTAAAAAAAAAATTGGAAGATAGCTTTAACATCCACTCAACAAACCATTTATGTGAAACAAACTGACAAAGACCAAAACTAAAGATAATTTCTCCATAATTTTGGTTTGTTTTAGTTTGAGTTCACGATCGTTGCCCGGCACGACTGCAGTGTTGTTTTCTTAAAATCACATGCGGCACATTGTGGAGCCTGCACACAAATGCTGCCTGTGCTGCCTCTTTGCTGTAATCTCATTGGGATAATGGACTGTACAGAATACTTGAAGTCCGTTTTCAACCCAAGGCTTATTCAATCATTTTGCCCTGTAACTTGGTTAGGAGAGATTTGTTACCTTTCTCGTTATAGATCACTATCAATGTGATTAAACGTGCAAAAGGTGTAACGGGATAAACTGATTCAACGAGACACTGAGTGATGTTTATGTGCAAGCTGTTTGATGAAGCAGAGGAAATTGATCTTCGGCACCAGCATGGAAAAAGCTGACGTTCTGGAGAGTCAAGCTCGACACAGGTGGAGGATAAACCCTGAGCAGCCAGGCTGTAAATCCACAATCTTTTCCTTCAGGTGTCACCAGAGCCACTTCAAGTGAAAGACGACGCCACTGTCGCCTCCTCCCTGCTCGCACTGACAATTGAACTGACCTCGGGAAATGTCAGGTGATGCATGTTAACTCGCTTTTCAATAAAAGAACACGTCTGAGGAGGATCCAGGCTTGTGGCGTTCCGCATCCTCAAAATGAAGCGCACCGCTGCTACAGTATGTAATAATATAATCATTGTAATTGCAGTGTGCAAGGAGTCCTCCAAAACATCACTAATATGCTCTGTGAAACCACTCAGTGATATTCGTAATGACGATAACGCATGTGAGCATACATTCAAACAAAGGGTGTAATTTGTAGATGAGAGAACACGTAGCATGGACCAATAACGATGAGATAATTGGATGATTCATAATTACAACGAGTCTAATTTTCATTGTCATGAAAGGAAGCCTGAATCTCGTTTAGTCAGGTGGGTGAATCCAGTTTGTGTTTGGCGGATTCCTCTGTGAAACTGAGATATCTCCACTCAACCAGGCACCTCGTGCAGGCTGGTGTAATTTTCTGTCGGATTGTTTGACTAATTAAATCGGCCACGCCGTCTGTCGGCGGTGACAGGCAAAGATCAAAGCCCCCGAGCCTCAGAACACGGAGTGAGGACATGTAACTCTGACGTAAACTGACTTTTGTTGAGGACACAGAGGAGCGAGAGAAAGCTGATAAGACGAGGATGAGCGGAAATTAAATTATGAAGGTGCTGCACTGACGCTGCTGAAAAAGATTAAGGCTGGAACGAGTTGGAGGATATATGATAAAGAAAAAATGGTAAAAACGAGCCCACAGGTCGTTTGTGCAGCAGCTTATTATGACCCATAGTTAGGTTTTGTTGCTAGGTGACATCTAGTGGTTGTAGTAATGATGACAGGCACAAAGGGAAAAGTGCCGTGACGCAGTTTATAGAGCGACAGAGTCCACGTCAGGAGGAGGTTGGGGTGGATGGATGAATATGACACAGGAGAGCGGTGTTTATGTTGATTCTATTATCCATGACTGTTCATTCTTATTATTGTAACCATGACAACAAAGATTGTCTAATGTTGAGCAAGTACTTCTCCTAAACCTAGCCGAGGTACAACTGTTTCTATAGTAACCATGGCAACAGAAAGAAATACACAATGAACAGATGTAATTCTGTAATGAAGTAAACAGAAAAAAAGTCCATATAATTTAAATTCAGTATAAAAGGGCTCAAGAATTGTCTGAGTTCACTGGCAACTACAGGCAAATTAAATCCAAAACAATGTCTTTGAAAACTCAACCACACACACACACACACACACACTCCTCTTTCACACTCAGAAACAGAACAGACAGAAGGAGCCGTGTTGGGAAGTTGTTACCGAGTCTTAAATCATCTCTCTTTCATTTCACACCACAGTGAAGATGTGTAACTGATCCCACTCCAGATGATGATGATGATGATGATGATGATGTGTCTGTCCAGCCTCAGGCTGTAGTTGGTGAAGTCGACCTCTGCTGCTGCTGCTTCTATCATATGAGTCTCAGTGGGGCCTGTTCAAGCTGCAGGGGCGGCTGTAGCAGCAGCTGAGACGCAGCTCCACCGAGATGCATCTCAATGAGAAGAGGGGAGGATGTTTTCTTCACATTTTCACTATTGTCACATCAGGAGTGACGTATTTTACAATACTGTGCAATGCATGAGCCCTGAAATGACGATTTCAGCACAAGGAGTCGGCCCCAGATAGGAAGTATCAGGCACAGCATCATGCATGATGATAGGGATATAATCAGAATCTATTAACAGACTAATACAAGATGCTTGGTCCTATAAATGTGAAGAGGAAAGATGAAATCCTCTGTAAATTGTTGTCAATAGCAACAGAAATGTGAGTGTGAATCAAAAACAGGCTTGAAAGCACTCACACAGAATCCACATCTCACACAGCAGCCGCCCCCAGAGCAGCAAAGCTGAGCTCGTCACTCATGTTAAATTGGCTTTTTTTTTGTTGGCCTATAATTCTGCACCCACCTCTTTCTTTTTAAAGATGTTTGAGAATATATTCAAATATATTCTGTGCATCAGTTTTGCTGTTGCTGTTTTGCTGCCGTTAAAATGCAGGACTGTCGGTGAGATTATTTTGCCACCACATTATAATAAGGACATTTTATATGAAGATGTGCAGACACCACCTGAGAGCTCACACCTTCACCAAATCCAAGCAGTCCTTTAAATTTAATCACCAATTGCTGCACAGCAAGAAGTGAAACCAAGAGAATCAAAACATTTATATGCACAATAATACTCCACAGTAAACCACATATTTCTTTGGGTATAAAAATCTGCATTTTTGATAGATGTGGGATATGTTGTTATTATTCTTTGGACATGTCAATAGCACATACAGAATATATGTCTCAGTTGGGCTTTTTAGCGCAGTTTGTGACAGAAGGCCTCTCCCCTGTTTACAGTCAGCTCTGTGCGTCGTACACAAACCAACTACACAACAGTTTGCAAGGCCCAAAAGAAAAGCCCACGTTTCTGGACAGAAGGACAAACACACCTATTTTTAAGCTATTTGAAAGACCTGGATATCAACCGGTTTTTGGCGTCACGAAAATATTGCAACAACCTTTGCAATATTTTAGTTGATCAAAGTCTGTGTGGCTGTATGTAATGCATGTGTTTATTAGTGCAATATTAATTTGCATTAGCCATGTGAACAGCTTGTAATTGTAGTGAGTAAGATGAAGACAGACATTAAGAATCATCAACAAACAAAAGAAAAAGACAGCTGCAGATGTAAATAATCAAAATGCAAATAGTGACGACCATAGGATACATGTGTTGTTATTCAGGTGAGTGCAGCAGTGGTGGTGCCTCAGTAGAATTAAGGTTCAGGTGTAAATTGAATATCCCATAGTGCTTGATTCTGATCAGGGTTCACTGTCTAAATAAAATTGTCAAATAAAAAGTGAAATTACAATAAAATGCAGGCACAAGTAGCACAGACGATCACAGTGCGTTTTCCAGGGGACACTAAAAACGGATGCACCAGGCTGGAACGCACATGTTCAACGTTTTGTGACTTTTGAAGCAAAAAGCATAGAACAATAAATAATTTCTAGTGTCCCCTGGAGACACTTCTGTTATCATCTGTGCTATTTGTAGCATGTTTGTGTATTTAGTTGTGTTGTGAGTATTTGCAGCACATGCTGTCAAATTGATGAAAATTGTTTTCCGCATTTCTTTTGTGTTTTGTCTATTTTTGTGTTTTCTCAAGTTGCAGTTGTTGAGCTCTCAGGGCGACTGTATGAAATACCACGAAAAAAAAATCTCATAAGAAGTGGAAATGCTCTAAAATCTTCAACTACAAGTTGTTTAGATAAACTGCTCACAGTCACATAAAAGAAACACCTCTTATACAACATGAATACCTTTTATGATCTGAAGTTTATTGCTGCAGTAAATCTGGTATTCCCAAAAAAAAAAAAAAAACAGAGGCTTAAACTTATTTAAACTAATCTGCTGTTATCTGACTGAAATGAGCTTAAACCTCTTTTCAGGTTTTAAGCTGCGTCCTGTTCTTGCTTCCCCCGCAGCAGTAACATCATTGTACAGGCTAGAACTGTTCGGCAGCACCTTGTCTTTAAATACCTCCTGAGCTGATGGCGGCCGTGATCACCGAACTCGGTTAAAAACGATCAGCCAGCCTCCAAGGTTTCATAAGAGCCCAGAATCCCAGAGCAATTCAGGCTGAGCCTTTTGCTCCCATGACAGCAGCAGCAGGATTTCACTGATGAGGCTGATATGAACCACATGTGCAGCAAAGCACGTTAGATAACAGTAAAGAGGAGAGTACAGGCGAATGTTCCCCCCTTTTTATAAAATTATGCAAACCCAGCTTTCATTAGACAGCTACAGGTTGCACAAATTGCACAAATTACCTAGGTGATTGACTGGATGTAATTCAGACGGGGGGGGGGGGTCAGCAGGGTGGGAGAGTCGATGGGAGGGAAAACAAGAATTCTGGGCAGCAACATCCCAGGAGTGTGGTTGGTAGACAGACACTGATGTTGAAATTCAGATCACACACATGCCTGCAAACCATGCTGCTCACCGGGGAGGGGTAGGATGAGAGACAGAGGGGGTGGGAGAGGGAGCAGAGAGGGGGGAGTAAGAAAGGGACAGAGGTAGACAGAGAGCCTGTATGACAGCATAGAGAGGAGGAGGAGGAGGAGGAGGAGGAGGCTTGCAGGGGAATCACAGGACTGAACAAGGCAGGCAGCTGGATTCATGTTAATCAAAATTCCACCTAAATTTGACGTCACATATTAAAGTCCTTCAGAGTGTGGATCAGAGGAGCGATGTGGTGATGATGTAATGTGGAGAGCTGCTCCACAGACGCTGGAAAAAACTGAAAAACTCCTCCAGTCGGTGACGACGCGACAGCTGTGGTGATTTAACCGAGGTGTGTGTGTGTGTGTGTGCGTGTGGGGTTGCTCCATATATACAGCTGGAACGTTCAGTCAGGCTGATAAGGACGTAAACCAGCTTCTGTTTGTGCACAGATTAAACAAACGCTCAGTGTTTTAATGGGGGGGGGGTGTGTGTGTCATTAACAGACTCTATATAAAGATGGACGTAGCCTCCATGACATCACCCAAGCTCAGAGTGGGCTGCTCCACCATCGCCATCTTGGCATCTAACTCCTGGCTAATCCGAAAATGGTCAAAGAGGTGGGGCTTGAGTGGAGCCGAGACTTCGGTGCATGACAGTTTGTGGTGAGCATACACTCACCCAGCTGTCCCTCAAAGCAGCCACGCCCTCAATTGTGCAGAACTTTAAGCCTTAATAGAATGTAAAGGGGTGAGTTTTATGAAAATTCATCACTGCACCATTGTCATGAAGGAGGAAATTAATGATAGAGACCAAAACAATTTTTTGCACCAGGCTGCAGGTTTTGTTTCTCCCATGTGGGACCCAGTTTTTCAGCCCTGCAGGTCCACAGGTTACCACATGTCCAGTGGATCTGAGCGTTGATGTTATCAGGTTTGTTTTGAGGTGAAAGGAAGACTGAGAATGTGAACATCACCAGACCTTTGACCTTCAGACAAGAGAACTGAACCTGAGTTTATTTTAGGAAAACCAGAGTTATGCTGCTAAATGCCAATTTTTTTGGAATTTAATTCACACAACAGATCAGACCGTTGTCTTTTGTCCATCTGTCGCCCAGATGGCTGAACTGGTGCAAGAGATGGAAACAGGACTTTTAAAGAGTTTTAATGAATTTTCAAACAAATGATTATAGTTTATATGAGTTTGTGTTTGTTCTTAGGACATAATTATCATCAATATATTGTGTCCAGTTTGACAGTTTTAGTAATTCATTGATTAGTTTGAGTGCAGAGCTACAGCTCACCTTAAGTTCAACTCGGCAGGGTTTACAATCCATGCTGTTTGTCCAAGATCTCGTCCAACTTAAGGGTCTTTTTGTCCATTATTTGTTTTTCTTCCTTTTCTGTGCAGAATGCATTGACAAGGTAACGTTTTTTATTGTGGTTTTTATGGTAAATACACCAGAGACTGTCTTCTCTAATTCCTCAGTTATTAATTACAGGCTCCTCTCTTATCTGTCAAGGCCAAAAACTCTCCGTCCATGTTTTGGGATTTGATGATCTCAGCTTCAGGTTGAAAATATTCTCCTCCTTTTCCAAACTCTTGCACATCTAAACTGCAGGATGCCTCCTCGGTTATCCTGTGTCACGTTTTTACAACGTGGTGACAAATGTGCACACAGAGTGAAGGTGAGTGCAGACAAACACAGACAGGTGAGGGAACAGGGAGGCTGGCAGGAGTAACACTGAGCCGGATGCACAGACAGAGACGCCGCTTCGTGATTCTGCAACTGCTGTTGTTTATATACTGAATAAAGCAGATGGGTGAATGTGTTTGCCAGTGCAAACACAAACCCAACACACACATGTGAAGAGTTATTCATCACCTTTTTATACATACACAACCTCGCACAGCAGATTACTAACAGCCAAGCTGCTTCACTGCCAAGTCAAATATTCGAGGGCATAAATTTGACTTTAAGGTTGATTCATTTACATTTACATTTACATTTACTCGTTCAAAAGACGCTTTAATCCAGAGACTTACAACTGAGAGACATCACTAAAGCCTCACTGCAGTAGGAGACCTTGGTGTAAGTACTAAGTAGTACTCTATTTAATAAGTGCAAGGAGATCAGGTAAGGAAGTGCACTGAAAGTGCATAGCTAGTTAGGCATATCAGGGTTTTCCTTCTCTGAAACACTGTATGACTAAACCACAGGCTCCTCTGATTGTCCAGCCACCAACACCCAGACAGGTGAAGCTCTGATGTGTCAGAGAGACACAGTTAACTTCATTTATTATGGTGCGATCACATGATTTAAACTTCTGAAGCAGTGGTGACAGATTTTCAGACCTTTTTGCCCCGGATTTTGCCTCTCAGGCGACATAGCCCCACCTTCATGGTGTCATGTCCCCTCCTCCACCTTAGGTCATGTTTTCTGTTTTCTTTAAGTTTATGTTGCATTTCCTGTTTTATTTTGTTGTGTCTAACCTTTCCCTATCGTTTCAGATTCACACTTCCTGCCATTGTGTGTTTCCTGCTCCTGTGATTGTGTATTTAGTCTGCACGCTCCCTGTCTTCTGTCTTCGTCCTTTGTGTCAGGCGTTACCTTGATGACCAGGTGTTTAGCCTCATCCCCTGGATTTGTTTCTCTGACCTGTTTAACCACCTGTGTACTGACAAAGTTTGTATTAAAGACCCTTCCTCTGAGCTCTGTTTAAGAGTGGTGCAGTTTGAGTCCTCACCTTGTGGTTGTGATACATGATGAAACCTGTCGCCTTAAAATTGCTTTAAAACCTGGAAAGGAAACATAATGCCATGAAACACAATGAGGAAATGTTAGTTTACATATTTAGCAAAAATGTTGATACTGAACATATTAGTAAAATGTTGACTGGCAACGTATTTGTTTTCAGTGACTACAGCATCGTTAAACGTTGTTGTGGTTGTGGGTTGGAACTCACAGCAGCAAAAGTTGTGTTGTCAGTGATGTTAGATACAGTGTTTTTTAGAGGTCCCATATTGTATAAAGGTTGATGTCCATGTGTTCCTTGATTATAACGCAGGTCTAGGTTCTATATTAATACTGGGAAAGTATCAAAATTTGTAATTCACAAACAAAATGCACACAGCCTGTATTCAAAAACTGTCTTAAAACGAGCCGTCAGGACTTCTGTAACTTTGTGATGTCACAACAAAGTGATGTCACCACCCTCAGCCATGCCCCAAGCACCGCCCACCTGGACCCACCAGCCAACCCTGCAGAATTTGGTTTGTCTGGGTGTTTTCCTGAAATCTGCCATATTTTTATTCAATCACTCAGAAAATCATCATTATTAAAAAATAATTATCCAACTGCTCTGAACCTAACCCTGAAAAAAAGTTAAAACTGATCATTAGTCAAAGATAATGTAACAGACAGAGCTCTTTTACAGTAATTAACAATAATATCATTTTTATGGGTGTAGACAAACATTGTTATGGAAAACATGATAGGTGATTTAATCTAGATGATTATATTATTATTATATATATATTATATATAATATATTATATTATAATTGAAGAATAATCAAAGTGTTACTCTAAATACAGGGTACAGTTCTGGAAACACAGATAAAGTTCACAATCTTTTTCTTGTGGAATTAAAATATTAGAGGAGAAAATACAATAGAAAAGAGTGGAGCTCAGTTACAGCCACACACAGGGATTTATTATCATGTTTCCTACTTCGCTGTGTGAGTTAGAATGAGGTCAGAAATTTGTCCGTGTTTTTGAGGATTTACTACCAGCAGGAGAGTTTGTCCAACACTAACAGGTACGCTGGAGAGAAAAACAAACACACCTTTCCTTCGCCCTTTCCCAAACCCAAACGCGCAGCTCTGAAAGGTTTCTGCAGAGGAAAGATAATAAAACACATAAAGTGGCGCCCAGAGGTCTGAGACCACTTACCCATGCAGCTGACTCAAACATGGCTAATGTTTAATGTTTAATGAGGAAGAAAGGAAATATTATTTTAACTCTTTCAATTAAACAGTAATGATATAGTCTATGGGCTGTAATATAAGGTGTGTCCCAGTTCAGAGGCCAGGGTCTACGAAGGTAGCCATCATAGACTGTGAAGGCCGAACCGGAATGGGACGGTCTGTCTTAGGGAGAATTTTTGCCCATTGCATCATAAGGCGTGGCGCCTGTCGCCTAGCAACCTTGACAACACACAATTATTTTCACAAAAACTTGAGGTTTTAAGGCTCTTGGTTTTAGCAGTTGCACCGTTAGCTGCTGGACTGAGCTGAAACCCAACACTTAAACATTTAAAAGCGTAATCCTCGGGCTGTCGCTGTTGCTTACTGCCATATTCTTTTTATTACTGGGGTGCAATGAATCTTGGGATAGGTTGGGCCATGAAGGTTTGCTCCAGGAAAAGAAGGATGCATTTGAAGGAGCCTCCAAAACGTGGACAGTCTGTTCACGCCACTGTGACGCAGTCAGTCTTCAAATGCAGCCACTGATGAGGCACAGTGTGTAAGAAAAACATTTTTTTCCCAGACTTTGCTTCTGTTTCCTGTTCCCCAAATAGAAATACTTGGATGTAATATATATTATATAATATATAATTATATATTCTTCTAAAATTTCCATCTTTTTCTCCTTTGTTTTGACTTCACTGTGCTCCCACCACCTCTGAAACAATTGTATACATATCTGGTGTCAGATATTTTTCTGTCTCCTCTTCCCTCTGCCTCTGTCCAGGTGATTCCTGCAGCCAGCATTCACACAGAGCATTAACTCAGCAGAAAAGGCAAGGCATGATGGGTAGAGGAGGACAGAAAAGAGAGGGGGGAGTGGGAGGAGAAGGCTTGTAACAAAACTGGAATGAGGCAGACTTTGCCAGTTTTACCCACTATGGTACATACCATTTTGCCCCCTCCCCTCCCTGCTCCTGTTGTGGTGTTTGTGTTTGTTCATTCTGGGTCAGGGGCCGTTAACAAACAGGGGTCCTCACTCAGTGCCCTCTATTGAAGGGGACTCAAAACACTTTTAGCTCCCTTTGTCCAGAAGAAAAACAAGGTTTGAGTGCGGTCATTTGTTTACTGTCATGCAATATGTGATTCTTCAGCAGAGGCATGTGTGGGTTTGGCCCCCAACTGGAGATGCAGGGGCCCGGAAAAAAGGGAATGTTGCTATAAACAGAGCAGAACAGAGGAGGGAGAGAGAGGGAGGTGCAGTCATGAAAAGAGGGGAAAAAGAGAGGGAGAGCAGAGAAGGAGATCATTTGTAGATAAAAGTAGAGAAATAGAGTTGAAGCAGTAATAATGACTCGTGGTGATTTGTTGTTAACTTCAGTACCAAACTGTTTAGATAAGCACCGTCTGTGTGGTTACGATCTCATCAACCACTTACCACAGCCCTCTGTTCAAAAGCTATCAGGTCTTTAGTGACGTTTCAGCTCAGAAGTAACTGTAAGTGTCGTGGTTCAGCTGATTGTTGGAGCTCAGTCACCTGATTCGGTCAGTGACACACATGATTCACCACACTCGGTTTAGCTCAGTGATTTAGTGTTTGATTCATCTGTTCCTGAACCGAACACCTCTAATTTTAACTAGTCTGCCAATGAAAAGAGCAACATTACTACGACATGATGCTCTTCTATATGGTAAAATGGGGAAAACCTGAAGGCGGATTAATAAACGGCAACAGTCTGAAGACCTTTGCACACCAAAGCTCCAGAACTCTGCTCTCAGAAACAAATATTTTTTGAGACAATGTTTTCCCAGGTGTTTCCACCGCAGCAGTGTGTGTGTGAGTGTGTGTCTTTGGATCAACTGCATCACAAATGGTTCGCTTCTTTTTGATGTCGGCTACCAGCATTTTTGCTAATCTATCACACTGAGCTCCACACGCTATAGTAAAAAAAAATCAACATTGGACTGAATGTGCTCAGTTTCTGTGTAAAAGATGAAAGAAAATATGGATAAAATTCAGATTCATTAAACAAACTCCGTCACAGTACCACAAACACAAATCTGAAGAGTCAGCTGTTGTCTTGACAAACAAGTGAGGCGCTGCACATAAGCAAAAAAATATTAGTTCCCTGACATCGTGTAAGATTCACGGGGTGTGTTCACATTGTTCAGTGACTGTGCTTTAACCCACATAAAAGTACATTGTGTTTCCAGCAGTGGACTAATTAACACTGTACATCAGGTTCAGACAGATGAGGTTCGCTGGTGGATGCACTGCTGCTGGTTTGTAGAGACGTGAAGCTGGGTCAGGCAGAAAGAAAGAGGCCAGTGGGAGCAGAGGGATCCACGTGCAAAACACACAACTCAGCTCAGCAGTGAGCGTCGACCGGAACTATTTTATCAAAGATGAGCAACAAGCACACACGTCGGCATGCAAAGTATGGAAGTAAAGCCATGCAAGAATAATCTGCCGGAATTAAAAAAAAAAATGTCTACTTTAAAAACTCCTATAGGCCATTTCAAGTATAATGTAATTTATAAGACTTTATTTTATTTTAGATTTATGAATTCAGAAAGAAAAACAAGTTAAGTACAAAAGTTGATTTTGCTCAAACTGTATTGGTGAAAAAAAAATCAAACTTTAACAACTGAGCTTCCAGCAATCACACAATTGATCAGACACCTCTGTCCACTCAGGTTACACTTCAGGTCACATGGTTCAAGCCTCTAATCTGCATAAAATACAAAACAACCTTAATGCAATAAGTCAACTTTGACTTTGTTGTCTGAATTGAATTAACCCAACATCCAGCTTGATTTTCCAACAATTAGACTGATTACCTTTGAGTAACCTGCAGACAGTTATTATACTTATTTACTAATTTGGCAGATACTGAGAAACATGATCACTTGTGTCCAGCTGGTGAATCTCAGTCCAGTGTTCCCTCTCTTAGCTCTGTGTTTGGTCTCCACCAGCTCCTGAGGGAAACATCTGGCTCTTCAGCTGCTAAAAGCTCCAGTGTGCTCACCAGCCGCTCTCTCACTGAGTCTGTCTGCTGACGGCGACTTTTCTCTTAAAGCAGCTGTAAAAGTGAAAACAACACTGTGAGAGCGGAGACAGGTAAACAATGAACTGAAACTCACTCTGAAGGTCATTAAAGCTGAGAGGAGCTGCAGAGTCAGCTGATAATTCTCTGCAGGTTCATCACTGCCAGCGACTCCTTTAACACCGTCACATTGTTTTCATATAGTGTGATTATAGCCAGTTTAAAACCACATATTTGAAACTGCAAAATTAGAAATGATCTACAGAAGTTACCACATACATTCAGACAGATGGTTTGTCTTCAAACCTAAACAACCATATTTGTCCCTCCCCCTCCCTGAATGAGCCCCTCTCCCAGGAGATAGGCCTCAGACAAACTGTTACAAATCACGGCGAAAAAATAATAAACCTGTTTTATGATGTGACAGTGTTACTGTAAAGGTTTAAAAGAAGTACTTTGTTGAGGTTAGAGGACCTGTGTCGCCATGGCTACAATAATAAACATGTTATTAAAGTTGTAGAAAGATCGAGGTAACAGACTTTTAATCCTTCCTGTTTTAAATGTCAGCATTCGTCATAAAAATTTCAAAACGTGAGGCTGCTATTTGCTTCCATACAAACACACACATGTGCAATAATCCACACACACACACACACACACACACACAAACATACACATTTGAACATAATGTCCCCTGCAGCACCTACAGTTCACTAATCACTATGGCAACCGACAGGGTCCACATTTTCTTCCCAACAGCATCACCTCATTTGGAATAACAATCGTTTCACAGCATCACACTCTCTCTGTGTCTCGGCCGCCCGTTTACTCTTAAGAGAAGATATCAGGAGAACATCACAGGATGTCACTGTGGCATGAACACAGCGGCGGCGGCGGCGGCAGCTTTGAGTCGACCAGTTACCCTGGTATTTGTGTTGCTGTGTTTTGCCTCACGTCTGTCATCCAGCAAAGCGTAGCTATTCATAGAGGCAATCAATGCCAGCCGGCGGGAAGAGTGACAAAACAAAGCCTAATGACGTGTGGCGCTGCTTTTGATAGCATGTATAAATAAACTGTACACGGCCGCTCACCAGTGAGTCTGTCCAAAACAATTAAGGAAGGAGCCGATGAAGGAACCGCCTGTTCTAAAGGACTGGCCTCCGTGCTGAAAAACCCACCTAATGTTTGCTTATTGATTCTGTCAAATGCAGAGTGGAGACTAAATGATGTGGGGTATTTAACAAAAACTCAACAAGTCGCAATGTGTGTGTGTGTTAATACACAGCAACTGTGGGTTAGAGAGCATCTGTCATTCCTAAGAGTTTATCTAAGGCTGAGACGAGGCCAACAGAGGGCGGAAAAACATCCCCAAACGCCGTAAAAACGAGTCCATAGGTCGTCTGTGCAGCAGCTTATTATGACCCATAGTTAGGTTCTGTTGCTAGGCGACATCTAGTGGTCGTATTAATTATGACAGGAGCAAAGGGAAAAGTGCGGGTACGTAGTTTATAGAGCGACAAAGTCCAGCTGTGTTTGATGAACCTGTGAAACCAGCAGTTTATGTTTCTTTTATCCATTCAACAAACTTAACCATGTTTTTATTATTGCAACCATGACAACAAAGACCATCTAATGTTGATGAAGTACCCATTTTAACCCAAATCACCATCTTTACATAACCTAACCGAGCCATGAGCGGTTATTGCTGTCACCATGGTGACGAAGGTCCTCTCACTGTGTCTGTCTGCTGTTTGCTGCTGAGCAGGTAGAGGCCAGTGGCTGTTGGAGCTTTCTTTAATGAAAACCGCTGCTGCAGCTGAAAAATGACGACAAGAGAGCAGCTAAAGACAGTGGGTGCCCCGTTAAACCAAAACAATAAGCTAAAAGAGGCTAAAAAAAGCTCTGTAGGGCTGAAAAGTTGGCCAGTAATCATGGTCAGGTTTGCACAAATGATCTGTTATATTATACAAAGACATTTGATTCATTGTTGAAATAAAGAATATTAATTAAAACTCTGTGTTTTCCACAAATACATGACTGATGTGTCAATTTAACAACATATAAAGTTGCCAGACGCCCAAAAATAAAAGAAATTAACTTAAAATGTTAAAGGAATAATTCAACATTTTAGAACAGACACTTATTTGTTTTCTTTCAGAGAGTTAAATGAGGAGGTAAATAAAGTCGTTTTCTCATATGAGCTCACATGCAGCTCCTCCGCGTAATGTCTGGTTAAGTTCGTGTCTGTATATATGTTTCTGACCCTCACATAAACCAAGCCAGACTGTTCCCCTCTGTTTCCAGTCTTGATGGGGTGAGAGATCTGCCTTGGTTCAATGCCCTCAGAGTGCACAAACAATTAAACAAATACTGTAGGGAAATAATGACCATATGTGCTCCCAGTGGGAGCTACAGCCTGCGAGAGAGGAGGACCTGATAACTCGCTGTACACAGGAGATGGAGGAGTTCACACAGTGTGTCCTCAGGTTGTTTTAGACTCTGGGCAGGTGGAGACAGAGCCAGGATCACATGACTGCTTTTTCTTTATTTCTGTGTCGTGTGTCTGTAGTGATTACTCTCTATGATGTGTATATTGTAGATGTCATTTCCTAATGCACAGTTAGACACGTCTAACTCTCCCTTTTGCCCTGAGGAGAATCTTTTTTTTCGACCGCAAAAACCACGGACACACACACAGTGAGCCGTCACAGCCTGTCTGCAGTCCCCAGGCTGGCAAAGTAAATGAGGTGGAAATGTATGAAGACTAAAACGTCCCCAGGGAGACATTACGTGAAAGAGACACCATTTCACTGAGGAGAGGAGCCGCACGGGGCCAAGAGAGTCAAAGAGGAGAGACAAAGCTGAGGGGCAAACACAGGCCACTTATGGGAACAGAAGGCTGAGACTCTCTCCTGCGTGAAGAGACAAGGCAACGTCTCTTTCAGCGTCATTTAAAATAAAATCATTCTCGCAGCTTTTCCCTGCAAAACTCACTCAGGACGCACTGACCTGTTGCTTGGGGCTCAGCCTTGTTCCCAACAGAATATATTTATACAGTAATAATTTTTCCAATCTAGTTAGAATAGTATTTCTGTCTTGCAGTGATATACTGTGAATGCTTGGGCTAAAATGCTTGGTTAAGGTAAAGCTGGATTACCAACCAGGTAAAGCAGTGTTGACATAATTTGATTAATAACTGATTTGTTCTATGCGTCCACTATTAACCATGAGGGGTCCTCCATCTTGTGGCCCCATGTAGAGGCGCTCTGTCAAAACTTGACTGTGTTAGTTTATGTTGTTTGTTATATTCTCTACATTTGTTGCTCATTTGTTCAAATTGCTTCAATTTTTTTCTGCACATCAGGGAATTAAGAGACAGAAAACCTCAGGAGGGTAATATCAGTATTATTATATCATATGAGAACTGTACAATACAATACACCAAGCATTTTTCTTGTCCCTGAATTGGGATAAGTCTGTCAGGTCTCGTGCTTCAGGTGGGCTTTGACTTTTTTGGCACATAACAAAGCCCAAGATCTTAAATCTGCATCGCTGTGAATCACATTCATGGATGATTGTAGGAAAATAAAACTTGGTTGGAGTTAGATTTTTTATGCAGGAGACCTGTTTGTGTACACTGTGCTTTTGTTAACCGTAAACATAACCTCTGGTTTTACTCAGAATTGAGTCACATGACTGAAGCTAGAAACATACACTTCACTGTGACTTTGAGCGTAATTTATTCACCGTCCCTCTGATCACATCCCTTACTTTAACCCTACACCAGCTGCCATGAGCAGATATTGTACGAAGCAAGAATTTTAAAAATGTTCGCAATGGACCTAATCCAGTTCTGCAGAATTGTCCGAATCGGTGCATGTTGATTTAGAGAAGGAGGAATGAATCCTGCAGAGCAGATCACAGGACAGTCACCGGTTTAAGGACCTGGACCTCTGACAGAATTTCAGAGCTCGACCCTGCAGCCACCTGCGGGTGTATTCCTCTGCTTTCCTCTGACACTAATAAGATTATGTATTCCCGCAGGCTCTGTGAACAACATGCTAACTGTCCAACCCCTGACCCCGGTCTCCAAGGTGCTCCTTTCTTACTGTCACTCATCCCCATGGAGCCCACAGGGGCAGGTGTACCTGCCAGAGCCCCATCAAGCCCCCCGCTGCCCACCAGCCGGCACCTCTCACCCCCCCCAGCAACACCTTCCACCACCTGCTGGTATTCAGCAGCCACAGCCAAGATATTTAGAGCAGACAGACCTGGGAGAGGGAAAAAAGAGGCGGGGTTTGTGTGTCAGTGTGTGTGTGCGCTGTTTTGTCTTAACAATCGCACTTTTGATGTCAACCAGGAAAAAATAAATATATATATCTTCAAAATACACATAATACACGCGATCTAAATGTCTTTGATAGCAATAACATGTTGAGATGGAGCAAAGCCCTCATAGAAGGTATCCATGGCAACACATAGTGTCAAGCATCACTTCTCAGAAGCTGTGAGCTGTGCACACCACTCAGCTCGACATGAGCATCCTCCCACAGTTCATGTGCAACCTGCAGAGACTCTATCTAAAGATATCTGTGGTGATGTCTCTTCCTGTCATATCTGTGTCATTACAGATTAGACAATAGAAATACATGAAGAGTAGTAGTAAGTGTAGCACCTCTCTGACAAACTCACTGCGAGACCAGAGTCTGAGTCATACATAATATTAACCATTTGTGTGAAAAGTTTCTCACAGTTGAGTAAGAGCTAAAGTGTTTTGTGAGGTCACACTGACCTTGATCTTTGACCTTTGACCATCAAAACCTAATCAGTTCATTCTTGAGTCCACGTGGACATTTGTGCCAAATTTGAAGAAGTTCCTTCAAGGTGTTGCTGAGATATTGTTTCCACGAGCACGTTTGTGTGGACAACCCTGAGACGATAAGCCTCCAGCTCTGGCTGTCGCTGTCACAGAGACATAAAAATCCTCTCGCCCTGTTAATGGGGAATAAATAAAGTGGTTCGGTTCACTATTCCAGCCAATCAGCAACAGTTCATGCTTGTGCACAGAACGAGGGAAAGAGGAAGGAGAAGATGGGAGTGCAAGCGAGACGACAGTAAATCTAGCACATGCTAAATCAGTGGTTTCCAACCACTTGTGTAACAATATGGAGGCGAAATGATTCTTTCTCAGAGCACTTTTATTTTAATGATAAAGACTGAACCGAAAGCAGGGGAAACATGGAGGAACCTCCACAGTGACTTATAACAATGATAGGTCTTGATATGAGGAAATAAAACAATGTTTTTAAAGTGTTTTTAAACATTAATATATATATATATATATATATATATATATATATATATATATACATATATTTTTCTAATTAAATTTTTCAACAAAATTGTACCTTTCTGTAAACGGTTTGTCGGCCCAATTGGAAACCACTGTGCAAACAGATAGCACCAATTTAAGGAGAGCCAGGGGAAAGAGAGGAGCTTCTGTTGCTGCCAGTAGTTTTATTGGGATTGATTGGGACTGCAGACAAGAGACCGGCGGCGACAGAGGGAACTAACTTGTGGTGTTACTGTTGATCATTTTGTTCAGCTTCTTAGTTTTCATTTTAATCATTTACCATGACTTCTAAATTACCTTTAATTGTTTTCTGGGGAAAAAAAGCAAATTAAAATATGACTGGAGAGAAACTTGAGCTTTTCTGGGGGTGACTCCTTCCACTGCTGTAAAAGAAATCTGAGTGTAAAGAGAAGCTGAAATGGGAGCCAGAGAGAAATTCAGAAACTGACAGTGGGAATGAGAAAGAAAGATAAACAGATACAAGAAAAGTCAACAAAACAAGAGGTGTAGGAGAGAACGGAGAGATGAGGAGAATGAAAACAAGCAGCCTGTCCTGTCAGGTCTCCATGGTGAGCATCGCGACAGCTTGTGAGCTCCCGCTGCAACTCCGTACAGGAGGAGCACGCCTCCTCTTCGACAGCAGATTTAGTCTGCTCCTGCACGCTCGGCACCTGCTGATGTCTTATTCTAGTGTTCGCATGTCGCCTCCTGTTTGTATATGGTGTTCACACCGAGGCGTGTCAGATCTGCTCTACTGTACCGTGTGTATGTTACCGCCATCATGGCTGCAGTGGAAATCCAGGCAGGCGGGTCAGCAGGCAGATGGCCAAACACACAGACAGACAGTCGGTGCTGAGGATTGGATTAACAGGAGTATCTAATTGCATTTGAGAAACCAGAGAAAGCTCATGAGGAGAAATTAAAAGTGGCATCCGAACGGTGGCTCAGTTACACGGCAACATTGGCACTAACAAGAACAGTTTACAACAGATTTCCTCTGAAGGTTATTACAGTAATCATGATTCATAACACTGTGGAAACTAAGACTAGATAGATAGATAGATAGATAGATAGATAGATAGATAGATAGATAGATAGATAGATAGATGTTTAAATTGTCATTTCTCTACAAAATGTCCATAAAATCACATCCCTCCATGAACTCTATATTTCAGATGTTTGATACTTGAAGGAAGAAGAGGACGCCGCCGCTAACATGATGTCCACATATTTTTAAAAAATAAAGAAAAACAAACTGCAGCTTTAAACCAAATATCTCAGTAGTTTCAGTAGCCAGATAAAAAATCTGACTTTAAACACTGTTGATGATGTTTTTCACTGTTTCTGGTTCTGGTCTTTGTCTTGTGTCTTTTATCTTTTTGTTTTTGTGTACAACTACAACACCCTGGAGGTCTTGTGTCAGGAACATACAGATGTTCTTCATTTGGGCCTAATTACTGCACTGCCTGTATATGCAGCTAATTGTAGTTTCAGTCTGATTGTGCTGTGTGTGTCTGTGACTGCAGCCTGTATGTAAATTAAAGAGACTGCATTTTATCAAGTGTGTGGAAGCTCACTAGTGAAACCATTTCTCAATAAAACATATGTAGTTTGGTGATTTTGATAGTCAGTTAATACACAAGGTTCATCTTGAGGTGTTAAAGATGTGTTTGTTCATGAACTGAGACTGAACAGTAGAACCCAACCAAATAGATTCAATGCAATAAAGTATTTCAACTTAACCTGTCACCACTCATAACCCTGGTCTCCACCCAAAAAGTCAGAATAGATGCTGAACCTAAGACATGGTGGACATGTTTTTGATTTTTATAATTTCTATTTATTTAATTAGTTATTTTATTGTTGTTAATTCTTGGCATAACAAAATTAATATAAAGTCTGTAGTTCTACTTTGGAGCCATAAATCTGAAGCAGATCTGTGTGAACAGCTGTTGCAGTGATGTGAGGATCTTTAAACTGACTGAATCAGGAGACTTAGAGCTGAAGACAGAGTCCAGTACAGACCAAAACACACCTACAGTGATGCTACCAGGCTGCCGTGCCTGGGATTTTAAAAGGTTAAAGATGCACATTTATAATATTCAGAAGCGAAGGAAACATTATCCTGTATATTGCATATTTTCCAAATCACAGACTGCAGACGACAAATTTTATACACAAGACAGTTTGACCTCAGCAAGGAGCTCTTCATGTCTCACAGTTTTTAGTAAAGAAGCAATAAACCTCCGTTATTTTTCTCCCTATCTAATCTACTCATTTTAGGGGAAACAAGCCACTAAGTAGGATGGTTATGTAACAGCTTCGTGTATGTGGGTGCAAATCGACCTGTAACTTCAATAAAAACCTGAGGTCAAGGCAAAAATATGTTGAGCAAAAAGCAGGAGTCAATTTAAGTCAAGTCAGTTTTATTTGTTGTCGCAAATTATCCTTGAAAAGCTTCATAATCTGTCGTATATACAACCCTCACTGTCCTACTCCATCAACTCTGACGAGGAAGAATTTGGCAAAAACATGCAGTAGATGAAATAAAGGATAAAGAGTCACATCCGTCTTCAGTTATTTATTTAAAGACAGCAGAAAGAAACTGTGCGCAGTAAACGCACCTGTGTCATACCTGTGATATGTTTACTGTCCCTCCTCCTGTGTGTCTTCAGACTCTGTGTGTGTGGAGTAAAGCCGAGCATCATGAGCACTCACTTCCTGCTCTGGTTTTCTCTCCTGCGAAGCTGCTGATTCTACGGTTTCTGTGACGCCCTGGAAATGATGCTGTGGTTTCCCTCTGCCTCCTGCAGCGGAGCACCCTGAGCAGAGTGCTCTGGCTGGGGGAGGGGGGCGGGGGGAAGGGGCAGGGAGAGGGGGGAGGATTGTGGGGCTTTTGCTTTTGAGGAATGAGCCCAAGCTCTCTCTCCTTCCCTGGAGGAACTGGGGTGAAATAATTACATAGCATGTACAAAATTGAACTCCACTCATTGTAAAAGGATGGTGAGAGTAGAGTGATAAAGAGAGAACTGAAGCAAAAGAAAGAGAGAGGAGAAAAAAAAGAAGAAAGATGGCCACCAGTTCCTGTGGGTGAAGCTGAGCCCTGCACGGCAGTTATCACATTATTTACAGCCCAGGATTTAATGCATCGTTCAGTAATGAGCAGCCAGCCAATGGCCTGTGATCTGAGGCTCACTTATTCACTCGCTGGGCTCAGCTCCAGGCGGGAGAGGGCTGGAGAAGCCCCCCACCCCCACCCCCCTGAGATGCAAACAAAGCCAGATCCCCCTGTTATTTCTCACTTTATTCTCTTGCACTCAAGTGTAGCTCGTACCTGTAGAAAGGAGGATCAGTTCGTTCGGTTCCCTCAGGTTTCTCAGCTTCCTCCTGCACCTTCTCTTCAGTCATGTGCTGCTTCGTTCGACTCATTTTGTTGAATGAATGATGTTTTTTTCTTTTTATGTTCACATTCAGGTCCATACTCATGTTTCCTTCCTCCTCTCATCAGCAAAAGCCAACCAGCCTCCTACAACACAATCTGCCCACAGACTGCAAGAGCTCACACTGACACCCTGTGGTCACACACTGACATTACCCCACCTTCACTTTCTACACCCTCCTGCTCTACAGTAGGTTCGGGCTGTGTCCCAGACTCATGCATACTAATTGTACACAGTATATGGTTGATTACTGTACAGCCCCAGGAGACCAAGGTGCCCCTGCTCTTCTCCTGCAAAATATCCCAGAAAAAGATTTTAAAAAAGGACCAAAATGAGACACAAAACCAACCACAAACAGACAAATAATTATGCAAAATGCCCAAAAAGAGATGCAAATTATTAATACAGATACACAAAACAACCATAAAGAGGCAGAAAATGATGCAAAATGTCCACAAAGAGACATAAAACGTCTAAAAAGAGATACAGATCATCAGGAGGGACACAAAGATCTACAGAGACAATAACTATCCATAAAATAGACACAAAAGAGGCAAAAATCTACAAAGTGACACAAAATAAACACAAATGACACATGGTTTGTGGTTGTTTTGTGTCTCTTTGAGTCAGATTGTCTTGCTTCTATGTACTACAGGTGAGGGGCCATTTACATGTCTGTGTCTGTGCCCAGGGGCCCATTGTGTCATAATCTGTCCATGGCTATGTAATAATCTTTACACTACACTGTAGAAACCCACAAATTCATACCTGTGAGGCATTTATCCAAACATCCAGGAAGCTGTTTAATTTCAGTTGAAATAAATTATTCTCCTGTTTTATCTGTTTGTGAGGCATTACCACACCACAGTGAGTCTGGATTTTCCTCAGTTTATCTCTCGTATAGAAGAAATGTTCATACTTTACTATTTTATACTGAAAGGAAATGATGCAATACAAGCACCATATAGAGAGGATCAAGGTGTGACTTCAGACTTTACATTTTTTCTCCTGCTGTGAGGAGTTGTGTGTCTTGTGTGTCTTCAGTTTTCAGTTTCTACTTTCCCGGTGTGAAAACATCACTCAGTGCAGAACAGATTAGGGGGAGAAAAAGAAACTGAAAGACACCTGAGACTCTCTGCGATTGATGAATTTGATTTATTGACAGTGGAAAGGCTCCGGGGTCAGTTCAGTTCTGCAGCATCGTCTGGAAGATTAAAAAGTAAGAACACATGCATTTAGCAAAAACAGATTCCCTCTGCAGGTCACATGACTAAGTTTACAAGATGCATACAAAGCTGCAACCAGGATGTTAGATTCACTGAGATCAGGATCAGGAGTCCATGTTTCACCTCAGAACCCACCCATCAGACAATTTGACCATACAACAAAAAAGTTCCAGAGATGTGTAATTATTGGGGCTTGATTTATATATTTATATATATGAGATATATTTTCTGCACCTTACACCCAACAGGCCTGTTTACTGCCAGGAAGATCTAACTGTCTTGGGGAAATATTGAATCCTTTGTCTATTAATAGTCGGCCTAATGGTAGACAAGACTCTAGAAACACACCTGTCAATCCTGTCAATGTCCAAATCAGAAGGAAATAATTGGCCAAAACTGTGCTGCAGTCATCCAGGATCAACTCTGTTTTTTTTTTTTTTTTGTTTTTTTGTTTGTTATTTTTTATGCCTTTATTATAGCTGCAGTGAGAGCGAGAGACCTGGGCCACTGTGGTCAGGATTAAGGCTTAATGGTACCAGATGAGCCACTGAGGCGCCTGCAACTCTTTTCTACCATCATAGGAAATTTCATAAACTATATTTATTTCTAAAAAGTAAAAGTGAAGAAAAAGCCCCAGTTTTTACTTAAGCTGTGTGATAAAAACAGGCTGCGGTGAGATTCTTATTATCATCAACACACTAAATGAGGGGCTGTGTTCTCGAAGTGGAGACAGAGGATCACTGGAGCTGCTGTGGACAGGTGTGGGGTCCAACACCTGGAGATACTTCTCTATTTAAAAATTCCTCCCCATCTGTTTCACATGTAAGTGGAGACTCACGTCACTGATCCACTTGGTGAAGGAGGATGAGCGAGTGAACACTGTGGGCTTCTTCAGGGTGTTGCATCCCATGGAGGAGACGAAGCTGGTCACCCCCTGCACGTACCACTTGCCATCACCTCCCCTGCAGTTCAGAGGGCCACCTGAATCCCCCTGCAGAGGCAGACAGACCACAAGTGAAGGCTCGATGCAACCAGAACCTGCTCGTGTTGCAGTGATTAGTTTAAGGGAGCGGCTCGTACATGGCAGCCAGAGCGGATGTCACCGCCACCGCAGATCATGGTGGTCTTCACATAGCTCCCCCACCAGTCGCCGCTGGTGCAGACGCTGTGGCCGACCACAGGAAGAAGAGCCTGCTGGAGCTTAGAGGCGATGGGCCCGCCGCCTGCAGGACAGACATGGTGTAAAGTACCAATTAAAAATCCAAATATGGCTGAAACATTAAAATACAGAGGCAGACTTTGACATGCAGAGTTTGCTCAGGAAAGGAAGGAAAATAGTAAATGTAATAAAGAAGTAAAACACTTCTTGAGAAGTGTGGAGGTGGATAAACAGTAACCGTGGCAACAGTGTATCATTAAAGGACTGGGTTTGACATTTTAGCAAACACCATCTGCTGAGAAAAACAATACCACTCTCATGTCTGTACAGTAAATTAGTCAATAGCCAGAAGACTGTTAGCTTAGCTTAGCATAAAGACTGGAAACAGGGAATTAGCGGTGGCGATCCTAGACTCTGGGGGGCCCCAGGCAGAGAAGTCCATTGAAATTCATAGACCCCATGGCCCATCCAACAAGCAGATATTGCCAAATATTCTAATTTACAGATGTCCTCTAAACGCCTCACATGCAGACTATCAGTAGGGGAAACAGCAGTGCACTGTGTAGTGTCTTTATGGGAGGTTTTTTTGGGGCCCCTTTTACCCCTTGGGGGCCCCAAGCATTTGCCTGGTTTGCCTCTCCTGCGCCTCTGGGAATCAGCTAGCCTGACATTGTCCGAAGTTAAAACATCATCCCTCCAGCAACTCTACAGCTCCTAAATGTTTTATCCACACACAAGCAGAAACAGTGTTTGAATGTAGGAATAAAAAGGGGAAATGAAAATAAAGTTATTTTGTTTTCTTAGTGTTTATGTTTGCATGGTCTTAAATCTGAACACAAATCTAGCATTTAACAATTCCCAATAAAATTAAATGGTAAATATTAATTCTTTCATTGCTCAGCTGCAATTCAGTAACAGTGCATGATTTTACTGGATCCGTACCGCGACATGTTTGCATGTCGAACAGATGTCAGCACGTTATTACTAGTGATGGTGAGATGAAGCTTCATGAAGCACTGAATCAATCCAGCAAAGTGGTTCAAGAAAGTGTTTGTGTACTGCAAAGTATCAGTATAAGGGAAACAATGATTGTATTTTTTTATTCTAATCATAACTTTATAATAATTACTGTAAAAGCAATCAACATATGTGCATGAAAAAGTAAAATTTTAATTAACTTAAAGTATCTATAATGAGAAGTCTTAGTTTTCCTGAGTGGATTCATCGCAAATACGACCAGTCGATTATAAACCAAAAACTATGAAATATTCACAGTCAGATGTCCATGATTCAAACTGCTACCAGAAGCTGTCACATGGTACATACGAGTCAGGCTTCACACGTCGTGAGTGACGTCATACGTCAAACATGATGCACGTGTCGACAGGCGCCTCACCAGAAAAGCTCAGCTGTATTCGACATGCACCTCAAAGCCTCGAGCTCTCACACCAACATCACCAAACACTCACTGTAGAGTCTCCCCCAGCCGCTGATGTAGCAGGGGTAGTTGTGAGGGAGGACCTCTCCGCTCTCTGGCACACAGGAAGGGTGCACCTTGTCGTTCAGAACGGCGGGGGAGGCCAGTTTGATCATCGCAATGTCATTACTGAGCAGGAAGAAAATCACAAGAATGGATCAGGATCAGAACATCATAAGACTGTCATACATCAGAGGTGTGTGTTTTGAGCTTGTTGTTGAATCCTTCTGCCCTGAAGTGGCCAAAAAGCGAATTCATGCAGCTTTAAATTTGGTTGTGAAAAGTCAGTTTGTTTAAATTTCCTACAAAGTATATTTGCTGCTTCAGTTTAGTTGTATATAAATGTTCAGAGACTTTGTGTAGTTTTTTTCTCCAGGTAATCTGTTCCAGCTCTGAATCCAGTTCTTACCCACAAGACAGGCAGTTATCGTCCCAGCGAGGGTGAACTATGATCCTCTCCACGGCTCTGATCTGCTCATTGGCCTCCTCCCTGGTGAGGTCGTACTCTCCCAGCACCACACGGTAGGTACGAGGTCTGATACACACACACACACACACACACACACACAATTAAGATGAAACCATCCTGTCACATTACAACATAAAAACAAGCACAAACTGTGATTCACCCGATGCAGTGTCCAGCAGTCATGACCCAGTTGGGAGCGAGCAGAGTTCCTCCACAGGTGTGTCGGTAGGTGGAGCCGCTGAGGTACTGCAGAGAGATCTGTGACCACACACACACACACACACACACACACACACACACACACTTAATAAAGCACACCCTTGTATCCACTACATATACGTAGAAGAACTGCTCATTTATTTCTACCTAAACATATTTAAAGCTACATTAAGATATATGAAATAATAAAATCTGTATCACTTGGCAAATCTTGTTGCCGAACCCTGAATCTTTACTGAATCTTTACCATCAGCTCACCTGCCAGGGCCAGCTGTAGGGACGAGCATCTTCCCCGTTCACCACGCGGCTCAAAGAGGGCTCGTAGGTGGGTTTGCCACACCCGTGAGCTGGACCACAGAGAGAGGTGGACGTTATAAAGGCTCAGATCTGAGATACGTTAACACCTGACTGAGCCACACATGCTGGAAGAATTTATTATTTCCTCCTGTTTGCTTACTAAAATCTACTGTGTCCAGCTGAGCTGTTTTGTAAAATGAAACTATATATTTATGATCCTTTTTTGTGAGGGGTTTTGTCTTTCATCAGGTCAAATCAAGTGATATTTTATTTATAAATCCTGGTATCACAAGTCACAAATTTGCCTCTTGGGGTTTTACAATCCCTCAGTCATCAGACCCTCCAATCAGACAGGGAAAAAACTTTAAGGGAAAGACAATAAAAGAAACCGCAGGAAGAGCAACAGAGGAGGGATCCGTTTTCAGGGATGGACAAAAACACAATGAATGTGTACACAACAGAAAAATATAGTAGATTTACAGAATGGACAATCAGGATGGAGGAGACAAACTTACACAATGTTGATGTTCATCTTTTCATGGGTTACAATGTTAACGAGAAAAACGGACTAACACCAGACCAATCCTTCAACCCGAACCTGACTGAGGTGGAAAATGTCCGTTTTTATTTGGGTTCGGTTAAACAGAGACTCACCATAGGCAGCAAACAGCAGGACAAGGGCCAGTTTCATCATGACGTCCTCAGAGTGGACGCTCTGAGTGCCGTCTGTCTTTTATACTCTCAAAATACACTCAGTATTCAGAGCTCACACACGCAAACACAAACACAGTCCAATCTGTGACCTGGGAACCAACGTCCCACGCTGCATCTGTTTCACCTGTCCTCACGCGACCCCCCCAGGCACAAGGAGAAGAAATGAAGACACGCATACAGAAATACAACAAAATATTCAAAAGACTTTTCATGTTCAAATAGGCTACAATGGATGTTAATAAACTGACAGTTACTTTAACTTAATGAAGCATTTGGGATCAGACCTGAAGAAAAGCTGAGAGAAGAAACTGATAATGCAGAACTGTTGAAATGTGATTACATTTTTTTATTTATTCCTTGAAACAATCTTCAAACTGTATTGATGTTTTCATAATTTAATACACTTCTTAACTTTAAAGAATCAACATCATCTTAAGTCATTTTAACAGAAGTCGAGAAACAAAAAATATTTTATCTCGGCTTGCATAAATTTTAACCACATTTTAAACAATTTTCAAATATATATGACTAGATAAAAAAATACATTTCCTAAAAATGAATTACTGGAAACTGCACTGTCTAATATATAACCTAAATTACAGAAGTGCCCACTGGCTGTTAACATGCAAACTGTATATGTTTGCACATATTTTTGAATTGCCTCACTCACAACTAATTTAATTAAATTTAAATTAATACATGTGACAATGACACGATATTACAATAACACAAGTGAACGCATGAATAAATTGAAATGTATGAATTAACAGTATAGGTCTATTTGGGACCAATATGGTGACAGAAAAAAACTGCAGCCACTAGGAGAGAGGGGCGCTGCATAGGGGGCTTTTGTCTTTGTCCTGGTTCATGTTCATGTCAGTTACAGACCATATCCTGTTTTTTGTGATGGTTGAAACGTCATCCTCCACAGTGAATGTGTCGTTCCCCAGCTCTGAATGTAACGTCAGTCCTGTCCAAATGATGCATCACGTGTTGAGGATGGCTGAGGACACTTCCTCAACCGTTGCTGAATGGTCTTATATTATTTTCATAAGGGAACATTATGTCGTCAAGAACTGAATTAGTTCTTATCGAAGGAGGTGTATCGTCGTCTTTTCAGGATCAAGAAATGTTCCCTTTACGGTGTTGATTTTAAAGATTCATTGTAAAAGACAATGTGTTGTTTGTCGCCGAGAGACGACCATGAAAACCATGCTTCGGTATTTTTTCCCACAGCCTGTGTCCTTGACATTTCTGTCAGGGAAACCTGTACAGCCGGCGCAGGTGGAAAGGCTGCGGGTGTGCCAAGACCTCCTCCAGTGTCAGGAGGAGCCAAAACACACAGTCTGAGGGGGGGGGGGGGCACACACACCTCAGCATAACATGTACACACTGACACACCTGCGCTTAGAGCAGGAGCGACCTGAACATCCTCTGACTTCAGACTTGTTTGCGACCGTGTTTACCAGGTGTTACCCCTTCACTAGTCCTCAGGCAGGAGTGTATCATGGACTACCTGCATAGACTCACTGACCAATACCTTTATTTGTACAGCAGCTCAGAAAACAGACTGTGACACTGCTTCATAACCATGGCCTCACCTTGAGAGAATATATATATATATAGATTTCAGAGCCTTTCAGAAAGTGACTTCTTTCCAAAACTGTCTCCAGAGTGTTTACACTTTCCCAAATTACAAAACACCCTCACTTTCCAACACTGTCCTTAATTCTTAACTCTTTCCAGAAATTTCCTTTATGTCCAGAAATGTCCCCACACTCTTTTCAGAGAGAACCCCACTCTCTGAAACATCCTGATTTCTCCGAAAAATTCCTGGTTTTCTCAAAATGTTCTCATTTTCCAAAAGTGTCTGAATAGTAAAAATGTCCTCATGTTCTAATACTTTACATCAGTGTTCAGTATTTTCAAAAATGTCCACTTAAAAAGTAGTCCTCTCATACCATACGTAAAAGAGATGTCCTCACTTTTCCAGAAGTGTCTTGTGTCCTATTGTAATTAAGTTTCCCCTCTTTCCTGAGACGTCCTCACTCTGAAGGTCTTAAAGACAAACACAGACATGAAGTTCACTGTAGAATCTAAAACACACAAAGCAACACACACACCTTCTTCTTCCAGTAGCTTCTGACAGTAAAGCACATCTGCATCTCTAACATCTGGAATTAAAGGGGAGATTAGCAATTGGTGTCAGTTGTGAAGGCCTAATTTATGACCTGCTGAAGGTTTAGATTATACACATGTTGTTGTCTAATTCTGAATAAGTGATTAAATTATTGCTTAAATCTTTCTCTGCATGTGAATTATTTTCACTAAAATATTCCCTTTTGTTCCTCAATTTGTTGTTAAATGTTAAAGGTAAAACCATATATAATTTTTATGCATCTATAGAAACACATGGACATAAAAACATGAGCCGGCTAATCTGTGTGTTTTTTTTACCATGTAGGTTTAATTTACATATATTTAATTACAATTAAAATGAGCCCAAGAAAGTTTTACCTTAAAAACAAATACAAAGCTTTAGCAACATCAGAAAGCATTAAAGATAAAACACTAAAGAGTAAAATAATTTTTTGTATTTTTCAACTGAACATAATGGAAAATATGAATGTGAAACATTATTGCTGGATCCAAATCAACCACAACATAAACTCAAAATATTACAGACACACACTGTGGCGCAACCTGTGCAGAGGAGAACGCTGCTCTCTCACCTTGACCTCTGTCAACCTGAGGGGTAACTGCAGACGGGGACACAGACGGACTCCTGCCTTCGCTGGTCGACAGTTTATCCCTGCTAGACGATTCAAGAGCTCACAAGCCCGCTGAGCATTCTGGGAAAGTGTTGTTTGACTGTGAAGAATCTCCTGCGATGGAGGAAACAATGACAGATCCTGGTTATCAGATACCAGTTACACCTGAAAAAACTCATTTAACAGTAATTTAAAGCGGCACTAATGAACAGTTTTTAAACAGCTGAAAAAAATGACGATCATGTGAAACATTTCGCTCATTGTGACAAACTCTGCAGTTTCCCCCAACTCTGTGGGGCATTTTAGCATCTTTCAGCTCATTGTTTTAGTTAAACCAGGCTGTTTTTGGTTCAGTCTTCTCCCATCGACAGCAGCAGGCAGATAAATCCACTGCACACTCTCAGCTCTGCACCAAATACCCAACAGACGAAGCTAGTGGCTAGTTAGTGGACATACTGGAGCAGCTAGCAGCTCAAGAGTCAGGTTTTTGTCTGGAGTTAGTGAAAACTAAAACAGAGCGAAAAATACAGCTGCTGCAGGTATCAACAGCTTGCTAACACTGTCGGGACGTGTTTATTCACAGGATGGTACGAGTCTGCACATATATACATTGATAGTTGTTTCCAGGTTGGCCTGCTGTGTATAGAGTGTGCTACAAGTTCCTGAATTAGGTTAATGATAAAATAGATGAAATCAGCATGCTAAACGAATGTTGACATGATGATAAGACAGTGATGAGTGGTCCTTCAGCCAGGCGTGAACCGATGTTGACCACCCACCCTGCACCAATGAGCACGCAACATGGCAAGCAAATCTCTCAGGCCTCGTCAGCCCAGTCAGTCGAGCGCCGGAGTTCAGGTTCGTTGCAAGAGAACACAGAGCTTCTCCCAATAATAGTGCAAAACTGAAAATAATCGACATGAACATTAACAAGCACAACTGTCACACAGTCCTGGTCCACTGGTTCACAGGGTTCAAGAGTCAGGTTTATTGCCAAGTAGGTTTTCACATACAAAAATCACTTTGGTGTTTTGGTGCAAAACAGTAAACACAGAAAGAAGAAAAAATCTAAACATGTCATTAAAAAAAAAAAAAAAAAAGGCTTTTAAATGCCTGTTTCACTGTGTAGCTTATAATCACCTCTTCAGCCAATAGGACGAGGCTCTCTGTTGCAGCAAATTCATTTCTCTATTGTCCTCCTGCCTTGCACATGACTTACAGGACAAATAACAGTGAGTGGCAGATATTAAAATATATATATACTTGATGTAGCTGCTGGTTGCTGATGTAAGTGGCTCTGGGCTGACAGTGCCCCCTGGCGGCCTTCAAAGCTCATTGCAGCTTATCCGGGTCTACAGGTCAGCCCGCCTCCTCTTTCAGCTGGTACAGCACCAGTTTCAACCCTGATAACCAATGTTATGTCATTATGAACTCACCAATGTTTTTCTTGACATGTGGTAAACCACTGGAGACTGTCAAGTATGAACCTGTCTTCAACAAAGGGGACAGATCAGAAATCTATGAATTATTTTGGACAAGATGCTTTTAAATCTGAGAAGATGAACTAATGTTATTTATTCTTACCCACACTCCCCCCACCGTAGACTCCCAGAAGCGCCATCGCCCTCTGCCTGACATCCAGAGGAAGGCTTTTTTCTGCGAGCAGCTCAGGGTACAGACGCACCGCCGAGACCTGAGAAAACAAACAGGGAGTGACAGACACAGACAGGCTCAGTTTGTAGCTGCCAGACTGATCACAGGGCAGCAGGGACACACACACAAAGAACGCAGATAAAATACAAACCACCAACCTGGTGAACAAATGACATGGATGCCATCCCTGCCCTGTGGGGATCAACTGAACTGACATCAATCACCTTCTTGAGGTTTCTTTGCTCTCTGAGAAGAAAACAGTCTGAGGGAGAGTAGAAAAATACAACCAACCTGTCTAGTTTAGTCCTAACAATCCTTTTTCATTTTCTATTTTCACTACTGGCCCTATTCTCACAGACAAACTTTTTACTTTGACAATAACAGTATTACTGTTTTTGACCCAGTGCAGCACTCCTCACACACACCAGTACATAAGTAGATCCATATATAGGCAATATATGTGTGTGTGTGTGTGTGTGTGTGTGTGTGTGTGTGTGTGAGTGTGTGTGTGTGTGTCTGTGTGTTTTACAAACAGTTTTCTGCTCTGCATCTGTTCACAGATGTTTAAAGAAGCACAACTTTCACAGTGTCTGTGTGGTTCCTCGCCACTAGTGTCATTTGTTCAGATGTTAAATCAGTTTTTTTAAACAAACACTAATCTCTTCTACACAAGCACAGCTTCTTCACATGTACAAACCTGAACATGCAGATTTATTTCACAAGTTTACAAAGGTTGATTTACAAATACATCTGGAACTATTTGTGAACATCACGTTGCAAGTTCAGAACATTTTTGACGCTAATTTGAGTCCGTACAGGTGTAGGGTGTTGTCATGCCAATGACTTACCGTTTCTTGCTGGTTGTCAGGGACCATAAGGTGAAAACACGCAGTTATACTAAATAAACTAAACACTCTTCACAAAACCACATTGAGTAAAATTTTACTTAAAATTCATTTCTCTTACCAATATTAACTCAGCCGGGTGCAAGTTGTGCAGGAAGCTCCCATCTGTTCCACAGAGGGAGGCTGCACACAGCGACCACTGCAGGTACTGCTGACAGGAATCCTGGAAAGATTTGAAAGTTTCCTTTTAAGTGACAGAATGACTCGACAGTAAAATGATCAATCATCCATTTAAATTAAATTCATTTAATACTGTAAGTAGAAACATCTAAAAATTGACCAATATAAATGGACTAGTTTGAGAACAGCCAGTAAAAGTGACATTTAATAGTAGCTCAACTAACAGTTTGAGTCAGTCTTTAATAACTTAAACAACATAAACATGTTCACAGCACATTTCTCAGCATAAAACAGGCTGTGATAAACCTCACATTCCTTGGTTGTGGTTTTAATGGTATTTACTGGTGCCATGGAAAATGAGAGCCTATTTCATCCTGTCCAAATTCTGGATGAGCAGTCCTTGTTCTGCTCTGCGGCCTCCTTGAGTTTTTCCAGGAGACACATGAACCTGTTCTCTACCTGAGCAGAACCAGAACCACCGTCACAAGCGGCGGTCCAGCATGGTGGAGCTACCGTGATTGGTTGTGATACAGTTTGTAAACAGGAAACAGTACTGTGGGTGAAAAATAGCGATGAGCAAACAAACATCTGGAACATCCGGAAGAAGTGTCAAAGCGGTGGGGGGATATGAAAGACAATTTCCGGTCAGCAATTTCAGAATAAAACCAGAGCGGAAACAGGATACAGATCGTGATTAAGATCTAAACTGCGATTCCACCCAAAAAAAAGTCATGATCTTTTGGGCAGGTCGCCCACCCCTCCTCACAAATAATCTCAAAGTTTCTAAGTCTATGAAATAAACCCTCATGAGAAAAATAATGACTTGGAATAAATTTCAAGCCATTATACAAGCTCTGTTTAAATGCTCTGTTTAAATTATCACGCACATTTGAAAATGAAAATGTAATTTCCCACAAGTATGTGTTCTAGTATTGAACTGGACTTGACTTCAAGAATATGAGCAAAGCAGAGAAACAGTCAGCAGGTTCCAATGAAATGATTTAATCTTTTTCTTGCAGTTTCTTGCAGGTTACAGCTGAGTGGGTATATTTCTACAAATGAAAGAAAACGTACATACAGGTCATATTTTCTTGAATAAAGCAACAAGCATAAATACATTCTGACTTTAAATATATAATCGTAAGAACAAACCAAGGAGGTTAACAACAAAATAAACATGCCTTGAGGAAATATAATAAAATAAACTACTTACTCAACACACTCAGGTACAAAGGTGAAATGATGGAGGGAAGCTGAAGGACAAACGGAGAGTGAGCTCAGGACACCGAACGAAGAAAACTCACCTGTGCTGTTCAGGTCAGCAGTCATGTGACACCAGCAGTGATTAAATTTGCGTTTCCATTTTCACATATTCTATGACCATCTTAAAATGAAAACTGAAAAGCTGTTTGATGTTTCATCTTTTTGTTATTTTGTTATTCTCTCTGTTATTGTAACAGAATATAATCATATGCAAACACAGAAACTGTATTTTCTACTGCACTTTTCTTATTGTTTGTGTGCAGTAAATCGTCCTAATATCGCTGTCCAGAAGAAACTATATCTCCAAAAGTATATATTACAACGTAACTTAATAGAGTAGAACTACTGGTCTAATTTCCCATCATTCAGTGGATCTTTGGTATCATTCAGCATAAATATCGTTTCTTTCATGTCATTTTTAACTTTAACAGGGAATGCTGAACCAAAACTGTGTTTGCTCTGTAACAAAAATATACAACACATGGTAACTTCCACATTAAACCACAAATTGCAGTTTCTGAAGAAATTATACTCCACAACTGCAAAATGCTATAATATAAAAAATATAAATATAAAATTATCTCACCTTGCGCTTACAACCAAATGCTCAAAATTACATGAAAATCACTTTGTCAAGTGAATTTTCTTTGGAGGTTTTATTGATTTTGATCTTATTAAATGTATTTTATTGTTAAATATATTGTCATCTTTACTTTGTTCCCTCTTCAATGTTCAAGTGAAGCCTTAAATATCTTCTCATTGCCTTTTGTCCTTAAAGGGCCGGTTCACCCAAAAAGAAAGAAAGAAAAGGTCTTCTCTCTTACCTTTGGTGGCATCTACTGTACACTGTGTGTACTACTTTAGATTTAAACATATGTTTATGTAAATTACATGTATATGTGCAGACACTGTGTATTTTATCATGTATGATTAAGTTTACCTCAGAATATGTGTGTAGGCTACTCAGTAGCTGTGTTGCCGGTTAGCCCAGTAGGTCTTTGTACACAAGAGGGCAGAATTACACTTTTATAAATCTACTCTTGTTTCTTCTTTCATACAAGCACAATTCATTTCTATCTGCTGTCTCTACAAAATACACCACTGTAAGACTGACCCCATGTGTCTACCATTGCAGATGTGCACAGATGTGTACAGATGTGCACAGATGTGTACAGATCGTGGCAGTGAAGTGATTGCAGAGCCAGTGACCTGTTAGGCACATGTAAGATTTTGGCATGTTGTCATCAGTCTGCAGGTAAGGTGACCCCTGTGCACTCACTGAACTCGGTGTGTCCCTGCACAATCACACAAAGATGAAGCAAACATAGCGTCTGTGTGACACATCTACAGTATATGGAGTGAAACATCCGAGCACATTTCACCTCATTTTAAAGAGGAGCAGTGGGGAAGTCAGAGTGGTACAGACTAAAGGTCGACAGGGACAAAGTACCAGTTAAAACACACAAAACGCACACAGAGCACACACACACACACACAGAGTGGTCTCCTAAACACCTATAGGAATGTTTTTCCACCATACAGTCAATGCCAATCAACTTTACTTTATGTTCTTTATTTTGTGAACATGTGTGCGTCTGGATTGAAGTAGGAGGGTGTTTGCTCTCCCGGCATCACTAATGAGGGAAGGTAGTTCATATCCTCAAAAGCTCTCTCTGAGAATGACTGTTGTATTGACTCAACAGGTAGGAGGGCAAACAAAAAAGCAAACATTTACTCTCCTTTTACCGACTGAGCGTTTTGAGCATTAATGTGTGTGTGCGTCCTTCGTGCCCTCCTGTCCTCTGTGTATGTGTCTATCTGTGTGTCATCATCTCTTTCAGGATTCCCACCTACAGTTTCAGGAGAACTTCACTCAGTCGTCCATCCCTCGTGTGGAGAGGTTTCAAGTTTTTCTCCCTCACGCTTGGCAGGATTGGCAGCAGCTCCACCTTCAGAAACAGCAAGTACCGTATCTCTAACTTCTTTCCATCAAACCTCGTAAGTTACAAACATGCTTATTTCTCAGCCACAAGTAAGAAATTTGAGAGTTAGGAGGTCACCGGACATGAAATGCACTGACATTGCTTTAATCAACTGTACCTGAAAGTGTTCAACTGATGTGCTGTTTGCTGTTTTCTATGCTTTGTCACACAGAAGAGCTAAACATCCATCAGGATCTGACAATGAGGAGTGGAGTGGGCCTGTGTGTGCTGGGCCTGCTGTGCCTCCACAGCTCCGTCTTTGGGCAGGTAAGGAGAAAGTATCAGTCACCACGAGTCCTACCTGCCTTTCTGGCATTAAATCAAGGTGACACTCTGAGAGCAGGTGAGCTATCAGGCTGCTGAGGGGTTACAGCAGTGCTGGAGGAAGACACTTTACTTTTTCAGGTACATCACTGAAGTAAAAGTAGTAATAGCACATTTTAAAAAATACTCGATTACAAGTAAAGAGTAAAACACCAGAATTATGTTTGCAAAATGCAGTAAAATTACTCATAATGCTATATGGTAACTTTAAGTGTATTATATAATATATAAAATACCATTAAAGCAGTATTTTAGTGTTGTAGCTTGCTGAAGTAGGTCTAACTAAACTTACTTACATATAAAAATGCATCATACTTTGTTTGTTGATTATTTATTTAATACGACTAAGTGCAAGTCAACCATTGTTTGCCTACATCTACATTGTTTCCTGCTCAGATGTGGAGAATGAATGTAGTACACAGCTAAGTATAAAAGAGCATAAGATAAAGTAAAGTAGTATTTAAACATTATACTCATTGTGTTTGAGTAAATGTATTTTGACATGTCTGATATTGGATTACAAGCATTTGGATGATTATGTAAATCCCGCTCTGAAAACTGACTTTGACCTGCTTACAGAGTCGTTTATTTTAGTCAGTCCCAGGCAAGAAAATACAACATTTGAAATGTGATGCAGTGGAAGTAGCAGAAGCAGTAGAATTTTAAAACAGTAGAAAATAGAAATAATCAACTTTTTTGAGTAAATGTATTTAGTTGCATGTTAGCAGTTAAAGTTAAAGAGTGTTTTTTATTTTCATAAAAGCGCTTTAGAGGTAAGACTATCACTATCTCAGCAAAAAGCATTACAGAAAAGTCAAAAGGTCAGACCTGCTATAGACCCCCCCACACACACCCCCCCCACCCCCCCCCCACTGATCAGCTCACAGCCCCTCAAACTATCTTATCTAATGCAAAACTGTTTCTGTTTTAGTTCATCGCAGTCATCCATCTTTCTTTCTTTACTGATAAACCTCTCTCTCCATTGTTATAATGCTTCTTCTTCTTCTTGTCCAGGAGACGGCGGACGTCCAGCCAGGCGTCCTGATCTTCTGCGACGACCCGACTGTGGAGAAAGCTGCCAACAGTGCAGTGCACAAGATCAATGAGAGGTTGAGCATTGGACACAAGCTGGCCCTCTATCAGATACTAACAGCCAGCAAGGTACAGTGATGACAAAAACAGGCGACTGTCTGCGTATTCACCTGACCTGTTTTTTCTCAGCATATTTTTAATTCTTTAAAATACTATAGTTTTACCAAAGATTAGTCACTACTACAGTGGTGCTTTATTGCTGCAGTACCATTTTGTGTGTGCAGTGGTATACAGGAGGAAGTTTGTCACATTAATGGGACTGTTCAACAGAGAAGGTAGAAGTTTTGTTATACAACTCATTTTCACTTTAATTTAACTCTTCACAATAATTTGTCTTATTCTATGTTCTGAATGTAAATCCTTTACTTTTACAATATTAGTTACTCATCAGATACATGTAGTGAAGAAATGCAGAGTATAAAAAGTAAATTTCTATGTATCAGTAAAAATAATAGTTGTATGTCTTCAAGTAAAACAGTTTATTGAATTTAAAAACAAAATTCTTTCAGTGTTAAAGGTTCAGATGTGAATAGATCTGATGGTTGTTCCCTCTTTAAAAAAAAAATACACAGTTCATTTCAGGCCTGAAACTGGAAGATGATAAAACAAGAGGAACCAAAGCTGTGGGGTGATGACCCAGAAATTCTGGGAAAACATGCTTTGACCTCTGATACACGCTGAGTGGCTCTGTGTGTGTCCCTCCACAGTCAGAGAACGGCTCAGACTCGGTGTATTCACTGCAGTTCACCAGCAGGAGGAGCGACTGTGCAGCTGCGAGCAGCAAACCCTGGACAGAATGTGACTATCTGCCTGCTGGACGCAAGGTAAAGATAATGATGTTAATATCCACAGTCTCCACTCACATTTCTGTTCTGCATTCACTTCTGTGGAGAAAATACTAAGAATAAAAGTAAATATATAGGTATAAACAAAGCTGCAGACTCAGATTCACTGGAACATAAAGAGCATTGAAAGCAGATTATGTTTCTCAAAGTTGGTGGCAATAGTTCTTTTGCTGTTTATAGCATCGACCATAATCAAAGCCTCATCTATCCTGTTGTTCCTCCAGGAGCCAATTTCATGCAACGCCACAGTCTACTTGACAGAGACGGAAACAGACACTAAGCAGGTGGACTGTCTGCTCGGTGAGTGAATGGATGAACATCAGGAGTTGGGTGGATGAACTTGCTGGATTGTTGTTGAACAGCTATGACACAAGCACAGCCGAGATATAGTTTCATATTTTGCTTTCTTGCAGATGGTTGAGCAGTGTCATGTTTGTGAGAGACTGTTATCTTAGTTTAGCATAAAGGCTGAAAACAGGGGAAAGAGATGACAGTCTGGCATATAATCTCCTGAAAAACCAAAACTTTTCACGCTTCAGCTTTTGTACAGATTAAAAAAAGAAACATGTTAATTTGTGAACTTTAGTAAACTTTTGTTACATCTGGACGGTGGAATAAGGTGTGTTTTTTTTACTGTGTTTTTCCATCCTGCCAACGTTTCCTTGAATGCAGTATAAGTCTTAACAAGAAAGTGAAACAATCCCTATAAATATTAACATTAAATTAATAAGTACAGAAAATCTGAATACAAGATGAAAACCTTGTTTCATGTTTTCTGCAGTGAGAAATAATCTGAGACACTTAAGGGACAATTGATTTTACTTGAACTTGAACCAAATTTAAAGTAAAGATTCTTTCAAAATGCTCTCAGTAAAAAAGATTATTTAAAAACTTCTTCAACGCAGGACTTCATGAAAGACATTGACTGTGGAACCAGTGGCTCATTGCTACTTGTTACGTCTCTTGTCATTTGATGAACCCCACTGGGGGAAATTGACCCATTTCACGTCTGAAACTGAAACCAGTAATATCCACAGTTTTTGTGGGGAGGATTTTTTTCTCTGCAGTATCGATGTAGCCCACCATGACACTGTTTATCACAGGAGGGCATAATTCTCAAACAGTGAGTCATTGAGGAAAATGTACACTGGTGGGTGCAGAGGATACACAGAGGCGGGGGCGGGGGGGGGGGGGGGGGGGGGGGGGGGGGAGCCTGATTGTGTAATATATCAACATTATCTGCAAATAGGAAGAGCACAATATTAACTCCTCAAACCATAAAAGGCTGTGGCCTAGTCTAGACTTTAATCTGTTTGCCTAACCAGCCCACTGAGGTGCCTCTCATGTTTCCAAAATGTTTTGCAAGTTTTAAAGGCTCAGCTGGCAAAATTCCTTTATGTATTAAAGTAGTATTTACCTGCTACAGTTATGGCTGCACACTGATGGCCAATATGATAATCACAATGATTTTAATCAACATTGAGAACACAATCCCGGACAAAATATTTTTTTATTGTACTGTTAATTAAGGGGAGCTCTGCTTTCACTTCCATGTTGTGCCACATAAGTGCTAAAGTACAAATCTTTGTTCACAGTGCATCTGTTAGAGGTAAAATGTAGAAACAATTCTTGGCCTCTGAAAGTGAAGCCCAAACATCTGGATCACCCCCTGGTAGCTGGCTGTTAGTTTAGGAAGAGCTTGATTTGATGTGCTGGCAGTTTTCTGCAGGCATTTTAAACATCAATATCACACTCAGTCATGTTCATTTAATTGTGTTGAGAGAAGCCAAAATCATGATTAATAATTAATAACTGATTAATGATGCAGCTCAAGCTAAAGTGGGGGTGAGGCCTTAAAGAAACATAGTTTGAAACAGTGTTGGTAAAATAGACTGAGTAAACACGCTGCAATAGTAAAGCTGGACTTTCCCCCATATGAACATTTATGTGTTGTTCTTAATCGATTAGACGAGACAACACAGACTCTCATTAGTTATCACATGTGTGCTGATGATGCTGAGTTTTACATTTCAGTTACGCCTGATGACACTAACGCTTTAAACTCATCTGACTATAAATTAACGATTTGCTGAACAAAAGCCTTTTAAAAACTGTTCACATCTGTTGGGGAGTAGCAACTACTGCGTATATAGAAAAAAGTTATGGAAAACCTTTTGTGGTTCCAGAGGGAGATGTGTGAAACATTTTTTTTTTAAAAACCATAGTTACATTCTTTCAAGGTATATTAATTTAACCTTTCATACTACGAGTGTATCGCTCTCTCTCTCTCTCGCACCTCTCTTAGTTTTTTACAATTTAGTGAAATTTTTCACTTTTATTGACAAATATTGTAAATGAAGTAATGAATTAATCAAATCTTGTGTATTATTCATATGTTTTCTAACAGATCCCAGCAACAAAGTTAAACAGTATCACGCAGCAGAAGTGATGAGAAATGAGGGCCAGTGTTTCCTTTAAAGTGTAGCCACAGCTGTCTCCTCTTTTTTCTCACCATCTTGCTTCCTCTCCAGATGATTACATCTTTCCAGAGAAGGCTTCCTGTCTGGGCTGCCCTGAGGAGATTGAAGAGACCTCAGAGGACCTTAAAGTTCCTCTCTCTGTCTCCATCTCCAAGTATAACTCCATCTCCAACTCAACTCACCTGTTCAACCTGAACTTTGTCGGCCACGCCACCAGACAGGTAGAAACTGGGTGATTTGAAGGGACATGAGGTGGGGAAAGTCTTTCTTTTCTACCTGCTGTGTGCCTGTGTCCCTGCAGGTGGTTGCAGGTTTCAGGTTCAAGATGAGATTTGATATGCAGAAAACCACCTGCTCCAAGGCCGAGCACACAGACCTCAACGAACTGTGTGTCCCTGATGATCAGGATGTGGTAAATATGAAAACACAATACATATGACCAGTGATGTTATGATATCTTCTCTGAGCTTATTTAACTTGATGTATCTATTTGTGTATTTATTTGTGTGTGTGTGCAGGAGTTTGCAAACTGTAACTCTACAGTGGATGTAGCTCCATGGAGACTCGAGCAGCCAGACCCCCAGTTAGAGTGTGAACCAGGTGCACTGTCTGGGGTGAGACCCCTTTGGTTATATATTACTCTATTACCCTGTAACTGAAGCACTTTGTAACCCTGGTTTGAAAAGGTTGTACTTATTTACTATATAACAGCATCTGGGACCAGTGTTATAGGTAAAGCCCTGCACCCCAGCTTCCCTAACGACACACACAGCAGACATTTAGCAACATTAGCCTTCATCTGTGCTTGTGTCTGTGGCCACCTGACGAATTTAAATCCAAGAAGCACTCTTATAATGATAGTAATGTTAAACAATGCAATATATATGCAAGATAAATGCTGTTTAACAGTGAATCCTCAATTACAAAAATTGAAAATTATACTAAAATACTACAGTAGAAAAGATTTGGTTACATATACCTGTATGATGATGAGGCAGGAGTGTCAGTACAATAACGCCTACACCTAACACCATTTTCCTGCCAGTCACACACGGTAGGTTATCAAGAATCTAAGCGTTCATCTACACGCTGTCTTCTTTTCTTCAGGAGTTCACCAGGCGTCGTCCTCCTGGTTGGTCTCCACTTAGGCACATCCTGTATGAATCTCAAGCCAACGCCTCACCTAAACCTTCACAACCCCCGGCTAACGCTCCAGCCAAAGAAGAATCATCTGAGGAGGACATGAAAGCCGGCACCCAGGCTGCTGGAGCTGCGAATGACAACCCCTTCCACTGCCCGTCGAAGCCCTGGAAAACTTTCAACCCAGTCCCTCCGGCTGTGCCTGGAGCTCCTACGAAGGCCACCGTAGAGGCGGGCTCCCCACAGTCAGCTGCAGAGGCCGGCTTCAGTGATGCCGACCTGCTGGCATAAAATTTTCCACATTTATGTTCAAAATAATTTTCACACTCTACCAACAGATTATGTTTTTGTTTTGTAGATTAGTCCTCTAGCTGCATTGCAGGGATTTTTTTTTTGGAAGAAACCTCTTCAGGGGTGTTATGGAGATTTAAAACTATGGAAGTAAGAGGGTTAAGTTCATAAAACGACCAGTTTAGATGGACTCATCAGAAAGCACTGGAAAAATAGGGACTGAAATAATGACAGAGCTCTGGAGTGTTATCATAAAAATGACAGAGGAGAACAGGTGTCAGTTTCCTTTGAGTAAATGAAAGTAATGAGCGATTAGTTGCCCTCGGTGTCAATATCTAACGAGATGTGAGAAAGTAGAAAAAAAAAATCTGCAAGGAAGTGAAATAAAACTGTTCTTTGTGCTGTTTTTTGTGTGAGTATAAATGCCTCTAAATGGTTTTCTTCCTGAGCGTTCCCTGTAATCACCTGCCTCCATATGGACAAACAATACTGAGCTGTTTTTGGAAGATGCAGAGTTCACACTGTTCTTCCCCTGGCACAGTGTCCCATCACATTCCTCTTAGCAAGTCAAAGCGCTTCAAAACACGTCTTCCCCAGGAAAGAAACAAATTCCCGGAATTTTCCTTTTCAGGAATTCACCTTTTAATTTTCCAAGATACTTAAGAGATTTTGATTAACAGCCGTAACACTGGAAGTAAAACAAAAAAAACAATGGAAGTCATTGTGGTTTTACATGGCAGACAAAACCTTACAAAATACTCACCGTCAATCCCACATTATATTATTCAGTAAAGCAAGACTCTGTAAAGGAGTCAAACTGAAAGAGGGAGACAGTGGAAGAGCAAACACAGCTGGGTGAATGTTTAACAAATTTATTTGTACATCTTCACAGAACACTCAGATGACCAGCCAGTCAGGGTACAAACCTTTACTCTGTGACCAGGGAGCCGAAACGAAAACACAATATACACTTATAAATAAAAACGCAGGTTATTGTGAGGATGAACTTCTTCCTACAGGGAGCAAACTTAAGGCATTAATTCATAAACATCTGTGTGGCTGCCTAGAAGACTAAATGAAAAAAAACAAACTAACAAACAATTTAGCAAGAGGAAGAATAGTCATCTTTACTCAATCTCATGCAGGTAGGCTGTAAAAAAACAATACATTGGCCCGTTGTACATTCATTCATAGTATAGGTTAAGGTTCTGACAGCATGGTATGCTATGGAAATATATTAGTAACACACTGTAAAGTAGTTTATAGAACTGCAAACAGAAAAGAAGATGAAACCACAGACTATTGAGTCAATGTTCCTGTATAAAGTGAGAACTTGGGACATTTGAGATTCTTACAAAATGATCACAAATTATCAATAATCTAAATGATTCATCGTATTGATCCGAGGTTGATTTATTATTATGTTTTTCCTGCAAGTAGAGTTTAAAACCTCCCGACATTCATTCTGTTTACAGCCCAGTCAAAGGCTTAAAAAAGGAACCGATCCTAACTGTGGGTTTAACAGTGTTTTTAACTGCTCTACAGAAACAAACACAGATGAAGGTCTGTGAACATATTCACTAAATATCAGGGCACATATTCATACAGGTGGTGGACACAGCAACATGAACACCTGTCCATCAGGTGAACAAACACAAACAGTAACATAAACACCTCGGAATAAAGACATGTCTGACAGTCACTGGAAAAAAACAACACTACTACACTGTAAGCGTATGTAGTATTAACTACATGGATATTGCATTGAATTGCATTATGTTTTCTAGGTGTTCATGTTATTATGTCCACTGTTTGTCTTAGAATCAGATCATGTGATTGTATTAGCAGAGGTAAACTGACGAGATGATGAATGAAAATAGTGTATCCCTCCTCTTTGTCACTTCACAGAAACTCTATCAGTATTTCTCAGCACTGGTAAAATAGCAGGCACGGTGATTATGTATCATCATATGATACTTCATCTCCTGCAGACTGTTGATCCACAAAGTCAGACAAAGCTGGCTTAGCAACAAATCAAGAAAAAACCGGTTAAAGTGGCCCTGTGACAAGCAGGTTTGTAAATATGGGCCTGTGTTTTTTCACTATTGAGCTTTTTGACAGGCGAGAGGGATAAAGAACGGGTGCAGTCAAAGCCTTTCGCTTCAGGGAGGAAAAAGTAGTGCAACAATCATGACAGAATTCCTGCACCGATTCAGCTCTAAAGACAGAGACCAGGAGAACTTTCAAACAATCAAACAAACATGCTCTGAGCAGATGCGACAGCTATCACTTCATATGATTCTGAGGCTGAAAATGAAAATCCAATCTCATTAAATACTTCATCGCAGTTCTCACTGCACCTGATCTTAGAAACATGGACTCGAGCACAACTTCAGTCCTTCAATAGTTCAAGAAATAGTTGAGCTTCTTCGCTTTGAAACGTAGGACTCCGGCATCAATAACATTCACTGCCAGTATCAAACAAACAGCCTGTACACAAATGCGCGCACACACACACACACACATGCACGCACTCTATCACAATCAGTGCTAAATAGATACTGCACCCTCGCATCTCAACTCTAAACCAGCAAAGCCGTGGTTCCGATTCATGACATTTCAAGTAAAACATTTACAACTGATGTATGAAAAAAATTGTCCCTTCTTTTACGTTTCCTTGCTCCTGAAGCTTTTCGGCAAAAGCTTCAGCAATTTTGTTTTTTCATCTGGCTTAGACGAGCCAGTGGCAGAAAAAAAAAAAAACTGCAAGTTAAGTGTCACCGCGCACAGACACATGGACTCGTACATGCACACACGCACGCACGCACACACGCACGCACGCACGCACGCACGCACGCACGCACGCGCACACACACACACACACAGTGATGGTTTTCATTGGGGCCTGCCAATGAAGCTCTGCAACCTGTACAGAAAGACAATTAATGCATATGGTCTCACTCACACACACACACACACACACACACTCGTACTATCATATGGAGGATATATGGCAAAGGATATTAAAGATAACAACACTACAGGTTTGTCACACATGAAGCCTACCATAGAAAAGAGGTTAGACTGTAACTGTACATACATACTGCTTATTGTTGCTTCAAAATGTACATCATACACTGGTTATGCTGCTTGAGAAACATGCATACTAGGCTACCTTTCTTCTTACAGAGTCCTTTTGAAAAGGCATTGAGAACTTGATTTTTTTTTTTTTTAAGTGCATACACCACCCTTTTCCTTTTTTATTTATGTCTGTAACTAATATGCCTGACTGCACGATGCAGGTCCAGCATTAGCTTTCACAGGCCTCAGTGATGCCTGATTTGGCACGTTGAGAAAATGGACTAATGGTGAACGAGAGAAGTGCTCTCTGCTGAAAACCAACCGTCTGATTAGTGGCACTGAGTCTGACTTCAGAGCGAGGACGTGACTTGATGCAAACACATAAAAAAAAGTGTGCACGTAAGGTCCATGTTAGCAGGTAAATACATTCTAACTCAATATTAATGCTGCGGTAATCCGACATCACACGTGCGCCACATCAGAACAGACCACAACTTTGGCTTTTCAGTACAATCAACGGTTGAACTGGCAAAGTGCAGGCTTTCCTCTCCAAAGACAAGATTCGAGTTTCATATTGTCGGGTTATTTAGATAATAATTTAGCTGAACACGCATCCAAATACATGGTGAGGGTGTGAGGGGCTTGTGAGGCACCTCGTCTTCTAAAACACTCCATTCTCTCCTCAGCGACGCACACCATCTGAGAGGTTCTCAGCACATGACAAACCACGCCATTCATGGTTCTGCACAGCTTTTCTAATGATCATTTGTGAGAAAATTCCCAAACTACCCATCTCCAGATACCAGCCAGCTATAGTCTGCTCTGAAGACAGTGGAAAAAAATGCATTTTTCAAGCTGTAATCCTGCCTGTGTTCACTGTTCTGTTACCTCATGGTATATGCCAAATACATATATAAAAAAAAAAAAAAAAAAAAAAAAATTACTGATTAATTTTAAATCAGTATCCTTCGATTTCCCTCTTTCTGTCAAACATTAAAATCTTCTTATTGACTTGTCTTAAACTCGTATACACAAATTAATCCAATGAGACGTGACTGACGATCAGCTAATCCTGCGTCGCTAACAAAAGTTTCTAACAGAAAGGTGCAGAGCATGGCTTTTACAGTCCCCGGCAACAGAAGGCATGGCTCAAATACTGCCAGGGTTAAAGGCTCAGAGAAAGTTGTTCTGGATAAAAAAAATATCCCACAAATGTGTGATTAACAAGTTAAAATGCACTTTGTCCATGAGTCAACATTTTAAAGACATTCTAATAAGGGACATGCTAAAGACCTAACACAATTAGAAATACAAATAAGACACGATGGAGGTCAAATCTAGCGTTTTCTAAAAACTGCCATGCTTGTTATGTTGACAGTGCCATCATGGTTTGCTTAATACAACTTGCTTAGGCAGAGTTTGTAGGGCTTAGCAGTGTGCAGTGTGGTGGAGTGTTGTGCTGTGACGCCAAGGCATTTTATCAACAGGAAGACGTGACATTCCCCTGGGCCTCTGCTCGCTGACCGACCGACAGACCGACAGACAGACAGACAGACAGACAGACAGACAGACAGACAGACAGACAGACAGACAGACAGACAGACAGACAGCCCAAGGCTTAAAATAGGTCCCATTATTCATAAAACGTGAGACTGGCACTTTCACTTTTGCCATTTTGCTTCCCAAAACAAATGGATCCTTTTAGTTCATGGTAGGGCTGCAAACTAGCCACAATGAGACTAACCGGGCAACTGACACAGTCAAATGAGATGTTGAACTTTAAAGTGACTGAAGGAAAAAGGGCATCAGCTGTTTTAACTTATGAATATAAGCAAAACTCTATAATGGTGAAAACAGGGGGGAGCGGTTGCACTCGTGGTAGCCAGAAGAAGCTGCAAACAGGTCAACACAAAAAAAAAAACTCCAAATATATTTACACAAACAATGGTGTATTTCTGGAGGGCTGAGTTTTGTCTGTGTAGAAACTGAAAGAAACTAAATACATAAATAAATTTAAAAAGTCATAATAAATCTGTATATTATTCTGGTATTTCTAAGTGCTGTCTTTTTTTTTTTTTTTTTTTTTGATGGAGAGGCATCATCACCCTGAAGTTTATGCAGGAGTCTAAAGCTGCACCACCAACAAATGTTCCCAAGAGTGGAGTGCTGTTTTCGTTGAGGCCACGTGAGACTGCAGAGCTGTGCAAAACAACACAGACACTCTTCCGCAGTGCAGTTTTTGAGCTTTGAAATTTCCTCACAAAGGGTAACGAGGTGAGAAGCTGACAACAAATCAGCTCAGAGGGGCAACTTCACCACAAAGATGGTGGAAGACTGTGCAGTGGTAGTCATCATAGAAGCCGTTACTCCAGTAATCCTGCATCTATACAACAAATTTGAGTAACACTTGTATTATGTAAGGTAAGTGAGACGGTTCCTTGTGCCCGTTATCCTCTCAGCAGTGATAAGATAAAAACAAAACAAACAAAAAAAGTTTCCCAAGCGCCTCCTGTCAGGGATGGAGCCACAATGCAGCACTACAACAGCAGAAGGGCAGCAAGGCAAACTCCCTTTGTGGCTACATTTACAGCTTTGTCGATGCACCTTTTTTGTCCAATTTGTGTTTTTCCTCCAGAAGCAGCAGATCAGTGGGTAAAATTTCCTTGGTTACCCAGTTTATTTGTGTCAGGCAAAAAAATAGAGGAAGCATAGTAGCCAGGTAGGGCACATCTTCACCAGGACACGAGGGAAACTCTCTTGTAGTCCCCGTAACAAGCAGCGGGTAGTGCGAGAGCATCATCAGGAGCACACAAAAAGGCAGATGATGATGCCAAGAGAATAGTTTTTTTTTAAATAAAAACGATAACGCTGTTTTAAAAAAAAAAAATCAAGCTGTGAACTTCCATCGTCAGTGAGCTGTTTGTGGTGTCTGCTGTGACAGAACTAAAATTCCTTGAAAGACTAATGCTGACAAAAGTACTCCACGGCGGGACCGGTGTTTTTTTGTTTGTGTGCAGGAGATCAGTTTAGTGCATGCTGTCTAATTGTGTGGAATATCCAGTCCATCTTAGTGGTCCATCCTCCATGGTGAGCATCATTCATCTGTTTCATAAAGTAGTCCAACGCCTCCTGCACATAGCAGAAGAAAAATACAAGGGATTCATCAGTAGATGAAAATAATCTGCCTTCAGAAAAACCAGCATGAGAATATTTAAATAATATGAGAACAGAATGGATATGAACACAGAGAAAAGCCTGCATACCTGCTCGCTTTTCTCCAGGGCCAGAGTCTTCCTGATGTAGGCAATGTCATCAAATGACTGCAGCTCAGGCATGCCAGAGCCCAGCATCATGGAGAACAGGTTGATGAAGAGGTTAGCGTGCTGCCGGATGGCCAGGTAGGCTTTATAACACATCTCCTGGAACCTGGAGGGACGTGGAAAACACAGTGTGAGAAAGACAGAACAAATAGTGAACATTGTTATATTCAGTTTGCTTAGCGGCTGCAGTGCAGCCACATCAACAAGGGATAAAAGGCATTTTAAACATCGCTCAATATTGATGAATTACACCCTCCCAGAGCCGGTTGAGCACATCTGTTTCACTTCCAGTCTGATGCCAACTGAAGAAGATTTAAGGGCTGTGATGTTTACACAGATACTGACAGCCAGACGGTTCACAAATGACTGTCATGACAAACTGCATATACGTTTCCCACAGAGCTCTGGCAGGCTCATGCAGGGGTTGCAAGTATCAGGTATTGGTTAAAAAATGAAAACAACCATAAATTTTCTCATGTAGCAAATCGCAGGTTACATGTTGCAAATTTTGTAAAATGTGCCCAGACCTGAAGACAGGAAGGATGCTAGACTATCACAATGTGTCTTTTGTAACCTGTGACGCAAAACCAGTCCACAGAAGTCTGACAGACATTATCATGCTTTGAGTGTCATTTGGGTAAGTTCAGGGGAAACTTGCCCAACTGAGGGAAGTGAGGCAACACAAATTAACTGTGCTACTGAATAAATTCCATTCCCATGTATTTCCAAAATAAAAACCAGTGTGTGTGGTCTCCAGCTTGACAACATTAGTGACAATTATATCATCCTTTAAACCTGCAAAGCACAGCTATTGCAAATCTTTGTCTCTATCTGTCATATCTCACAACAGGACAAGAACAGATTACTTTGGCCAAGAGAGTGACTGATACTAGTTGAGTGGTGCAGATAAAATATGAAGGTGAAAGAAACAATGACGAGAGAACAGAAGATGTAAGATGCTGCCGTACCTCTCAAACTCTTTGGTCTTTGTGCACTCCTGGGATCCCTTGCTGATGACAATGAGGAAGTCTTGCGTCAGTACAAAGGGCACTCGCTCTCTCTTGTAGCCAAATTTCTTCTTCTTATGATCCAGGAAATGGCCAAAATCTATATGAAACAACTGAAGGAAAGCAGAACAAAGAGCAGGAAAACAGGAAGTGAAAGTTTAGTCCCTCTTTCTTACAAGTAAACCTCTTCTAAAGTCAAATCCATAAAATGTATATCCACAGAAAAACACAAGGCACTGACACCACTGGCACTGAACATGCAGGTGCAAGGCTACTGGAAATCAGACTTAATTAAAAGAATAATGCAAACCATGTATATGCAGCACGTGTGAAAATTGTGTAACATATGTGTGTGTGCATCCAAGTTACCTGTCCATCATCTTTGACCATGATGTTGCTGTTGTGCCTGTCTCCTATCCCCAGGATAAATGTAGCTACACAGTAGCCAGCACAGGACCTCGTAAACAGATCCACAGCCATGTCGTACCTGCACGAGCACACACACAGGTAAGCAGCGACGCCCTTAATGTTGCATTTGAAAATGAAATTAAAAACAAGTACCGGTAAATGTTTAAAAACAGTACATATGGAGAGATATATATATATATAAACTGAAGGCAGAATGAGGTAAATTTGCTGCAGCTCTAAATGATCTGTTAGGCCCCACAGACAGTTTATTCTAATGGACTGTGTTTCATTACTGTCAAACTGTGTACTAATGATGCAGAGATGGTGTAAAAATAATATCAGGAGAGAAAAACTCACATCTCGCCCTTATTTTTGTCCTTGAGCCACTGATGCAGAGTGTTTGAGTTGAACTGCAGGGCTCCCTTCAAGCCGCCCTTACACTGAATCTGCATGATGGTGTGGGAGCTGCGAACCACCTCAATGAGACCCACACAGTCTCCTAATGACAGACAGCCATAGGGAAGCATTCTGGAAACACAGACAAAAGAGATTAAGGAGGTTAAGAAAGAGCGAGTGAGAAAGAAACTGAAGCAGAAAGGTACAGAGACCAAGAGAAATATGGGCTGAGATAATAATACCTTAGGTCCAGTCCCTGATTCTGCCAAATATTCTCCATGATTTTAATAATCTGCAACGTCAGCATATCCTGGCGCAAGTCTACAACACACACACAGAATGACAGTTAATGTTAATTAATATGCTCCTGGGATAACGACAGATTAGACACATGCATAACATAGGGACGCGTGAGTGTGATTATAGTAGACAGCCATGAAGCTCTGCAGCCTCTAATCACAGTTCTTTACAGCTTGTGTCAGTATTTAGGACAGGAACTGGGAAATATGCTGCACTGCTTTATCGTCTTACAGCATAAATCAAGACAAGTGAACAGCTGGTGCTGTGCAAACACAGCTAAATCTTTCAGAGTCTCTCACAACGGCCAAAGAGGGTAGGAGTGAGCAAACACTTTCCCTATGTTTAATAACTGCTTTTAAAATATTACTGATTGTCCTTAAAAGTCTGAACGTTTCAGGCCCAAAATACATCTCAGATATTCTTATACAGTATGAACCTTCCAGACCCCTCAGGTCTACTTATGATTCTGATTTAAGTTTTTATGCTCCTCACATCTGGAACAAATTACCTGAAGATCTCAGAGCAGAGAGAATCCTGACCACTGACAAACCTACAGTTAAAGACACATCTGTTTGTCATGGCTTTTGATTAAATTTTACAACTACACTTAGTCATTTATACCCTTTACTCTGCCTTTTTAAAGCTGTTTAATTTTCCCACAACAGGCTTATGATAACAATGGACATGTTTTGAGAGTCAAGGCTGAGACGGAAGATTCCCACTTTCCTCAGTGTTTAGGTGGGTATGCTTAGGAAAATATTATTTTGGGTTTGTGGTTACGGGCTGATTTCTAACAGGTCTGTTAAGAGGGCAAGAAAAACTGTAGGCATGCTCAGGAGTGGTTGGAGGTTCAAAAGGAGGTTTATCAGGTCATGTGTGCTTTTGCGTGTTTGTTTGTCTGTGTTACCGTCTCCATTTTTGAAGATAATCTCGTTGTTTTGAAAGAGGAGTTCAGACATGATGTCAGGATTTTCCCAGTTCAGCCACAACGGCCTCTTTGCTGATGACATGATCCTGCATTCATCCAACCTGTGCACAAATGTATTCAAGTTATTAAACAATGTCAAACTCTTTTTCACAACCCTATTTGCATATGAATATATACAACATTAAACACACACACACACACACACACACACACACACACACACACACTAACTCATTCACCATTGTGTCTAACCTAACCTCAGGTTCCCCAGTTGGTGTGCAGGGTTGAGAGGGGAGGTGAAGTTCTGCAGGGCATCCATGTAGTCTGGTCTCTTCATCTGGTCCACAAGAAACCGCATCTGGACCTCCACAAGAGACACACACATAACCACAACAACACACACATGTGCATTTGCACATAAATGTGCGCACACACACACACACACACACACACACACACACACCCAAATACACACGCCACCACAAAGAAATCATCTAAAAATGACTGCATTTGAATGAGTAACACAACACAGACACCACATTAAATCTGTTTATTTTTTTCAGGCTGTTTTTATATAACAACGTATAATTATAAATAATTACATTTTAATGTGTGGGCAGTCATGGAGAAATTTGCTTTCATGACAGGGTAAATTAACTGGAGAAGGATGGAAACTGATCAACACAGCAGTGATATGTATTTTATACATCATGAGGCTTGACACATATTTAAATAAATAACATCCTGTTATTTTGTGCAGTGTCATGGTTACTTCCCTACTTGATACTGTCAGTGACAGCAATACAGATAAGAGAAGCCTGTCTGCCCACTGATATGTTGCATCAACAAACACGCAGGAGTCTGCTGGAGTTTGAAACCAAACAGAGAAAATAACCCACGCAATGTCCGTGGAGCGCTGCAGCATCAGCAGATTGAAACCTCATATCGCTGGTTCTATCAAAACCACTGATGGTTCCTAGATTGTAACTTTGTAAAGTTTGAGTGGTGACTAAGTAGAAGAATTAAGGCACTTGTTTGTATGATCTAGATAAATGCCAATATCACCACAATTTGTCCCATATATGATATATGGGGCCACGGTTTTTAAGATATAAAGGACGGTGAAAATCATATGTTCCTGTGTGTGTTTGTGCATGTACAAGTTTGTATGTGAGTTGCAGCTTTCCTTACCTTCTGTGTCTCATCCTTCTTCTCCTGTTTAAGGATGTCAGTGAGGTTTATAAGCTTCTCCATGGCCTCTACCTGCCTGCTCAGGTGTTTGAGGTACATCCCACAAGCCCTGCAGTAAGCCTCTAGCAGCAGCCCAAACCTCTGGCTCACTGTCTTATTGTGCATTTCTGACCTGTGAAGAGGACACCAAGAGAAGTGAGGGGGAACAGAAAGTGAGAGGCCGGGAGGCAAGATGAGTTTTCAGCTTTCTGGAAAGACGGAGAGAAAGAAAGGTACATAAACATTAAGAAAAAGCAGTGGGTGGTGACTCACTTGAGATGCCAGAAGAAGAAATGTCCTATCCTTTGATTGGTCAGGGCCTTTTTGAGGAGGAAGCGTGCCAGGGGATTGTCAAGATACTGCTCATATTTTAATACCTAGAGCAGGAGGAGAGAGAGGATGGGAAGATTGGAAAGTAAGAACAAGAGGAGATGAGATGAGGTTCAGATCAGTCATTTCACACTCATTCTTCGACACAGGAACAGGGCCAAACAAAAAATTACGATTATAGTGACCAAAAAGATCAAGGTTATCAGTATTCATGGTATTGTTAAAAGCCGCTACAAATGTTCAAAGAGTCATAACACGCAACCTGGAATAATCATTTCACCAAGTTTGCATTTAAACATTAAAATAATAACATGCCCAACACATCTGTGTCACAGATGAGGACAAGGGACCAGTAGCAGTACTGTGCCTGCTGCATGCCCACGCTGTGAACAAGGGAAAAGCAACTGTACTATTATTATTATTATTTTCTGTGCTGTAACGTCTTTCAAAGCACAGACACTGTGGACACACCTGTCACCTGCCCAGCACTGTGCTGTTAAACTAGAGACACGGAGGCTACACTGTGCTCGGGGATGACAGAGTGAGCTGCAGCCCTGAAATAACACACAATCAACAATTGAAGCATCTCACATAGAGGCTTAGCTTCATCCACAGCACTCTCTCTCTCTCTCTATCTTCCTTTTCCCCCTGTGCTTCTGTCAATCAGCTCCTTGAACTCAGTAGCTCCAACTCTGTGTCAGACCCACCTGTACAAGCTGGATCAGGTACTGGGACAGTTTGTCATCAGTCAGGTATTTGTCAAGGCAGCGTACAGCAAAGTGTCTGACCATGGGGTCTGGATAGTTACAGTCCAACAGCTCCATGGCCTGCTCCGGACGGATAGATGGCCACTCTTTTAACAGACAGTACATCTAGGAAACATACAAACCAAGGCATATGAATTAATACTTATTTATACAATTTACAGGATTACAATTAACCAGACACATTTTATTAACAAATGACGAAAATGCAAAATTTGATTCTGTGCAGCCCTGTTGCAGGTTTCAGAACACAGTTAATGTGTGTTAGGGTAATTCTTTTTTTTAACTTAAGTGTAAAGTACATCCAAGCTGAGAAACAAAAAATATTTAAAAATAATATCCTAAGAAATTAACAGGAGTGGTCATACAAGCAGTTATGGAATTAATCTTTACTGTCACATGCTTTGCATTTGGTCAGAAAACCAAAAGTCTCATTTTCATTTTCATTTTCCAAAATCCAGTAAACAAAGTAATTTGTGCAACATCTGAAGTGAGTAAATCTTTCTTAAACTCTGTTCCTTCTTAGTTTATTGGACACAGCTTAAGTATGTAAGAGTGTTTAGATACAAAGTGTGTTAGAAATGGCCTGGCCATACCTGTGCTACTTCATCTCTGGAGTTCCATTTGACAGCAAGAAGGATCTTGGGAAGGATCTCAGGGATGTTCATGCAGTAGTGCCTGGTGGAGAAACACAAAGGGGAGAACTACTGGGTGTTGCAAGTCTTAATCAGTTGCTTTTACCTTTGTATATCCTGTATACAAGGTTAAAACAAATGTGACTGTCAGCCAGTAAAAAAACAATTACGAGAATGTGGTACAAGGTAGACCCACCGACTGAGGAGCAGTGGATATGCACTGTAGAAGAGATTTTTGTAATGGAGAAAATCACTCATAAACTGAGACTACAAGAGACACAATTTGAGGATAAATGCGAAAAATGGACTGATTACAGAGGACGAGAAGAGGACACCACCATTGCCACTGAACAATAAGGACATTGATATAAGGATGAGTGTTTAACCATGTATGTATGATGTGCCCTGACACTGTAATTGTTGAAAGAAAAATTGAATAAAGAATAAGTTACAAAAAAAAACAACAAAACATATGTTTGGGAGTAGAAATAAAAAAGAAAACATAAATATATCTCATCTGTCAAGCTACAGAAATAATCTTGAATTAAATCTAACATACACTAGAATTACACATACCTGCATATGAGACTTGTGGAATGCTATGCAATCTATTGCTCCACATACAGTTGTACTTTACATGTTGTATGGTTAATTAGTATAGTGTTATATTCTATATGAAGGGAGGTTACCTGTGTCTCCAGAGGAAGTCTTTCTCCTGCTCAGTGATTTCTGACAGAGGGTCCCTGTTACTCAGCTGTCTCAGCTGCTCGGTGTCGCTCTCCGTCAGGGCGTGATCTCTGGCCACACGGTTGCTCTGAGACACAACAGAAACAAAACAATACATTCTCAAATTTTGAACATTAAATTTCTTTGCCAAGCCCTGATTTCTATGTTAATCTACACCAGAGTAAAACACAATAAAAATGTTATATTTGCTAACCTCTCTAATCGTAAGTCATTATATTACCAACCAATAGACTTTATATCATTATCTGCTTTCATGTCACTGCCTTTTAGACTTTCTGGCTGTATGATTCATCTTGGAAACAACACATTATCTAACCTTTTTATAACACATAAATGAGTGTGCAAAATTACAGTGAAGAAATTTTAAAGTTTACCAATTAAACATATGGTTGTAGAGATTCTAATAAATATGAAATTGCACAGAGACAAAGGGGCAGCTCGTTCACACAATTCCTTAATTACTGTAACAAGTGGATGAAAATTTGTTACCAGTATTCATATCTTGTAAAGACATGTAAAATGTGATACAATTTAGATCCATCATTTGTAAAAGTCTGTATTATAGTATTTTATACTGTAGTCTAAGAAACGTCTGCCAAGCTGGATGTGATCCCTTTTCAGTCACTACAGGCAGCAAATGTAGTTCAGAACATTAACGATCATAATTCATTAAGACTCAGTACTAGAAGGGAAGGTTATCAAACTCAAGTTACAGATAAAGGAATCTGTGCACAAGCGTCATAGTAGATATGATTCAAGTCAAATCAGGACATCTTGTGTGTCCAAATAAAGATCCATGTCTGTCGCAGGAGCAGCTTGTGCTTCTGAAATGTGAAACTCCCCTGTGAAAGTATTTAAATGTCTGTATTTACTGCCAGTTGGCTTAAAACGAATGAATTTAGTGATGCATTTCATTTGTTACTGAGTTTGTGGTTACAGAGACAGAGACAGAGACAGAGACAGAGAGAGAGAGAGACAGAGACAGAGACAGAGAGAGAGAGAGAGAGAGAGAGAGAGAGAGAGAGAGAGAGAGAGAGAGAGAGAGAGAGAGAGAGAGAGAGAGAGAAAAAATGAATTAACCATCACTGTGAGTAAGTAAGTAAGATATCTGATCACAGCTTAAATACAATGTTGACTAGCAGTCTGCCAAGTTTCTGAGCTGCAGATAAAATCACAACTTTACGATCATCGACATCATCCGATAAAATAATCAAAATTCATATTAATGAGAGGAGCAGTGCTGAGGCTACACTGACATTTAAAATGAGTGATGACAGAAGCTGTAAAACCAACAGAATGTTTGTTGTATTCAATACAAGGAAGAGGCATCTGTTACCACATCTGAATGAGCTGCAAGTGTCTATTTATGCTTGTAAAACACAAAAACTGTCAGAAAAACAACTCTAAACTATATTATAAATGTGGCTGCAGAATAACAGACGGGCTGCTTCTGAATCGCTTCCAGCTGACATTAAAACCGTGACAAAGCTGTGACAGAGCTGTGACAGAGCTGGAGCAGAGCCCTGAAATCCTCTGAATCTGAAGTTCTCTCTGCTGACCCTAACTTTGATAAGATAAAAGCATAAAATCTGTGGTTAAGTTGATCTGTTTCCTGCCCAGTCACCCTCCGTAACAAACCAAGTCTGATTTCTGACTGGATTATGATGTTAATGTAAATTTTAATCAAACAATTTTCTGGTCAGGATTAAGCAGAATGATATAATTATCACCCCACGTATTGAGCTGGGCACTCACACTACATAAGACGCACACATCATGAATAACTTAACACGTCGACTCACACTCTTCACATCCTCTCACATGGCAGAGTAACTCCAACCACATGTCTCATTATCACGTCAGAAGCCGTGGTTCTCATGATGCCACACATCATCTAGAAATCTGATGAGACTGAATCACCAGCACCATCATGAATAACTGAACACAGCAACATAAAGTGGCGCTGCTGTGTCACACCAGAAGTGTAAGGACCAGCTCAGTTAACAACGTATACGTCAACAATGAGTTTCTATAATGAACTGTAGGCTGAAAATCAACCACATTTATCCAATCACTTATTGAACCTACATTTATTCTGATTTCTTTACTAAAACAGTCGCGTGAAAACAAACATGTCCCTGGTCCATATGATGGAATTGAGGTGTGTAGGTTTTAATGAAGAATCTACATTTTTAAAAGCCTTCACTGATAAACTCTGTGTTGTTGCATATTTTCAACCCACTTGTTAGAAGCAGGTGGGTAGATTATTACCTGTCCAGAGAGGTTGTAGTTAAATCCCAGTTCCCTCGAGATGGTCCAGTTTGCATGATCCTCTACTGCATTCATATCTGGGTATTTGACTGAACTACTAAAGTGGTCAAACTCCAGCTCCAAACATGGCGTTTCCTGGACAACGGAGATTAAATGAATATTATTACACGGTGTAAATTATAGTAACTCACAAAACAGTCAAACTCTAAATGAAACATGGAAACCTGTCACTTTCTTATGCCCTATTTTAGGCACAGTCCCCATATGAAACAGTGCAAGTTAAAAACTGTCAGGACCCTGAGTTTTAATACCTTGTTGGGGTTGGAGCCAGTGACTCCTATGGGGTTGAGGAGGTCTTCAAGGCCATGGGGGACAGGCCAGAGGTTCAGAGCCATTTTATTGGCCACTAGCGTGTGAGTGTAGTCAAACAAGTTGATATTACCCCAAGCTAATGGACAGTGCTCCTGAAGAGAGAAGTAGGGGGAGAGAGAGACAGAGAGAGAAACCCTCAGATGGCTGATGTAATTAGTTTCAATGTGAGAATCTCATGGGAAACAAAGACAGACACAAGCACAGACGGTGAATCATTTTGAATCAAAGAGGCATTTAACACCAATGTATTCTGAGACTCACACAGTTGAAAGTCTTAAGTCTCTTTAAGGTTTCCTTATACTAAAGACACATCGAAAGCACTAAATCAGAGAAAAAGTCCATATTTGCATATTAGTCAAATCATTGACACAAAATCCATTGTTTTTACATAAATTAAAAAGGTCCCACCAAGTAAAGGCAAAGACAACACATCCACAGGTTTTAATCTGCTCTGTCAGGCCAGACTTGCCTTTTACCTGGTCGAGACACAACTTTTTTTCTGAGTTAGTGCACTTATCAAAGCTGTTGAAACTCTTTTGTTTTCATTAAGGCAGACAGAGGCATGCTGTTTGATGGATGCTGTTTATTTGCCTTCAGTTAGTTAGTTTGCAGTTCATAACCTACACACATGGGTTTTATTAGGTCTTATAAGATATTGAAGGGTTTTAAGAGATTATATTGGTTTGTTATAGTTTAAGCAGTTTTTAACAAGTTGTAATTACTTCTAATGGGGTTTGACAGTTTTTAAAAAGATTAAATAGGATGCCAACTGCATAACTAAAACACCCAGTGTTAATGACCCTAACAGGTTGAGTAGGTAAACATGTCAGTGAATGTGAGCGCGTCTTTTATGGTCCTGTAGATTCATGATTGCATTGTCTTCACTTACACGGCAGAATATAATTCAGCCAAACTCTGAACTGAGCCTTTCTGTGAATGTTTGTCTTACAATTTGAAACAAGGTACAGTCGAATAAAAGATTACGTACTGATTAATGTTAATATAATTTCTGAACATATTGGCTATTGCTTGTGAATATGTATAACAGTTTCATCTTTAGATATAAAGCTTTTCAAACTGCTTATTTTAACTGTGCCGCTTCTACCAAAGCTTCACAAAGGCTCGGGAAATGCTCAAGATAACATCTTGCTCCCTGGAGTGAGTCTTCACTAAGGGGCAGTGATGGAACAAGGTGAGGTAGACAGAGTTACACACAGACAGCCAGTCACAATGCACCTATTTATAGTAAGCGCTGGAACAAAAGGCTGCCGTAGAGAAGTATGTATCTTTAATTCAGTTGGGGCATGAAAGAGCATCCGCTAACCCAACCTGAACCTAGCATGGCGCAGCGGGGGAGGCAACTCAGCCCAGGTGTCTGTTACAATATCCATGTCTGGCATTCATTGATACACTCGCACACTCTCACACATACCTCTCTCTCTCCTTCAGCTTTTCCACCAGAGAGGGTGGAAGAAAAATCAGTGTGGGTGTCTGTTACAAGTAACAGACCAAATACACAAAAACACTGACACACTCCAGGAGTTTATCATTGCTATTGCTTGGTACATAACAAATTACATAACATAACAAATTATTCAAATTATTCCGGGATTATATATAGAAAGTATTATCCTTTTAAAGTTTTATATTCAATGTATTGATTTTGCACTGTCCAAGTATTCTGTTTGTCTGCTGTTAAATACTTTGATATGAGTCTGGGAGGGAACAATTAGCCCCTTTCACAACATGCCCTCGGTGTGGATTACACAAGCAAAACATATCCTGACATGGATGGAAAAGTCCCTTCTGCTGATCGTGTTTCTGGTGATGTTTTCTGCCATCACAGTGCCCATGGCTGATTAGTAATTAAACAGAGCCAAAGATGATACCACAGCTCCCATTCACTGTGGACACATATACTCAGACTGACACACAGTAGGGCAGGTTCATTTGCCAATACCAGCACATGCTGAACACACTAACACACACGGCATCTATACATATAAGTCCCTCCGGGATTTTGACACATGAAGGTCATCTGCTATCCGCTATCTTTAGGGTGTGACAACTGTACCACTGGCTGCCTATCTGCTGCATATCTATAGCATATACAACTACTGTATTTGTATGATCAGGTATTGTTTCCCTAGGTTAACGTGAGTTAATACTTGGTTGGTCGTGCCCTACTACAGATTTTTTGTGTTTTAAATCACAAAATGACATTTTCATAAATAAGCCAAACAACCTAATTCAACTTTTTTACTGTTACATTTCCAATACGATCCCTCAGCAAAACTGTGAGACAAAGTTTTGGGTTTTTTTTCCATAATTATTCCATATCTGGCCTAGAAAGACACTTCCTGTTTTTGCATGTCCACTTCCTGTGTGTTATGAAGTAAAGTTGCACTGTGGAGTCCTTCCCTTCACTGCCTTCTATCCTACCTCTTTTGCTCCCTTCCTGCCCTTGACAGAGCAGATGGAGAGGCAGAGTCTTGCAGCACGGGGAATGTCTGGGATGTACATATCATAGGTGAGCCACTCATTCCACCTGCACAGAAATAATGAGGGACACACAAAGATAAATAACAAGATAAAAACAATCTCACGTGTAGACCTTCAGCTCAAGGTACTGTCACTAAAAAAGGACATGAAATGAAGAGTTATTCCCACCAAACTGCTTCCAATGTTTCCTGACAGAAAACTGATTTGAGCTGATCTGATCATGGACTTTAACATAAAAATTTATTCACACACAAAGCAAAACAAATTTCAGATGTGTCACCACAACTGTTTTCATGTGAAGCCTGGTATATCACGTATATGTCTGGGCGGCATATCTGTTAAATGAGGACCAAGACTGGGGTTTAACAGGAACAAGAAATTTAACAGGAGCAGTTTAGTGTTACTAGCCAGCACTAAACTGTTAATTTACTCTCCTGTGTTGCTTAAAATAAATTAGCTGTGTAGATTATGTAAAGGGGTATTTCAGTAAAAGTGTATTAAAGTAGTATTCATTTCTATTATTGGATACCATCATTGATTTGTCACATTTTACTTTCATTTCATAATTTATTTTATTTTATTATGAGCTTCTCATGTTTATGCTCTTGGTCAGGAAAGTGCTCTACAGATAAGGTCATTGTTATTATATTAAGGGCTGCTGTAGTGACCTAAGACCCTTCTTTCCTGAAGGGTGGTAAGTTACCTGGGGTTGGAGCAGGGTACCCTCTGTGTGTTGACATTGTCACACATCTGTTCACCTCCATGGTAAATGCCAGTCCTCACATAAATCTACAAGCAGAGAGGAGAAGCAAAATAGACCAAAGAGGAAATTTAAGGAAAAAAATAGTAGCAAGAATGAAAAAAATCTGACAGGTTATCATGATAAATTTTTGATCTTGAGACTGGAAGATTGATAACCTGTAAAAGATAATTGATCATTACAATTAGGTGACATGTAGTGTGGGGGTTTTGTGAAGATGTGTTACATTTACAAAGATGATTCAAGACAACACACCACTGTTAGATACCAGAACTGCTTTCCCTTGGTGAAGGTCTATGTTCACATGAGACTTGGACAATGACTGTTTGTTTCCACAGGATGTGATGGAGTTGGAAGGTGGGACACTGTGCACAACTGGAAAAACAGTCATTTTGTTCTGCTCAAAAACAAATCTTCATTTCATTTAGCATACAGAGAGATTTGTTTTTATTCATCAGTCTGCACATAATACACTAAAAAACATTTAATTTTTTTACTGAAAGGTCATTCTTATTTTGGCCTAACTCCTTACTCCACCAGTGAGCTCAGCGTTCACTGAGGTGTTAGTATAGAGTATTGGAGTCAAGAATCTTGTTTAGGAGGTTGTTTAATTTGACTGATTAACACAGGCACTGGTATATTCCCTGTAAGCACTGGAAGTCCCCACCTTGTCTATGTCCCGTATATTGACGTTAACATAGGTGGCACAGAGGATTCGTATTCGCAGAGTTCCGTTGATTGTCCACAGCGACTTGGCGGCCGCCTCGCCATTCATGTAGGATGTTGCCGTGGAGATACGTCGAGAGTATGACGGCATGACAAAGTTATCTGTAGGCAACTGGGTGTACAGGCTGTCCTTAGCCATTAGCATCAGGTTAGGCATCCTGCCCAGCATGATGCAACTACGGATATACTAGAGGGACAGACAGAGAGAGGGAATGACACAGAGGAGGACAGTTAGAACGAAAGTCCACCCGGCACTGGTAGAGTTACAACGTGCGTAAGTCTACCCAGTGATGTCAACTGGTCATTTTCCAGCAGCTCACTGTAGAGGAAACACTGACACTGTGTGCATCTTCTGCTTTGATGTGGCTCACAGGGAATTTCTCCTGAGCATGAGCTCATAACGTCGTGAATGGAGAAGTGGTTTCAGTGTTTTAATGAAACCCAGTGAAGTTGACAAATCTGGGCTGGTATCCCACACTTGACTTTACAACATGATTCACCATAGAACATACAGTAATTTAAAGGGTTTTTTTCACACTGTAAAGTATGCCCCTCTAAATATGCCTGGTGATCTTTCTCTTTGAGCCATTGAGCTAGGTCAGAACATCTGGTCTGCACTTTCCCATTCTTCACCCAACCAACCTAAGCTTCCTGTACATACTGGTCTTCAGACAGGATCAAATATAAAGTTTAGTTTTCTTTTGTTTCTGATAAATTACTGAAACCACAGAGAAACTATTCAATACCCATGAAAGCTATAATTTAGACTTTTTTATATCATTTAAGGGCTTCATTTTCACAAATGTAATCATTGGATACTTAATCATAATAAATTTGCTCATGTCTCTTACCTTATACTGGCTGATGGGGTACTTTTCCAGCAGGTACTCATCACAGCCACAAACTTTGAGGATGTATTTACCCTGGTATTCCTGAACACACATCTTCAGCTGCTCTGGGGACAGCAGCATGCTGCGTGTCTTCTTACGAATGGCCTCTGCAATCACCTTTAGGGACACAACAGGACGGCAAAGCAGTATTTATTACTGGCTTTCTAAAGTGAAAAGCACCAAATATAAAGGTGATGCTGTTTTATGCTGCTGATGTACATAATTCTACAGTGACCCTTTCATTTTCTCATCTTGAATATACAAATGAGATGTTGCACACACTATGGCTCTCATGACTGATCTTATTATTTCAATTCATGGTCACCCCACCTGTTCTGGTACACAGTCGTGGTTGATCTTCAGTGTGTACTTTTGTTTGTCATTGTTTGGAGAGACAATCACCCAAATCACAACAATGATCTGACCTAGAAAAAAAAACAAAAAACAGTTCGACATTTGATCAATAATTAAAATTTTACTCGAGCTTCAACAAAGAAACAAAAACCCACCATTAATTATTCTCAGCAGGATGCTAATGTATTGAGTACTTCTTTTCTAAGTATTGTTTTACTACAATAGCACAATCACACTAGCACCATTTCAATCAATTCATTGATTGCCATGCTCATTAGTATAGTTCCTATCCATTGTAAAGCCTGGCTACTAGTGACTGAAGGGAGGCTAAGCTGTTCACTTCTTCCCCCTCACGTCCTCCTGTTTTCTTTAAATGCTTTCTTTGTCTTTTTTCTCAGAAGTAATAATCATAGGCTTGATACAACAACAAAAAAGGCTTTCTATTTCCAAAGACTCCTCTTCCACTTTTTACAAACATCCTGTGATATTGGTATATTCAGTGAAAAAAAAATAGACTGAAGCTGCCACCTACCTTTGTCCAGTTTGCTGTAGATGTGTTTGGGAAGTTCCTGTGTGGACTCTACATTGGGTGGGTAAACATACAGCGCTCTACTGTGTGGCCCACTGGCATCTCTCAGCTCCACAGAGTCTTTGCAAACGTTCAGGATGTTTCTCCTAAAGTCCTGAACCTCAGGGTCCTTCACAAGGTCAAACTCACACACAGGCATCCCAATGGCAAAACCTGACAGAACAGAAAGCAGAGTCAGTGTCGTCTTTGGTGTTTTAAGGGAATCTTGACTAGATTTGTTTATTTACAGATAAAGTAAAATGATGTTTTCCTCTATCTAGTGTTTTTCATAAAACATACAAAACAAAAAGGTACACAGCTTTAGTACATTGATTCTGCTTATCATGTCAAGTTTTGAATGAGTCTAATGACAGTTCAAGTTGGCTTTTTCCAACTTTAACTTGTGGATAGACCCAGCAGATCCAGTTGAATATTTCTATTTAGCTTGCTTCTTAAACTATTAACAATTTGGAAACTTTTTTGCTTCTTTTTTCTTTTCCATTTAACAAAAAACAGCAACTATTAACCATAAATAAAGTATCTAGCAAATTAAAGAATAATCCCACACTGAAAATGTTATGAATATTTTGCTGCTCTGAATCAAAATTTTATATTTAATATCTCACCAATCTCTCTGTTGAGGATCTTTTCCTCCCTGTTGCCAACTGGTTCAATGACCTTGAGGAAGGGCTGGAAGAGTCGGAGATCACACAGTCTCCGAGTCTCGTCGTAGAACTCCTCCCGCTCTGCTTCCTGCAGGCAGGAAAAAACAGAGCCTGCTCAATATTCCACTTAATGTTTTTCATGAAATGGTGATCAGGGGTAAAAGCTGACAGTCGTCCTGTTGTTGCAGAAATGTGGAAATCATAATGTGTTTTTTAAGCACAGAGAAATACTTTCTAAAAGCTAATATTTGTTCAATTTTGTAGAGCCCTTCAATCACAACAATGTAGAGGCAGGGATTCCCCACAATATTCATCAAAGAGGAACACACTGGCTGTGTTGCAAGCACAGTATCTGATAAGTTTTAGAGCCCTTATTTCTTTTTATAAGCTGCTAGGGCCACCTTGACAGTTTCTGTTTCCCTTAGATAAACTGTTGTCTGGGCCACTCCGCTGACTAGATGGACACCTCTTCATAACAGACTCTAAAATTCAGATTTTAAGTTCTTACCTGTGTAACACTGACAAAGATGTAGGATGTCTCCTCCTGTAGGAGGTGATGGAGGGGATATTTCCTGGCCTCCTTGAACAGCTCATGTTTAATGGTGATGAGCGTGGCCTCACGGAGACACTCCAGGGTCAGAATCATCCCATTGGGCAGCAGGCAGTCCACCAGGATCCTGCACACACACCCACCATTATCATACAATGGTGATGATGAACTTACTTCTTTCACTTAGCAGTCTGCACAGTAAACAGACAGATAGATCCAGTGTGTGTTACCTGGGAGGCATCAGGTGGATGCCCCATAGCTCCCCTGAGGACGGCCTGGGAGGCATCTTCTTCTCTGTCTCCCAGCTCAGTCACACAGTCAAGCTGCAGAGCACAACCTGAAAGACAACAACACTTAAAAACAAGTTCTGACCCTGATGGTGTCAAACACAGGCTGAAAGCCCTGTTCATTTAAGCCCCAGTCGTGATACCTGAGGTTAAAAAAAAAAAAACTGAAGAGCAGTATGTTAATTAAATAATGATCAACACATCACATTGTTCAAAGGTGCATGTGCAACACTTTTAATGCATATGAAACCACTCATGGTGTGAACTTCATTTATAAAATGTATATATAAATCTAGTGACCCAATTAGGTAATTGCAATTTTGCCAATGTAACTGTAACTGCTCTGGATTAATTTTTATGTCAAACTAGAAGTAACGCTTTGCAGTTGTATGCCGTCAACCAGTAAAGCTGCACTTTAAATCAATATCTGTCCCGACTCGTAATATATGCAGTGAAAATTTATGCCGCTGAAAAATGGCCAGAAAAGTGCAGTGCAACATTATGGCATCACGGTGCAGTTGACCTTTGACCTTTTGGATTTTTGTCATAATTAACGTATGAATTCTTGCGTGTCGTGTGAGGTCACAATGACCTTTGCCCACCAAATCAGATCATCCTTGTCTCCAGGTGAATGTTTGTTTCTGAGATACTGCGTTCATGAGAATGGGACAGATGGAGAGATAACCCAACAGCATAATGCCTCCAGCCACGGAGTCACAACAAACATGTTCAGTCAGCCACTCAGTAGCAAGACTGTTTAGCACAATGACTGACTGCAGAGCACCTATGGCATGTGTTAGACTGACATGGTTCACTTATATTTGTCACTCAGGTGTATCTTACCAACAGGTGACACTTAGAACCCATGCTTTTGTTGGGTACAAATGTGACTCATCAAAACATAACTTTAGACCCACATTAACTGGTTGATCACAAAGACCCACATTGCGTGTCCTCAAAAATGAAAAGATTTGCATGCGTGTCCATGCTTGTCCCCAGAGGCAAAGTAATGTGAGTTTTACATCTCTGTGTTGTTAAACATGAACTTACTACTGAAATCAAAGTAATGACTTTATCTTACTACTCCTGTTGCACTGAACAATTTACTTAAGGTAGAAATAGTTTCCTGGTTTCCCAGTGGCCTTTTGAAAGAAAATACATTTTAATTTATCCCTCAAATCATGTCTGTTGGGTCGAACCATCACATGAAAAGATGAACTTTGTATTATGCCCTTAATTTCTTTGGGTTGTTCCGATGTTATGTTATAAACATGAACATTTTGCCGAGATTTTGTTAATATAAAGTTAACAACTGAAACTCACTCACCCTGAATTCTGCGTACAGATCTGGACCTCTGTCTTAGGTAAGTTTGACATGTTCTGTGGCACCATTTGCACACTGGTATTTGTTTGACTATGACGTCCTTGATGATCCGCCTAAAATGCAAAATATATCCATACACCAGGCTTGGTGGACCTGTTACTGGTGCACTGCGCCTCGATTGCTGCAGCCATTCCACATGTTGGAATGGTCCAAAACAGGTAAAATATGATATGCCGACCTAATCAAACAATCATGTTTTCTGAAATAATATATAGAAAACTTTTATTTTGGGGTTAATCTGACATTTAATTAAATAATGCACAACTTGTGAACAAAGGATATTTATAAAATGTCAATTTCATGATCAGCTAATCATTATCATTAATAGACAAGTATTACTGTTTTAACCTAATGTCTGCCAATAACCAGTATAATACTGTATCTGTACTTTCTCAAGGAAAATTAGCCAAGATAAGTGCTTACTAGCTGTAGCTGTACTTTTACCAGTCAAGATCAGCTCATCCAACCCTCTGTCAAGAAGTACTGGGAAATTAGCGGTCTTTGGGGACTTCAGTGACTCAACTATTTCAGACAGATTTCTCAGATCCAACACTCACAAACACTAAACAACACAGTGAGTCAACTGCAGATTGTAACACAGTGATGGGAAACTATGCATTTGTATGGGCTTTAAGGAAATTACAACATTAGGCCTTAATTTAATATTTAGACAGATTACAGCCACAAACAGTCAAAATGAGAAGAAATGTATTGTTCAACATTGATTAAAATGAAAACCATTCCTTCAGTGTTTTGTTGGCCTCCTTCTTCATCAGTGTAGCGGCTGCAATTGTGCAAGCTACTCCAGTGTAAACAATCTAGAGGACAAAGCATTTCCATTAAAAAAAAAAGCACTGTACTCGCATGTGTTTTTTTTGGTGTTTCCTCACTTGGACTAGTACTGTAACACAGTAATCATCAATGTGCACTTCCTGTGGCCTATGGTCCACCATCAGGACATTATGTTAGAGACCGAGGGATTTCTAGTCATCACAAAGATCTAGTCGACTAATCACACACATCCCCAGGTAATATAATGAAATGCTTTAAAAACCCATCACTTATTACTTACTGTATAATGGAAAAAAATCATTAGCAAACAGCATAAGGATGTAGTGGCCAAGCAGGTAGAAGCCTTTACTGTTTATTTTAATCAGCTAGAGCACTCAAATATGTTGCGGCCATTGTACCGCATTTCAGACCAGGACAGAACAACATTTAAGATCTGTCAATAATATAAACGATAGCCCACATAATATCTTGTCTCATTTACAGTACTAATAGTGCTTTCATATCCTCCAGCTCCATCTACCAGGAATCTAAGTACCCAACAAAATTGCCCACGAGCTCCTGGATCAGGTGGAATGGTAGAGGCACCTGGCAGGATGCCCTCCTGCACCAGACTTTGGAAATGTTTTGGGGGTTTTACTAACTGGGGGGACACCACCGGGCACATCCCCCTGACATGCTGGTAGATTTAAATCTCCTCACTAGCTCTAGGGCGCTTTAGCCAGACTCACTGTCGACATCTAAGGTTTTTCCAGAAATTCAAACAGAACTGTCAATATGGTCATTGACATTTCTGCAGATGGAAATATAACCAAGCCGCTTTGAGCTTTTTTTAGACAGCATTAAGAATGGGAAAGTCATCTTCCTGCGCCAGAACTAGAATAATGTCCAGAGAAAAATGGCCACAAAAATAAGAACAAGTGTAGAAGTCAGTGACACAGCTGCACGGGTTGTTTAAAGTCAGCTTGTAAATATAAAAACTCTTAAATATGCATATATCTTTGATTAGCATGACCGGCACTCCAACATGAAATGGGAATGATCTGGCTATCAGGCAAGGAGCCGTTGGGGATCCCCTAAAGGATCCCTAGTGAGCTGGAGGAAGCTGGTGAGGAAAAGGACAATGCCTGGCCAGCTCTGCTTGCCTTGCTGCCAAAACAATCCAGGATAAGCATCCAGTTGCTGAGTGGTTGGACGACTAAAAAGAGGGACGAGGAGTCCAGAGCAAGTAAGTCTAGTAAACCCTCTCAACTTCTGACATTAATCCTCCAACTGATGGGAAACTGTCCACCCAGTTAAAGTTTAGAGTTATGACTGAGGATAAAAAGTGCAGAGAATCGATGATCAAAGAGAAAGAAAAACAGCAAACTTCATTTACAAAAAAGGAAGCACTGAGTGTGTACAAAAACAAGCTAAAACAGAAAACCCTGAGTTAGAACAAACCACCCATTGAGCAGTTCTGCGATCTGTGACCCTGATCAGGATGCAGCTAAGCACTGTAGGACAAAAGAGGAAGCTTCCTCACAACACAGGATGTGGGGAGTGGGAAAACACTGGCCTAGACACAGGCTTGCTTTGAATACTGAAACACAACTGCACAATTAGTGTGGGCAAGCAACGGCTGACTGGTGAGATCAAACATATGCTCAGTCTCTACATCACACTTTGTATTTGTGGTAAACAGAGGGTCGGCCAGTCGCACCACATTACACAACAATGTGGTTTTGAGAGACACACTTGTGATTCAAGATTACTTTTCAATCTAGCTTTCTCCATTAAATTACAGTAGCTTTGCAATTGTATCTGTCAGTTACAAGAAACAAGATAATATTTGATTAAAAAAAAAAAAAAAAGTATTTTCTGGACAGTCAACAGAAGCTGTGTGGATGCAGGTGGAGGGAGAGGAGTTAGTGAAGCATACCTAAGAGAGGACTTCTCTTATTTTGACGATGGGCCACTTCCACCCTTCATCGTTCAATCCATCTTCACGCTGTCCCTGAAATGTGTGTTGGGAGGAGGTGAAATTAAAACACAAACACCACCACACACCGTCTGCATCTGTGGCAGTCTCAGTAATGCAGGCTGGCTAGCAGCGGGCTAGCTAACGTTGGCTGTTTGGGGATGACAGCACAGAGATGCGAGCTACACAGCATCGCAGGCTTTTGGCAAATTGGTACATTTTTTCATATGCAAGAGTGAAATAACAGAGATAATCAGTTAACCAGTCAAACCGTGTCAAAACATCCCTTTCGACTAATGTTTGGGATGGTTAACGTTTGCTAGCTCTCTTGTTCACTAGCTAACGGCTAATGCTGAACCTGTCATCCCCTTGTTGGAAAATGTATTGTCAACATCTAAACACAAGTCATTCGTCTACTACTAAATATTATTAATTTAGCATACTAACCCACTCTTTAGAGTCGGCGTCAACGCAGCGATGTGTGTTTGAGGATGCTGGTACGACAGGCTCTCCCCCCCGGCTAATGCCAGTTAGCTAGCCTTCCCACCCCTCCGGTTCCCAGCGGCCGGTTGGTGGCACCCGGCGCCGGGGAGAGCGGGCTGGTATCTGCCGCCTGTCGGCTTCTGTGCCGGATCCCTGCGACTGCACCCCGTTATTCCGCGGCGATAAATCCCTCGTCTTGTAGCTTGCGAGTTGTACAGTTACAGAAAATAAAGACAGTCCCCGCATGTCCTGCGAGAAGCGGCTCGACCAGAGGGAGTTGTGAGCGGCGGGGCTGCTGCTGCTGCTGCCGCTGCCGGACTGGACGAGCTGCCGTGCTGCGACAATGCAGCCACGCTGTCTGTCTGGGGCCCTCCTCTCTTCCTCCAACACACACACACACACACACACACACACACACACACACACACACACACACACACACACACACACACACACACACACACACACACACACAGGCCTGACACCATTAGTGGTATGAGATGTCACCACAGTTTAGTTTAAACCACAATAAGATCACATCATACCAGGGTTCAGAGATAATTAGATTCTCTACCAAAGAATATTTTGCTTTTGCAAAGTGGCCCAGAGTTTGATCAGATAAGAAGACAAGAGAAGACTTTGTTGATCTCCAGAGAGGGAAGTTCACACTTTACACAGCCCACAGATAAAGGGTGTAGAGTGTAGATAAAGAGCTCAAAATAACATTAAATTAAATCAAATACATGATATTTAAAGGATATATTCACAGTTAAAGCAATTGTCAAGTCTCCATATGTAGGTTTTTCTTGCTGTCATCTTCCTTTTCCTGTTGGCCTTTAAAACATCCTCTCCTAATGTGGCAGCAGTAGGTACGGTGGCTCTGAGGATCAAAACACGACGGCATTTCACCAAACACAACATTTCAGATTGTGGAAAGGCTGGGAAAACGCCTCTTGTTTGTGACTGAACTAAAACATATGCATATTATATACAGTACTGTGCTGAAGTTTTAGGCGCTAAAAGTAAAGTGAAGATGCTTTTAAAAAGTAATGCCACGATTGTTTTTATTTACCAACAGCTTTCATACAATAAAAGCCTAAATCGAATCAGCGTTTGATGTGATCACCCGTTGGTTTTATAACAGCGTCCTAGGTACACTTGCCCACAGTTTTTAAAGGTGCTTGACAGGTAGGTTGTTCTGAGCATGTTGGAGAACTTGCTATAGTTCCTCTGCGGGTTGAAGTTGTCCCGCTGTCTTCTGTCTCTTCATGTCCCACACTGACTCAATGAGATCAGGACTCTGTGGGGGCCTTATCCTCCACTGTAGGACTCCTAGTTCTTCTTGTTGCTGCCGTATTAATACTATGTACTATGCATTTTATCAACATTAATAATAAATATAATAAATGTTAGATATATGGCAACACTTTACTTACTTACATAATTAGCATATGAACACTAGATGGATGGTTTATAACACACTATAATGTGGTTGCAACATTGACGCCTCTCCTCCTGTGGCCACTCAGAAACACATAAACAGATAATGAATGACGAGACAGGAAACCACAGCTGTAATCATGTAAAATATGTGTTCACAGGAGTAATTATAGTTGTTGACAAAGACTTAAAAACAACACTTTATCACCTTACAACTACATATAGCCTACAGTGTGTTATTAGCCATTTACTAAATGTTTGTAAAGGCTACAGCTTATAAATACTAATGATATGAGTGATATATGTCATACATGCAATCCCAGCTGACATGGGGAGAGAGGCTGGTCCACCCTGGACAGCACAAAAATAATACATTACTTTTATTATTATTATTACTATTATTATTATTATTATTATTATTATTATTATTATTATTATTACTATTATTATTATTATTATTATTATTATTATTGTTATTATTATTATTATTATTATTGTTATTACTGTTATTATTATTATTATTATTATTATTATTATTATTATTATTACTATTATTATTATTATTATTATTATTATAGGCCTATCTATTCTCTATCCTGTCTCCACGGGCTAAATACAGTAGCACTTCTATCCATATCATAGTAACATTGTCATTTCAACGCCAGACCGGTTGTTTTCCCAGCAGATTTGAGGCTCATAAATAGCCAGCACTGGTGATGTGAGAGTGGCACAGAGGTGTAACATATTTGCACGATGTGTCATGATTGCCTCCCATGCAAATCAGCAGCGGTGGCATCGGAAATGGACTGTACCAAGGAGGCCGGGGGGGCTGGAGGAGCCTCGGCCGGATGGTGCTCTTGCAGACTAACACGCCCCCGCTGGGAGCGTCTTCACTGATATTTGATGTGAAAACCTAAATGCGGAGTGTCCACCAGCTGTAAATCAGTGTCTTCAGGTGCTGACCCCCCCCCCCCCCCCCCCGTTTGCATTTCGCCCCCTCCCATCTGGAAACCACTCCTCCGGTGAAAGCCACGGCGTGCAAGCGAGTGGTACAGACTCTCATCCTGCTCGGCCGCCTGGGTTTTTTTTTTTTTTTTTTTTTTTTTTTCTGGAGAGAAGAAGTTGGAGAAGGGATGTGCCTGCGATGATGCAGCTGAAGACCGGGGATGCCGCGTACTACCACAGCGCAGAATACTGCAGAAATTACACCTCGCCGCCGGTCAGCTACGGTGACAGCAGCCATTATCTTGCCCGGTTGCCAGGTAAGGAGAGGCTCACCATATATAACCCCCCCCCCCCCCGCTTCATCTCTGACTGCCAGCCGTCCTTTATGCGCTGATGTGCAGGGATGGAGAAAATGCAGCCGGATGCGTTTGCAGATGGCACAGAGGAAGGTGGATGCTGAAGCCGGTGCTGCTGTCATCATCATGCTGTCATGTAGACGGGTGGTCCAGCCTCCATTCTGCTCATCCTATAGAGCATGGATGCTGCGATGCAAAGTGTTGAGGTTGTCGGGATACTCTAATGGGCTCTGGCACTGTAGCCCTATATCTCATGCTTCAGGGAGACGCCGGGTTTGAGCTGATGTCTGTCTGTCTGTAATTTGAGGCAGCATATAGCCCCAATGCAATGTTCACTTTCCTCACTCGGCAGTCAATCATGTGGACTCGATTCAGAGCAAGTGAAGAAATAGAAAGTGAATCATTCACTCCAGCCTTTTCCACTGCTCGATCTGCACAGCTGAGGGTGACATGCACTGTAGCAGTTACACAATAAGCGTTTCTTCATTGCACCTGCACAGTCGCTGCAGAAAAACTGGCTTTCATGTTGGATTTAGGGACATGAGTCCAGCATATGTCATGGTAATGAAGATTAAAAGCATGGGATTCATCAATGTACCTGCCTGGTAATATTCCTGCTTTTAAATAGTCACTTGTCATCTTTACTCAGATCTCTGTCTCTATTATTGTAAAATGGCATTGTGACTAACAGTAATTGTATTTATTTGGAAATTAAATGTATATGCTGCTGGAAAAGTACTTGCTTAGTGGATCGATCAACGGGAAAAGAATTACTGTTTTCATTATACATACAGTAAATCATGTATATCATTGATAAGCACAAAGTATTTGTTGAATTAAGCTTCTCAAATGTGGCTATATGTGTTCCTTTCTGCCTTAATACCATTATCAGTTCAATACCTTTGCTATTTTTAACATTTGGCAAAATAAACCATATTTTTTTTAAAGAATTTTAAGATAATAGTTTGGACTCTGGTAACTTGGATTCTGGCTTTTGTCAGTATTTCTTAAGACTAAAGGTTCAAGAAGTTATTAAAAGAAACAGTCAATAGATGAAACACAACAATAATTGCAGCCCTAAATATGCACATTGTTTCCGAGCAAGACATGTAGCTTTTCAAAAGGATGTCCAGTTGTTTTCTACAAGGAGACATGAATATTTGCTAATCAATATAGAAATAGCAGCTTAATGCATAGGCGATCCACTTTATGTTAATTATTAAACTTAAGCCTGTGGGTCAAGGGCAGCTCCGTTATTATGTGGTGAGGTGGTGGAGTTGATTGAATGGGATTTGGACCTTCAGAGTTACTGAGATATAAAAGTGGAAGCTAGGCTTTACTGTAATGGTACAGGACATAAATTGCAAAGGACAGTAAGACGTATTCGGTCTTCGGTGCTCTCTGCGCTCGTCCACCGCCCAGTGAAGCAGATGGAATAAGTGCAGGAGGCATGTGCTTCTCATTGCTCTATAATTGATGTGACACAACAAAGTACGGCAAGAGAAACTCTAGAGAAAAAGAACACTTGGCCTATTTAGAGATTCTCAGTGGAGGCCATGAGATTATGAGGCTCCAGGATGAAAGTTTTTCTCTGGCTTAGTTTGAAATCGGCAAACCAAGAACTTTTGAGTCAAGGTAATAAAAATCTGATGAACTGATGAATAACTGAAATAAGGCATTTATTCTTCCTCAACTCTGACAATTTTTTTTAAGACTTTGCCAACAATATCTCACCAAAATCACGATGAACACTGCTCTGTTGTCAATCTGGAGATCACTTTCTGGCTCGTACTTCAGAGCAGCGTTACATAAGCCTGATTTTGACTTGCAGAGTTGATTGTGACAGCTCCAAAGCCTCAAATGCAAAAAGGTTTTTCGACTTTGCAGCAAGGTCCACTGCTGTGACTACATATATGTGCTGCATCTCTGTAGACTGCAGTTTGTGGGCCTGGATCTGGGTCTGTGAGGAGAGGAGGAAACTGACCTTGGCCTATCTACTTTCAGTGCAAGCTCTCATTAAAGCTATGAAACGGTAACAGCCGAAATGGGTAATTCTGTCCTTGCATGTCAAAGACGGACTAAAAGTCAAGGTGTGAAATTCTGAGTAAAGGTCAAGGACAATTCTTGGTGTAGACTAAGAACCATTTGTAATCAGCACCCTGATAACTATACATTACATTACTCCTGGATAATAAGGTCATGTTTCCTCTCCTACATTGTCACCTGTCGGCTGATTTAAAGTCAGTTATGAGCCAATCACTGCAAGATTTCCTCACCTGCATGTGTTCACAAATGTGATCAAAAGAGCTTTTCTTTTTTCGCACAATATTTTTATTTAAATTTTAACATGAAATACATCCTTTAATATTCACTCAAAATATTATATACTTCAGCACATAATTACTAAATTCACTTAGGATGTAGAGAAAAAGATAAAAGATAAAATCGTACATAACAAAACAATTACAAAGAAAAACACAAAACAAACAAACAAATGCTCCTCTTATCTTAACAATTGGCAATATATGCAACTATATAATATGGGGTATATTCATTATAATATATAACAATATATTAAAAGTATTTAAAAGAAGAAAGTAAAATAATAATAATAATAATAATAATAATAATAATAAAATTGTGGAATCTGCATTGCTCACAGAAATTCACTCAGATTTCTGTCAAATCTAAATCTTTTACATGATTAATGAAGGGCTTCCATATGCTCTCAAATATATGTTGCTAAGCCTTTAATATGTAGAATATAATTTCTAAAGGAAGGCTTGATAACATCTGGCTTATCCATTGAGAAGTACATGGCCTGTGAATATTTTTCCATAACAGAGCTATGCATTTTTTGGCATGAAGCAAACTGAGGTCTATGCTTGCTCGTTCACTTTTACTATTGTTGTGTTTCTCCTAAAGCGCATTTTAATTAAGCCCAGTTTCCCCAAGAAACAATCAATCATTTCTCACAATGTGTATCTAATAAGGCAGTCCTACCTAGAGTCTAATGTGTGTGGCTACTCTCTTTTGTTTCTGTGGTTCATTCATTCTTTCAGGAGGAATTAATTGTTTTCGGCATGTGACCATGTTTTAAGGGTTTACTTTAGTGATGGAGCTTTAGAAATATGGGACTTGAAGTCAGGATTGTAGGAAAAGAGGTCTTTGAGGTCTGTCAGTCACAGTAACAAAGCCTAACAAACAAAAACGAGGTCGTGTTGATCACCATCATGCCAAAAAATCTGCATTTTTTGGTTCCTGTACACAGTATGATATCATGATGCAACATTAGTTTCCATGTAGGAATATGAGGCAGGATCACCGAGATGTTGAAGGAGAACTGGAAAGAAAAAACATCCAGTAAGGAGGCAGCTGACAATAACGACCTCCAGCTTATTCCAACCGACACACAGTGAACGCACATAGTCATATCTATTGTGTGGCAGCACAGTGTGTCCTCTGAACTGCGTAATGGATCGTGTCAAGAAAAAAAGGGTCAGCTGTCCTGCAGTGAGGTTTCCTAACTGCTGTGCAGGCCGACTCAATCAGTCGAAGGTCGGAGGTTTCTCATGAGGCTGCTGCCAGCAAGATGGATGATGTGCAGTATGTGGAGCTCGATTGGTGGATGTGGTTCTGGATGGAGTTGATAGTGATTGTTGAGCAATTAGGCTTTTTTGTATTGATCTCATTCAATAGTAGCAGGAAAAAGATTAAACTTAAATATCCTTTTGTCATAGCTGTTTGGCCCTGTTTTGAATATAAATGTCTTAAATGTATCCATTCATTTGAATCATGCATGTTTATTATAACATTACATCAATATTTCTTTCTTACATTGGCTCCATCTTTGGTGCTACAGCTGTCATCGGTGTGGCGTCGCTGCGCTCTGCATTTCCCTCAGATCACTTGTCAGTCCAAGTGTGCCCTGAAGTGTGGAGTCTTTTTGTTCGGATTTCCTGTTGACGAAGCTTAAGTATGTGTTAGAATCGTTTTTTTTTGTTTTTGTCAATTTAGCGCTGACTCAGTCCCTCTGTTTATTACAGAAAAATAAGTGCTGCTTCTCTCAAAGGATGCCTGGGAAAATCTCCTTAAAAGGAGCTTCTGAGAACAGCCAATGAAAAAGCTTTCATGAGCAGGATATGTTAACACACCACATAACGTCTCTACACAGTGAAACTATATTTACTGAAATGAAAATAGCAAAGTTTGACTTTACTACTATAAAGGTAACACACCCCACTCTGCTGACCGTGTGACAGTCTCATCTTGCAGTTGACAGGACTATAGTAGTGAGTGAGTGCAGCATACCTTTCTCCTGAGGTCAGCCAGGCCAGGTGACAGACAGGCAGCCAGACAAACTGGACACACAAACTGACAGGGAGCAGCAGTCGGAAACACAAACACCCCCGGGTGTTATTTTGGGTCCATGATTCACTCCTATTGGGCGTCCCACTGGATTCCAGATGAAAGCTTCCACCACAGTGAGTTTTGACACAGCTGTTGGCCTATTAATGACCTGACAATGTATGCGATTACACACACACACAGACGCACACAGACACACACAGACAAACACAGACAAACACAAAATGGAGCATTAGAGAAGCACAAACGAAGACGCACAAATCAGCAGAGCGCCAGTCCTCGTATCACGCTGTCTCTTTCTGTTTTTCTTATGCATACACCCATGCCTACCATGCGTACACAAACACACACACACACAACGCACACACACACACACACTATTTCAGCCTATTCGAGCAGTCACACATCAGGCTGTGATCTCCTCTGATCAGAGGGGCTTGAGGATTTTATTGTCACTGTCGCTGTGTGTGTGCACACACATGCATGTGTATGTGATGTCCCACATGCATGACTGCTGGCGCTGCGGGCTCAGCCTAATCTTTCTGATGCCCACTGGAGTGTGAAGCTCCTCTGTCCGAGAATGTGTTTCCATTCGCCCATCTCTTTACATCCGGCGGCCTGAGGGCTCCGAGACGAGGATGTCTTCTCTTGGTGTCACTGCACATTGGTCATTGGATTTTTGTGGCTTTAGAGGAGAGCTCCTTCTCACTGTCCGATTCATGATCACAGTATTCACTTAAATCTGCAGCATCATTAACAGTCCAACCACATACATATTGCAATACATATTTATTTTCTTTCCTTTGTCAAGGAAGTGACATTTTGTTTATGTTAAGGTTGTCTGTTAGTCAGTAGGATATCTAGTATCCTACTTCCTACTAGTAGCAAACATAGTAGGAAGATTCAACTTAAATTTAGTGCAAAGATGAGCAACATAGGTCTGCAGCTTTCTGATATAAGTTAATAGAGGCAGCACTAATAATCTACAATGTGTATTTTGATGCAGACACACGTCAAGATATCTGACCTCATTTTCATGGAAATCCAACCAGCAATCAACCTCATCGTGGTGCTAGACCAAAAGCCAGGGGAGCACAAAAGTCATTAGGATTAATTTTCTGTGGACAATAAGTGTCTGTACAAAATTTTTATGACAAGCCAACCAATAAATGTTGAGATAGTTCAGTCTGGACCAAAGTGGTTGACCCACTGATCCAGAGTATTTTCTGTTAGTGTGGGCATGTTCTAATGGTTGTCTGGTTTCTTTTAATATGGTAATACAAATGTTCACACAAGCCACCACGGCCATCCAGACTTCAAACAAATAATGGAACTCAGTATAAAGAGCTTTTCCATGTATTATTGAATTGTTCTGAATTTGTAATTATGTGTGTTTGCTTTGTTGCCTCTGATGTCCACAGGTCCGGAGAACATGTTGAAGCCTCCTCTGAGTCTCTTCAGTCATCCCCAGCAGCCTTTCCAACACATGGACTCTCTGCACCAGCTAGGACCCCCGCCAATGGCGCCGACGCAGCCTCTTGGCCCTCCACCCATCTCCCCTGCTCAGGCAATTGGACCCCCAACTATGGCCCCCACCCAGACTCTAGGGCCCCCTCCCATAACTGCTACTCATACATTAAGGCCTCCCCCCATTACTCCACCACACAGCTTAGGCCCCCCTCCAATGGCCCCAGCTCAGCCAATGGGGCCTCCACCAATGCCACACACCTTGGGGCCCCCGCCTGTAGATCACACACAAGCAATAGTGCCTCCAACCATGGACCTCACACAACCCCTGGGGCCCCCACCTCTGAACCCTGCACAAGCACTGGTGCCCCCACCTGTAGTGGCGCCCGGAGTCGGCCGATTCCCCCTCCCTCCCAGTCCCCTCTCATCCCCTCCTGCTACGGGCCCAGACCCTTCACATCTGCCCCCACGGCCCCCAGGACCAGCCCTCATCCCATCCCAGGTGTCCAGCCTCATCCCTGGTCATCTTCCAGGTCAAGCAGCACCAGCCAGCGAGCAGCCCCAGGATGAGGGCTCTCCTCTGGGGGCGGAGGAGCAGGAGGACTCTCTGGGGCTGGAGGAACTGTGTAAACCGCTGTACTGTAAACTCTGCAACGTTACCCTCAACTCCGCTCAGCAGGCACAGGCTCACTACCAGGTCAGCTGAAATACAACAAACAGCACTTTCTGAATATTAAGATGCTGCACATTTATAAACACATAATTCTATCCCCTTATCTGTGTGTTTAGGGGAAGAACCACAGTAAAAAGCTGAGAAATTTCTACGCTGGCAGTCAACAGCCACCAGCCATTCGGATCCCAGAGGTCCTCGATGCGGCTGGACAGACAGCCCTCAGCTCAGGGTCCAGCGACAGTGACGCAGGGAGGCAGGTCAGGCTCAAACTCTGCGACTCAACACCAGCCTACCTAAATATTACAGTTTAGTTTAGGAGATGGGTGTGCTGCTGCTGAATCTGCTGATAGAGGTCGGCTCCCTCTGAGGAGGTGGTAGGGAACTGCAGAGTCACTCTGCTTCATTTGAACAGTGGAAACTCATCATCATCATCATCATCGTCCTCTGACCACTGAACGATTTACTGTGTGTTCTCAGTTTGCACATGATTGAATTTAACGAATAAGCCTTAAAAGAATCATATGATAGGCAACATGACCTGCAAGAGTCTTCTAAATATCTCAAACTAATTTTGAACTCGAGTGTATGGATTTGTGATTTCTTTCCAGAACCAAATACTTTCCTCAGGGTATATTTTCCACTTCAAAATCTCAAAAAATTGTGCGGGGAATTTCTTTTCTTCCTCCCACCAACACTAAACATTTCTTTCTTCTGCTTCTTTGCTGTTTACTCCCTAAGGCCTCCTACCACAAACACTGCATTGCTTTGTCCTGTGTCTGCAGGCGCTGTATAAGGGGGCGACCCGAGTCATCTTGGCCACAGAGAATGACTATTGTAAGCTGTGTGACGCCTCCTTCAGTTCACCGGCAGTCGCACAGGCCCACTACCAGGGCAAGAACCACGCCAAGAAACTACGGCTCGCTGAGGCCCAGCAGAACTCCAGTAACATGTAGGTTTGGGCAATGAAACATTAATGGCTTCATCGTCGTGCTGCTTTGCGCAGCTTTTAACATACAGTTAAAATGAAAAGTGAATTCAATGAGAAACATAGTATTTGTCACAAGATGCAAGTCTTGGACTTGATCAATTGATCAAGTCAAAACCAAGCTGCAGTTTGACAAGAATCACCTAAACTAGCTATGCTGATATTATCTAAGATAATAATACCTGGGATTTATTCGCCTTTGGGAACAAACTGAAGTGATGTTGACTCTGGTTCTGGTTGTTACAGTGAAGGCAGCAGTGAGGCAGCCCCAAGAAGAAACAGGAAAGACGGCAGCGAGTACAGACTGGTGAAAAACCGCCGCAGCCCACAGCTACCTGCCTCCATGCCAGGTAAATTATTAAAACATATATTGAAATTAAAAGTCAATGTATAATTTGGAGTTATTAATCATTACTGTGGTCTGTAGCTAAAAAACACTCAAGTTAGATCAATTCAGGGTCTGAAGTTATTTTAAGTAATGATTAAGCAAGTCAAACAGTTTTTCTATCAGGATATTGTGTGATATTACAGTGTAGCCGTGGAAATGTGGTAGTAGGCAAATAACAGGCTGAACTCCTTCCTCCTCTTCTTCCACCTCAAAATGGTGAGAGAGACTGAAATGGACCAACCTGCAAACATCTGCTCAGTTCCGAGCTGTTAATGATAAGAAACAGCCAAACTGTCATTATACAAATACGCTACAATAGGATTTGAATTTGCAACAACACATTAACCCAACAGTGACCACATTTGTGCAGTTTCCCAGTTATGCCATGATAACTAGCTACTGTTAGCAGCTAAACTAGCCTCGTCACACAATAATAACCATGGTAAATATTATCTGACCATATACAAAGAGTCAGGTCAGAGAAACAATTGTTAAAGGAAACTGTAATGTTCATGTAATCTATACTTGGTCTGATATGTATTCAATAAAACATATCACTTAGGGTTACACTATAGTTTCCGTTGTTCCCTTTAAGGAGTCAGACTCACTTTGCACAGGCAGAATCTACCAGTCCGCACTAAAACTGTCCAGCATGGTGAGCAACTGCACAACTATTTGGCCTCTAGCTGCTTAGACTTTATTTTCCCATCATAAATGTGATATAATCCAGAATTGATCCAGAATATAATAAAAATCAGAAGCAGTTCTTCCATATACTGACGTCAGAATACGTCACAGAAGACTGTCACATAAAGAACATCTGTAATGAAAACAAATTTATTCAGGGGGGTCATGAAAATGTCAGCAACAATTTACTGGCTCGTTCAAGCGCACTCCACCAATAGTTACATTATTTTTAGCAGCCTTTGAGGGCAGCCTTTCTTCGCTGTATCATCGTGTGACACGGTGCAGAAAATCTAAGACACAATGTTGTAAATATTGGATTTATTCACATAAAGCATCATTATTTGATCTCGTGTTTTATGCTTTTTGGAGCACTCACTTATCAATCTGCTCTGATGCTGCAGGAAAGCTCACACAGATCTGCACCCCTGTATCACTGAGTTTAACATGGATACATATATTTTTACAAGTGACCTAAAGGTTAGCAGATAAGTGTGCGTGTGTGTGTGTGTGTAAACAGATACAGACCAGGTAATGTCAGACTTTCTGCTGACGTCAAACAACCATCTCTGTCTCGTCGTGTTTCATTCTGTCTCTCTCTTTGCACAGCGAAAACATTGGCCCCTCATCTCGGTATAAAACAGGATAAATCATACAGCTGAGCCAATTCCTTTCCTCTCTCACTCTCTTGTCTCACACACACACACACACACACACACACACACACACACTTGAACGCACACGCCACGACGTTCTGCTGATTTAATCAGTTTTCTTGATGGACAAACCCCAGAATAGCTGCACTCTCTCCTGCGGCTGCTTCTCGCTGTCTTTTTATCTCGCTCCCTATCTCCTTCTCATTTTTCTGCCGTGTTAACAGACACACAATCGACTAATGCTCTTTTTCCAATGACCCACCTGGATGACTTTCCGCACACTGTGGTGTGACACACATGTCAGTGATACATCAGGTTATGATTAAATGATGCTGATCTATATTCAGAATCGGTTGTGAAGTGTAGCTTTGGGTGTGTCCGCCGCCTCAGATCAGTCATGCTAGCAGCTCTATAGACTTAGGCACAGCAGTATTTTGAGCTAAAGGCTAACATTAGCATGCTAACATGCTCCCATTAACAGTGTTAACACTTGAATATGAATCAGGTATAATTATTATCATGTTCATCACTTGCATGTTAGCATGAAGTTGCTAGTTAGCAGTGAACACAACATGCAGCTGAGGCTTTTGATAATGTCAGTAGTTTTGCAGGTGTTTGGTCATAATTGACAAATTCAGTTTTGGCCTTGTGGTACCAGATGAAAAGTCAGATGAACTGTGAGTTACTATAATTCATCCTGTCAGTCCATGAGTTGTCGAAAACATTTGACTCAAATCCACAGATGTGGACCTAACGGTGGCACTACAGCGAACAAAGTTTCATGGCAATCCATCCAGTGGTTGCTGGACCAAGGTGGTGGATCAATGGATATTTGCTGGTTCTAGTTTCTCAAATGTGAGGATTTTGGGCCGGGCAAAACAAGAAATTTTAAACATGTAACCTTGGTTGGGATGCAGATTTTTCACAGTCACAGTTTCCTGACTAGATTATTAAAGGATGAATGAAGACAGATGATTGATGATAAAAAACAATGGTCTGTTGTAGCCCATCAGCTCATATAATCTTTACCAGTCCCACATCAGAGCATCTTTCCAGCTGTCATGATAGATAAATCTGATATGAATCAGCATCTTAACATGTAGTTATATTATACGTAACTTCTTCTCTCTCTCCCGTCCGTCGTCTCTCGTCTTTCTCCCTCCAGGGCCGTACTACAACCCGAGACCACGGCAGCGCATCCCCAGGGATTTGGCCATGTGTGTGACTCCCAGCGGACAGTTCTACTGCTCCATGTGCAACTGTGGAGCCGAGCAGGAGACGGACTTCAGGCAGCATCTGGAGAGCAAGCAGCACAAAGCTAAAGTGTCGGAGTTAAGATACCGCCACGAGATGGAGAACCTCGGCTACAGCTAAGGGGACACGTGAGGAGAGGGAGGGGTGAGAGAATAGAGTGAGACAGAATAGGTGGGGAGATGATACAAGACCAAAGTGCAGGAGAGCAAATACTGCCCCGTGTTTGAGGGGCATATTTATTCAAAAGCATCAGCCCAAATGGCCTCAAGATCTTGTTGCAATTCATTTGATATATGGATCGAACACTTGGCCTAATGCTCAACCATATGAAGCTATAACTAAATTTGAATCTGTTTGATGTTGGTATTACTCTTATTTTGAAAGTGAGTCTTTAGAAACAAACCAGGCCGCAACATGTATACGGGGAACAGGAACCGTGCATTCGAGAAAATGGTGGATTTTTGATGCAGAGCTTTTGAGCCACAATCTTTAAATTGCTTTGAGTGGGTAGCAATTCTGACATGATACAAGCAAAAGAAAATGAATTGCAAGTAAATCTTGAGCTTGTTCGAGCTACAGACAGAGGACTAGTGGTGCACAGGGATCCACGAAAAGATAAGGACATGCAGAGAGAGAATGCAAAATAGAGAGGCATTGGTAGCAGACATAAAAGGCAGGAAACAAGCATAGAGGCAAACACTTAAGGTCAGAACGAGTCTCGTTCTTGGGAAAACAATCACTGAGGACTTTAAATTTGAGACTTGTTTTTCAGTTCTTGTGTGTGACTCAGCCCCACAGCCTTTTTGGTTTTTTTTTTACAGGCCCTGCAGCAGGGACCACTTTGTGACCACAGGGCACAAAAGAGCAAATTCAACATCTTTATAACATAATACAGGAAATAAAATCTAAAGTGCTATTTGCTAATTGAAAAAAAACAAAGCACAATGAACATCATCTGGTAGAAACAGTGTTACACAAGTCTGTTAGCCTTAGCCAACCTCTTACCGGTCCTTTGATGTGTATCAGGCTAAAGGCTAAGCCCTGGCTAGCCTTGTTTGTGCCTTTAGTGGGAATAAGGCTAAAGAGTAAGCTTTGGCTGGCCATTTGGCAATATAGCAGAAACCAATCTACAGTATTGATTGGGTTTTTCTATATCCTGTGTCATCTTTCTTCTTGTAATAAATCCACACAAATCTTATGTAAATATCTTCAAATTAATATACATTATAGATGTAAATATAAGTATAATATACATGAATACTGTTGATTCTTTGGTTAATGTCAGCCTAGCATATATTGTAAATACTCATAATCTATTTAACAATTATCAGGAATCTCGTACAAAGTGTGCACTGACTGAATGTCGACCTGTCAGCCCTGTATGTTTGTGTGTGGATTTAACTGTAGGCCCTCCATGCCACTGTGGGCGGTGCCTTTGTTCGTTGGTAAAGTAACTCTGGTACCATTCGTCTGTAGTTAAAAGCTGCTAGTCTCATCATTTCTGACTGTGCAGGAGCACCACATGCCAGGGGAGGCTGCTTCTGAAGCTGAAACCTCTTTACAAGCCGAATCTTTGTCTTGACAAACAGCCAAGCTGGCACTGTGAGGAAGAAATGCTCAAACACGCTGGAAACTCACAGTGACGCGCGCAGCCGAAAGCATTTAACTCCAAACTTCTAATTAGTTTGCAAATTGCAAACACAGAGCTTATGGATGTTTCTGGTTGTAAGACATATCAATTAACTGTCCCAGCTTGATTCAACCCAGAGGGGATGTAACCAGGTTTTACTGCGTGTATAAGTGAAACGTCCGTGAAGGAGTGACATGGATTCTGTCTGGATATGCAGACAGATCTGTTTTTCTTTTTTTTTCTTTTTTACCCTGGATGACCCAGGTCCAGCTGTTTTTCAGTGTCTCACCCATCCTGAAAAGATCAGTTATGTAATTTGAATCAAATTTGATTTTCTGTGTCTGTTTATTTGAGTTTCTGTTCCAGGTCAGTGGTGCTGAGCTGAAGCTACATAGTACACGCTTCAAATGAGTAAAAGTGTGTACTGTGCCTTTAACTCAATGGCATTTGAAGATAACACTAATAGAGAATTTAAAAAACCCCTACATATTTATATTTGTCTTTTAAATAGTTATTTATAGATCGATGTTTCTTTAATGCTTTAAATACACAAAAAAATGATTTATGCCTCATCTTATGTAGCGGTTAGAAGTATTTTCCATCTCATTTTTCAGATGCCAACATGTTTCACCTATACAACATACAAGAATAGAGTAGATGTGTCATTCCTGTTTCACTTTAAATTTCTAACTTTTCCAACAGAGAAGCAGTGCACGCACACATACACACATGCACACACACACACACACACCCACATAATTCAATCAGTCAAAGGCCTGATCAGGTGACACACAGAGATGTGCTACAAAGTGAAATGAAAGCAGCATCCTGGCTTTCTCTGTGGTTGGTTTGCTTAGCTGTGGGGAGAGGCAGCTGTTTACATCGTATATGTGTCTCTAGAGCACAAACACACACCTGATCACACACATGAGGACACTCAGGAGAATAGCACTGTGAGGTAGTACTGTGGTGTTCAGGGATTTAGGGGGGGGGGGGGGGCAGAGATAGAGAGACAAACAAAAAATAGAAAATAAAATGCTTGGCTGTTTTGTTAGCCCACTGTGCAGTACGGTTTAGTCAGAGCAGAACAAAGAGGAGCTGATGAAAGCGGCGCCGTAACCAAAGCTGTGGGTGAGACACAGCTAGTGGAGGAGATCCTTCCGTTAACACAGAGCTGCAGTCTGTTAAAAGCTCCTCCACCTCCTAGAAATAACAGGCTTTGTCTTACATGAAAGCACTGGCAGCATAACCTTTTATTATGTTGACAGGCTCCTGGATTTATCACAAGAGTCACACTCCAGTGCTGCTACTGAACACCTTCAACAAGGGCATGAAATAATAAACTGCAAAGGAAATGGAGGAAATGAGGAGACTGTAGGAAATGAACTGCCTCCTACAGACTTGGCCTTAAGAGGCTTTGAGATACTGTAGACAGCAGTCAGGAAACTATTTCTATTTCTGTTCAGTCAGGTGTTGGGACCTTTTAAAGCAGTGGTTCCCTAATCTTTTTTGGCTGATGACCCCTTAAAATGTGGCGATATTAACTCAAGACCCCTCATCACAGGTTAAGGCCTTAGTGTCAGTCGTGAGTTATGAGCAGCTCAACCAAAGATTGATATTTGTTTGACAGATTCATTTGAACAAGGCTGGGCAAACTGTGCTTTATGTTTTAGTTGTGTCCAAAAGGTGCACACCACAAAGTACAGGGTTGGTTGGATTCTGGGTCTCTGGACAAATAATAAGACTGCCACGTCTGCTGATCGCACTGCACCTAATGGGCACTCGGAGATGAAAGGACACCTACACAATTCACAAAGAAAGGGAGGTGGAGGGTTAATAGAAACCCAATAGAAAATTTCTGCCCTGGGGCCCTCTGGCAGGTTATTTAAAGACTGCATAGGCCCCGAATCCCATACGCAAATGTAATATGTGTACAATCTTTTAATTTCCATATACATATATGTACATATGAAATAAAAACATACATGTAAAATTAGAAATTGGAACAATTTAATATATTGACATATGTCTAGCCCATAGAAAAATAAATATGTATGCTGTGGGATGTATCCATCCCACAGCCTGTCAGTATATGTTGGTATTATATAAAGGAGGGTCCAAAAGTCTGAGACCACTTCCCTAGACATTAAGATTAACTTGAAATTAATAAGAAAAACATACAGAATTTTTATATGGATGTTGTTTTATTAAACTTGCATATATAAATTAAATATATTGTTAAAATAAATGCTGCTTGTTATGCTCATTATGCCATGTTGTATGTTATATGTTAAAAAATTAATCCTAGATATTTTCAATATATGTACATAGGTCGATACAAATATACAAAAATATATATATATTGGTTATATAGAGTATATATAATAATATATCCCCTTAAAGGTGACATACTGTATATGGCAAAATCACTCTTGATGTAGAGATATATTTGTCATATATTACATTTCTGTATGGGAAGATTTGAAATTATCCAAATATTTCAAAGGGGGAGAGGGAAGTTTCAATCTAATGGTGTTTTAAACAAGATTATTTCACTCGATTCAAGGAAATCTTAAACCCAGCAGGCTTTAATCGAAAAGAAATTAAAAAGCCTGAAATAACATAGTAAATGCAATCTGTGGTTAATGGAGTAAAACATGCTGAACCTCCACTCCTTTTATACAAGACTATTTTTGGATGGATCTTGTTGCAGTGAAACACCGTTCTACATCTAAGGATCTTCACTGCACAATGAAAGGCAACAAAATCAAGAAACCACTGTGGTAAATAAAGGCATCTACGGCCAGTAACTGTTCAAAGGTTTAATATTTTGGCAATCAGCACTTTTATTTGCTCTGAAATTGAAAACTGTAAACGGCATTAATCCTTACAAAAGAACTGTTTAGTTGTTGTTTGGTCTGGTTACATGTTGGAATAGCTCAAAGACCCAGGGTTCTGCTTCTGTTTGCTTTGTTTTAACTGTGTTTACTTGTTAGAGACTATAACGGTTGATATTTATAGCATACTGATAATTATTGGTTTCACTGTTATGAACCAATGTTGGTATCTGAATGCTGATGTGTTTCAGCACCATAAATTATAAGTTGAACTTCCGTGCTTTGTTGTAAATGAGAGAGGAGTGTTACATATCGCACCGTGTTGTATCTGGTTTATTTTGTGCATGTCGTTAATAACTGCTGAGATGTTTCTACCATTGAGAAGAAAATATAATAGTGAGGAATCTGCTCAAGACTGTTTTTACGAGGTTTGAATGACTGGTTGGTTTGACTCGTCTGTACGCTGTGCTGAAGCTCCAAAGGGCATTGGATAGAATCACCTATTTTGCACTGAACATTAAAAAAAAACAACTTGGTGTTTATAGAGAAAATGATGCTACCATATGTTGTGTAGTTCAAGTGAACACTTTGCTACCGTTGTCATTATTTGCCATGTTTACAAAAATGAGAAGTTGAAGCTGTTCTGGATGTGTTGCATATTTGTAATTCTGTGTGTTTTATTCACGTGTTACACTGTTGGACTAATCAGACCAGGGTAGATGGGCGACGCTGTGAGGTTAAGTAGAAAATATAATTACTGTAACCTGTGAAATCAGGCACAAAAGATGATTATCCGTGACTGCAATGAAATTAGACACCACTGATAGGGTTTTGGACAAAACAAAGAGAAGATGGAGCTTGTAAAATTATTGCAGCGAGTCTATAAAGTTATGAAAGGACAGAATTTCAGTGTCGACATATGGCTCTAGTTTCATACTTAGCTTACAGGTGTGAGAGTTATATCAACGGCAGCTACACTGGTTTTTAATGTCACTCATTCACAACGTACAGGGTGGGATGGGTTATGCTCGCCTTACATAAAAGCCCATGTATCCTGGTCTGCAGACTGAGTCAGTCTTGTACACTGACAGATTTCAGGACCCCCTCCCCACCGCCACCACCACCACCATCTATTGTCAGGGGCCCCAAACCTCCTAGCAAAGCCCCTGCAGGACAGTAAATATGCTCCTGTTCTCTCTGTGAAAACCTCAGCACACTTTCAGTGCCTCTGAACAACGTTGCCAATATACCACTGACTGACTGAATGGATGACTGATACACTGATATCTGAGGCTGTGAGTGTGTGTGTGTGTGTGTGTGTGTGTGCGTTTTCTGACAGATGAATAAACATGCAGATGATATAAAGAACCAAGCTGAGTTGATGATTATTACAGTAAATGTGTGTCTCGTGTGTGCTGTCCCCCTCGGCTCAGCTCGCACCGCTCTGGGGGAAATAACTGTTCTGTTAGCGGACGCTGTTATTGGCTCACAGGGAGGAGACACTCTACATAGCCTAGTTTCCTCTGCACTGATAACCAGGATTTACTCATTAGTCCTGTTATTACTTCTGCCAAGAAAGCTGTTCTTGTGCCCCTGGTAGTTTCTTTGTGTGTCAGCAGGATATCTCACAAAACAGATTGCCTAAAATGTGTTGTACTGGCCTCATGTTTAAGTTATTAGTTTTTAGTGATGGACCACAAACTTTAATTTCTGCAACTAGATGTTTTTTTTTTTTTTGTAACTATAAAATCAGTGCTTGAATTGGGCCAGCACGCTGCATTATGGAGTAGTGGTGCATTAGATATCTGTTCTTACTCAGTGCTGCCACTATTTAATGAACGTGTGTCGGTAACAAGGGTTTTCACTGTATTTATTATAAGTCTTGTGCAATATAAACCTGTTTCCTACTCAAACCAAAAATGTAAGGACGCAAAAATAAAAGCATAGATTTCTGCTCCACCGTCCAAAATCCTCTGCTCATAAATACTCTGTTCTCAGGGGCATATACATTAATTACTACTAATACTTTATATTACATGGGGCTTTTGTACCTATGATCTTAAATATTCATCAAAATCCATGTCTCTAAATGCTGCAGGTGCATTGCTGCTGATTTAGAATACAATCTTACAATACAATCTTTTTTTTAATGTAGTTTCAAGCACTGAATGAAACTAGAAGATAAACAGACTCAATTACTTACTAGTTGTCTGTACTAAATGTTTAGCCATGCAGCACCAGGCTCATAATGCTGCATCTGTCACTGTGGTCACGAGGACTCAGTAAGAATTTGCCTCAAGCAGACAGTTCAAGTAGATGAGTGACAGCTCAATCCTTCACTCGGACATCAACATGAACACTTCCTGTAGAGCAGATTGGACAAACACACCACTGGGCTGTCATCGCTCTTTGGTTCTTCACTCCAGTGGAATCAGTATCTGAACAGATGTACGGCCAGAAATGTGCCATGCAGCTGCTTAACCATACTGACTTTACAGCATATCTATCATGTTTGCACACAGACACATGTTTGCATTTATTTTGGATGAATATCAAGAGAAAATAGATTATACAGCACTAACAATACACACAACACAGTACATGGAGGGTATGTGGGGGCTGGGTGTGTGTGACTACAGTACTGTACCACATTTGTATTTGCATTTGGCTTTTGTAAGCCTTTATTTGATAGGAAAGTGAAAAGTGACACGGAATGGGACAAAGAGCAGGGGAATGACATTAAGCAAAGAGTCTGGCTGGCCGGGAGTCAAACCAGGGACTCGCTGCTCAGAGAATTTGCACGAACGTGGTATGCACCCTAACCGCTCAGCTGTCAGGTCGCCCTCTCAGAAAAAACATGATGGAAAAGATAAAACCAATGTGTCATTTTGAATATGATCCCAAATCATCTCAGATTTGTAATTACTAGCACTCAATTAATATCATATCAGCAATTTGTTCCATGCCAAGATGATTTCATCAGAAACACCTTCTACTGTGAAGGTCAGAATCTCTGCTGAAAAAGGGCGCGTAGATTCGACACCTGCCTGGACTCAACTGATTCACTGCAGGTGTTTTCTTAGGTCAAATCTTACAGCGAAAATCTGATACACAGTACATTCAGAAAGTATTCACACCCCTTCACTTTTAGCGCATGTTATTTTGTTGTATATTTAACTGTAATGGATAAAATTGCCATTTTTGTCCATTACAGTTAAATATACAACAATTTTTTTTCAAATTCAATAAAAATCAAAAACTAAAATCTTTCGTTTTCAAAAGTATCCAGACCCTTAATTCAGTACTTTGTAGAAACCCCACTGGTAGCAATTACAGCTTCAGTTCTTCAGTTCTCTCTAGAAGCTTTGCACACCTGGATTTGGGCAGTTTATCCCATTTATCCAGGCAGATCCTCTCAAGATCCCTCAGATTGGAAGGAAAGTGTCTGAACAGCTATCGAAATGTGCAAAAAAGTGAAAGGAAGTGAAGACTCTCTGAGGCCTCAGTTCAAGAGATCAGTTAGTTAGTTTGCTGTGCTCTTTCTGGGCTCATCCTTGTTGCACATGTGGCCCCAGTTGATGATTTCACTGCTGGAGTTTTGCCACTGACAAATAATTGTTTTACATGTGGCTACAAGTACATGTAGTTCAGTGTGGATTTGAGAAGCTCTTTAACAGCCACAGGAGTGAAGTCTAAAACTTTAGCAGGAAGGTAACAGATGGTTCTGTGTTGACAGTGGTTTCCACCCTTGTACGTCTGAGCCGTGTACTTAATATTTTGACAATCCCTCCTGAGAAGTATGATCAGCCTGCGTTCAGATTTTTAAGATGAAGTTATGCCGAAGCTCCCTGATAATACAACATGAGTTTAAATCTTGTTAAGATTCATGGGAAGAAGAAGAATCACTGCATTATTTCCTGACATTTTAGAGATGTTATAATTGCAGTGCCGTGGTGCCCAATAGTAAACTCTGTGTGTGCCTTTTCATTTGTACTTTCTGTCTCACGTGTTTCACCAAAAAAGCCTTGACAACCACACACACATGCCCAGTTCCTCAGTTCCAGTCCTCCAGGCCCTGCTAGGGGACCGCGGGTCAGTAAGGCAAACAGTTGTTTAGACATTTATGGGGAAGTGATGACCCCTGTGTGGAAACTGGATTTTTCCTGGAAGAGACACAGGAACACACACACACAAACACACAAACACACACACACACAGACACAAAGAGAGACAACAAGAGAGAGGGCCAGTATTTCTTGGCTTCATATGAGAGACAGCTGTAGCTTTCCAATCATGTCTCAGACAGCCTGGGGACATGCAACATTGGTCTTTGTTCCACTGTTGGGGGGGGCAGGGGGGTTCAAAAACAGGAAGTCAATCAGTGAGGGGAACCAGAATTCCCCATAAACTACCTGCAGGGTGCCCTCTGAAGACAGGTATAATGTGTGCGATTCTGAGGAATAGAGAGTGATTATGCATAAGGTGTAAACGTCACAGGAAGATGAAAGGGTTTAAAAAGTGACTCCCTACGTACTGGAGCTACGATACAGAACAACAGAAAAGCAAACAGCAGCAATTTTGACAATTTTGTCATCTTTTTAAGCAAAATTGGGAAGTTTTTACCATTTTCAGTCTCTCAGATATGAATATTCACTTGTTGTCTTTGTCTTTTATGTCAGTGCATGGAAAAGCTTCAGGTGTTCGACTCTTTGGACAAAACAAAACATTTAAAGACAACATGTGCTCTGGAAACTAACAGTATGATGGACATTTAATTAATCAAAGAAATAATTGGCAGATTGATTAGAAAAGAAAACAATCATCAGTTGCAGACACTAATTCTAAAGGGAAACTTGTAAAGTGACTTCAGAGCTGTTTTTTACTTCCTGTTGTTTAGCGCCATCTACTGGTCATTACAGTAAATGGCACAAGGTGTAATTCTGTGAATGTCCAGTGACAGTAAGATGTTAAATATTTAGTTTTATTATGTACATTTCTGAAAGTTAAACTACATGACATTTGTATGGTCTTTGCTTTTTTTGTATTAACTGACTAAAAATCATTCTGGCCAATCTGAAGCTAAAGACTACAGAGCATCTCATGTTTACAGAGAATAGATTCCTAACTGTGGTGAGATTATAATTGTTTGAGAACATGCTCCATATTATCATGTTTTGTTTTTTACATGTTTGCATGTTGTTTTCATTAAATCAGCACTTATGTGTGTTGTCGTGTCTGCGGATGTCTGTGCACTTAACGTAGCATAACATTCGCATAATGTGTTGACTCTGTTTCCTCCGTGGCCGGTGGCCGGTGGCCGGTGGCTGGTGGTCAGATGGCTGGAGGACTAGGTTCTGTGCTCTAGTAAGCAGGAAGGACTCTCCGCAAAGTGTGTGCCTACATCTGTTGGCAGTCTGGCGAGGCAGACCCAACAGAAACGCTGTTTGCACTGAGAGCATGTCATCACGTTACATCCTCTGTTTTTCTGCAACATAAAGCACAACAACATATGTATTAGACAAGACATTGTTCCAAAACAATCCGAAAAACAGTCACGTAATGGCCCAGCTCTGTCACTTAAATGTAATAAAAATGTGTTTGTTAACACATATTGGTCTGAACTCATGAGTTCAGGTGTATGTGTGCAAATTAGTGCTGATAGATAAATAAATGAATGAATACCTGTATTCTGCAGAAGCAGTGAGGACAATACTTGCTGTTGAACTCCATCCAGTGCGTGCTCAGGCTGTCCTCCAGACTGTCCTCCAGTACCCCGCGGCCGTACCTGCTCTGCAGGAGGAGCCGCCTCTGCTTGCTGCCGCCGGCATAGTCGTCCCACAGAGCCTTCATCCCCTCTGAGACACACACACAGCCAGATGTGGAAAAGTTGAATGCTTTTGTGCATTTTGAGCAGAGAAATCATAAATTAAAAGCACTGACTTATAAATAAGCTTTCAGTGTTCGTTGCTGTCACGACTCATGCTTTATATCTTCAGCTCTTTTCACATTTACAGTTTTACAGTGTTGTCAGTTTTGACACCAACATGAATGGAGCAAAAGTTCAGACATGGAATCAGTGAAACTCAGATCTTATCATTTTTGAACGTATTAAAGGTCCCCTTTAAATAAAACACCAGGGGACTGTTTTCTGAGTGATTGAGTAAAAAAATAAATAATAGAAAATAAATCCTGCAAGGTTGGATGGTGGATCAAGGTGGGCGGAGCTTGGCTGAGAGCGGCGACTGCGTTGTTGTGACATCACAAAGTTACAGTGTGTGCATTTCTCTGTGGACTGATAGTTCCACAGTATTAATATAGAACCTAGACCTGTTTTATGATTTAAAAAAAAAATTTAAACACATGGAAATCTCAGTTTATACCTTAAAAAACTGATATTTATATTATTCTTTAATCTGCCATTTACTGTCTCTTCAAATGATGCAAATTATGTGTTTGATCTAAAAGAAAATCAAACAGTGGAAAATGCACAACTCATTGATCAATCCAAAGATATGAAATGTATGACCAAAGAAATAGCTGAAACTAGGACAAATGACTTAAACTATTACCAGAACAGTAGCATATTAAAGTTTTGTTGATTCTTCTTGAAGAATTTAAAAGCTCCTTGTTTCAGACTTTTTTTGTTGTGGCTAAGAAATTACTGCCACAGCCATGTTGTAATGACTTATGATTGACGTATACTGTAACATTAACACATAATTTGCCAAGACTTTGCCAATTTTAGGGACTATTTTAAGCACAAGACTACACACAAGCACATATACACACATATCCACGCACCTTGTGACTGGGGCAGCTGTGCCTTGCCTTGCTGGAGGTTGTTTTCTATCTTTTTTTTCGTCTGACAGTCATCTGTTCCATGGTAGGTCTTTCTGCAGGTGACACAGAAAGCAAAGCCGCACACAGAGCACATCGCTGCCGTGCTGGACTTCTCCTGAATGACGGCCGAACCACAGGAACGGCGAGGACAGTACACCACATCTGCACGGAAGAGGAGGGGAGAGGAGAAGAGACAGGAATGGTTATTTGACTCCCCAAGAGAAATGACTACTGTATATTCTTTTCTCCGCTCATTCTGCTGTATAAAGGCTTCGAATGGATCTTGTGAGTTTTACAACAATATAAGTAAACACACCAGACATGAGGTCCAGAGTAGACTGCAGCAGGAGACGATCATAGCGGCTGAACAGCTCCTCCCCAACCAGACTTTTCACCTTTAAAAAGAGAAAAAACAGAGACGCAAGGAGGCAAAGAAGTCAGATAATCTAAATGAAAATCCAGGAGATTTCTTTTGCCAAAAATAGTTGGTTGTTTTGTTGAGCTAAAACAAATATGTCAGCCGATGTGAGTTTATTGCAGATATGTTAGCATTGGTGTATACAGTGCATCTGTTTAATGGTAACAAGAAAGTGCATGTCAGAAATGCCCTTGCAGCAACATCACAGTCTGTCCACCTGAAACCACCTGATCTGTTTAATTTTACAGTGGAAAATGTCCCACTCAGGACACACCTGGCCACATCCACAGTGGTGGAAGGTAACTCTGCCATGTTAAGCTACTTTATATTTTTACTCCATCACAGTTATTTTTTATAAATGTATAATTTATATAACAGCTATAATTGACTAATCTCTCCACAGGTTTAAAAAATGAATACCAAACAGATCATCTTACAAAATAAGAGAAATTGTTGTAGTGTAGTAGTTATAATCTGCTCCAGGTCAACCACAATATGCACCATTAAAAGGATACTCACATGTTGATGCACTACTCACTTTTGATACTTCATTCAAGTACAATTTTAAAATGGAAGCTTTTCATTTGTAATGGATTATTTTAGTTTTGTTTTATTTTTGCTTAAATAAGGATCTAAGTAACTCTACAAAAACAAATTAATTAATTCTTGCCCAACATCCAGAAGTCTTAAAATGCAGGAAGACAATTAGAACAGACACAGAGAGACAGACAGAGGAGGGCTGTACCTGTGCAGGCGTGGGGCTGCCCGTGCAGTCTGCCTGAGGACAGGTGACCCCCCGGACGTTCCCCTCTGTTATCTGGAGCTTACAGAACTCAGCGAGACAAGCCTTGCAGAAGATGTGGCCACACACGGGCAGCTGCACGCACTCCGAGCCGAGCCAGCCCACGAAGCACACACCACAGTCCAACACTGTGGTGGCAAACGCTTTCTGTTTCTGGGCTGCATCATAGATCAAGAGCTGGGACAGCAAAGTTTGTGATGGAGTTAAAGAGGGACCAGAGGCGGTTTGCTCTTTATTTTGAAAGGATTCTCCAGGGTGGACTGGCAGAGGAGCAGCTTCTTGTCCACCCGAGGATCCCTGGTGAATCTGATCAGACTCAGAAAGTGGAGGAAGCTTGGATTCGCCTCCTGTTGAAGACAGATCCTTCTGGACGTTAGCCTTAAGCTCAGAGGTTTGCAAGGTCTGATCAGCCTCCTCTGCATCTGAGGCTTGTGCAGTTTGGTTAGAATCATTAGTAGACCCCGAGTTTAGGCCACTCCGGCTGACTTTGCTGACTGCCTGAGAGTCTGTGCTGCTCCCGTCTAAAGTTGGGGGATTCTGGCCATCAGGAAGAATCACTATCGGATGCTGAACTTCCAAGGATGGTGCAGGGTGATCTGAGCCATTACAGCTTTGGACATCTGTGGATCCTGACTTCGGAATATCTTGATTATTCTTTGTTTCTGAGAGTGCAGGGTTGTGCGAGTCCTGGCTGTAGCGCTGAGGGCTGTGCTCGTCAGAGGGCAGCTCCAGGTGAGTACTGATGTCCAGGAACCTGAGGGCATCCTCTCGAAGAAACTGCACCCAGGAGAAGAGCACCACAGCGCCTCCAGTGGCCTGGTAGAGATCAGTGAGCTGAGCGCCCAGTGCAGAGAGCTGTAGGGGGAAAGGGCCAAGACTGTAGACTGATGCAATCTTTATAGATTCTCTACAACCGCTCACACACACGACCCACATTGTTTCTACTGACCTGTGTGTCAGTCAGCCAGCTGCAGGCGAGGGTGAAGGAGGGAGGGGAGGAGGATGGGTAATTCTCAGGGAGTTCAAAGGTCAAGAGCAGAGGTGGAAGGAATGATATCTCATATCGCCTCACCACTTCACCTTCGAGGGAAAAAAAGACAACATGAACGAAGTACGTTACCAGGAGTAACGTACCACACACAAACACTGAACCATGCTCCTCAAGACTGTCTCTTCTATTTCTGTCTTTCTTAATAATGTCTTTAATTACACAGGCCATCATTTATATTTATTTAATGTTAGATAGTTTGCATCGCCTGCCCCTTTAAAATATTCATATTAAATATTAATATGAACTAACAGATGCCACTGTTAGTTCATATTAATTACAACATGCTCTTTTTCTGTAATCGGCTTATTTACCCTCTGTCAGAGACACAGTGAAGTCCGCTGGAAGCTCAACCGACACTCGGATTTCTCCGGCAGGGTTCGACTCATTCCGGACAAACTCCTCCAAACCCAGGATACTGTGGAGAGCGAGCAGCTCGTCTTCCTGGTCCTCCAGGTCGGTGTTCATTCTCCCTGCCTCCAGCACTGTAACTTCCTCCTCACTCTGTCTGTGAGCTCGACGGACTGGGGCTGCAGCTGTTCCTTCCTCTCTGGAGCTCTGTGGCCCGCGGTGAGAGGTGAGAGGTGCTGGGCAGGTCGCGCTGTGCAGTCTGGTCCACGGCTGCCCGACCTGTGTGACGCAAGACCCGGAACACAGCAGCAACAAGGCCAAACATTAGTCATCATGGTTTATTATCAAGCATTTGCGGAAATCATGTTTGACAGCTTTATCTTGGCACAAACAAAGAAAAATATTATTATGTTGTCATGCAGATCTGGGTGAGACATCCAAAAGAAATTATTATTATTATTATTATATATTATTTTATAATATTTATGACACTTTTAAACAGGTGAAACTTTGTGAAGGACCACACAACAGATCTGCATGACTGATGTGTCAGATGGGAAATATGAGAAAATTCAGATCAGGGCCTGTTTATATCAGAATCAGAATCAGTTTTATTGCCAAGTATGTTTCCACATACAAGGAATTTGTGCCGGTGATTGGTGCAGTTGGGGATCAGGGGGGTCAGTGACAGTGGGGCTCTCTAGCCTTGTTGATGAGGCTAATAGCAGATGGGAAGAAGCTATTTTTGTGGCGAGAGGTTTTGGTCCTGAAGGACCGCAGCCTCCTGCCAGAGGGGAGTGTCTCAAACAGTTTGTGTCCAGGGTGGAGGAGTCAGCTACAATCTTCCTTGCACGCCTCAGAGTCCTTGAGGCGTGCAGGTCCTGGAGGGACGGAAGATTGCAGCCAATCACCTTCTCAGCAGAGTGGATGATACGCTGCAGTCTGTTATTGTCCCTCTCCGTGGCAGCAGCGTACCAGATGGTGATGGAGGAGGTGAGGATGGACTCGATGATGGAGGTGTAGAAGTTCACCATCATAGTCCTTGGCAGGTTGAACTTCTCCAGCTGCCTCAGGAAATACATCCTCTGCTGAGCTTTCTTGATGAGGGAGCTCCAGGTCAGTGTTCATACCATGGATGTATTATCAGACCTGGACACCGCAGCCACTTGTTTCCAGGGGCCACTTGTGGTGTTGCAGCGAAAAATCCCCCTGAGGCCCAAAAAGCATTTTTCCCATAGAGCGCAATAGTAAAAGAGAGGCCTGTGAAACTGTGAACAGGACCCCTCCAGCTGTGCACACAGCCCAGTACCAATCTTTCTATTCTACAGCTTTAAGGCATGGGGTTTTAATCTGTGTAAAAGTTTTTCAAAGCTCAGAAAAGTTTTTTTTCTCTGAGTGACGTCACCAATGTCACTCAAGTTAGTATGAAAAGTGAATAAACAGCACAAAGGCAAGTTTTCTTCTACACACATCAAGGTTAACTGATTTTGTGATGTTTTTTTTTTTTTGTCGCATTTATTCGTCACTTCTTACACTTTTTTTCAGGAATGTAATTGTTTTTAATCGATATATTCGCCACATAACTGGATTCACTAAGACGCCCATATGATTTTTCATCACTTCCTCCATCACAGTTTCTTCAGGTGTTTTAATTTAAGTCATTGAGCTTCTGTGTGATAGTTTCTGTGATGTGTGAGCAGCAGTGTCTCCTCCTGATGTGTGTGCACATCCTCCTAAACTTTGATTTATCAGTCAGAAACTGTTGCTGAGTGACTCTCAGTGCTGCACAATGGAGACAACAAACATGTTTACAAGGTCTTTCACCTGCATTTATTTAGGTTTGTTATTCTGAGTTGACTGTGTGTGCAATCACCACTGGAAGTGATCACACACTCATCAACCTCATATCATTGTACAGGCTTTATATCTGAAATGAATTCAAGCTCTTGCTGACTGAGAAGAAGAGTGCGTTTAGGTGAGGGATCCAGGTGGAGCTGCAGAGGAGCAGACTCAGCTGATGGAGATTCACGCCCACAGATCAATTCTTTAAATCATGTGTCTGGTAATTTCCATTGAGTTGTATTGATATAAGACACAGACGGTAAAACAAGCTGCTGCCACTGCCCCAGACAAAGTGATGAGAGACGAGGAAGTGACGTCCTCACTGATGAGATGAGACTGTCTCTCAGCATCTTATCACTTATTGTAAAACATTTAAAAAGCTTTAAATCTCATCTCTGGTCATTTCCTTACAGGGAACAAGCTACAACAAATACTGTCGCTGCAGAGCAGGTTCAGTCTTTGAACATCATCATTTTAGTATGTTGGTAGATGAGTACACACACGAGTATGTGAAAATGAAAATGCAAAATGGAGTACTGCATTTTCTTTTTAAATGATACTTAAATAAAGCGTCCTGTGGGAAGTGGGGTCACATGACTGCTGGGCTGAGGAGCACAGGTGGAGAACTGGGCAGCTCACACAGGTGTCCTGAGTTTTCTTTGTTCTGTGTCCTGAGCTCATTCTGTTTGTCCTTCAGCTGAGCTGCTCTCACCTTTGTTCCTGAGTGAGTCGTTTATTTCATTATATTTCCTCAAGTCATGTGTATTTTGTTGTTCAGTGGTACATTTAATCTCCTTGGTTTGTTCTCCCACCATTATATATTTAAAGCGATTATGTATGAACTGATTTTGATTTAGAATTGTTGAATTGAACTGCACAAATGTTGAACAGAGTTGTTGTAGCTGCTGAATCTCTGAGAAGTGATGTTATTGTTGGAGACACCAGCTGATGCAGAGACGATGTGACAGAAGTTGTGCTTTTGTTAAAATCTTTCACCTCATCCTCTCGGAGGACTGCACAGGGACAGGCAGGTCGCTATATGCAGATTCAGAGCAGAAGACTGTGAAGCCAGGGCTGGGTGATCTCACTTTGGCACATGATCAACTTTTAATATGAATGTACAGACGCCTTCATTAAAGCTGCTATATTTAGAGAGCCCTGGTTAATGTCCAAGGTTAACGCTGCTAACCTGCCCACTGCCACCTGTTAAACAGCTGCTAACCGCGGCCCTTGTTCTGCAGCCTGGTGCATTTGGCTCACAGACTTATATTATATTATTATATTCTTCACCTGAGCAGAACAAGAGCTAATGTCACCAGCCAATGATGACAGTCCTCACAATGTGGGTTACAATTCAAATTTAGTGAAGCAGCGTAATATTGTGGTGGTTATTACTGTATTTTCACTTTCTATTGACTGGGAAAAACAGGAGGCTGTGAGTGAATGAATATACCATGTGAAGAAGCAGGTGAAGCTGACGTACTCTGCTCATTATGTAAATGAAGATCAACAACAGTTACAGCATTAAAAAAATGTGATATAAAAGCCAAAATGTGGCACTGATTCCTACTGGATTAATTTTGTAAATATGTCAATGTAACCATTCAATGTTGGCAATTTCTGTGACAATAACATAGATACAGACACACATTATTACAATACTATTACAGATTGCAAACCTACAGGTATAAATATGCCAAAGGGAAATGACTGTCATCATCATTGAGCCAGATATAAAAAGTTAAGACTCAGAATCAGAGAAAGAAATGGTGTAACAGAAGTGCATCGCAATGTTAGGTAGGCAAAGTTCAATTTTAGTGTTCATCAGTTGCAGCTGTAGTTTTCCTTCAGGTTGACTTGGCTCTCCAAGACCTTCTCTGCCATTCTCAGGGGCTTGGAGAGGCTTTGGGATTTCAACTTGACACTCAAGGGCCTGGGGCCTCTTTGGGATTTTAACGCAAGTCTCTTCTGGATGCCATCAGCAGATGCTGGATTGAGAGAGACAGATAGACAAAGTATTTACATATTCTAATCATCCAAAATCTAAAACCAAGTTTCCCAGATACTGTCCATGATTAATATTTGTCCAAACCATAAATTTATCCTGTAGATATCACAGATTCAAAACACTATGACAAAGTTACACATTGTAATTTTATTAAAAGCTTATTTTGTGATATTTCTGGTCTGAGCCTCTGTGCTGCTGAGGTTGGATTTGGGGGTTGGTTTTGCTGGATTGTAACTGTTGGAAGGAGAGGTCCTGTTTCCCACCTGACACCCGGATACACTCTTGCTTGTGTCTTTCATCCCATGCTTTCATTTTACAGGCCCTGGAGCAGTAGAAGACCTTGTGGCAGCGGTTACAAGCGGTCAGCTTCACGGACACAGAGCGACCACAATGATAGCAGAACTTAAACAATGATATCCTAAGGAAAAAAAAAAATCACACACATAGAGTTGGAAACAGGCTCCTGAGCGATCTGTGTTGCTTTATTTTCTCTCTCAACTCTCGCACTGAAATTTGACTTGAGTTAGCAATGAGTACGACGGGGGATTGAAACAGAGAAGGGACAATATGCAGGTGCCTCATATGAATGTTTGTGTGTGTATACCTGTGGAGGGGCCCGTTTGAGGTAGTGGCACCTGCCTCCGTGTTGCCAAACCTCTCTGCGCTACCTGTACCTGTCAGATTAATACAGTACACATGCACACACACGTATACCCACTATGATTTCCAATCATGCTCAGAAACACAAAACAATAGTCATCTTTCTTTTACCATCAAAGACACAGGTTGTACTGACCATTTAGTGTGAGCTGTTGTTCTCTGTCTAAACTCTCTGTCTCCCAGCGGGCAGCCGTCCGCCTCAGCAGATCTCTCATCAAGCTCTGCAGCTGGCGCCGTTCTTTGAATGCTTCCCTCTCCCGCATGTTCAGAGCGTGGAAGGGAGTGTTAGCAATACGCAAGTCCTGGACAGTAACACACAGACAGCTACTCGTGAAATCATGTAGCAAAGACACAAGGAATCAAAACAGAAACCTACTCAAAGCTTTTTCTTACTACAGCCTCAAAAAGTACTGCGAAGTTGGATCAACACCTCTGACGCAGTCTCAACAACAAATAGACATTACAGTTGTCACAAAGGTAGAACTTAGGTAGGATTTGGTCTTACTGCGGGGCTTTTGTATTGTAATATATTAGACTGTGCAGGTGTACATAATGTAATATAGAGGTAACTCTGTATGGTACAGTATGTGTGTATCTAACTTTTTCAATGCCTGTACAGAATGAATAAAGTTTATTGAATTCAGCTAAATGTACAGAGTGTTCTTACAAACGGCGTTACCTGGTTAAAGGAGTAGTGTGCATAGTCGACTGCGGTTCCCACAACATCGCCCACCATAACTGGCATCAAGATGTCGGCACCAGCCTTGGCCAACACATCCAACTACATCAAAGACACAAATACAAATCACTGAATGACTCAAAATAGTGAGTGAACTTTACGTGGAGATCTAAGCATATTTTCTTTCTTACTATTTAAAAACTGTAATACTGAGGCCTACAACCTTTTCAATAACAGGCTCTGAAAAATAATCTATAGGTGCCTGCATATAGACAAAAAAGTGTAAATGAAAACTGGGAAGATAAGAAGATATGAATGAACTCAAAAATAAACACATTGTCAACACTGTCAATTTATTAGGAAATCACATGTTGGAAATTTAGAAATGTGTGACACTAACAGTTACCAAAAGTCAGCTGCTAAATAATTGTATGTTCTGAAAGACTGCAAAATATTCTTTTGGATTTTTTGTTTTTTTATTTCCAAAAGACAGTTTCATAGGAATGAAATTTCTCTCTTGCCTCTATATTTGTGTGTGTGTGTGTGTTTGCTGTTTTTTCAGGTACCAGCTTAGCTCTGTTGCCACCTAAGTGGTAGTTGATGTTTGCAAGGGCACAGAGGGCGCTGCCCACCCCTGGGCCAAGGGGGATGTTGGGATCTGCGCCTCCTTTCAACAGCTCCTCTGCTGCCTAAGCAGAGAAAAAAGGTTTTGTGCACATGTGTGCAGTATGTGTATATGTGAATCTGTGCGTGTGTGTGGTCTACCAGGTCATTGCCACTTGCTATAGCCAGGGAGAGAGGTGTGTGTCCACTCCAGAGCAGATCTGTGCTGGCTCTGTGGGAGAGCAGAAGGGCCACCACCTTACTGGCATTCTGCAAAAACGCACATAGGTCAATTAAATGGAATATGGAATATCTACATAGCCAAATTATTGCTTTGAATTTTTTCCAGACACGGTGCAAGTCATGCTGTTTAAAGTGAAACAACATATGGTCTGAGCTCTGCATGTTTTTTTTACTTCTAACATGTGTCCTCTGTCGTTCTCTGGCATTGGGTAAATTCAAAATAATCACATCATGTGTGCAACCTGCTTCAGATTTGAACAGTCTTTTAGCATCATGTTTCATATTAGTGATTGTGTGTATTATGTGGTTGTGAGCGTGTAAATGCACAGTGCGTATTGACCTTGTAGTCACTGTCCCTCTGGCAGGCCACATGCAGGGCTGTCCTGCCTCCTTCTTTGAGATGTGGCCTCTCAAGTGTGCTCAGTGGTTCCTGAGCCTTCATGCCAATCTGTAAAAGACCAAGAGTGAAACTCTTTTCAGTTTAACTATCGCCACCAACAATTACTACCAAGGATTCAAACGAAGCTTAATGTGGAAGAACACACACACCCTGTCCGGTTCGTAGATCTCGTCCTGGTCGCCCGCCTGTGCGTCTTGGTCAGTGAGAGCGTGCAGCAGCAGCTCTGTGATTCTGGGACCTGGTGAACCTGGCAGTGCTGCAGCTACATGCAGGGGATAAAGGCCTTTCCTCTACAGAGAGGATGAGAGATTGAGGGGAATTTTATGGTTTATGGAAATGATGGACAGAGGGTTATGTGAGAGAGGGAGGAGCATAATATAGATCATCTCATTTTGTTTTATATGTGTTTATGAATTTTTATTTTGAGATATTGTTCATTTGATTTCAACAAACTTGTAACCCCCCCCTGAATAAACTTTTCCTCTAGAGGAAGCAAAACACTAATTCCTACCTCAGGTGGAAGGGGAATGTCAGTACGAGCTCCACACAGCAGCAGCCTCCTGACGGCCTCAGTGTCAGCTGCCATAACTGCTAGAAAGAGGACAGGCATCGGGACCTTGGATACGTTGGGGTCAGCTCCCCGTTCCAATAACAGCTTCATGGTGTTCAACCGAAGACGGTGTCTGGTCAGAGAGGCACACAACACATAAAACTCCCACAGAGACACACATATGCAAATAAAGCAGGTATCATCAGAACAGAGCAAACAGCACAGGAAAAGAGAACAGAGTGGAACAGAACTGACTCAATTTTCATAGCAGCCATTTTGCGAACAGTCTCCTGTGTGTCAGAGCGCAGAGGAATCCCTGTGCGACTCAGAGCCTCTGCCGAGCGCTGCATCGCTTCCTCTGTGACCTGGATGTTATAGCTGCTGACAGAGCGGGCAGAGTCAAAGGTCTGATTTTGGGTCAGTTCTGTGTCTTTACCCTGCTGCAGACAGACAGATGAGACGGCAACAATGAGTTCAAACAAGTGCCAACTTAAAAACCAGTAAGAGGAAGGGATCTCTGTGCTTTATACCTGAACTACTGCTGCGGCCTTAGCTCTGCATTCCTTCCACTGCACGCTGCCCAGTGTAATATGACCATCCAACACCTGAAGGGAGCGCTCCACACCTCCACTCTCCTCTTTATCCTCTTCATGAATATGCCTCGCTCTCTCCTCTACAACTTCCTCGACCGCCTCGCTCAACTCCACATCCTCCTTTCTTGACTCAACAACACTTTCCTGGCCTTTTCCGTCATTTTCGCTTTCCCACTTTTGATCATGTTCTTCCAGGATCTTTCCTTCCTCGCCTTTGCTCTCTCCCTCATCCTCCCTAAGGCTGTTTTCTTCTGTCTCTCGAACCTCTCCCTCTCTTTGTGTCTCCTTGCTGTCCCCTTCCCTCTCTTCCTCCAGTTGGTGTTCAGTGTCTGCAGGGGTCTCAGGTTCATTGAGGCCGGACCAGCGCTCAGTGGTGAGCTCGCAGTCATTGGACACTTTACTGCTGTGATGTGAGATGTGCTCTGTCAGTTCTTCTTCTGTCCTGAAAAAATACAACAAATAGGAAACTTAAATTAATTCATCAGCTTGTTTGAGTCACAAATCTCTAAATATAACATTTTCATGATGATTATCACTTTGTGATATGCATAACAGGAGATGCAATATAGGTTCTGCTGAATGATATGTGAGAACGGTGGTTAGCTAGATCCCTACTGGTCAGACTGGCTCTGGTTGGTCTGGTTAGTGGTCTGAGGTCTGTCGTGAAGCCCAGGTGTGTCTGTAGTGAAGCCCACTTGGCTGATCTGGGGACTGCTGCCACATGCAGAAGGAGACCTCAAAACCTGATGACACATTGCAGTAGAGGCTGATTCATTTAAATTGCCTGTGCTAAACACAGTTTCATACATATGAACCATGGGTTATGGGAAAACTTTCAGAAACAAGACTAAGAGTCTACTATCATGCTTAGGCACAGTGGTGTCATCATGCTAATGTGCTCACACAGACAATGGTAACATGCTACTCTTAAGCAGACATAATGTTTACCATCTTAATTTAGCTTGTTAGCATGTTAACAGCTGTTGAACGATGGGAATACCTGCAACACTAAAAAAAATATTTTGCAGGTATCAGGTCAAATTTCAAATTTTGACCTGATAATGGTGCTAGAAGATCACTAAAGTCATTAGGCCTTTTTTTGCAAATATGACCTTAGTGTTACTATTGTACCTGTTTGATGCTTTTAATGTAAAGCACTTTGCACCGTTTGCTTTATAAAAAACTTAACTTACTATAAACATCTGCACACAATGTCAGAATCAGAATCAGAATCAGAATCAGAATCAGAATCAGAATCAGAATCAGGTTTATTGCCAAGTATGTTTTCACGTACAAGGAATTTGTTCTAGTGAATGGTGCAGGGCGCACCAAAACACCGAGGCAGCCATCTGCGGCGCCATTTAAAAAGGAGGAATGGGGAAAAACAAGTGGAGAGGAGAGGAGAAAAAATAGAATAGAACCCAAACTATACTCCTGGGGGGGGGGGGGGGGGCATATATAGGCATATATGGAAGGACAATCGTTCCAGTAGTTATTGAGATATTTCAGTGGGGATCAAAGTAGTGGACTAACAGACAGACTGACATTGCCATCCCTCGGGCTGTGCCTCTAGCATGACCAAAAATACATTAAGTTCAGTCTTACTTGAGTTTTGTCAGGTGGTTGAGCCAGAGTGGTGTGCAGAGACTGAAAAGGGTAGTAGAGGACATGGCACACAACCAGGGCTGACATGCCTTCACAGTTCAACTTGTCAATATCAGCACCCATATCCAACAACAGCTGGATCACATCATTATGGCAGTTTACCTGACAGGTGCAAGAAAGACAACAAGCACAAAGCAGTTGGAGAGACAGACATGGAACTAACACCAAATGAAATGAATAAGAGTGAAAAAACTGAATTAACAAACAAAAGGCAAAAGAAATGAATAATGTTGTGTTACTGTGGCAGCGATCAGAGCAGTGTGTCCCTGTGAATCTGCTACATCGGGGTGGACCGAACCAGTCTGGAGGATCTGAGAAACAGCCTGCAGCTCCCCTCGGGAGGCGTGCTCGATCATCTGCTCTGAGCTGACTTCCAAAGGCCCTCTGGGACCAAAGCCTTCCCTGTTCAGGGAGAGAACGGCAGCCACATCCCAGCCCACGTTTTCAGCCTGTAGTCTGAGAGACACGCACATTAATACCGACATGTTAGTCCCCTGCGGTACTGACTGCAGCCATACCTGTGCAGTATGTGTAGGTCTTACAATATGTTTTGGTACCAATGCTCAAACAACACTTTTATGATGAACTGAATGTCCGACCTGTGTTTGTGTATGTGAGCCTGCATTCGGGCCTGTAAGGCCAGAGTGGAGAGTGGGTCTCGTTCATAGCCTTGGTGTGGATTAACATCCGGCTCCCACAGCTCGCCATAAAAGCACTGATCCAACTCTCTCCTTCGGCCGGGGGGCAGCGGCAAGTGGTCGCCATCTGTTGAGTAACTTTCCATGCCATGGGGAAGGATAAAATTCTCATCTGACAGCAGCTCTCTGTCTGTTTGCGCCTGAAGAAGATGTGGAACTAATTGATCTGCTTTGAGTTAAGTCACAAAGTTCATATAATTGTTCATTATAGCATTATATTACCTCAGAGTGTGTCCTGGCTTCTGTGTGTGGACTGCTAGAGAGAGGCGGAGGCTGATAAGGAGAAGAGAGTTGAGTTGGTAAAACATTATTTTGCTTACATTGTCTGGTGGGGGCTGACTATTACAAAGGTTTGATGACAAAATCAAGTGTGAAAAAAAGAAATCAGTGGAGCTAAAAAAAAAAATTATTCTGGTTCTGGACCTACACTCAGGAGGTGTTTTGCATCTTGGCCTGGTCATTGTTTTAAAATCAATAAAACATGATTTGTAACCAAATATTAATGCAGATGTTTGTGTCACTTGCCCTGTGGGTGACACAGTGGTCAGCATGTACCTGAGTCAGCATATCTGTGTTGGCCACTGGGTCCATGTAGGCAGCATATTCTGGAAAGTTCTTCAAGCTAAAGCCCTCTTCTACAGTGGTGCAGAGCTTTAGCAGGCGTTCCCTGAGCCATAGACCCACATCCTGACGGCCATCTGGATAACTAACCACACCTGGACCAAACCTCTGGTCAGCATAGTACAAACCCTGAGAGGAGGGGATAGGTTCTTTTTTATTCACTAGTACTTATAAAGCAAAACAAAAAACCTACCCAAATATCTGCCATCATCCATCCATCCAGTTTACCTGAAAAGTGGCTCCATCAGGGAACAACTGTTGTCCATATCCTTCCTTTCTGTTGAGGTAGAACTTGCCAACGAACTTGTGGCCCGTGGGCCAGCAGTACAGTCCGTCCCCATGCCTGTAGTCTTTGTAGAAAGAGCCCTCATAGTACTGCACAAAGGAGCGGCTTGCTTTATTGACAGTAACTCCAGGAGACAGTGAAAAAATGTCATCATGTTTTACTTAAGTCACAGGACAGACCATACCATGTCGACCATCCTGTTAGTGTCTATTTTTGCAAAAATGTACAGTAAATTCCTAAAAATGGACTCAGCTAGCTCAGTGATGTAAACTGAGATAAATGCTCTGACATACTGAATGTTTATCATTTAGTGGTGGAAGGAATGTGAGTATATTAACTCAACCACTGTGCAGTAAAAAGCTGGGGTACTTTCCATTTTATGCTATTCTATATTTCTACTCCACTAGATTTCAGATTTAATTGTTAACATTTATTTGACAGTTTTACTTTCTAGTTACTTTGCAGATTTAAATTAATATAAAATATAAACAATTAAATTATCATGTTATTATAGACCCACCTTCACCAGCTGAAACAAGTGACTCTCATGCATGAACTCATCAATAATTATAATCCAAAGCAGCCTATGATGTATATTAATCTGAAATGGGCCATTCTGTATAATGAGCGCTTTTACTGTTTTGTTCTTTATACAATTATGAATCTAAAGGGGCTTTTTCACATGAGTTACCTCTCCGTTTCTCCAGGTGTACCTTCCCTTCCCGTGTTTGAACCCGTTCACAAATTCTCCTTCGTATCTGGATCCGTCGGACCACTCCTGAACACCGAGGCCTTCTCGCCTCTCTCCCCCGCTCTGAGCGCCTCTGTGGCCGGGGACCCGTCTCCCTGCCCCCGGCTCCGCACCCGCCTCTCGTCCTCCTCCTCCTCTCTCCACCTCCACACCTCTGCGGGGCGTCGACAGCATTTTAACCGGGGACTAATCTCTCTGAAAGCGACTCACCTGAATCCATTAAGGTGCGGCAGCCATGAGTTTAGAGTTAAGTTAAGGGAAGGAGGAAACACTCAGATTTACACCTTAACCCCGCCGTGACCTCAAGCGCAGGTTGCCATGACAACAGTAGATTCTCACGCATGCGTATACGTCGAAGTCGAAACAGTTCAAAACACTTCACTCTAGTCTCAATTATAATATTTTATTCGCTCTTAACCCTCCTGTTATGTTTTAAAGTTTGAAGGAAAAATAGTTAAAAGTATTTTTCAGTATGAAACGTCTTCTGCTCGCCTTAATGAGTGTAATCAACATATAATATGAAAATGGTTCATCTCACCACCCCCTGCATGTTTATATCAGCATTTAAATGTTATGTCTCAGTGTTATTGTGTTTCATATGTTGGTCTTTCAAAAGCAATGAAGTGGTGAAACATTTTAAAAAAGTTTGAACATGCATTTTTTTTAAATGAAAAACAAGTGAATTATCCTAATTGAACCATCACCTGTTAGAGGTAAGGAACACCACAGCACTAAATATTGATAGAATAGTTAGTAATGGAGTTAGTGATGAAATATTCACAGTGCTTGTTAGGATTCTTTTGGTTTTGGACATCTTTTGGATAATTAAACATGCACTGGGTCGAACTGACCATTGCTGTTCCTGACAAATGAACATAACAGGAGGGTTAAAGTAAATGCAAAGTTCATTTTGTCGACCAGCTTCCTCACAACACACTCAAGTTACTGAGAAAAAAAATCATTTCAAGCATTTATTTGCAGCAGTTTGCAATAATACCGAGTAGTTTGTTTTACAATATTGTAAATTGTGGAGTATTGTAGAGTAATATTAAATATTATATTGAGTAATAGCTTTTGATACATGGTTGATTTACTATAGTGTTTTTTTGACCCCTGGGCAGTTGCACTCTTTGCTTAGTTGGTGATGCAGCCTAAGAAATAAGGGGTTTTCAGATTAGAGCAGCTTTAACAGCAGGTTGCTGATTTATTTATAGATTAGAAATTAAGCATTCACACATTTTGCAGTAGGTTTCTCACAAACAGAGCTTCATCTGTAAAAGTTTGTTAAGGAAGTAGAGTGGGCTAATTGGGAGAGGAGAGTGAAAGGGTCAGAGTGCAGGGTCACCTTGTTAAAGGTAAGTATCCCTCTGTATAGGGCCAGTGAAGCAGGACCACCCTGTGAGTGTGTGCATTCATACAGTGTGTTACCTGACACTTCTTCCTGTAACTGACACTGCTGTGCTCGGTTTCAGCCTATGTTGGGGGAGTTTGGCGGTGGTCGATGATGGAGCTCTTTCTGATAGATATTGCGCCTTTAATATTTCCTACCTCGGATAATTGTTGCTCAAGTGTCATAAAATAGGCCCAAGAAGTAGCCGAAACTTTTAACATGCATTAGTGCAGCTGTGAAAACATGAAAATGATGGAAAGTCTGCAGTGATCCCCACAGTCAGAGCTCCTGCATCCTGTTAACATGCTGCGGCCAGGACCAGTCATCAGACAGGCTGTCATCTCTCTTATTTTATGTATTTATCGTTTTAGGCTACATTACAGCATTTGTTCAGCAGCAATTAGGACATATTCCTGAGACACAACCTCAGTGCTTAATTACCCCCCTTTATTGTAATTATGTTTAGAAAAAAAACATACAGGAGTCAGAATAAAATGTGTATTAAAATAAATCTGCTAATAAAGTTATTGTTTTATTGCTACAGGTGGACAAAAAAATTAATTTGATACAATTCTGATTTAATGCTCAGTGTAAAAGAGCTGCCCTGTCCTCTAGTTTAATAACATCTGATGAGCTCTGAAATGTTCTCCTTCCCACAAACACGATACCTTCAAAAGTATCGTGTTTGTGTGTCTTAAGAATCACAGGAAATCATGTCATGATCTGTGTCCCGCCCTTTGGCTCTGCCATAAATGCAAGCAAAACATTTATTTTGAGGATTTAACTCCCCACAAAACACATTAACGCCCACCCTCCATAACTGTTTTTAACACATCTCTGCTTCAGGTCTGGGGCACCACTATTACTAAAAAAAGTGAAGCTACAGAAATTATTCTTTAACTATCTAACATACAGTTGATATTTTTAACTCCTTCCCTGTCAACAAAGAAGGCAACATTACTGTAGCTTTGACAAATTCTGAACCACGTCATCCATTTATTAGTCAGTTGTTCAATACAGGAAAAAAACAAAATATTCTATGTTAAAAACACTCTGCAAAATTACATTAAGTGTTTATAAACAGCAGCGACTGAAATAGTCAAATAGGGAGAGCAGGGACTCAGTGCTTACATACAAGTATATACATTAGCTTTGTGCTAATTCCCTCCATCCATTCTGTCTCTGACAGTTTGTCAGGTCTGTCAACACGTAACACCACCAGTATTTTCTTAAGGACAAAGGCAAAAGGCAAAGGCAGATTTTTTTTTTTCTTAAAGAACTCTTAGTAGGATGAGGTCGATTTACTTTTAATATGATCTATAATCATCAATGGCAACATCAAGCTATGTATAAACACCATGAGCAGACCACACTCAGCTTTTCAATAAGGAAATCTGCTTAGAAGAGAATTTGTCCTCATACCTACGGCAAATGTGCATTAAGTTTGAAAAGACTATTAAAACATAAAGATGAGTGTAAGGTGAATTCCCTTCAGTCTTCCATTCAGGAAGTCGAGTGCACTATGCAGGGTGATATGAGATGTAGGGAGATGATGTAGGGGTTTGGGGAGGTTGTTAAATGGAGGGTCAGACTTCTCAGGCATTGCTCCTCTCCTCTATTGTGAAAGTCTCCATGGGGCCTTTGCTCAGGGCCTTGATGTCGTCCAGGAGACTGGTGGGGGTCAAAATGTGAGAGGACCCTGGAATCAAAGTATAAAGAACAATTAGGTCCCGAATGAGAGCATAAAACCCTGACATGTTTCTGACCAGCTCCAGCAGTGGGTGCAGCTGGAACAGCTGGAAATAAAAACAGGAAGTGACTGTTCCACAGTATCTGAGCCCCCTTCAGTTTATTTAAATGGCCACAACTCAGTGAGTCGACAAATCAGTCCTATTGCCAACCAGGTTTATTAAGAGCTACAGAGATTTTCCTTCCATATTAACGGAGTACAAACTTACCATGAGATATAAAGTGAAGTCAAAGTGTTGCAAGTACTTCAATGATTGATTGATTTAACCTGTAACCTGCGTAATCTTATATTAATGCTCACCTATGATGACCTCGCAGGATTTGACCGCCTGGGTGACCTCGTAGGCACAGCGCATCTCAGAGTGGCAGATTCCTCCAATAACAAAGATGATGAGACGAGAGCCGCTCCGGCGCTCGTCCTGAGCGCTGGCTTTGTGCTTCTGACGGGCGCTGTGGAGCAGAGCACAGATGGATTCACTAAGATAAATTCAAAAAGGCTGGTGGCTACATGTCCAAATCATGGAGAGAATCCAGAAAATCAACATCCTGGCAAGAAAGACAGGAAACGACTGATGGACAGATAATCAAAACTAAGACTAGATCACAAAAGCAGACAGAGACACTTCAAACATTCCCACAATATCATCCCAATATAAAGCTAGAGCTGAATGCAGTATCACAAATTATCACTGGAGGGCGCTAACTCATCATCCTCTCACTGTCTACATTTGTCTGTAAAATCAAATGGGGACATTCAGTGTGTCCATGTCCCGAGGATTGTTTGTCCTGCATTTTCCTCAGATGTAAATGAAAACACAGCTGCCTATTTCTTTAGTGTAGTTGGTGATATAAAGAATATGAAGATAAAGTAAAAGCCATGTTTAAACTTGGAAAATATGTAGTATGTAACACTTTGATACAAGTGTTGGCTTTCACATAATCTGTGCGTGTTTGATCTTAAGTTTGTGATTGGGATCAACACTTAAAAAAAAAAGGCCAATCAGAACATCTCTAGCAGAATTACATCCAGCAACTTACAGTTCTACTGTGATCAACCACAGAAACCCACCTGACTGCCCCGGAGCCATTCCAGGCAGCAGGACACTCAGACTGGTGGGGCCAGTCTCTGGTGTCCAGTTTGTTCTCCACAGCATCCTGACAAAAATACAAACACATCTTTCATTTATCTGTCATTTGTCTTTTACTTTGACCTTTCATTCTAATGACTTAAAACATCATTTGTGAAACTACCTCAAGTAGAAGACCCACATCACATCATTTACACTGAGCAGAGCTAATCAGCAGAGAAGCAAATAAGATTGTACATAAAAATTAGGGCATACAAATCCAATTTACAAAACAAACTGGTGAGCCACAGATTTAAGATTTTACTTCTCTCTCCTTTTACGTGTTCATCAGGCTTCATTTGTCAACATTTGGAATCTAAGTTCTGTTTAATTACAGAATTACAGAATTGAATTGTACAATTACAGAACTGAGTTTCAGTAAATTGCTGAGTTTAGAAATAACTTAAGTTTATGACCAAGGGTCACTGGAGTATCGCTGCGTCTTGGTTCCTCGTCCACTTCTGAGAACTGGACTTAACAGCAGAGTTTAAAATAATAAAAACATATTATTCCCTCCATGTCTTATGGCTTTCAGCTCATTTAACTTACTGGATTCAAAACAAACAGCCACAAGCAAACTTCATCACAGGACAGAGTGAAAAGGTAAATGAGAGAACCGCATGTTCAATATGATTCTTTTTACAATACAAACTTTAACAAGGCAGCAGGTGACTGTGACATCCTGCCTCTGTGTTCACATAAAATATAATCTCACCTTATTATAAAAACCTCTTACATGGGACACATTTCACGTACAATAAAAGCATTTAAGGATTAGTACAAAGGGAAGCTGCTGAAAGAGAACGATCACCCCAAGGGATCAACACACAAGTGGTGCTTTATTCTGCCTTAGAGATGCTAAGATGCCGTCTTTTACAAATGGATAAAGCAGAACAACAAAACAACACAAACATTCAGTATACTGTAAGTAACACTGCCGATCGGATGACCCGAATCTGATAACCTCCTTTTGTTGTGCTTTCACACTTCTGTTCATCATTTTTCTCACGAATTCCATTCAGAGGGAAGTGGGATAGCACAGTGACCTAGATCCAGCTGCAGGTATGATTTGTAAAAACATAACTTACATTATGTCTGACTCCTCTTCTTTTCCCTTCCTATCCTGCATCCTATCTAGACCCACTTTAAGTCACTGTTTCCTAGCTGCACCCAATCATTTTTTATTCTGGTGTTATGCCACTTCATTCATTAAGGTATCCATAGTAACTACACTTTCTGTTAACCAAAGCAAAAGATAATATTTATTCACAGAGCTGTATGTAACTAAAATTAAAAAAAAAAAGGTATAAATGCTGTTTGATCAAGCAAAAACGGTAACTACTGACAGAATAAATAATCATCCATATATAAAAAAATAATATAATACATATATTATATAGTATGATAATCTCCCTTCACTGACCTCCATCACATCTTTTATGACAGGAGTCCATCTGGAAAGGTTGTACGTCTGCTCCTGGGAACGATCCCGTCTGGTTGGTTTGCGAGAGAAGATACTAGGCTAGAAACAAAAGTACATGAAACAATAAGCAGGACTGAGTTAGGGCTCATGATAGAACAAGATGAGAACACGATGACACAAAGGATTAAAAAAAAAAAAACTCATCATCATCAATAGCAATCAAACACATCAAAACCATCAATCTTTTCCTCTTCTCCACATACCGATGTGATGATAGGGACGCCCAGTTCTTTCCAGTTCAAGATAAATTCTCGTTCATCCTCAATCTTTACGTGTTGGATGAGTTTGTTCAAGTTCTCATCTGTTGTTCCTGTTTGCACACATTCAACAAACAAACCAGTGAGAGAATCTACAATCGTTTATTAGGGCTGTATCATCTTAGTCCAATAACTGGCCACGAGAATCTTGGATCGTGGGAAATTCTAGATTTTAGGTTCATTTTACAGTTGTTTTTGAAAGGAATTCACTATTAATCTAAACTTGAAAAGTTTAGTCACAAGAGGATGTCTTGATGAAAGGACACCTCCACAATTTATACCCTGGCTGACTGACTGAGTCTCACTGCAGTAGTGCTCTGTGTCTCTCTGATAGTCTGCACTCTGAGTGGTCCCTGGGAATATATCCCTACAAAGCAAAGACTACATAATAGCCTGTTAATGCACAGACAGTGAAAGGGGACCAGTCTGCTGTACCATTGAGGCTGAAGATGTAGAGCAGCACAGCTCTGATCTTGTCGTGGGTGCTGTATGGGTGGAGCAGCACAGGCAGCAGGGTCCTCATGGGATCTTTAACCTTCACTCCTTCCATGTCTGCCCCGACTGCAAGGTCCTACATGGAGTAAAAAAAACATAGTTTAACTTTGAAAACTATCACACTTCTATCGAGTCTCTCCTTAGAGGGTCAGAGGTCAAACTGGAAATTATGTATTGCTAAACTCGTCAGTGCTTGCAGTTATGAAGCTTTTTACCTGTAAAATGTGAGCATTACTCAATAAACAACTGCCCACTCACTGACTTACTCAGTGAGTGGTAAAAATTATTGGCACCACCAAAAACAGACAACGGACCTGTTCAGCTTTGCAGAGTTTCTCCACGTTGTTCGAGTATTGCTGCATACAGTCCTCAGCCAGCTGCAGATGAATGGTTTTCTAGAATTCAAACGCAGAGAAAGGTGAAATACAGTGTGACCAGAATGATGTCTACTTATTGTCACCAGAGTTTCAAAATGATTCACTAAAATGATAAACAAAGACACCTATCACAGAAAGCAGAAGTTATAACTTGCTGCTAAAAACATGCTTAAGTCAAGCACACTTGATGACAGGCTTTTAAAGCACCACGCCCAACCACAACATAATGATCACTTAGCTCTATAATTACTACAAGGAAGCAAATAATATTAGAGTTAGATTACATATTGCATATGTCCTTATGTTGTGGCATGTCAGATCCCAAATGTTGCCCCTGAAAAAAATGTTGCCCATTCAACCCTGTGGTTACAAGTGGTTGCAAGGTCTTAGAGATATTGACACGTCATACCTCTGCCATCTGTTTACGGAATGCAGGCATCTTCTTCATCATTTGGGCCAAATTACTTATTGTGATCTAGAAGGAAAATGAAATGAAGTGATTGCTCAAGGAATTCATTTTTAATATACACATGAATACACAGTTCTAGAGATCATGGCAACACATAAGCACTGTACCTTCCCATCTGGCTGTTTCTTGCTAGCAGATATTTCCTTCATCATTTTGGGAATTTGTCTATTGTTAAGTTTAAAAACAAAATAAAAAAGGGTCATTGTTGGGGTGAGGAAGACAAGAAGGGGACACACCCATTCCTCAGATATTACACACTTACTCTGAGACCTCAGCAATGTGCTTGTGCCTCAGCTTCACCCAAAGCATGTCGTCCTCATTCAGCAGGGCCTGCTTCTCTGCGCCATCTTTAGACTTGTACCTGACCACAAAAATAACCAGATAAAGTGTATTGTCTACATTTGAAAAACAGTTTGTCGGTCATATGGGTATATTATGTATAAGCGTGAATATAGTGAAATAGAGTGAGAAAAGCTTGTAAAAAAATTACTTGTAGGTGTCGTAATGGATATCAATAAGGTCATAGGCCATGGCCTGGTAGGTGAGCTCGTGCAGGATGGGGCTGACGGGGTCAAAACCTCTCTCCACTATCAGCAGCTGGGCCTGGGTCTTTCCCTGGTGATAGGAGGAAATATACAAATAAAAACATGAAATATAACAATGCATTTTTTTCATAAAATCTTGACAGTGACCTTTGTCCTCACTTTCTGCAATACTACTCAGCAGCTACCAAGCAACTGCAAACTTTTCCCTTTTCAAATTTCTAGTGAAGGGCAACAACACTTTAATCCGCTTGAGGCAAAAGAGGGAATAGTTTTGTCTTTTACACGATACCTTCTGATAAGCTGACAGTGGGGGATAAAAACCCTGTATTTCCATGTTTCCATTTACTCCTTGGTCTAAGACCTTGTTTATTCTGTCAACATTCATTGTTCAGCAGGAGTCTCACCTTTTTCTTGCCACTGTCATCCAGCTCGTAGTGTACGGCCAGTTTGCTGTCCACCAGCTCTGCCAGGGTCTTGGCGTTCTCCATGTTGCTGTCTCTAGTTATGATATAAATCACTTTCCATGAGTTATCACAGTCACATTAATACATAGAGGTTGCACTGATACCAGTGTTAGTTAATAAAGCTCTTGTAAGATACCAGACATCAAACTGGCTTTGGAGAAAAACGCTGATTATCCTAGACAGAGTGTTTTCACTTTGTGCCGATGAAGCAAATTTTAATGAACAAAACTTGCTTGTACCAAGGAAATAAATGCATGAAAATTTAACCTGTTCATGCATGCAAAGGTGAATGCAGAGATATATCCAAAGAAAATCAAATATTATTTAAATAACTAAAGGTTATAGGGCTTTTATTGTTTGAAGTCATACCTGCTCTTCCACCAATCACTTGGTCACAGAGAAAAAAAAAATCTGTACATTAGCTATTTAGGCTAGTAGTGCACTGAGTGCACTATGACCCCCATTAGCCTGGTGGCTTTTTTTTGCAGCCAGATCAAAAAAATTCTTCTTCTCAATCACTTTGGAGCCGACTCTGAGTGAATGTTCAATAAACATTGAATTAGTTAGACTGAGCCGTCTCTGTTAAGTTGGGTGGAATTTATAAAAACTGAGGTGTTTTTTCATATACAGTCTGTGGCGTTTTCTGACAACAATATTAATGCTTTCCAGTCGAGATAGTGTGAAAATATGCACTGCTATCCCCATATTTAAACAACATCTCTCCCCCTTCTCTGTGATATTTTTACTCCACCTTGCATTGTGGCTGAGTAGAACAGGTAGAAACTCATTTAATTCCTGATGAGGTCGGACAACACCTTGTACCAACTAGTTCTTTTGTAGTGTAACCCTGCTCTAAGCAGTTAGGTAACACATTCTATGGTCTCAGTTAAGTTTTTCTCATAAAAGGTCTCACTGTGCTCGGGCGTTGAGGTGTGCTCTAAGCTGAGAAACTAAATCTTCTCTGGCTTACTTCTTGTATCTGATCCCTGGGTACTCATCCAACGTGGCACAGAGTGTGACGAGCTGGTCTGCGAGTGTCTCCAGTGTCTTCTTTTTGTCCTGACTGTTTGGACTGTAGATGCTTTTGAAAGCCCTCGGATTTTCACATGTGAACACCTGAAAACCGTTTAACACACCAGTGTAAAAAAAAAAAAAAAAATCACAAAAAACTATTGTTTAAGTGAACAATGTGCATGTAATCAAATAATAAAGCAGCATGTGGATCTTTTTAGTCTCTAATAATGTTCTGACTCCAGAATTGAATGCCTACATGTTAGCAGACATAAATAGGAATTTTAATTTGTAAAAATCTCAAAGAAAACGGCTAGTTACTAGGAAAATATTAATTTTGTAAAATTATTACACCACAGCTTAAAACAGCCAACACCCATTAAAGGTCCTCCCAGCAACAACATGTCTTTCAGGGGAATTTTCCCTCAGTTAACAAGTGAGCACAGAATCTGCACATAAAGAGGAAATGGAGCATTTCAAAAGAACCTAAAAGAACACACACTGCAACCACTCACTTGAGCCTCCTGTGGCATGAAGGAGATGTTGATTTCCTTACACACGCGTATGTATTTTGCACAGTGCAGCTTCATATTGTTGAACAGGTCGTCAGGACAGTCTATGGGACCAAAATATTTTTAGTTTGCATATAAACTACCAAAAAAAACCCAAATAAAAAACTATAAATATCATGTTGATCATGTTAGTTAAAAAGGCTTTCTGTTACTTACAGTCAGTGAAATAAACATATGCTGCTTTATACTTGGGTTTGTGCTTGAAATCCGCAATAAAGGCGTCGACACACTATAAAATGAAAGGTAATTTCAGAAATTACAACAGAAAACAGTTTTGCTGAAGTGAAACTGTAAACACCATCAGAATAAACAACAGTTTTAAAGAAATGAAAAAACCCAGATCCAAATGCAAGATGACAGTTACAGGAGTATAATGACTAACCTTTGCGGTTGGTGACATGAAGTAGATGGCCTTCATTTCTAGGACAGGCTCTCTGCTTTTGAACAGATCCTCCACAACTAGATATTTAAAACAACATGTTTACTTTGACAGAGTAGCTGCAGACATCCACACAGAGTCATCAGTTATTCAGCCTTTTACCAGTATGATGTAAAAATAAGTGCTTCACTGTTATGGAAACGTGGCCTACTTGTTATTTTCTCTGTCATCAGATCGGACATTTTGCAGCATGATGAGAGAAGCTTGGTGGTGAAAGGATCCAGAATCAATATCTGTGAAGAAGATACATCAGTAGCAGTCAGTCAAATCTTGTATTACACTGGAATTTGCTGCTGGGCTATAGAGCTCCATATTAAAAGAAACAGCACTGTCAAACTGAGAAATTATAAATTCTGTTTGGAGTCACAGTGCATCAGTCAAATCAATCATGAAAAAAAGGTGGATCTTTAATGTGGAAACTGTCCATGCAATTAAAATCACAGGACGCTGCACTGAGGGTTGTCCTACCTTCCATATTTCAGATTTCCTGCAGTCTGTAATAATTGTGTCTTTTATTCCTGTAAGTGACACAGAACATGAATCATGAAAAACAACATGACTAAAACCAGGAAAAAAGCTATTGTTACTTTGTGACTAAGTCAGTGCTTAGTAATCCCCTCTTTCAAACTGTATTTACTTCTTTCTGCTTCAGAAATTGTTGTAGCTGGATGTTACCTAATGGCAAAACAACTGAGTGCTATATTATGTTTTCCCTTACTCAAACCTCCACCCAAGTTCTTAACCCCACCCAGTCTTAAACTCATGGCTGGATTAACCTATGATGAACCCCATTATACACTATATTCCCTGTCACACAGAAATCAACCAGTACTGTAGATCTGAAGTTACTAGTTACTTAACTGATTTGTTGGCGGAAAAAAATCAATTGGCAATGAGGTTTGTAATTCATTAATTGTTTGAGAGTGAATATTTTTATATGAAAAACATTCCTCAGACTGGGCTCTGTTCCTAAGTCCCAGCGCGAAACTTAAGTTGAGTGGGTTTTGTCGTCAGGGTCCTGCCTGAGGACCTGAGGCTGACCTAATCAGTGACTTATTTTAAAACATTATCTTTAAAAAAGGCTTTTATTGGACTTTAATACCACTTGAGTTTTTGAGCTGTGCTTTCTTTTTTGTCAGTGATGTGTGTTTCTGTTTCAATCTTTGCTTTCCTCTGTGAAGCACAACGTAAATACACCTTATTATTATCATATTATTATTATTATATCCACTAAACAATCCATTATTTGAGAAAGTTAGTAGTTTTTTGAATAACACGACCTTATTTCTGTGTGTTAACAGACAGAAAAAATGAATGATAAAACACATCTTAACAACAAACGAATTCAACATAATCTAAACAGTAAATTAGGCCTGAAAGTAGATTTCGACAAAGACATTCTGCAAGGCATAGTGTTAGTTAATCCTCCACTTCCTGTTCTGGATTTATTATTTATGTAGACCCAGATGATGAAGTAAAGCCTTGACAAAGAGGACAACGCCAGGGGAAACACAGACGCTGGTTGCAGAGGAAACAGACCTCGACATTAGTTGACGTTAGGTCTGAGTCGGTTTGACAGGAATCGGTGTTGAGCTAAAAGCTAAAAGTGCCACCACCGGTAACATTACGAGACAACAACAGCTCCAGGTGTTAACCCGGGTGTCTTCTGCAGTCACAGTCCCGTCGAGTCTCTCCTTCAAAACACACTTAAAAACTTCCGTTGACGGAAAAACAACTGCAAATGACAAACTGCGTTCACTGTCACTCCAAGATGCAAAGTCACAGAGGAAGAAACTGTCAGTAAAAACAGAACGTAGTTACTTGTTAACCCTTTAACTCGTGAAAACGAGGTGTTACGGCCGTTTCACATGTACAGTAAACTTTCTGTCACTGGGTTGAACTTACTTTTCCAAACAATCCTTTTCAGCCCGTGTTCTGGACCCGCTGCCATCTTTTCTTTTTCCTCCGCGCCTCTTCCTGTCCCGTGTCCTCGGACTCTGACGTCAACCGCGTCAACAAGTACGCGACGGACCGTTGTTGTAGTTTTTTTGTTTGTTTTTGTTTTTAATGCGTATTACGTCTATCTATCTATCTACCTACCTATCTATCTATCTATCTATCTATGAATTAAGAAGAATTAAGAATTAAGTCATTAAAAATAACAAATATCCATGGTAAGTCAGAGATATGAGACAATAAGTCAAAATTATGACAAAATTTAGAGTCTTCGTACTCAAATGTATGGAATAGTCAGGGATGACTCGTACAATTTTATAACTTTTAGTGTTTATAATTGTGTCTCCTAGATGATTTTATGATTTTCACTTAAAGGTTTTTGGTTGTTTTTCTTGTTTTTTTTTCGGCACCTTTAAAAGTTTTTGGGATGTGTGTACCCTACAGCCTGTTTGTATTAAGTGTTTAGTGACATCTGGCACTAATGGGCTTCTAAAATCATGAAAACTAATTACAAATTTTAAAGAATGTATTCAATTCTTCCACACATCAGTGTGAAAAGCAGTGCTCGGTAGGGGAAATCCAATTCTTTTACCAAACCCTGTATTTTTTGCGTCTATGTCATTGAGTATAGAATATCATGCCAGTAGCTACAAAGGTGTTTCCTTCTCATGCTATTCAACCTGCACTTGCCCCAAGTTATACATCTCTGGTTCACTATGATTGGATATTTGCTCCCAGTGGGAGGAGCCAGATGCAGGTATTTTAAGTAACACAGACACCACATATGTTTAAGAAAAAGTAAAACAGTTAAGAGTGAAGCATTAAAACAATCAGAAGCTGCGAACTGTGAGAAAAAGTGAAAGGAGTGTTTCCAAAGACAGACGTGAAGACTGGGCACCATGAAGTGGTTCGGGATTTTTGTTTTGCTGGGCATATACTCACAGGTACAGTAAAGAAATCAAGTTTGTTGTCATCAACAGCTCATTTCAAATTGAGGCACAAACACTTTGTTGAAGAAAGGGAAGAGCACAATGTAATGGAAAAATAGCATTCAAAGTGGTTACCAAGTTAGTAATAACTTTTATATAAATACATAATACTATTGTTAATGATATTTTCTCATCTATATTTGCAGGCTGCAACTGGATCAGGTATTGCATGTTCTCTTTTAACATATATCCCACTGCAGATGTTTTATCACTGTCATATATGATACTGTATTATACTTGTATGTGTAAAACAATCCATGTCTCAGAGCGATAAGCATGTGCCATAATGAGCTCCTTTTCTTTGATCTCTCTCATCAGCTATCCAAGTATCTGTGTTCTCAACAACATCCAAGACTGTAACTCTCAGATGGACCAGGCACTCTGGAGCCAGCTCATACAAGATCTCCGTTGCTCCCAAAAGCTCACCAAGCAACCCCATTGCTTTTGCCCAGTTTGGTCCAAACACGGTGATGGGCTCCATCAACTCTCTGTCCCCACGCATTAACTATGTCTTCACAGTTGAAGCTCTGGACAATTCCCAAACAACACTGAGCACTGCTACTGCTGAGTCCTCAACAGGTGAGCTCTCAACCTGCACTCAATAACAGAATGTCTTACTTATATTTGGTTTTCTATTTCAAAAACAAGATATTTTTTAGTGCATATTCTGGTGTTGTGTGTCTTTTGCTTTGTTTTAAATTACTTATAAAATTTCAATCAATTTACAAAATATAGAAGGAAGTGTGGAAAAAGTTAGAGTGGATCCAGCGTAATAATATAAAGTGTTTTTAAACACCTAAATGTTACTTTAAAAGCTGCAGGCTGGTGGTGGGCAGTTGCCAACATACACTGAGCAGATGACCAGAGAGTAAAGGTAACTTAGATACCAGTAGCCTTCAATTATGAAAATCTCTTAAAAAACAGACATAATGATGATTCTTATTAATTAACCCCTAAATTCTGCTGTCACCGTGGGAGATCATGCGGAGGTCAGTCCTTGCATCCAACTACCAAAATGTTGCTATTTGTAGTTGAATCTTACAATAAGTGTCCTCTTGTTGGGAGTCATTACTGATCTGAACTGACTGTGACTGTCTTTAGCCCCTGAGACGATGGATCCCGTCCAGACAGTGAAGCCAAAGGACAGCAGGACCTTGATGGCGGAGTTCACCTTGATTACGGGAGCGACTCACTACATCATACGCATCCAGGACTCCAGTGGCTTTTTCAGAGAGGACACAGTGTCTTCGTCCCCCACTGAGATTCAGTCCCTCACACCGTACACTGAGTACACGCTCAGCATCATGGCTGTGAACAGTGGGGGCCGCAGCCAGCCGTCTCTTCCTGTGACTGCAAAGACAGGTACTGGTGTTTCTCGCATTATCTTCATTTGTGTGTTGGAGTTTCACATTTGTTCTCTTCCACTGTTGGGGAACAAAACTTCAGAAATGGGGGAAAATAACACCCCAGGGCTGGTTTATGTGTGGAAATGAGTCACACATTCAATAAGAAACACTGAGCACTTTTGTCATCACTCCTCGTGCCCTGCAGAAGTCACTTGATCTGCCTCATTGTCCCATACCAGAGCCTTTATATACGGCTCTGTGAGAGAACGTACATGCATCGTCTATAGAAAAATGCGCTTTCAGTGTTTGTGCAAATCCAGGTTTGTCTTACCCAAGAAATGCATCAGCCTCCCTCAGGGCCTGAAAACTATACCTGACCCTTCTATGTCGAATACACAAAGACCTGACCTCATCGTGAGTACATAGCTGTCACCTCTCACCTCCACTTCTGCCTCCAGGGGAAAATCTGATCCTGATGGACTAAAAAAACATGCAACGAGCAGTTTCACCACTTTTTTTTTTACAGTTTGACAGTATGGATCTGAGAATTTCATCTTATTTCAGGGACAAAGGTCACTTCATATCTCACTCCAAACTCCTCTCCTTTGAGAGTACCTGATCTCGCTCTCTATCTAAAAAATAAATTTAAGCTAAGTCGACATAAGACTCTAATGGTGTCAAATTCATGTTACAGCAGACAAAGAAAAAGTACAAAGAGGTTGGGAAAAGAAATGTCTATTCTACATATAGTTTTTAACTTGCTATGCACATATGTTAAATGTCTGCCCAGTGAGTAAAGGTAAATTTAATATGTTAGATACAATTTTATTTACTTTCCTCTCGTCCACAGTGTTGCCTCCTCCTCAGCTCTCCACCTCCTCTCCTAGCAACGATAGCATCATTATATCCTGGGCCCCCGTTGCTCACGCTGTCCAGTACACCCTGTCTGTATACAAGTTTGGTTCAAACACCAACATGAAGCACAACACCTCTGACACCAATCTGACCATCTCCGGCCTGGATGCTGGCTCACTCTACATCATCAAGGGATTCGCCTGGGACCCTGAGGGCCGAAAGGGAGAGGGCAGTTTGCACATCAACCAGACAACACGTAAGGACGCACTTTGTGTGTGTTTTCAAACTGCACCACATGATGCATCACATCACCAACACAAAGTAAACAAACATCTATTTTCTAAATACCATTAATTCATTCTTTTTCCCATTTTATCATAGAAAGTAGCTTATTGGCTTTGAGCCCCAGGAAAAATGCTTAATTACAGGAAAAGTTCTGCATTTAAAGTTTAACTTTGTGTCATATTAGAAAACTTTGGCGCCTCCTAGTGATAATATCAAAACAGACACATTGAGGATATTGAGCATTAATTGGCTCAGAGCAAATGTAGATTGCACCAGTTTTTTTCAGGATAAAGACACACACCATCAGAGGAAAGGTGCTGCAATTATAAATAAATCTTACACACAGAGGCTCAAAATAAAAGTAAACAAATACTATTTATTCATCGTAGTTTATCACATTATTGCCTACATCTTAAATTGATCAATTCATCCTTACATAGAATACTTTAATAACACAGTGTCTAGATTCACAGTAGTATCAAGTATATAAGACTGTATCTACATATGTTTTTGACCGTGTTGGTGTTTGTGTGTGTTCTGTATGTTTGTCTTTCAACAGGACCTCCAACACCATCTTCTGTCAATGTCTCTGTGGTGATGAGTAACGACGTGGCCGGACTCTCTGTGGCCTGGGAGCTCGATCCAGAGGTTTATGGATCCTTTGAGTATTTTGTGACAAGTGACCACAACCTCACCTGTAATTCCACGTCCACCTCCTGTACCCTGTCTCCAGTGGGCTGTGGAGAGATACACGTTATCCAGGTCACCGCCTCAAACGAGGCCGGGCCCAGCTTCCCCTCCAGCCCCAACGTCTTCATCACCTGTAAGTCGTAGAGCTAATGTGGTTTGTTTGCTGTTATTGTTCTTACCTGATATTGATTTTGACATTAATGTTACACAGATTTGAGTTGGATCAAATGGGGCTGAGAGATGATAGAGACAACAGACACAATAGAAACAGATAGATGATGTTTCCACCAAGGTTTTATTAGATGTGGTGGAAAATCAAAGAGCAGGCGTTTTTCTGGAAAAAGCTCTAGATTAAATGAAGATTTACAGTACTTTTGCATCAGCATGTTGATATACAGTACACTGACTTGTCAGGTGTTTAACTCATTCACATCTGGTTATTTTATCTATTAATTACCAGATATTTCATTATTATTACCCTAGATATTGCTATCATGAAACAAAATTCCACCAAACAGCTAATGATTTTATCCATATGACTCATGCCTGCTACCAAAAATCTTGTTTAGCCTTTAATAGTAAATGTAATAGGTATGAAATAAAAAAACAGCCTTTCAAATGTAGCCAAAAATCTGAGTATTTTAGAGCTCAATTTTACATCAGAGATAATTGCAGTGCACACAGTTAAAGTTACCCTGAGAAGATTTCTTTTTTTACTACTAGTAGCACAATGGGGCAGTGTTTTGACCAGTCTGCAAAATGGTTTTGTTAAGCAGATCTGCAGATATTCAGTTTGAGTGTTGTAATAAATCTATGGATCTCTGGAAACTGCACAGACATAAGATGTGGAAAAAAAAAAGTTCTGCATCTCTAACAGCTGCAGCAGTCTGTGCACAGTTTAGATTTACCTATGAGACAGCCATTAGTTTATTTTACCATCATAGTTTCACTAAATAAATAACCTACCTACCACCTCTTTGTGGTCAAACAAAAAAAAAACATACTACACTTCAGCATCAGCAAAAACAAAGGCAACTCTGAAAGCACCTAAACTCCCTGCTGTCCTGTGCTGTCAGTCCCGTGTCCCCCAGAGTCTCTGGATCTTGTGGAGTCGACAGAAGGAAACTGCACGCTGAGGTGGGACACGGTGCCTCACGCTGACAGCTACGTGGCCTTCATCAAGAGAGGTGATGGTGGCGAAGAGACCTGTAACACCACCAGCAACAACTGTACCTACCACTGCCAGTGTGGCTACACATACCTGATGTCTGTGCTCGCATTCAACCAGGCCGGCGTCAGTCCTCCAGGAAACACTCTCAACTACACCACCTGTAAGTGGCAGCAGAGTTGACATGTTTTATGATTTTCTTCTCTTCCTGTGCATCATAATTTCATGTTTGTGTGTGTTTACCTGTGTATCACCTGCATCTTTCAGTGCCCTGTTGTCCAGAGGGTGTATCCGTCTCCTTGGTGAGCACTGACACGCTGGAGATCACGTGGACAGCTTCACGGGGGGCAGAGCTGTACCAGACTCAGGCTGCGGACAGTTCAGAGGTCATTCTGTGTAACGACACGGCCCCGGTGTGCGCGCTGTCTGACCTCAGCTGTGACAGTGCCTATAGCGTTGTGGTGACACCCTGCAATGAAATCAGCGGATGCAACCGTGCATGCAAAGCTCACACCAGAGACACAGGTAGAAAACTGCTTTACATATGTGCATGTATTCAGCAAATATCCACTTCAGTTAAGTTCTGTTTATCTGTCTTGTACAGTTGCACTGCGGCCAACTACTTTTTTGTTTCCTGAATTTCACATAAAATGATTTAAAAAATGCAGCAAAATCTTTATCCTATTAGAAACTTTGCATTAATTTCAATATGGAGGACAATAGAAATGCTTGACCATATTTATTAAAACACAAATTGTGTCTGAAATAAAACACGTTTGTTTCAAGTTTCATCTCCATTAAAGCTAAAAATATTTCCTCTGTCAGAAGGATTAATTAATAAAAACTTTCACAAAATACTTCATACTGATATGAGGCAAAAACTTGGGGTTATTACATTTTATGTATAAAGTACAACATTAGGAAGAGTCACACACACACTGGCCACTTTGTTAGGTACACCTGTGCAGTCTAATGCATTACAATACAACAGCTCTGCTGTGAATTCTTATTTTTTATTTTTACAAAATAAAGTTCAAAAATGATTGTTTCTATTGACACTGTCAGAAAGGTGGTGATTCTACTTTATGGTTATTACTGAGGTTGTAGAGGGTGATGGTCTGCACTGTATTCAGAGGTGTTTCTGATATTCTGCCCCTCTCATGAATGTAAATGGGATGAACACAACACCATTAGAAACACCTTTCAATATGATGCAGTCCAGGACAACACCACCACTCACTGATGTATATAAAAGCTTCCTTAAAGTAGACCTTGTGGCAGAGCTGTTGTGTTGGATTGCATAAGACTGCACATGTGTGCCTAATAAAGTGACCAGTGAGCTTTGTAAAAAAAAAAAAAAAAAAAAGTGTGGATAATAAAAGCTTGTATGTTTTGTTTAAATAACTGTATGATTGATGTACTGCTTCTTTAAATGACCAGAACTTGATAATTTTGAATGACTGTAATTGCTTTGGATGAACATACTCAGTAAACTCAGTCAGCTTTTAATTACTGCTCTCCTTCGTCTCCCATCAGCTCCCTGCATGCCAATGAATCTGATGCTGAACCCGAAAAACTCCTCCTGTGTCAGTGTCAGCTGGGAGGCGAGCAACAGGGCTGCTACCTACACTGTGAGCGCGATGGGAGATGGCGGCGAACACACCTGCACCACCGCTGGAAACAGCTGTGACATCACTGAGCTTCCCTGTGGCTCCACCTATGAAGTCACCGTCACAGCGAGCAGCGCCGCTGGCCAGAGTTTACCCAGCTACTCTGACTCTCTGGAGACAGGCGAGTAGCCCAAGGTTCACACTGATCCGTTCAATTAAAGAGTGCAGACAAAATGTGTTTTAACCTCCCCTCGCTGCAAAATCTCCTTTAAAAAGCAGTGGGATCAAGTATTATGACTTGTTTTTCTCAATATCTTCGACACTTAAGATCAATTTTATGTCCATCTGGGCCTCCTCCCTGTATTTACACTCCACTTTTAAAGAAAGTCATGCAACATCTGACATGTTCCACTAATCTCTTCCATTCAAGGAACCATTAATAGATTTGCAGCTTTTATTTTGACAGCTTAAGACTTAACTTTTATTTTTTTGATGGTGGGGTTCAAAAATATTTTATTACATTGATTCAGGTACATGGAACATAACATGAAATGTTATTTGACCTATGGTAAACCTATGGATATATGTATGAGGAGTGTAAATAGGCCATTGAAAACCGTTTAATTCAGAAATTGAAGCTGATTTAGACCATTTCTTACAACTTCAGTTATAAACCACATCCTCTCAGGATATAATCCAAATTCAGATGCAGACATTGTTCTTACATAAAAAGAAACATTACAGCCTTAACATCCACATATATCATCTTCTTTTCCAGAACCCTGTTGCCCGGTGAATCTCACAGTGGCTCAGGTGACTCAGGCAATGACCAACGTCTCGTGGTCTCACGCCAAAGGGGCGCGTTCATTCATCACCTCTCTGACATCGCCGCGTGGTCATGCCCGCTGCCACACCGAGGACTCCCACTGCCTCATGGGATGCATCACCTGTGGGACGAACTACACCGTCACCATGGAGGCGTTCAGCCACAGCGGGCGCAGCACCAACTGCACCTATCAGGGCTTCTCGTCCAGTGAGTGAGGATGTTTTCCACCAATGAGAAGGAAGACAGCCCAAAACCAAAAAATGGTTTTTAAGCAGTTAACTTTAAATGACACCTTGTCCTCACAGAATAACAATGCTGGTCATTTTTGAGGGAACAAAGCCACAACAGACACATCACTTGATGACCGCTCTCTCGCCCGTAGGTGCCTGCTGTCCCTCAGGTGTCAAGCTCTACAAGATGGCAGGTAACTCCCTGCGGGTGTACTGGCGCAGCTCTGGCAGCAGCCACGGCTACGTCACAGAGATGGTGGGCAGCAGCAACAACTACACATGCACCGCATCCCCCGGGGAAAACAGCTGTGATGTTGGCAACATCCAGTGCGGGGACATCTATCATGTAGTGGTGGCGCCGCTCACACCAGAGGGCAGCAAAGTGCTGTTCTGCCCCCAGAGACTGTACTCAGGTATGACAGGAATGTCTGGTGAAGACACATATACGTATCTCAATAATAGATATTTCATGATGTTTTATGATACAAATGTGTAATACTACACTTTGGTCGTAAAGAACTTGAACATGGATGACAACATTTTGACCAAATCTGACTTTTTGTTGTGTTTCTGCTCTTGTAGTCACTTGCTCAGACAGCAGCGTTGGCACAGGTGAGTATGTCACCATGTTGAACTTTTATGTAAATTTAGATTTGATTAGACTGGATTAGATTTAACTTTATTGTCAATTCCCATAATACAGGTACCTCGAAATGCAGTATGACATCTAACCAGAAGTGCAGAAAGCAGCAAATGCAGATATATACAGACATATATATATATAAGAATAATATGTATATAATACAGAAACATCATGTAATAGAATGAATAGACTGACTTATTTGATAGTATAAACTTTAGATCACTGAAATCAATGGTTTTCAATACTTTATGAGAGAATATTGTGCAAAACCTTTTAGAAGAGGAGATACCACCTGCAGATAGCTGATTTTTCTAATATCACTTCAATCTGTTCAGTCATTTACAGAGGGAAGAGAAGCGCGGACTAGCATATGGTAAGTAAATATTTAGCTCATGATGAGTGATGGAAATTGACAGTAAAAACCTTGTGGCTGATTTCAGAGAGAAAGTGTGAAGTTTTGTGGAGTTGAAGAAATTACACTTCCTTGGATTATTTTTTTTATGAACAATAAACTGAAAACATATGATTTTATGATGTTTTTGAGGTGAGGTTTTATGAAAACACAATTTTATGTTAAGAAAACACAGACAAGACATAAGGCACATGTTCCATCTTTTTTTTCATGGTTTAAAATAAGAACTGTGAAGTAAGTGTTGTAATTTTAAAACTGTGTCCTTCAGCTGTAGGTTGCTGTCTCCCTCTGCTGACCACACTGAAACTTATTTTATGCTCTGCTCGTATAATATGTCAAATTTGAGTAACTGTCCTACAATAAACGTAAAAATCCAGAAAACTTAAGGTAATATCTGTTGTTTTGTCTTCACAGCTTCTTCACCACAGAAACAACAAACACTTCCAACTTCTTCATCCTCCCCTTCCTCCTGCTTCATCCTTGGTCAAGAAGATGAAGCCAATCTGATAAATAAATGAAAGAACAACTGTTAACCAAGTAAACGTGCCTGTATGTTGGCCATGATATAAAATGATGATAATATAAATGTTTGAGATATTATGAAACTGTCTTTAAATAATGTTCATGCTCAGTATCATGGCCAAGAAAATACATTATTGTGCCCCGACAGACATGATCAAGTACTTACAGTAGAGAAAAACAAGGACAAGTGAAGAACGTTTGTTTGCTGCAGATTATGGTATGAAATTGGTAAAAGTGAAAAGGCTTCTTATGATAAAACACTTTATCCACAAACAAACAAACCTAAATTTACATGCTTTACTGATGAAGTTGTGATGGTCTAATTTTGAGTAATTGCAAATTGATCTTATTCCAAAGTTATTGGATTAAAAAACTACAAATGAATGATCTAATTGACAAAAATCAATAAGCAAGTCAATAGCAGTGTCTGAACAGAACATTTGACATCATACATGAAACCTTTTGGCCCATTTCATTTTAAGAAATATTCATTTGAGAAATTACCAAATTAAAATAAATTTCATAGCTCCAGCCCTAAGTAGGAAGCCTCCTGATGATCTGTGCCTCCAGCTTCTTCAACGTGCTGCTGCTTGTTCTCAGGATGAATTAAACATTTTGGAATATGTGTCACTGTGGTTGTGTGAACCTGACGCATATTTCTGATAATAAAGAAGTTCCCAGCATTGTTTGTGTGTTTTGTGGTTTGTTTTGCACATTGACATAAACTTTACAATATATGACACCAAGCGTTGAAGTCACAGTCACAATGTTTGTGTCAAATCTCCCCTGAGGTATCTGCCATCATTGATCAGTATTTATATATAAGGAAAAATGATTACAAAGGAGATCTCACCTTGTGCACAATCCTGTCCTCACTTCTTTCTCCTATGATGGAAGCAAAGGCCTGGCTGTATGTTTATATTTGACCTTTTGCTTCTCACCTCTGTAATTTATCCTCTCATAACTTTTCTGTCTGCTCAGACATCAGACACCGAGATGGGAAGGCGTTGCCCACTATCACCTGATGCAAGCCTGCTCATGGTTAAGTGAGGAAACAACCAATCAGATTTGAATAAATGACCTGAAATGATTCACAATAAAAAATCTACAGAACTGTCACAGCAAAACCAAACAAACCATTGGGATATTAGCAACACCCCAAATCTCCAAACCTGTGCCTAAACTTAATAGTAATACCCACTGTGGGAAACTGTATAATGCACATACTGTAAAAAAGTATGAAGCAAAGTTATTCAATAGATGTGGGGTATCATTCATTCACATTATTAGGGGGGATCCCTCACAGTTTTCAGTGTTATGGAAGAGTGTTATTAAAAAGATAATGAAGGTAAATACGTTTTTTAGTGTCGTTCTTTCAGGTTCAGTCAGCAAAGTTTACATTCTACCCTTTTTCAATTGCAGTAAATGCAACATACATTATAAATAAATTAAACTTGCGGAATTACACTCATCTATTGAGAAAAACAGTCTATAGTAGAACGTCATCTGCATATTGACTGAAGTGACTTTGTGCCGCCTAATAAATGTATCTTTTAGAGAGCATATGTCAGAGGTCTAAGAATGGAGCCTTGAGGAACGCCATGTTTAATGTTCATACAATCAAAGAAGTCAGACAAGAAACTGGACATTAGTTATTACTGACGTTAAAATCACTTTTTGGTTTGTGCAGTCTAATAACAAGCAGCACCTAAAAAAATCTCTTCATAAAATATATTGAGAGACAATCAAAAGTATTAAAATTCAAGATAAATGTTGCTTGCAGCTTAACCCTTCTTACCATGTCTTCTGAGGACCACTACTATTAAGAAATATATTGAAAACTATTTTATCCCATGTTTGGTGTTTAGACTCTATATAGGAATTTATATGCATATCCTCACCATGATGCAGAGCAAAACGTGTTTCAAAGATTTTACCTATGACAATTATCTTGATCCACACATTGATATTTAGTTCTTACTAGGCATCGGTATACACCTCCCAGAAATGATGACAAAAGTCAAGTCAGCAAGGAGTTTGCTGTTCAGACTGCAGTTTCCTGGAGCTCATGTGAATGACAATATTGAAACACTTATAATAGTAATAATAATAATAATCACATCATTAGCCTTTAAACTGAGCTAATGCAACCCTGATAATTTAAATATGTCTGGTTATTTCAGAGCATTTTTCCTTTAAAGGACTGACATGTAAGATTTAGTGACATCTAGTGGTGAGACTGGAGATCACAACAAACTCAATACCCCTCCCCTCACCCCTCCCTCTCCAAGTTTGTAGGAAGCCCTATTTTGGCCTCCAGGTAATGTAAAAATGCAGAACGCCCCCTCCAGAACCAGTGGCTGGTTTGTCCAATCTGAGCTACTGTAGAAACATGGTGGTGCAACCTATGTAGATGTGAAGGGCTCATTCTAAGCTAATGAAAACGCAACAATTCTTATTTTATGGTGATTATACACTGATGAAAACACAATTATAAATATTATATTCGATTTCTGCCAATGGATCCCCCTAAATCCTACATACTGGTCCTTTAAAACCCACCCAGCCACCACCTTCACAGGGCACCAAATCCTCTGTCACCCTGCCCTTTTTTCACAACACAGGTTTCAGTTGTCCCTCGAAACAAAAAAGGTGTGGTTCTGGTATTATCCTGAGAGCACTGTAAACAGAATAGGTTATCAATAATGATACCGCGGTGGCTCTCAGTGGGGAATAGTTGCCATTCACAGTTAAAACACAGAGCATGACTCAGCCAAAACGATGGCATTTCTTTGAGATCTTGGAGATCTCTCCACCCAAACCTGGAGGTTTTTAGCAGCTTATGTAACATCCCACTGTCGGAAAAACTATCTGGTGAGATTTTTTATATAACATTTCTCTCTGGTGTCCTGACAAGACAGACACATACACATGTATGTAGACAACTTTTTGGATTTTCTTTTTATTGTGTGAAGTCTCTGCTTTCCTTGAAAAATGACAAATACATTTCAAACCTCACTCATTTTCTTTGGTGCTTTTGAACCTGCTTTTGATGAGTTTCTGTCTCCTGAGGGCTTATTGAAGATATCTGACTTGATCTCATACCAATATGGTGAAAGCTATTGTCAAAGAATAATGTGTAATCTGAGCAGATGCCTCTCACATTCAAATTTTTTTTTCTTTTTTTTTGGTTGTGTGAAAATGTTCACAAAATTGCTTTAGAGAAAACTACATTTTTGAGTTTCATCTCAAACATTTTGATCTCAGTGGAGAACCCTTTAAGGCAGGGCTTGGAAGCAGAGGGATGATCCCACTGCAGGTAATTTATTTAATTTAGCCACATGGTCTCAGGAGTAAATTCTGGCATAAATTTCCAATCAGACGCCTCCCTGATGGTATTGAATAAAAATAGAAACATCTAAAGTGCCTAAAACAAAACACTGTAAAGCCCGTGGACTGACCTAACAGACCCATTAACCGCAGCCTCAAAGGCTGTGCTTCACACTGACATTTAGTCATTTCAAAGCAGCCCCAAACTCAGTTGTCAAGCTCATTCAACCCTGTAGAAGTCTTGACCTGAAGAACTCAAATCAGTCTTGACTCGACAGTGCTAGCTTTGAGTTTACTTTTAAGCTAGACAATTTTGCTGCATCATAAATGTCCATCTTCTTTTATTCTCAGAGTCACTCACTCTGTCGATGTTTTGTAATGTGAGAAACTAAGTGAGCACATGGTCTCTACACTTGTGTCTATCTTTTCTAATGACACTGCAGATGAGTCAGCAGCAATAAAAACAACTGCTTATCCCTTCTGTCTTCTAATGTAATGTTTAGGGACAGGTGTGAACAGCATTGTGAATTAAATGACTTGAGAGATTTGGGGACATTGCATCATAAGTGGTTCAATGCCTGTGACCTGTAACAGTGTCTACTTCAGGACAATATCATAAAAATACAATGAAATATCAAGGTGTTCACATCACTTGTCCTTATTCACCATGTTTCAAAATTGCTCTTTTGTTTAAGTGGAGGAGCTAAAGTTTCCTGCCAGGTTTATGGCCCGTATCGACTTTCATGTTGACTTTTTTTTCTAATACATGATGAGGAAGTAGGAGGTGATAGGCTTTTATTCTCCTGTGATAAAAGATCCTTTTCAGCCCAGCATGTAGCCTACATAGAGCCAGCTTCGGGATTCGTCTGTCCAGGAGGAAATTAACTTCATTTTTCATCGAAATCTGTTTACAAAATGGATTCAAACATTGGAAAGCTAACAGTTTAAATAAGATCAAACTTAGTAACAGTCCCAAGGCAGATGTGTTTTGTAAGTACATGCCATTTAGATGAAGTCCCAATTCCCAAGTTTGCATTCTTGACTTTGGTTTCAGTGGCACTTGTCTCTTTTGCTTGGGCGGCCCCTCCCAAGCCTTTATCTCTTTAGTTCAGGTCATTCACTGTGTTCTCATTCACTGTTACAACGATGAAAAAAAAAAAACAGTTAAGGCAGAAACATGTCCATGTGTGGAGTCGCAGCGTGCCTTCAGATTTCTGATATTTACAGTAACTCAGATGGGGGGGAGGGTGGAAAGAGACAGAAACAAAATGTGGACCAATGACTATAGAAAGAAATAAACAATCACAAGTAGACTGCGAGAAAACAAATGGATGAAACATGTAATGTCTGGACTGTTTTTATGCAACACACTGTTGTTCGGGTGACGCTGTGAGTGACGGTGGGTCGTGTTAGTAGGTCAGTAAAGTAATGACATTGCTGCGATAAGATCAATGTTGGTCAGACACCTGTGATCAGTTTGCACTGAATTACATATGTTCAAAGTGGATCATCTTGTACTTTTTCTCTCGAGTCCTTTGTTGTTGTCACCAGTGTTACATTCACTGACCCAGCTCAGACTTTTTTACATTTTATCTGTGTTTGATCTGAAGCTCGATGGTTATTGTGTTTATGTTCTATCTCATATTGTAGCCCAACAAAAACAACAATAAATTTTACACCAAAAATTCTTCACCTAACACGACATTATTGTTGATATATGCACCAAAATGTCACAACAACTGTGACTGCCACTGTGTAAATGTTATTTACAGCCAACCGATCAACCCAGACAATTTGATCTCTCTATTTTCCACAATCTGTTATTCTCACTAAATTCAAAATATTTTTGGAGTGTGGGATTGTAAGGATAATGTATACACATTATACACAAGTTTAAAAAAAATAAAAACAAAAATCTTCAAAAAGTCTCAAAAGTCCACTTACTGACTTATTTCCAAAGCTTTCACACAAGTCAAGTAAACTTTGATGGTTATGAAAAGAGACTTTAACCCATGTAAATTGTTAATGTTGGCTTTACTTCCTCCTTATTTGGGATTCCACAGATTCTAATACCAAACTGTATATGTAAAAATAATGAGAAGAGCTGCAAAGTCAACCAAATTTTCTCTGTTTTTCTTTTTTTCTGACCTGATTAAACTCAATGTGTGAAAAATATTAAAGTGACAAGAGACAGAACTGACCATTAAGTCAGTATTTCATATTTTCTGTGTTATACTGTGCTTATCACGCCGTCCCCCGGGCTGCACTGGGCCACTCTGACCATGTCATGGTCCACCTGATTCCCACATACAGGCAGAAACTAAAACTGTGTAAACCTTTTGTTTACAAGAACCTCCAATTGCACCAATCACCAAAACAAATTCCTTGTATGTGGAAACATACTTGGCAATAAAACTGATTCTGATTCTGATTCTGATTCTGATACGGGTTTGTGCATGAACATAATTAACACACATACACAGTGACAAATTATTAGAAAACGGCAGCAACAGAAACTGAGACAACTGACACACAGACGTATACAGTGTGTTCTTTGGATTTGGGCAGTGCAGAATAAAAAGGTACAGTCAACACCAATCACAGCTATATCTGAAAAAATGTGATAGATTCATGACATAATGAGATAATAAACCAATCAGAAGGATGTTTTTCTAGCTGTGAAAGAGGAGGCAGGATCATAAGGACCTCAAAAAAATGAGGGTAAAACAGAATAGAATACAACAATCTCAGATAATAGATGATAGAGATGTTGTACAAGGTGTCTGAGACCAATGTGTGGAAAAAGCAAAGACAAGAGTCATTCAAGTTTCAAAATAAATTAAAAACTAAGAGTACCTTGGGAATATATTAATGCTACTGGAAACTGTTGTTAACTTTTATGCAGACATTAATTATGAGGCAAAACTACCTTGATGGAGATGGAGACAGATGTGTGACAGCCAGTGTGTATGTGTGTGAGAGAGAGAGAGAGAGAGAGAGCGAGAGAGGGGGACCTCCTTTTCAAACTCACTTCAGGTAAATTCATCAAACTCTCATCCTCCATCCATCCCGCCCTCCATCCCTCCCTCCTGTTGTGTTCTCAGGGCAGCTCTGACTGCCCCCAGGCTGCTGGTGGGACAGCCTGTCCCCATTTGGGGACTACTGATTGGTTCCCACGCACACCGGGCTAAAGCTCAAAAGAATCCAGAACACCTTTTGTATTTGACTCCCTTGTATACTAAACTAAATGTAATCCTGCAGTCAATGGCAAAGATGGGATTGTTGGGAGCCATATGGTTTTCTTTAGCATTGGTATCTCTAACTCAGGTAAATATGATTCTATGTTGAAACCTGTGAAACTGATTGGATATGATGCAGTCTGAAAATATCTTCACCATGTTGCTGATTACATTATTATTGTTATTTACAGATACCTACTAGTGCAGAAGGTAAGTGAGCATAGAAATGTAGTTGAAATAATGATCTTGGCACCACATGTCGTTGCATAAATTTGATTTATTTTGATTAAATAATAATTATATTTGCCAAACAAGTTAAAGGTGTCACACTAAATAGAAATCACTATGTTTAATATAAACAGGAGAAAATAATGACATTTTTTTCTTTTCAGTTGTAATGTTCACTCTTCAGTAACCTTCAGTGACCTTTGATTTCTCCTCTCAAGCCAAAGCTCCTGTTTTCAGCGTCAGGTCTTTCCATCTCTTACAGGGTGTAAACTCCTGGCAGCCACCCCCTCGGGCCCCTCATCGATTCTGGTAAAATGGGAAAAACATGATATGGCAACAAGCTATTTTTTGGACCTTCGGGTGAAAAACAATACAAACTTTGCACCGGTGGTGGTGACGCTGCCAGCGACCGCCACAGAGAGGGATGTCCAGGGTCTGAGACCGGGAACCGAGTACAGTGTGACCCTCAAAGTCTTCCACTTCTACTTCGTGGTGTGTGTGGACACAACGATGGCGTCCACAGGTACAGAAGAAGACACTTAACACATCATGTACATGAAATATTTGTAACAAAGTTTTCTAAACGTGGTGGTGAAAGGAATTATTGCTGTTTTGGTTTGGGCAGCATCATCATGCCTTTCGCCCTCAGGGGTCAAATTGTGAGAGAACTTAATATATCAAGCGACATAGACATAAAAAACATGAACATATATGTGAAATGCTCCCAAAACAGTTACTTAATCAGCCGAACAGTCATGATCCATGCCCGGACTGCGCCTTTACGCGCAGAGCCCTGACGCACCGCAGCTCTGTAGCATCTTAAACGAGGCTTCCTCTCCTGCTGTTTCCTCTCAGTCCCCGACACAGCGCAGATAGAAGTTGGCCGGGCACTGTCGAGCTCCTCGATCCTTGTGAAATGGACCACGGTGCCCTCGGCGGAGTACTACCACCTGCTGGTGCGCTCCCAGTCCACCGGACAAGCGTTCAATCTCACCTTCACCAACTCCAGCGCTGTAGTGGGAAACCTGCAGCCCTCCACCAACTACGACTGCTACGTCTTCACAGTGAACCAGGCCGGCCTGGGAAGAGGAAGTAAAGTGAGGACCATCACGACCTGTGAGTGACCGGTTTCAGTCCGTGTGGAGATCTGAAAAGTTAAAGGATGGATGGATGTTAGAACTCCTTTATACAAATGGTCCTTCTTGAATCAGTTTATGCCTGAAAAAGCTTCCTGTAGTCAAGTAACTAAATCAAGTTTATAAGATTTATGTTTTATTGTCAGTGACTACACTTGAGTTTGATGCATCCATATGACAACAAATTCCTATTGAAATATTATTTACCTACAGTACAGTATGACAAAAATGATTAAAGTTCTTCAATTTTCCATTCAGGTCTGTTGATTTAGATTACTACTGGTCATATACAGGTATAAAAAGCTCTTTAAAAGGTCATTTCAGGGTTGGCCTACATATGTGATCACTGGTGTATAAAACATACTACTTTGGCAAATATTTATGGTTCTGGCACAAATATCAAATATTCTTCTAGTCTTCATTTCTTACTCTAGGAAAGTTACAGCATTAATGTTTACTGAAGGACCAGTTCATACAAATCACAAAAAACTACTTGGCTCTACTTTCTTGAGAGGAAGTAGTTCCTTAGAAAAACTTTGGACTGCAGTGAGGTGTGTGGTTTATCTGTAATAGGGACATTGCTTCTGGAAAGATGTTAATGTTCATTTAAAGCTGCACAAACCTAATTGTTTTAAACTCCGTTGTACTGGGTTGACAACACAAGGTTCAGCGGCAGCTATCTCAAAACCCAGGCACATAAAACCAACACCTTTGTCCCATGTTTGGACACCTCCAGGGTCTTGATTTTGTGGTTTGGTTGAGTTGATCCTTTAACAAACTGCTTGAGTTGTCATTCCCTGTAATAAGATTCCTAAACTGATGGTGACTCAGACTCTGTTGCTTTGCTTCATGAGCTCAGACCTTTTCTTCAATGTTTTATTAATTATTACAACATAGAAATAAATCAATAATATCTGTTGTTACATTGTATGATATTTCCCTCTAACTAAGTGCTTATGTCTGCTTTTAGTGGTGCAGCCTCCGGCGAACATTACGGTGGCACAGACTGGCCGCAGCACAGCGAGGGTGATGTGGCAGCCGGTGAAGGACGTCCTCATATACCGAGTCGCTATCCAGAACCTTGACGAACCCACCAGCAGTCCGTCTGTGCAGAACGTCACAGACACAGAGCTGGATGTCCATGGCATCCTCCCCTGCTCCACCTATCTGATATCAGTGTCCTCACTCGACAAGTTCCTCTTGCCGAGCGAGCCCACGGACCACACATACTCCACCAACAGTGAGTCAGCAGGGCCAAACCAATATCAATAACTTTGTGATTAGAATCTAGGTCAGCTATTCTCTCCGAGGTGCTCCTTTCAGACATGCAGAATATGATCCTCAGGGGGAAAAAGGTTCAGATGCCCTGACAACCTACTTGTTGTTGAGGCTGTCACGTAAACATAAACCTGAGAAAAAACGGAAATCAAAAGGTGCTTTAAGATCCTTTTACAGTGTATTAATGATGAGATATGTGACCTGGATCTGTACTCACTTTATCACAGCATTTATTCTGTCCATTAGCCCCAACCAGAGATAATGTGATACTTCTGAACAGAGCAATGTCAACTCAGTGAGTTCAAAAACAACATTCAATCACCACCTAACAAGTGAATACTTAAAAATGTAGTTTGAGGAAACTTCCATCGTTGCCACGATAGTACAGTCCCAAATTTCCCCCTATTTTATCTAAAATATGTCATGTGTATCATTATCAATTGTCCTCTACATTCTGCTTTTGTAATTGTGAGGTACACTGAAACTGAAACTCCAAAAAATAATACTCTAACGTTCTTTGTTGCTTGCAGAGCTGACACCAGTTTCGTCAGTATCGGTGGACTACACCTGCACCACCCACTCTGCCGAGGTGAGGTGGTCTGCTGTGTTTGGGGCCGACTCCTACAGGGCCACGGCGATGGGCGAAAACGGCACGCAGCTGACGTGCACGAGCCAGAGCACCAGCTGTGAGATCACCGGACTGAGCTGCGGTCAGAACTACGTGGTGCACGTGACGCCATTATCAGAGAACTGCAAGAACACGGTGAACAACACCTCAGCCGCTTTTCAGACTGGTGAGACAAAATAATCACAAAGAGTAATAGGAGACCGATCAGACATAAACGTGTATAAACACACATACAAAAAAGAAGAAGACACACAAGCAGACACACACACTCACTGGCATCTTATCCAAAGACCATTTTGATCAAGTTTGTTCAATAGAGACAATGTGACCCTCTCATAACCAGCCAGCTGAGCCATTGTTGTACAGTCGGCCTTTCTTCATGAGGAAGTGGCTGCTTTTTCCTTCAGTGACTCAGCAGGATCTGTTGTGAAAGACTCTCTTCACGCCTCTGTTTAAAGTCTGTCTGGAGAATTTTCTTCACAAGTGGTAAAGTATTGAAAAGCCAGTGCTGGCAGGCTGCTGCAGTATATCTAAATAAGCATATTACTGTAACTGCCATATACTTACATGAAAAAAAAAAAACAGGAGGGCAGGCAGAAAAAGACATGGAGACAGGAACAGTGGTAGCCATCTGGATGATGCTGCCTCACTTCCACTAAGTTGGGAAGCTTGTGACAGGCACGCAGCAGAGGCCGGGATATCCTGAAACCCATCCTACAATTTCCATATTACAACTCACTGGCATCTTTCATTAGACCATCATCACCTGATGAACGCCCACAGCCTTCAGTCTCTGACACAACATTATAACATCATCAGGGTAAGGATTGGAAGGACTGATAGCAATGAATAGTCATGTGAAACATATTCACCTCGTTGCTTTAGTTAGTGTTTACTTATATATTTTTGCTGACTCAGAATGAGGATTTTTAAGTATTCCTCCTATTCAATAATCTGGTTTCATACCAACATATTTTGATTTTTTAAGTGATTATCTGGCTACTTATCCATAACTTAAATGCCCGTATTCCTGAGGTGACCATAAAACAGAGTATATGATCATTACAGGCAGTTTGACTCAACTCCACTAAGTTTTCAGGTTAGCAGAAAAACAAGTTTGAAGAAAAAAAGTTTATGTCGAATGCATGAAAAAAATAGATTAAACCAGAGAAACAGACTCAAACCCAGCTCTGGATTCAGTTGCGATTTTGCAGAAGAGAAAACTAAACCAGCGCCTCATCGCCAGTTGACTAACTGAATGGGACCGGTCTATCAAAACTGTGGATGACGAACACTTCTTCCCGCTCCACCCTGCCATCTATTTTGTGCAGGCAGTTAATCCTCTCATCTCACATGTCACTCTATTCTGTTAAAGAGCCCGGTCGAGATTTTCTGTCCAACCACACCTCTGGGGCCACATTGTGCAGTGTTGAGCTACTGTGACTTGGATGATGCTGAATATGATTTTATGACAAGCGATTGTTGCATGTCAACAACCATTTAATACTTGAGACTTTAATACAGTCAATCTGGTGATATAAAACCTTTTTAGAAAAGCCTTAAGGCACAAGAAAAAGGAAACAGCATCATTTTTAGATCATTTTGATCTGTCTTTGTAATAATACTGCTCTTATTGCACTTTCATGGTGTTGGAATAAAGTGTCTGATTATCTCACTGAAGACTTTTTACACTATTTTGACTTCAGAATAATATGGCATAACGATCCACATTTGAATTTGGACATTAAAATCACACAGAGCTGATAATATAATGCAGGTTTAAACTGTAGATTTGACTTCAATGATCAGGATTTTGAGATAAAGATTAAGATAAAGATGTTTTTTGTCAGAATTAAAGTGCTCCTGTCAAGTTTAAATCCTTATTTTGATATAATAAACCCTATTTGTTTTTACCTCAGGATTAGACTTACTGAGGTCACATCAGTCAGAAGTCATTTGGGAATAGCTGTTTACAACTTTTTCCCCCTACTTTTGTTTGGCATCAGTTCACACGTTTATTTTTGTGGATCATGAGGTGTCTCCTTTGAAAACTGGGTCTCCTTTTGAGCTCTACTGTCTATATCACATTGTGTTGTGTTCAGGTCGCTTAGAATGAGCCTGTGTTTGTGTTAAACCTGAAACCTCATACAGTGAAAAGCAACAGTGGAGCATAATCTTCAGTATCTGGGCGTTTTAACCTGAGACAGGATTTGAGACGTCACCTTTGATGCTGATATTTAACCCCATTTACTTATTTTTTTTCCTGTTACCTTTCTTGTCCCTTATAATGCTATCTATCTATCTATCTATCTATCTATCTATCTATCTATCTATCTATCTATCTATAAATTAATTTATAAATATCTATTTCCTTCAAGTCCCCTGTCCTCCCAAGAACCTGGAGCTGGTGCGACAATGTTCCAGCGATGGCATCAGCTTTTCCTGGGAGCACACAAACAACACAGACTTCTACCTGGCCAGAGCGGTGGACTCCAAGGTACTGTCTCCTGGGCTAAAAATGAGCTTTTATTATGAGTGCTGGACATTTTATGAAATGTAAATATAATGTATAATATATTTTGGAGATTAACGCCATAAAAAGTAAAGTCAGTTTAAAGAAATTGTTTGACATTTTTAGGAAATGATATTTGATGAGCGTTAGATGAGAAGATTGACACCATTATTGTGTCTGTATGTTAAATCTGCAACCAGCAGCCAGTTAGCTTAGCTTAGCATAAAGAGTGGAAATGGAGGGAAACAGTTAGTCTGGCTCTGCCTAAAGGTTAAAAACTCTACACAGCTGATTATTTTATCTGTTCAAAACCCAGAAAGTGAAAATGACAAGTTGTGGTTTTACAGAAAGTTATGGGCTTGACTATGTCCTGGCTGGGAGCCATGACTTTCTGGGGTTTCTGCAAACCAACCCACTGCAACCTGTGGTTTTTTACACTTTAGCTAATAGCTGTAGCTTCATATTTACCGTACGGACGGAGAGCGGGGGAACAGTGAGTCTCCAACCACAGTCTGTAATTAGAGGAAATATTGTGCGATTTCTCTGTGTCCAGGGAGAGGTCCGGGAGTGTCTGACTCAGGACAACACATGCTTTTTCACACACACAGTGTGTGGTCGACACTATTACTTCACAGTCGTTTCACTCTCAGGGGAGTGCAGGAGCGACGTTAGCTCTACTGTCGATGTCCGCACAGGTATGACCACATATATCTACAGCACATCCACTCTACAGCTATATAAAAAAATAAGTTTATATTGCTAAAACTTGTGTATAACACATTTTGAAATATGACTTTTTGCTCTGAGGAGCTGATCTGAGCTCTGGGGCCCTCTAGTGGATGCTTTTTGTAAAATCTAATCAGGCTGCTTATTTATCTAATAGAGATGAAAGGTTTTTACTTTTACTGCTATTCACAAACGTAAGAATTGAGTGCTAAGAATGAACTTCAGAATAAAATCTATTTATTAATTTATTATGATATAAAATGTTCTTGAGAGGTCTTTTAAGCTGGTTAGATGAGCACACACGATCTAAAAAAGGTATTGGAGTAATTGTACAAAATATGAATAATGATGTGTCATGATGAGTAATATTGTATGTTATAAAGCAGTTTGTTTAATTCAGAACAGGGAAGTTGAAGCATTTGATGTCAAAATTTGAGAGGATATTGGAAACTATATTTTCCCCCACCTCTTTTCTGCCTACATTTTTCAAATTGCAAATAAAAACATTAAATAAAGTAATTCACGGAGTAACGGATTAATTTCCCTCTCTCCAGCTCCCTGTATTCCCCAGAATCTGCAAACATCGTCCGACTGCAAGTCAGATTCTCTGCTCAGCAAGTGGGACCTCGCAGAGGGAGCTCTGCGCTACACTGTGGAGGCCTTTGGCAACAAGGGAAACAACGCCCACTACAACTGCAGCTCAATGTCCAACAGCTGCTCTATAGAGGGCATGCATTGTGGAGAGTATCTGACCGTATATATCACGGCTTTTGACGATGAATGTGCCAGCCCGAGGACACTGGGGCCTGTGGCTGAAACAGGTGAGGAAAAGCTGGTAGTGTCTGTTTATTAGATGCCAACAGTGATGGAAAAAGTATCCGGATTCTGGGAAAGTGTCAGTTCAGAGTGTTTGCACTGATTTTCATTTTTCGTTTTGCAAGCAAACTGTTCCTAGCCTCCCAAATGCGGAGGTTTGCTGCCATTCATTTCATAATAAATTCCATATCTATCTGTTGTTTGGATAAAAGAAGCACTTTAAAGACTTCTTCATTTACTTCCTGGTGTTTTATACAACAAACCAGGAATTCACTAATTGGCAAAAAATAACTGGTAGATAAATCAATAATGAAATTAATTTTTAACGTACTTAAAGGAGAATTTAAGGCATCCATCAGGTATGATTGAGACTAAGTTGATTGTTGAATAGACTTCGACTCCCCTCAAGGGTTTAAAGGTGGAATTTATTCTTACTGTGATTCGTCCCCTCTGTCTTTAGTCCCATGCACTCCTCAGAACGTATCAGCAGTGAAGGAATGTGGAGCAGACGCCATCACCGCCACCTGGAAGCTGTCTGCTGGTGCGATTTTCTACGTCGCCATGGCAAAGGACAGCAACGGCGTCATTCACAACTGTAACTCCATTGATCTGACTTGTAAGATCCAGGGCTTGAAGTGCAGCACCAACTACACAGTGTACGTCATTGCCTCCAACTTCATGTGCAACAGCTCTGAGAGCGCGGCGGTCACCATAGAGACAGGTACTGAGAGGATGCTTGTTTTCCTTCTTCTGGGTTATTTTACAGTAAAGCTGCTTTGGTGAAGGAGAAGGAGGAATATGCATCTTTACTCTAAAAGAGGTTTTGAGTCAGTATTAAGAACTGAAGTGTCAATATCTTTATCTTAAAGCACTGAACAAACTTGTATCTATGATCTGTAATACAGTATATTGAAAGTTGGCCACTTTTCTGGAAAGCAGTTTTTTTAAATCTATAAATTTCAGATATATAGCTGGTTATTTTCAATTTAAATCAGACTGAATACAGAGAGCTCACTGTCATTTTTAAAAGTTTTTCTTCCTTTTAAAATCAGAATCTTAAGCTGCTAATTTTTTATGATTAAATTCTGTATCAGTGCTTCATTTCAAAATATCCCAAGTTTAATGATGTTTTGTTTCATTCTCCTGCTTAACTGTCTCTTTGTCTCATTTCAGCTGCCTGCCCCCCGGATAACGTCACTGCCTCCCTGGACTGTGCAGCCAACGAGGCTCTGATTTCATGGCATGGCCAGCCCCAGATGAACTCCTACACTGCCACCATTCTGGATGAAGACCAAGGGCTTCTCAGCTGCAGCTCCACTACAACCAGCTGTAGAGTACCAAACCTGAAATGTGGCATGCTCTACACTGTCACTGTCAGCCACCACGATGGCATCTGCCCCAGCATGCCCTCTCAGGCCATCTACTTGGAGTCTGGTAGGAACACGTTCATCTACACTATGACTCACCGTCACGTCAGTGTATCACTCATCTCCTCAGTAAACCTTTGAAAAACACTCAGAGAAGATAAATACAACACAAATTATTTGGGTTATGGCCTCAGCAGACCTGAAACCACAGACTCACTGTGTGTTTGTTGGTTTGTTGTAGTTTGGATTTGGAACGTAACCCCATTACTAAATCAAAGTGGTTTAGGGTGAATGCCAGGGACAGGGTCAGATCATCCAAATCACAATAAGAACGATACTCTCATGAACACCCACTGGGATCTACATGCAGACATCAAGAAAAAAATAACTTTAAAGTTTACATGTGAGGATGTCAGCACATTCAGCTGCTCTCAGATCCTTGGGTGGGTTGATCCAGTGATTTGGATCATAAAAACTTCAAGCTTTGGAACAACTAAAAGGACTTGATCTAGACAACTTGAGCAGCCTGTCTGAGTATCTGCTGAGATTTTAAGATATCTGCGTTTAAAGAATTCCCATGTGCTGATACTATTACTTGGGTTAAATGATAAAATGTGTTATTTATGATTTGGGTGAACCTACCCTTCGAGATGCGCTCTGCTTTATCACCTCACCTCTGTCTCGTTGTGGGGCCCTGTATGAAATTCTAGTTTAGCAAATTAGTATTCAGCAGAAATGAACAAACTGTAGCTCAGAGAGGTGAAAACCAAGTAAAATCTCATTCAGTCTGTGAAGTCCTAAAAAAATGCCTTTTTTTTTTTTTAATTACTCTAACAGCATGTTCTTTCATTTGGCACCACCTTCAGGCCAAAATGTTATTTTTTGCACCACTAGCAGTAAGGATCTAATAACTGCAATGTTCGGCTTGTATTTTTCATCCGTACTACATTTTTTATTTAGTGTGTAACAAGCATTAGAGCCTGGCTACATGTAGACTGGATTTTACATTTCAGTTTTTCTAAACACAGTTTCTAGATCAACCTGCACGAGTAGAGTATGAGCCCAACATATTATTTGAATATTGAATTACACGAAAAAAAAAAAATTCTACATATTTTCATGTTGCCAGAGTAACCACCTAATTTCTTAGGTGTCTGCCTTCACCTACCTTTCCTTATTTTTGTCCAGTTCCTTGTGGGCCGGCCAACGTGCAGGCTGATGTGGACTGTGCGTCAGGAGGACTGACCATCGGCTGGAATGTGTCCAGAAACGCAGAAGGCTACATCACCATGATCTCAGACAGCAACACGTATAAGTCTTATAACACCACAGAGCCGAGGCTAAGCATCAACACACTGGAGTGTGGACTGGAGTACACAGTGAGGGTGACGTCCTTCACTGGCACCTGTGTCAGTTTTCCCTCAGTCTTACCTGTCAGGGAAGGTGAGAGAAGCTCAGCTTGTAAAGAGTTTACAGTTTTGATCTGTGTGCTGTGTGTAGCTGGAAAAACAAAAACATCTTTTAAAATGATTTAAAGTGATTTAAGACATTTTGTATCAAGTCAAGAAGAGAAAATATGTCTACTCAAATGCAAGAAAGACAGTAACTGAAATATATTGAACAAAATGAACTGAGCTGATTTGAGATTTCCTCTCTCCCAGCACCATGCGTGCCAACTAATGTGGTAGCGAAGAAAAACTGTGGCCAGAGTTTTATGGAAGTGATGTGGCGAGCAAGCCGTGGCGCCAAAAACTACACAGCAGTGGCCTCGGGTAAAGACGGCAGTCGCTTGGAATGTGTGTCCAATAGCACGTTGTGCGTCCTGGAAGGTGTAATGTGTGGCCAGGTTTACAATGTCAGTGTGGCTGCTGTGGGTGAGACCTGCACCAGCGCATGGAGCCTTGCAGTGGAAGGGCCGACAGGTAAGGATCAGTAAAGATCTGTGTTTTTAAACTCTGAAATATCTAAACAACTGAAACTATCCAACTGTTCCGTCTCCCTCTGCAGCACCCTGCCCTCCCTCTCAGCTCAGCGTCTCAGTGAACTGTAGCAGCAACTCTGCAGTGCTGTACTGGAACAGGAGCCCCAATGCAGTGTCCTACACCGGCAGGGCGGTGTGCACAGACGGACATAATGTGACCTGTGACGCAGGAGCGGAGCTTAGCTGCCAGCTGGAGGGTCTGCACTGTGGCAAGGAGTACACCTTCACTGTGTCATCGTCAGATGGCGACTGTCAGAGTCCTGACAGCATGCCGGTCATCCGTACAACTGGTGAGAGGAAGTGGCATCTCTGCTTTGTTTCTGTTTACTCTTAGTCCCTCCTTAAAGTCTGTCTATCTGGTCCTGGTCTACAGCTTCCTTTTACTTTTGTCTCTAACTTTTCTCTTCATCTTCCTATCCTGTTTTTAGCCTCTCCCTTTGCTTCCTCCTGGATGTGTCCTAAAATTTAAAAACATCCTTTTCTACCTCCTCAAAACTTCAAAAAACATTATAAGATCCATGTAGTAGCTGTTATGGAGCTCCACGACAGCTTGGCAAAGTCCATCTGCTGATGGGGAAGATCACGTGATGCAATTGATGAAATCCTGAACAGCTTCTTAATAGACTGTTTTGTGTATTGTTTCATCAATTGCTGTTTTCAAGATTGTTCACACTTACATTCATTCATTTCTTCATACATTCAGTTCCAGTGCTGTTGGAAAACTGAAAGAGAAAATAAAATCGACTTAGCCGTTAACCTGACAGTATTTTTCTATCACGTGGCCACAGTGTAGTGTAATTATTTAATATATATTCAAGTATAAATGCATAGGTATTTTGTGAGTGAATAAAAATGATTTCAGTACTGAGTATCTGAGTGTTATTACATTTTGCTGCCCCCAAGTGGCAAAAAATCTAAATCAGTGAATGCAGTTTTACATAACTGCCACAGTTGTGATCAAACTACCACTCAGTCTAACTCATTATGTCTCATCTCAGCCCCATGTGCTGTTCAGAACGTTCTCAACACCCTGAACTGCACCACCAACATACTAACCATCAGCTGGGCCCTGGGATCTGTGCCAGTAAACTACAGCGCCACCGCAGTGGCCAGAAATGGATCCGCACTTCGCTGCATCACAGAGGATTCTAGCTGTATGCTGACAAACTTAATGTGTGGAGAACAGTACACCGTGACGGTCAGAGCCATCAGCAGCACATGTGAGGGACACAGCAGCGTCCCGGAGATTGTTGATTCTGGTGAGTTTGTCGGTTGGAACCCAGCAGAGCGAGGTGTTACATGGAAATACAGAAAATGCAGCAAACTAAAGTTTTTGACTTTACAGGACATAATCTGTCTTAATATTTATTTTTTTCCTGCTTTTTCCTTCATTTCTCTCTCAGTTCCCTGTGGGCCTGTGAATGTCCAAGGCGTTGTGGAGTGTTCCACTAACACTTTGAGGGCGTCCTGGGATGCAGCTGCGGGCGCAATGTCCTACATCTCCACATTGAAGGGAGATGAAGGTTTCTCTACTTCCTGTCCGACAGATAACCAGAGTTGCCTCTTCTCTGACCTCCAGTGTGCTCAAACGTATGTGTTCAGTGTGGTGTCCCTCAGCGACAAGTGCAACAGCTCTAAGAGCGCCATGATCTCAGCGAGAACTGGTAAATTTACATTTTGGTCACAAGTAAATCTGAGATTCTTATTTTTGGCATATTAATTACAGATATCCTGTATTTTTCTCATCATCAGCATGATAAGAAATAGAAATGAAGCTGATATTTTTAACAACTGATATCTTATACTTCTGTGCCATAGAGGTCCACTGATGTTCCAAAAACTATTTAAAACACATTAATGAGCCATGGCGGTACATTAGGAGACATGTTCCTTCATTACAGTGAACATGTTCCTGGAGACTTTTAGAACCCAAGTTGGGAAACATTGTTTGCATTCAGCTCAAACCACAGCTGAGTCTACAGCTGACGAAGTAGAGCTCACGTTGCAGTCAGTCCAGAACCGCCAAAATATCCTCGCAGGCTAACATATGAATTCCACAAGTTGAAAATATTCCTTTCTATCAAGTCATAAAATAATGACAGTCATGATGTTCATCTTCCTTCTCCAGCACCCTGTGATCCCACGAACGTGACCGCTGCCCTGCACTGCCTCACTGGTGTGGTGACAGTGACTTGGTGGGCCAGCGCTGGAGCAAATTATTACACAGTCCTGGCTGAGGCCAACGGACACATCGACTTGTGTAATTCCACCGGCATGTCCTGTGAACTGACCCAGCTGCAGTGTGGGGAGGACTACACTGTGACGGTACTGGCAGGGGACGGGAAGTGCAACAGCTCGGTACTCGCCAAAACAAATGTAACCACAGGTAAAGAAAGACACGATAGAAGTAGATCTTGTTGTGAAGTGTTAAGATTGCTGTTTTAAGTTAAGGTTGTTTTATTGATGTAATGTATGACAACCCTGTGTCCAGCTCCCTGCGCTCCAGTGATCCAGGATCACTCTCTGGACTGTGTCTCCAACCATGCCTGGGTCACCTGGGTCGAGGATGAGGATACCGTGAGTGTTAGAGTCAACGCGACCTCCAGCCTGGGACACTCGACATCCTGCAGCTCATCCTCCAACAGCAGCTGCGTCCTGGATGAACTGCAGTGTGGGCACAATTACACTGTGGAGGCTGTAGCACGAGGAGCCCACTGTTGGAGCAAACCCAGTGCTACTTTTCAGATTGTCACCTGTAAGTTATAATGAAGACGGGTGATCTTTTAAAAATGGCACATAGTATTATTTTATGTGGTGGGTTCTGTCTACTATAGAGTTCATATTGATTATGGATTATAATAAATTGTAGGTTGAAGTTAGTTGCTCAGGAACTGACTGTACTCTTCTGTCACCTAGCACCTTGTACCCCTGCAAACGTGGAGTACACATACTCCTGTGACACCGGCATCGCCTTCCTGAGCTGGGACGAGACTTTGGGCAGGAAGAGTTTCTATGCCCATGCCCATTCTGGAGACTACATGGCCTCCTGCAGCACCACCCAGACTGACTGCTCTCTGCCCTCGCTGCTCTGCGGTCATGTATATGATGTGACTGTGATAGCTGTGGCTGACCACTGCAACAGCAGCGTGCCTGGGGTAACACAGATAGAAACAGGTAAGAGAGGAACGGGACGTCTGCATGGTGTGAGTGTGGATGAGGGGGAAGAGTAACTTTTCCCACCATTTCAGGCCTCCTGATGATTGATTTCTATGCATGATGTTTCCCCCTTTTTGCTTTTCCATCAGCCCCCTGCGCTCCCATGAATGTGAGTGCCTCCCTGGTGTGTGACAACAACACGGCGGCGGTCAGCTGGCAACACAGCCCCGGTGCAATGTCCTACAAAGTCAAGGCACTTGGAAGAGACGGAGATATCAAACAGTGTACCACAAATGACACAAGCTGTGACCTTCCCAACATGCACTGTTCTCAGACCTACGTGATCACCATCTCCCCTTTCTCCAGCCAGTGCAAGGGTTTTGACAGCTCCCCATACATTTACATTACAGGTGAGGAAGCCCACATAATCACAATTTCACATTTGCACTTTCTTATTTTTTACAATTGATTATAACCCAGGAGGTAAATATAATGTGGGGCAACAGGTAACTGATTCATTAGACAGTTTTGATGTTTTGTTGAGAGGAAATCAAGCTCTGGAGATTGACAGCAAGTTATGTAGCTCTTCACTGCCCATTATGTATGTTTATATATAATCTCTGGTATCACAAAGAGCTTACGAAGAAATTACCTTATCACAAATGGATTGAAAAAGGGGCATTTTTTCCCATAATATTATGAGGGGTAGTTATTTACCCTGACATCTCACTTTCCCTTAATTATAAAATACACAAGGTACTCCAGTTTTTACTCTATGATGTATCAGGTAAACCTTCTAACACAGTTATTCTGGGGTTACTCTGCTTTTCTTTTACACCGATAAGCAACTGCACAAGAGTCAGGTGGTCTTGGTCAGGTGGTTTAGGCTGCGCTAGAATTTAATTGTCAGGTTTCACACCAGCCTAAACTAACCAAACCACACAATCAGTTTGAACTGAGTCATCTTTATCAAAGCAAATATTAAGAATATCTCTACCTGCCACTAGATGCCGACATCAACCCTCTGACACAGGACCCCAGTAGCTAATTTCACACCTTATATTGTCTCTGTTGGTTATTTTAATAACTGTTATATCAAATACTGAGTAATTATACCAAATATTGATTTTTATTTTAAATATTAACAACTGTTTTGCCACATGCTCACTCCTCTTCCATGCCCCTCTCTCTCCCAGGCCCCTGCCCTCCAACCAATGTTCATGTGTCCCTGCAGTGTGATGGTAACTTGGGTCATGTGACCTGGAACTCTGCCCTGCGAGCAGATATGTATGTGGCCACGGCCGTGGATTATCACGAACACACCTGCACCTCCAATGGAACAGGCTGCACCCTGACAGACCTCCACTGCGGCGAGACGTCCACCCTCACGGTGGTCACCATCGAGCGGGGCTGCAGGAGCGAACCCAGCCTGCCTTTTACTTTCCAAACAGGTCAGAGAATAAAACTGTTTGAATGGTTTACCACTCTGTGTTTTAAAATTTAACTATCTCCGTCCAGACGACCATACTAACACACCTAATAATATCACCATATATTGTCACTGTAGCTGTAACCATATATATATATATATATATATATATATATATATATATGTAATTATATATAATTATAATTCCTCTCAACATTATATTACACCTGAAAACACACGTCAAGTTGCCATTAATGTACACTGGGCATGCACGAACAGGTGGTACAGTATTTTCAGAATATCTCTGTCTTCATCCCTCTCCTGTTCTCAGCTATCTGCCCTCCCACCAATGTGACTGGAGTGACAACTTGCAGAAACAACGACATCACAGTGAGCTGGGATCCCAGTCCTGAAAGTGGTGTTACCTACTTCCTCCACTCCCAAGAAGATGGTGGTGCCAGCGCCAACTACTCCACAACCCAGACGTCACATGTCATCACTGGGCTGCAGTGTAGCGAGTTATATACGTTTACAGTCGCTACCAGGGACTCTGACTGCACCAGCATCCTCAGCAAGCCCATACAAACGGAAACAGGTTAATATCTGGATATATTGGTCCTTATCTCCAGAAACTCAAAAGTTATCACAGTGTGATGAAGTAATCATCACAGTAGTAGTAGTTTTTTATAATACATCTGCAAACAGGATATATGTTATACACTGAAACATTATCTCACCAATATTTTCTTCTCTCATGTTAAAGAGTAATGCATACATGTTATAATATCTTTTCCCATGAAATAAAAAAAATATATATATTTTTTGTGGCTACATTGACCAGATTAACAAAAACTGACTCTAAAGTGAAAAATATTTGTACTTTAATCTCTTCTCTGCCAGCTCCATGTCCACCAACCAACCTGACTGCCACTGCTGAGTGTGGCACCAATTTGGGGACGCTGACCTGGGCACCGAGCATGCACGCTATCTCCTACACAGCTACAGTGACAGGTACCCACGGCCACGTGGTTTCCTGTTCCTCCAACACAACAACTTGCTCGGTGAAGCTGGACTGTGGACATCAGTACTCTGCAGTTGTGGTTGCCTCCAGTGCGACATGCAACAGCAGCGCAGGGGCCACCTTGACATTCACCTCAGGTAAATGAAACCTGCTTCTCCCTGCGACTGTCTGAATTTGACTGTAAATGTTCCTTTTTGTTTTTAATCTCAAAACTGATGAGTGAATGACTTGAATGTTTTCTCCTTCCTGCAGCTCCCTGTTTGCCTGACAGGGTGGTAGCAGAGCTGGACTGCAACGTCAACTCCTTTGCCGTGCAGTGGAGGGGGAGCATCGGGGACGTTGGCTCTTACACCGCGATAGCCATCGGCAGTGACGACACACGTGCGACTTGTGACTCTACAGGCTCTAACTGCACCATCAACAGCCTAAAATGTGGCCTCACCTACAGCATCGTCGTCACTACATCATCAGTCGACTGTGGAACCATCAAGGGCTCCGACTACAGAGTGCAGTCAGGTAACAAAAGAAAACAATCAATATATCCATGTTTATGTGTATATATATTGAGTCTGTACATTGTTGTTTTGTTGGGGTTTTGTGCTGCATTTTCTAAACTGTGTAACTATTACTTTAAGATTTGAAGTAGAGTGAAATTAGAAACAGGTTGAGATGAACTTGCTGCATTATTGTTTATTTTTTAAATTTTTTTATTAAGGCTTCTTCTTCTCAGAAATGACTTGTCAAGATGGAGGATTTTAACCTTGTTTTTGACAGTCTAGACCCTTAATCTATGTAAAACTCACATCTCCTGTTCTTTTCACTCCATTACTTTAAATAAATCTTACGCTCTACCTGTCCTCTAAACCACCAGCCCCCTGTAAACCAGACAACGTGTCGGTGAATCCGCAGTGCAGCACTAACATGGCATCAGTGACCTGGGGAAACTCAGGCCCAGACCAGACTCAGGTGGTGTCAGCAGTGGTCAGAAGAGGAATCACTGTCACCTGCAACTCCAGCAGCTCCAACTGCACCTTCAACCAGCTGACCTGCGGGGAGAGCTACGATATCAGCGTGGTCGGCTACACAAATTCATGCAGCAGTGAACCAGCTCTTGCTCAGAGGTTCAACACAGGTAAATAAGTTACATCTGCAAATGCAGTTCTGAAATTTAGTTATAAATTTATAGTCTAAACTAAAGCAGGAATAACACAGTTGCAAAAAAAAAAAAACACATGCAAAGATGGCATAGTTCCATGCATATCAGTGTGACTGAGAATTATATTTAGAGGAACAAAAACAGGAGTGGAGAAAAGATTCTGTTGAAAATAATGTATTTACATTGTACAAGTGAGATAGATGATGCTTATTTATTGATATTTTTTATAACAAAATGAAAAAACTTCATTATGAGTGAAAATATAGTTTCATCTGTACATTTGGGACCATAAAGAACCTAAGTTTTCCTACCTTGGTTAGGTTATTATCTGTGGTTTCTGCACAAGGTGTTGCAAATTAGTTTGATTACAAAGCAGAAATGCTCCAATACTACAAGTAGACGCATTTAAAGTAGATGTACAATTTTTATTGAGTTATTACTGATGCATTTGTGTGTAAAGAGCATTTTCATGATGTGGGTGATGGGGATGGGAGAAGGAACATCTTTATACTGCTCTGTAATTTAATTTATGTTGCAGTTCATTTGATATGTATATTGATGTGCTGTTAGTAACTATAGTTGTCAGATAAATGTAGGGTGAAGTTTCTCTTCCTGCTCCAGTTTCAGGCTCATGCTGTCACACTTCACTGGGAGACTTGACTAGAACAGGTTTCCTGTTGATCAGACGCCGTTATTAGGAACACCTGTGCCAAGTCACATATTTACTTCCTTGTCTCCTCCACCAGCTCCGTGTGTTCCCACCCACCTCACAGCACGAGTGGACTGCCAGACCGGTATCACTGTGGTCACGTGGGACTCCGCACGTGGCGCCACATCTTACACCGTCTATGCTCGGGGCAGCCTCGGCCACAACGCTCAATGTAACAACACAGACACCAACTGTGACTTCCCTAACCTGGCCTGTGGGCAGGACTACAACATTACAGTGGTGGCTCGTCGCGACTCCTGCGTCAGTTTGGTTAGTGAGTCCATCACTGCCACTACAGGTAAGAAAACGCAATCAGAACAGAAAATAAAACTAACAAATTAGATTTTATTTTACGCAGTGCATATCCACATGACCCTCTGTCTATGTATTTACCCTCCCCTCTCTGTCTAGGTCCCTGTCCCCACAGTGGTCTGAAGACGACGCTGGACTGCAGCACCAACACAGCTGTGGTGTCCTGGACGCCCGGCAGTGGTATCCGGTACTACAACGCCTCGGCCAATGCCTTTGCCATCGTGCACCAGCAGACCTGCTCCACCAACGGCTCCTCCTGTAACATCACCTCTCTGCGCTGTGGGGAGAGCTACAGGGTGAGCGTCAGCGGACAGGGACAGAGCTGCCCTAGTCCGGCCCAGGACTGGCACAGAATCAACACAGGTAACTTATGTTAACTAAGTTAAGTAACTAAGAGTTGGCTAATATCTACAGAACAATTTATCTTTGAGCCTTTTCCCACTGTTTATTGATTATTTTTACCAAACATTTTATTTTAGCTGTTTATGTATTACTACTGCTATAACTAACTAACTATTTCACTTTCATTATTTTTTTTGCCTTTTTTAAAAGTTTACACTTAGCTAATTATTTCAACTGTTTATTGAATAATTATGAGTAATTATTTAGTTTTTTTTTATTTTAGTGTTTCTCTATTACTTTTGGCTAACTGTTTTAGATACATCATCTAACTATTTCAACTGTTTATAAATTACTTTTACCCTCCTAGTTAACTATTTTACCATATATCCAGTGCATGTTTAGCTACTTCAACTTCTCTGCTAACTCAACCTAGTAATTGTACAGCATGCAAGCTGAATAAATTGACAGCAGAAGAAACATTCCTACAAATCAACAGATTTTTTTTTAGCATTTATCTTTTAAGAATAAACCCAAGATGTATTATATGTGCTCTTTTAATGCATGGGTTGATGCATGTACATTACCTAACCGACCGTTCTTTTTTCATTCCCCAGCTCCCTGTCCTCCTACCAACATCAGGGTCAATTCTTCCTGCAAATCAGACAATATCTCGGTGTCATGGGAGGCCTCGCAGGGCTCGGTCTCCTACATGGCTGTGGCTGAGGATGCAGAGGGCCACCAGTGGTCCTGCAACACCAGCAGCACCAGCTGCCAGATATCTGCTCTGCTCTGTGGGCAGCAGTACCAGGTCTATGTTGTTGGTGTTGATGAAAAGTGTGTGGGAGCCAAGAGCCCCAGTAAAATGATTCACACAGGTAAGTATTTAAACCCAAGTCATATTCACCAACAAGTTCTGAATAAGTTTTATTTCACATTTACTGTGTATTTAACTGAGTAAAGAACTTGATGATGTGATATTCTTATCTGATTCATATGTCTCAGTCCTTCATTAAAGCCATGATGTGGTAGAAGAAAACTTTCATCTTTGGTGGCCCCTAGTGGCAGCAACAAAAAAGAAACTATGACAAACAGCAATGCATGCTACTGCATACTTCAGCTTATTTGTTTGTGGCATCAGAATAATTTAAAGATGCCATAATAACTACCAATAAATCTTTTAATTATTTAAATATTATTATTAAAGTATTTTAGAAAATACAAACATTGATTCTTTTATTTCTTTTATACCAAGTGAATAGAAATAGAATACCCTGTTGAGCACTGATTTAGCTCTTAATTCTCTCTCCAGCTCCATGTGTGCCACAGAACGTACAGAACAACCTCGACTGTGTGTCCAGTGTCCTCAATGTCACCTGGCAGTCGACAGGTTACTTTGTACAGTTCCGCGCCTCCGTTGTGAGCAGCGCCGGTCACATCAGCACCTGCATGACGGACCAGCATTACTGTGTAGTGCACAACGTGCAGTGTGATCAGACCTACAGTGTTACAGTGGTGGCCGAAGATATGAGCTGCAACAGCTCCCAGAGCCCCACAAAGCAGGTCCTTACAGGTAGGTACAGCTCCAGGTGATAGTTAAAGTACATCTGATTAGAAACAAATGGATATAAAACCTTGGCTCTACATTTCTATTTCTTACATGAAAGGGTTTTTTGTGCAGTTAGACATGAGCTTTTCTCTCTTCTGTTCCTTATCTTTTATCCTCACCTCAACTTTTCTTCCTCTTCTCCCTCCACTCTCAGCTCCCTGTCCTCTGTCGTCCTTCTTTCCTACTGTGAACTGCAGCACTGGAGTTGTGTCTGTAACCTGGAACAACAGCGTGGCAGAAGTGTTGTACATGGTGTCGGCGGTCGATGAAACAGGTCACCAACACAACTGCACCGGCACAGACAGCGGTTGTATTCTTAGCACTCTGGAGTGTGGGACAGAGTACAACGTCACCATCACACCGTCTAGGAACGGATGTGTGGGCAGAGACAGCCCCACAAAAGTGATCACGGCAGGCAAGGATCAATAATAGTTTTATTATAGACTAATTTATACTTGTTTTATTCAGTTTTATCTTCTAATTTATTTTACACTTTTTAAATCTTATTTATGTATTTTTATATTTCCTTATGTTTTATTATTGTAATTATTATTATTATTTTATTTATTTTATGTGTCTCTCTGTGTCTTTCTTGTTGTCTTTTGTACAGCACTTTGAAGACTTTTGCATGTTTCTCACATCTGTATTATTTAAGAATATTTGTCAAAATATTTTTCTTTACAGATTTTCTTCTGCAAAGATTTTTAGGCTATTTTTAAAACTTTGCATGATTTTAGCTCATAACCCTGAATTATATAGACTGGTGGTGGTTGTAGAAGTAAGTCTGAATGGACCCTGCATTTTAACCAAGCAGAAATGTTAAATTCTGTTAGTGTGTAGTCATTATTTTAACACAGCACATGTTAAAATGTATGTATGTATCTACATTTAAATCTGTGAATATGTGCATTATGCACAACTAATTTTCTGATCTGTCCCTTGTTACCTCCAGTTCCTTGTGTACCTGAGTTGTCTGAGGTGGAGATCGACTGCCTGTCAAACTCAGCCTGGCTGATGTATGAGGAGTCTGCAGGGGCTGAAGACTACGTCGCCATAGTGACAGACAATGGTGGTGACATCCAGATGTTTGAGTGTAATGCCACGTCAGAGGGGATGTGCGCTCTGCCGCAGCTGGAGTGCAGCAAGAACCTGACCTTCAGCCTCAAGGCCCGTGACCAGCAGTGCTCTAGTCCACCCAGCAACGCTGTCACGACTGAGACAGGTAAATGAAAAACACAATAAAACTATAAATGAACAATAAAAATTATTCCTAATTTTAGAAACAAGAAAACAGGAAATATTTTCAAACAATCAAACACAGACATATTGTGCTGTAGGTGTTGATATTGTCAATGTTCAACCACATAGTGGGTGTTAATTAAGTTGAATTTCTAATTTTGGTTTCCTCCAAACATTCTGAATGGCTCCTGCTTTGTTGAAATTATTTTACTAAAGCTTCGTAAGGTTTGTGATCAAACAGCAAGAGACAAGGTGCTGCAAATTAAAATTCACCATTAGGAGGAAAAGCGGATGTGAAATCATCATTAAAATATAGCTTTGTTTACTCATGTTTACTCTTCATTAATTAAAACATGATGCTTCAGATTTGGCAGAAATGCATTTCTCCCTCAAAATTTAACCTAGAGACTCTGAGATGAAACAGCTGAATTTAATCCACATTGTCAAAATTTTCTGCAAAAAAAGTTAATGCTGTTATAATAACTTGAAAGATGCATTCAAATAAATCAATCTATGCATACAGTAGCGACTAATATTTGAAATTAAGAACATGAACTCTTGAAGGTCAATGGCTGTTCTGACTCATCATAACTATTTTCAGTGTTTAAGTCGTATTTGGTTTAGCTCTCAAATGAAATGTGTTCTTGTTTATGTGTTCTTTAGAACAGATAGCCTCTAATTTGCAGCTTCATTTGTCACCTTTTTATGTCTTTCTTGGCAATAAGTTGATGTGAGGTACCAACAATTCTGCTTTTCTAGTTATAAATGTAAAGCTACAGGGTTTATTCCTCAAAGTGTTTCTCCTTCCCCAGCTCCCTGTGCTCCTCAGGATGTAGAAAATTCAGTGGACTGCGCCAACGCCACAATCAGCATCGCCTGGTCCGCTGTTCCTGGTGCTGTGACGTACATGGCCACGCTGGAGGAGGTAGATGGACACACCGCCTGCTGCACCACATCAGACACTGGATGTGAAATCACTGAGCTGCCGTGTGGACAAAGCTACATCCTGCACGTCACAGCTGAGGGACGAACGTGCAACAGCTCCCAGAGTGAAGGGGACATCACCAGGACAGGTGTGGAATAAACGTCACACACATGACATACACACTAAAGAACTAGAGAATAAAATAACTACAGCTGCATTGTTCAGGATTTGTAAAATAAATCTGTATATTGACCTCTCCCCCAGTGCCGTGCGCTCCTCAGAACCTCAAAGCCAATCTGAGCTGCAGCGACAATGTGGCCTCCATGTCGTGGGACTACAGCAGAGGAGGGCAGCTTTACCGAGTGACAGCTGTGGCTCCTGATGGCCACGAGGACGAGTGCGTCTCCCTTCAGAACCAGTGTGAACTGACAGGTCTGCGCTGTGGGCAGCACTACACAGCTACTGTGACAGCAGAGGACATAGACTGCAAGAGCCAACCGAGTGACAGTGTGATGATTAAGACAGGTGTGTACCGCTGAACAGTACTGTTATTTACAAGTATGTGCAACTGCTAGTATTTAGTTTTTACGTGGAAGATGTAAATATATCCAGAGCTGCATACAACAAATTATCAGAGTTCTGTGGGAGAGCAAATAAAAAATTACACATCTATGCTAATATCATCTGATTTTTTTTTATATTGCTTTTTTTCATGTTTTTAGTGCTCATTTCTTTTCATTAGAGCAACATTTGCAGTTACATATATATTCAATAAGAAGTTTTTTAAACAAATTTCATGACATCAAATGATTTTTGTTCTAGAGGAATAGTGTGAAATTTTAGGAACTACGCGTGATGAGAGTTAGATAAGAGGAATCTAATGTATGAATGGTAAATATAAAGCTGTGTTGTACCTTGTTTGTTCAGTCTGTAAAAAGATGAAGGATAAAAACAAGTTGTTGTTAGCAACCGACCAGCAGAGACTACAGGAAGTCACTGGGTTTTAAAGATCAATGTCTTTTTTGGTGTTGGTTGGGGGACTTTTCCAGGCAGAGCCAGGCAAGTTGTTTCCCTGTTTCAGGTCTTAATGCTAAGCTAAACTAACTAGCTGTTGGTGCTAGCTTTATATTAAGCATACAGCCAAGATAGTGGATCAATCTTCTTCATGTGTCAAACTGTTTTTGAAACTCTACACAAGGTGTAATTTATATTCTCATCCATTCAGTGCTCAGTGATCAAAAACTCTTTAAGGTGACACAAATGGCTTTAAGCACTGCACTAAACCTTCTCTCCCCCTCTTCTCCATCTTCTCTCACCAGTGCCCTGCACCCCTGCAAATGTCTCTGCTGAGGTGGACTGTGAGCTCAGTTCTCTGACTGTGTCCTGGTCCGAGAGTTCAGGAGCCGACTCCTACATTGCCACGCTGGAGGATAGCGGCAGTCGGATGACAACCTGTCAGGGCACAATGGAGGGTTCCTGCAACGTGACGGGACTGGGCTGCGGTCAGATCTACCATGTCTTTGTAGTCTCCTCTGATGGCTACTGCAACAGCCCGCCCACCCCTATGGTTGACACACCCTCAGGTAGGAAAGACAGAGACAGAGATGTACAGTATGTGAAGGACAGATGTGTAAATGAACCTACAAACAGATTTGCTGTGAAATGACGAGGAAAATATTGTGCTTACAACTGGCACTACATTTTACTGAACTAGCAAACTGAGAGTTAACCTTTATTGTGCAAAAACTTAATATGGTTGTTATTTTTCTCATTTTACACTTAAAAGAAAGGGATTCATAGATTTTTGGGGGTTAAAGAGACTGTTTGACCTTTTAGGATTATGAGACCCTTTTAAAATCTTAGTGTGTAGGTGAAATGCACATTGATCTAAAAACCTAGAACAGTTCAATGAAAAGCTGAGCTTTTATACTCAGTATTTTAAAGTCTAATTGTACCAGTGCAGTAAATATCTTTTATATCTGTCAAGTGTGAAACATTCATATCGCCAGTAAAGTTTCAGTAAGGTTTGCCGTCTCTATATTGTACTTCTACTGTTTTCACATATAATTTTATATACATAATACACTATAATATACACTTACTTTTATCATCATTAACAAGCTTGTCTTTGCTTTTCATGTAGGAGTTTATTTGAAGTAGGGCTGCACAATTACAATCATGGAAATATAATCGAAATCGCAATATTGTCATATGCAATAACCAAATCACAGGATCTGCAGTCGTTTTGATAAAAATGTAAAATGTGTCACACGTACATCGCTGTGTATTGTTAGCACCATACAAGTTGTGGTGCTACAGAGATGTCCCGGCCTACAAATCATATTCTCCAGACATAAGGGATCATGCTTAAAATCACATCATCATCATTATTTTGAAAATTTTTGTCAGTGAAAATGAAATTGTAACAGTTGCAACATCTTTTTTTTTTTTTTTTTTTTTGCATATCGTGCAGCCCTAATTTGAAGCATATCAAAGTCATGACTGTCATCGTGTCCTTCTTTCAGTCCCCTGTGAACCAAGACATATCAAGGCAGTGTACGACTGCTATAAAAAGACAGCCATGGTGACGTGGTACCCGAGTGATGGAGCTTTGTCATACGTGCTGACGGCCACCACCGCATCAGGCAACAATATCACCTGTGAGACCAACACCACCGTCTGTGAACTGGAGGGGCTGAGCTGCGGTCAGAGCTACTCTGTGTCTGTCAAAGCTGTGGGCTGGACCTGCAGCAGCATCGCTCACATGACAGGACAGCTGGTCACAGGTGAGCTTAAATCTATATATTATAAAAGTGAGTGTTGCTTAACTTAACTCCACTTGAAAATATCAGACTGTTGAGCTTCTAAGTTGTGGATACCCCCCAAAAATGTAGTGATTTTCACCACCAATATACACCACTAACACATCTCCAGTTTACCAAGTAATTATTCTCCACTAATGAGCATTTTCTTAATATGAAACAATTGCACTATAACTATAATACAGAAAAAAGACACTGTATTCTTTGAAATTGTGGAAATTTGTGTTTTGTGGTGAAAAGAGCTTAAAATTATGTTATTGAACTTCCAGATTTTCCATTTGTTTTAAGAAAATACAGCTGTGGAAGAATTTACAAGAATGTGAATGTGATTTTATTTATCATCAGCCTCTAAGGTTCACCTACAGTAATTTGCTGGTACAGTTTTCTTCCCTTTAAGACATATTTGGACTAATAACTGTAGTTTATATAGATAATTTTAACAAACCAAATATCCTACAATGACTCTGATTTATCCTGAATATTCATGCACTATATGATCTGTTTTACATTAGTAACCCATTCCCTTCTGAAACCATACTTCTTACTTACCATCTGTATTTCATTTGCCCACTTTCCATCGTCATCTGAGAAACTTTAACAGATTATATATTTGTCTTTGTTTTGTTAAATCCTCAACACTTTCCTCCATCCTTCCAGCTCCATGCATCCCTGAACAGATCACCACTCAGTACAGCCCGAGGATCGGACAGGTGCTGTGGGACCTGGCTGCTGGTGCTGAGTACTACACAGTGGACGGGGTGACAGAGCAAGGCCGCACAGTCTCCTGCATGACCAACGACACCTACTGTGCCTTGTATAACTTGGACTGTGGCCAGTTCTACAACATCAGTATCACGGCAAACAACCATGTGTGCCAAGGCATGTCCATGTCGACTGAGACAGCTATGATTGCAACAGGTGAGAAAACTTGAAGCCTCTCTCCATGGGAGAGAAAATGCATCATAAACAGTCTGAGGAGTTTCTTTGATGTGGTTGTGTCACGATTGAGGAGACTTGAGAGCTTGAGAACTTTTAAATGCAATTATTTTAGTCAGTTCTAAAGCAAAAGCACCAAACGTTCCCTTATTATAGCTTCTCAGTGGTGAGTTTTATATGATGGTAAACTAAATACCTTTAGATTTTGGGGTGTTGGTCAGACAAAGCAAGACATTTGAGAGCAACATCTTCAGCTTAGAAAATTGCAACAGGCAATGTTTCAGTACTTGTGGATATATAAGTATTATGTTCAAAAATTAAATGTACATTCATAGATTTTATTATGCAGCATACATGAAAGATAATTTCAGCATCCGCTCTGCATCATTCAGCCTGTTCTGTCTCTTGTTCTGCCCTCAGAGCCTTGCCCGCCCAACAACGTGGAAACCAACATCAACTGTCAGAGCGACATGGGAACCGTGTCGTGGGAGGCCAGTGTTGGCGCAGTGGGCTACGAGGTCCATCTCGCCGGGCGCGACGGCCACTCGGTGTCCTGCTACTCTAACGACACGTTCTGTAACGTAGAAGGTCTCCACTGTGGAATCGTGTACTACACCAATGTCATCGCCATCGGAGAGACGCTCAACAGCAGCGCCTCCACCACTATCCTGCTGGCCTCAGGTATGGTTGCTTCAGTCTATGAAAATATGTAGTTTTTCCTTTAGTTGAATCTGTTTGAGAGATGTTGGAAGTGAAAATATTAGAGAATATGAAAATACATATATTCAACATATACTAACATTGAGTTTAAAAATTGACTCCTCCATCTCTCCTGTTCTCTCCAATTTTCATGTTAAAAAATGACCCTCTTGTTATCAATTCCTAATCCTCACTAACTGAACTCTATTTATTTACATTAAAGTTACCCTGGAGTCTTGACCATTAGAAGTGTTTCTTTAAATTCTGATAGTGTGAATGGATACGTCTGCACCCTCCAAGAAATGCTCTGAGCTAGGAAAGCCCAAGCCAGAAAACTTTGTCCCTCTTACACACATTTTGATCAGCAAATCTTTCCACAATGGATTGTTTGCAGTTTGATGAAAGTCAATTCTAGTGACCATCAGAGGAGGATAGTTCTCAAATGTTAACTATGATTTGAGCAAAGTATCTGTATGTGTGAAGATTAGTCCAACTTTATAGTGTCAATAATGAAATGGCATCCATGACCCGTGTCCCTCCCTGCCCCTCTTCCCTTCTGTGTGTAGCTCCCTGTGCAGCCAGTAACGTGGTGGCTAACCTGGACTGCGACAACAGCACAGCTGAGATCTCCTGGAGCTTGGCCGACGGAGCCAGCTCCTACGCGGTGACTGCCGTATCAGCCGATGGCAACCGGGCTTCATGTAGGACCAATGAGAGCCAGTGTGAAGTGATGGAGCTGCAGTGTGGTCAGACGTACAACATCAGCCTCACAACCATCAGCGACCAGTGTGAAACTGTGACCCACACTAATGTCAGCTTCAGCACACGTGAGTGGAGCAACATCTTGTCCCAGATCAGTTGTGAAGGAAGTGAATAAAACCACTGATCCTCAATTTAAAACTAGGCTCATTAGATTCTCTTTGATTTGTGATACTAAATGAAACGTCTCCTCCAGGTCCCTGTAAACCTTTACATGTCGGAGTGGACCTGAAGTGTGGGACGAGTACGGCCAACTTGTACTGGGAGGAAAGAGAGGGAGTGGAGCTCTACCTGGCTACTGCCACCTGCAGCATGGGAGCGACTCTGCAGTGCAACTCCACCAACTCCACCTGCCAGTTCTCCAACCTGAACTGTGGGGAAACCTACGAATTCTCTGTAACTGCTTATGGTAACAAGTGTTACAGTGAAGCCAGCAGCACTGTGGAGATTCAGACAGGTACGGCTTATTACCATCAACTAATTAACTGGTTAGGGAGTTTATTGATTGATTTGATTGACTGATTGAGAGATTGGGTTCTTAGTTGTTGGTTGGCTGATTAAAAGACAGTTCTCCTTTGTTATCTATTAAGTGACACGTCGATTAGCCTCCCTTAAAGACTTCATTGTCCTTCTGACGGTGCAGGAGACTATATTTCTCTTATGTCATTGCTATTTATAACTTTTTTTTAATTTCATTGATATTAACCTTTTTTTTATGCACAGACAATCTATGGAACTAGAATGTCTGTCTGTCTGCGCTAATACCTTATACTGTTTACAATCTAACAAAATTAAATAATAAATACTTTCATATTTTCTTTATTGATTTCATTTATTTATCTTTTCACCCCAAATATTTGTCATTAAGTTGTTGTCTCTCCAACCAGCTCTATGCTGTTACTGTATAATACATTTATCCTTAACAGTCTGTTCAGAAGTGAATAATTACTGAAACAGAGGTGAAACAATTTGTTGATTAATCAATTAGTCAGTCAACAGAAAATGTATTTTGAAAAGTTTTTTTTTCTTTGATAGTAAATTGACCATCTGGGTTTTGGAGCCTTTATTTGCCAAAACAAATTGTTTGAATATGTTTCAGACACTTTTTAGAACGAATGATTAATAATTTGATCAAGACAATAATTCTCAGATTTAACAATGATGAAAATAATTATACAATTTTCAATTTCCTAGAGCCCAAAGATATTTATTTTACAATTAAATAAAACAGATAGACGAAGCTAAAACTCATGTTTAAGAAGTTGGCAAATGTGTTGACATTTTTGCTTGAAAGTGACTCAATCTACTATCAAAATAATTAGTGTGTAATCTTCTGTTAATTGACTGATTGGTGGACTGATAATTTAAGCTCCACTGAAGCATACTGTGTAGTAATGTGATGTTTGTTTGCTCTCCAGAACCCTGCCAGCCCACTGGGCTGACAGTCGAAGGGTCATGTTACAATGAGACAGTGGTGCTGGATTGGTGGGTGGCTAAAGGAGCATTAATGTACATGGTGACAGCTGCAGGAGACCTGGGATATGTCACATCTTTCCAAACCAATGAGACAACGATAGAAGCTGAGCTGCCCTGTGGACAACTCTTCACCTTCACTGTAAAAGCCCAGGATGATCAATGTGACAGCGCTGTGAGTCTGCCTGGAGAATTCAAGACAGGTACATGTCTCATTTATAGTTTCATCTCCTAAAATATGCAGATAAGCGGGTTCATGATGATTCAACAGTTCACCCTCTCTGCAGGCCCCTGCGTCCCTGTGCACGTCCAGAGCTTTACGCACTGTGAAAACAGTCTGGGCTCAGTCAGCTGGGCCATGAGCGACGGGGCAGAGTCCTACTTGGCCATCGCAACGGGAGAGGACGGCCATACCCACGAGTGCGCCACAAACGCCACCACCTGCACCTGGGACGACCTGCACTGTGGAGAGATGTACACCGTTCATGTCATCGCCAACGACCACCTGTGCAGCAGCTTGCCGAGCAACAGCACCTCTATACGGATGGGTAAATGTGACTTTAGAGTGTATATCAGTGGATATCAAAGAACCCATGAATGTTATATGAAAACCTGGGCTGGACTTGAAGGAGAATTTTATAGGTGACGCATGGAAATGAAAAAACACTTTAACTAAGAACTGAGCAAATAAATCAGACTTGAGTGTTGCTCTGAAATTACATAATGTCAATAGAAAAGCACTTGTGTAGAGCTGTGGCAATTAAGTGATCAGAAATCTTTAGAAAAATAACAACTTTGGCTATTTATTTGGCTAAAACAAATCAAGTAATGACAGTACCTTGGCCTCTGGGAGATTGTAACAGGGATTTTATTGAGGAATAGATTAATTTAAATAATAGATTAATTGGTAATGAAAACAATTTAATTTGTCACCATAATCACAACTAAACTTTTGTCTTGTGTTTTCAGCACCATGCACACCTGAGAACTTGAAATCATCTCTGAACTGCTCTATAAAGGTGAATATTTTACCTGCTTCTCTAAAAGTTTTCTCTCAGGAAATATTAAAGAATCTGTTCTCGCTTCTTCCTTCTGCTCTGTGGAGCAATTTGTAACTGTTACTTTGAAAATGTTGATACAAAATAAGTTAACTGTGATTATATTATAAACTAAAAATTAAACTGTAATCTGTTTCTAAGGTGGCATCGCTGACCTGGAATGCCAGTGAAACTGCAGAGTTTTACATTGTGACTGCAGAGACCAACAGTGGCCACAAAGTGCAGCTCAGCACCAACGAGACCTGGACTTTCATCTCTGAGTTCCTGTGTGGCCAGGAGTACTTCCTGTCTGTCCAGGCTGTAGACTCTGTGTGCACAAGCCAACCCAGTCGGCCTATTAAACTGAAGTCAGGTAGGTTCTTATTTTATACCCTGAAACCATTTTTCAAGTGACCAGTTTGTTTCTAAACACTACTCTTTCTCCTTCTTTCCCCCAGAGCCCTGCCCACCCACCGGCGTCTCCAGCTTCATGAACTGCCTCTCAAACATTGCTGTGGTGTCGTGGAGGGGTTCAGCCGGGGCAGAGTTTTACATCGCCACAGTAACGCAGGAAGACGGCCCGTCGACAAGCTGCTGGTCTGACAGCCAGCAGTGTGGCATGCCTAACGTTCAGTGTGGACAGAACTACACCGTCACTGTCGTCGCCTCCAACGAGAAGTGTAACTCTGACCCCAGTGAGGCCGACACCCTACAGTCAGGTGAGTTACATACAGTGAAGATAGGTAATTTAAATAATAGTAATAATAATGATAAATATTAATGCTTTACAAAAAGAAATAAAACCAGACCAGGTGAGAAGAACATGGGCACACAGGAAGTAAAAACAATTAAATGAACAAGATGAAATAAATAGGAATAAAACAGCAAAAACAAAAACCTTTCCAAAACATTTCCAAAAGCCTAAACAAAGGTAGAAGTTTTAAGAAGAGACTTCAAAGATACTAAAATCTTTGTGTGTCTGAGTTCAGTAAGCAGAGAGTTCAATAGTGAGGAAGCTCTAACAGCAAAGGCCCTGTCACAAACTGTGACCCGGGAGTAACCGGCAGGGCTCCATCAGCAGATCTCAGTAGTCGAGAGGGAACAAACCAGGTCAATAAATCAAAGAGGTATTAAAAACAATTAACATGTTATTCTCAGTACTTCTTGATTCGTCTTCTTGTACCTCTTTCATGGTTTTTTTATCCTTTAAACAAGATGTGTAAATAGTTTAAGTGAAATGTTTTAGGTGGCTTTAATGTAATAATAATAAATAAATACCACTCTTACTTGACCAGACAGTCATCTAATCTTTATACTCTGTAATGTCTGGCCACTCCTCAGAAGGATTTACTATAAGACCTATAATAGGTCTTCAAAGAAAAAACATAATATACAGTATATTCTATGCAGTTTTTAAGTCTGTCTCATTTCCTTCTCACCATCTGAGAGAAAGCATCAGCATCAGCATTTTCCTGCGATTTGCTGTGGTTTTTGTCGTCACAGTAGGATCAGATAATCACTCCTCTTTCCCTTTGGCTTTCTCCAGTGCCTTGTGTTCCTACTGATGTGGATGTGAAGGTCAACTGCTCCAAAAATGAAGCTCTCGTGTCCTGGGGTGCCAGCGACGGGGCTCTGTCTTACAAAGTGAGGGCTCAGAGCACACAGGGCGCCGTCTCCTCCTGCGAGAGCACAGGTCTAATGTGCACTTTGACCAACCTGACCTGCGGGCAGTCCTACTCTGTCCAGGTGGTGGCGCAAGATGATATCTGCTCGAGTTTGCCAAGCCCAGCTGCAGTGTTCACATCAGGTAGAATAACTGGGATAACAGAATCTTTTTTTGGATGCCATAGTGTTAACATCTGAACATATCATTTCCTCCCTCCCTCCCTCAGTTCCCTGCACACCCAGCACTGGCTCAGTGGTTCTGGACTGTTTCACCAACTCCGCCATCTTGGAATGGTTCTACGCCGAGGGTGCCCTGGACTACACGGCCACAGCACAGTCTGCTAATGGCCATGTTTCCACCTGCAACACCAACTACACCAACTGTGAGCTGCAGAACCTGCAGTGTGGTCAGACCTACAGTGTGAAGGTTGTAGCCTCAAACGAGAACTGCAGCAGCCCCCCGAGCACCAGTTTGCAGGTGGACTCAGGTGAGCACTTTTGATGAAATTTAAATACAAGAAATTTTAAATTAAATTTTAAGTTGTGGGGCAATGATTTTAAACATAGTTTATTTTGGCAAAAAAATTTTTTATGGCAATTGAAAATCTTGTTTTATTGACATTTAGTGGCTGAAATTCTCATCTCGCTGCAGTGACAGTGTTATGATGTGTCCAGCACATACTTGGCATCACTGTCATTATTTACACAACATATTTAAACTTTAGATTTTGTCATTTTGAATTTTGTAAATATTTGCAAATAAAAACTAATAAAACCAAAATCTGATTATTTTTATTAGTTCTTTTAAGGAAGAAAAGAAAAAAGTATTTTATGGGGGGTATTTATGGGGGTATTTTATGTTTTATATAAATAAAAATCAAAATGCATCATGCCTTACACACACTCACTAAATGCTTAGTGTGGTTGAGATACAGGAGCCAGAAGAAGTCATTCAATAAAGTATTTCAGTTTAGGTTTAGTAGTGTGTTAAATTATCCTTGCATAAAAAAAAATAATAATAAAAAAAAAATCCATGTTTAATGACAGATGACTTATTAATTGGCCATAAATCATCTATTTTGCTGTCTAATGTTTTCTCCTCTCATTTCTCTTCCCTCCACCAGTGCCCTGTCCTCCTCAGGATGTTGTGCCTGTACTGGACTGCTCTGATAACACAGCCCGGGTTGAGTGGCAGGCCAGCGGCGGGGCTGACTCCTACATTGTCCAAGCGTTCGGCATTGAAGAGCACGCATCTGTTTGTGAGACAACCTCACAGTCCTGCACCCTCCCAGACCTGCACTGTGGCTACACCTACAACATCAGTGTGATCGCCACTAACAGCATATGTAATGTGTCGCAGAGTGAAGTTAAACAGCTACAAGCAGGTAACATTTGGGGGCCTGGCAGCATGATAGATGTTCCAGATTAAGCTCATTTAAAACCATGTTCGGAAATAGCAAAATATTTTAATTGCCGAGTCAGGATATGTAAATAGTCATAAAAAAGGAAAACAGAAAACTTGTACTGTATTTTATAAATTTCCATCTTTGGGATATTACACATATTCAGTACATGAAACTGATTTGAGCAAAATTATCAGTGTTGATTCTTGTATTGATAGATCAGTATTGACCCTGAATCATTATGAAAGGTTAATATTTCTCTCTCTCTGTCTGTTCAGTGCCCTGTGTACCACAGCAGGTGGAGGCCCGGGTGGTTTGTGAGTCAGGTGCTGTGGCGGTCTCTTGGGAGCCGAGCAAAGGGGCAACATCATATACTACAGTTGCCCAGGGCAACAGTGGCTATGCATCAATGTGCAACAGCAGCGACACAACATGCCTGTTCGGGGACTTGCTGTGCGGCCTCAACTACTCCATCACTGTCAGCGCTTCAGATGGGATGTGTAGAAGCGCTGGAAGCTCTGCTGTGGAGATCAACACATGTAAGATCAAGATTTAAAGGTCCCATATTATATAAAGGTAGATGTCCATGTGTTTGTGATTATAAAGCAGGTCTAGGTTCTATATTAATACTGTGAAAGTATCAAAGCCTCAGTCCACAGAGAAATGCACACAGCCTGTATCCAGAAACTGAGCCTTAAAACCAGCCGTCAGGACTTCTGGAACTTTGTGATGTCACAACAAAGCAGTCACTGTTTTCAGCCATGCTCCAAGCCCCGCCCACCTGGACCCACCATCCAACCTTGCAAGATTTGTTTTCTCTGAGTGTTTACTTGAAATCTGCTTAATTTTTATTAAATCACTCAGAGAACAGTCAGCCAATAATAAGAGAGGCTCTATGTCTCTCTCTTCTGATTGGCTCACCAAACTGTTGTTACCGGAGCTCCAGAGAGAAGCCTGAGAGAGGAGATGTAAAACTACACTGAGGTGGTTTTTGGTTCGTAAAACCACAAATATATCTTCTTATGGAGATCAACACTTCAAATAAAACACAGGAAAAGTTTAACATATGGGACCTTTTGAATTTATCATAATAATGCTGCACCTTCATCAGACATCTTTCCTAAACAGAAGCATTTAGTGCAGCTCTAAGACATATTGCATGTTATATTAGAGCTCGATTCATATCTTTCTTTACTCATACAGTACTTACCTGTCTGTCTGTCTGTCTGTCTGTCTGTCTGTCTGCAGTGCCATGTGTACCACAGAGGGTAACAGCAGAGATGATCTGCAGTAATGACACAGGAGTGGTGTCATGGGAGGAAGAAGAGGGCGTGTCCTCCTACACAGTGCGAGCTTTTGGGCCCGATGGTCACAAGACTTATTGTAACAGCACCGAAACCAGTTGTCAGCTACCCAGCTTGCATTGCGGTCAGCTCTACAACCTGACATTGACAGCTGAGGATGGACTGTGTGACAACAGCCGCGCCTACCTCAACCTACAGTCAGGTAAATATATATAGTGAAGTTTTTTAGTATGACAGGTGTTTTCCATGAGTTGAGAGCTGTTGTTTGAGTTTTATTTTTGTTTTATTTCATCCGTGAATATTTAAAAGTGTTTTTTTTTCAAGCTTTTACATCTCTTAAAAAATGCCAGTTACTAACAATTGGCTAAATGAGACTACAGTCGTTGTCAGAGATGTTAAACATCATCACGGTGAACACAGAATCTGTGCCAGTGGAAAAATCCAATTGGCTTTTTGTTGAGAGAACCTGGGTGATGCTAACTCCCAGGCTGGCCTAAAATAATACATCATCTCTGCAGCACATTATTGGTTAATAATAATCTTTGTCCTTCAGTGTCCTCAGGCTCTCTTGCATATACAGAACCTTGTTACGTGTTTTAAAACCACAAACGGCACCTTTTGACACTGTTTTTAGTTAAACTTGTGAAGATATTCAAAGTGTTCTTTCTAAAAGTTGATTCAAATGTGTTGTGACATGTGAATTGTCTAATCTCTCATATATGTCCATTATCAACCAACACTAACATCTTCCTCTTTCTCTCTCCCAGTGCCCTGCAGTCCCACTAACGTCAAGGCCTCTCTACGCTGCCACTCAAACTCCGCTGCAGTGACATGGGAGCGAGCCAGTGGGGCAGTATCCTATCTTGCAGTGGGTGTCACAGCAGACGGAAGTCACGAGACTGAGTGTAACAACACCATGACCCACTGTGACCTGAGCAACCTCCAGTGTGGACAGACCTACAACGTGAGCGTGTTCGGCCAGGATGAGTACTGCTCCAGCGTGGAGAGTGACAAGGCCTATGTGCAGACAGGTACTGTAAACACCTTATTATTGTTAAAGTAAAATGGAGTGGAGTGGCAGTGTCTAAAAGTGCTTTTCCCTTCTCTCTCTTTCTCCCTCAGCCCCTTGTGCCCCCCAGAACGTGACTGTTAATGCACAGTGTGCTGAAGGTGCTATAACTGTGTCTTGGTCTCCCAACCCTGATGCCCAGTACTTCCATGTGGCAGCAGTGAGCAACGCTGGAGCGAGACTCTACTGCAACTCCACCAGCACCACCTGCTCCATAAACAATCTACCATGTGGACAGAACTACAACGTTACTGCGCTGTCTGTGAGAGACGGCTGTGAGAGCAAGCCGAGCCCTGTGGTGGAGACTTCCTCAGGTAAACTTCAGCTGTTTGCTCACATGCCCTCAAAGAAGGATCACATGACACTTAAGGTTCTTCTCCACATCCACAGCTCCATGTGTGCCCAGGAACATTAAGGGTGGTCTGGACTGTGTATCGAACGAAGCCTGGGTGACGTGGGATGACTCAGAAGGAGCTCTCAGCTACTTTGTGCACGCCCAAGGGTCGGACGGACACAACTCCAGCTGCACTTCCACCTCCTCTCCCTGTAGTGTTCCCGATCTGAAATGTGCGACGCTGTACACTTTCCACGTCACTGCCGTCAACAAGCACTGCAGCAGTAATCACAGCACCACCTTTGAGCTGGAGACAGGTATTCAAAATGATTCTGTACTCTCAAGATACAACCAGTGTGAAGTGATAACTATCTTTGAAAGGTCATTTGGAAAATTATCTAGTAAGCATTTTACTACATTATTGCTTCAACCAAACACTAAATAAAACACTTAATCTTGTTTGGCACGGAGTGTGACCCCTTAAAATGAAATAGTGTTTAGTTGCACAGTTTGCATTTGTAAATCAAACAGTGACTTTCAGGTTGTATGTGAATATTTATTAGCAGTAAAACTCGCAGATATTTCACAAAATGCAAGTATGAGAGTAAAAAACAAAAAATGAATTCCAGTTTGTGGAGCAAAGCAATGCATTTTCTCCTTTTCTGTCCGAAATAATCATCTTGTAACCCACTGGAGGGGTGTCGACTTCTAGATTGGACACCAGTTGGGGAAGTGCTTTGGTGTTACACAGGATTGTCAGCGATATAGGATTTACTCTGAGCTCCTATTTTGAACTGTATTACCTGTATGAGATTGTCAGAGGCCTTGAAACTGAAAAGGTTTTCCTCTATCCACTGACTGGAAGATGCAAAAAGGAAGCAGCGCCATTGAAATTCAAAGGAAAATAAATATAATAAAATAAATTGTCGCACTTTTGGTTTGGAAAGATTTAGAAAAAATAAATTTGGAGTAAATTTTGAATCGTATGTGGCCCATCCTCTAGGTCCTTGTGCTCTGACATCCATCAGTGCAGTGACACAGTGCAACAGTGACACCATCCTGGTTGAATGGGAGATGACAGTGGACACACCCCTCTACCTGGTGACCGCTGAGGGTCACGACAAAACCCTTATTTCCTGTAACAGCTCCTCCGATTCATGTGAACTCCAGGATATCCGCTGTGGCATGCAATACAGCATCATAGTATCAGCCTCCTCTGATAAGTGCAGTAGCCTCAGAAGTCCACCAAAGAAGATCAAAACAGGTATTTTTTTTTTCTTTCTGTGTAACAGCTTCATACATATTACATTTTCCCTGCAAAACCAGAACTCACTCAACACCTGCTGAAATGTATTCTGTCTTCTTTAGCACCCTGTGTCCCAGACAATGTGACCGTGGTACAGTTGTGTGAGGAGCATGGGGCTGCGGTGATGTGGGCACCCTCCGCTGTGGCCACGTCCTACCTGCTAACAGCCACAGGAACGGATGGACACGTCGCCAGCTGCAGCACCTCAGTGAACAACTGCAGCCTGGCTGATCTGCGCTGCGGCCAGTCATACAACTTGAGCATCACTGCCAGGGGAGACAACTGCACCAGCATGCCCAGCACTTCGTCCTTCAGAACAGGTCGAGACACAATGACACATTTTCTGTTTTCTCTTCTGTTGACAGGAATTTCAGGAGGCTTTCAGTGCTAATTTAACTATAGCAGCACTTATACTGTGTATACTGTAAGTTAGTGTGTCAATGATATTGGATGGTAACGTTTACAGTTGCAGTGGTTAATCGATTCAATGAGAATTTGATTGACAGAAAATTAATCAACAACAAGTTTGATAACCGTTTCATATTTTTTGTACCAATACCAGTACTCGGCTGGTTCCACAAAAAAACAAGCATTTTTCTGAATTTTCTGACATTGTATAGACAAAACAAACAATCAGATAATTGACAAAGTATGAAGGTGTTATTTGCACCCCTTTAAAAAAGTCATACTAAAGTCATAAAAGTCATATTTTCAGGATAGAAGGGGAAGCTTGGTAATTAGAACAGAAACATCATTTCTCATGATGCAAAATACTGCAATAATATTTTTTCATTTCATGCTATAATCATTAGTGTTTGGTGACTGTTTAAAAAGTAGCTTTTCCTATTGTTCTTGTTGTTATTGTACAAATCAATAATAATTGTAATATGCACTATGTAGCTGCTTCTTTCTATAATTTCAATTTCCACTGTTCAATTTCAAGGCAAACTTGAAACATTGATGCTTTGAAGTTTTAGTCAAGTGTATTAGATTTTCTCTTGATTTGATTTTATTCATGTAAAGGGCAGAGATAACCTTAGATAACCTTTGTCCTAAACATCTATAAACTGCAGGCCAGCTCCGAGCTTGAATCTCTGACAGGACTCTTCTCTCTTTCCTCTCAGTGCCCTGTGAGCCGTCTGGTCTCGCAGTGGATTTCGACTGCAGGAGCAACTCTGCCGTCTTGTCTTGGAATGCCAGCGAGGGCGCCGTGGAGTATTACGGCTGTGCTCAGTCTAAGGATGGAGACACGCTCTACTGTAACAGCACCGTTACCTCCTGCACCCTCGAAGGCCTAGAGTGTGGGGAAATGTACAATTTTTCTGTGGAAGCTTCTGATGGCACCTGTAACAGCTCGTTCAGCGCACCTCTGAAGGCGGGAGCAGGTAAATATTGAAGCTAACAACAGATTAGTTCACTGTGCAGAATTTGTGGAAAGGCCTTTTTAGCACTTCAGTGATTAATACCAACAAGATTTCTGATTAAATATAGAACATAGATATTAAAAATGTTGTATAGTCTTGCTCAGGTCAAATACAATAATCAGGTTGAGTCATTTTACATGTAGTATGCTCTCTCCTCCTCAGTTCCGTGTCCTCCAACCTCTCTGAATGTCCGGATGCAGAAAATAGGCCAAACTTTCTGGGCCATGACGTCATGGGACAGTGTCAATTGCTCTGATGTTGAGTACCTGGCAGAGATAACCGGCAGAATCAATAACAGCCCACAGGCCCTGATGGAGGTCACTTCCTACTGGCTACCAATGAAATACTTTGAGTTCCTGATGCCTTGCAGCACAGCTTATAACCTCACTGTTCGCACCAGAAACTCAGCCGGGGTCAGCTCACCTTCCAGCGCCTTCACTGGAGTCACAGGTAACTTTATGCTCTACTCATCCCCCATTTTATAGTGTTATGCAGAGTTTCTAGTGACCTTTAAATGTTTATGTAAAATTCCTTTTCCTTCCTTTCTACTTTTGGGTTTAGGTTTAAGTAGAGAAATTGAACTACTATGCAGCCCAGCCATATATTTAGATTTTGACCTATTCTTGTTAACATATTTCAGCACCCCCCTGTTCATTTGTTAACAGCATTTTCACTATTTCCTTCCCAGTCCCCTGTCCTCCGCAGAATGTGAGATACAGCGGTACCACACAGTCTGCTGTGCTGTCCTGGGATGCGTCAGTGTTTGCCACCACGTACACTGTCTACAATATATCGGGAGGAGGCCGTGCTCAGCTTTGCAGCACCACTGGGCTCTCCTGCCAGCTGACAAACTTCAATTCCAGTGCCACTGAAGTGACAGCCAGCAATGCTGTAGGAGAGAGCAACGCCAACCAAATTATTACAGGTCAGACACACAGACTCTCTGATAACATCCAGGACTTGTGTGTAACCTCATCACTCTTTAAATACCATCAACTTTCTATTTGATTTAGTCACTTCTTTTCTATATTGCTATAGTTTGAAATCCATTTGTAACACATATTTCTCACCTTCCTCAGGTCCAGTAGGATCTCGCAGAAGAAGAGATTTGCGGGCCACTCAAGTCTATGCCCAATTAGACAAAGGTAACTATACTGTTACACAACCTAGAGATATTGTTAATCATAATAATCAATCAGATGAAAGGTCTGTACTATAAAACAACTGTTAATTTATCAACCATCTCTCTCAGATCTTGAAACTCCAGAGTTGCGGATTGTAACAGTAAGTGACGTTTCCTTGTATGTGAAGTGGACGATGGTGAAGGACGCGACCGAGTACACGCTGGTCATTGAGGAGGAACAGAGAGAGCAGCAGGCTAATCAGCCACCCAGAGTGAGAACCGTGGAGGGTGATTCTCACTTAGAGACTGATCTGAAGCCGTGGACCACCTACTGCATCAGGCTCGCAGCCAAGAACGCCATCAGCCAAAGCAACTACTCCAGGCCAGAGTGCAGAACCACTAATGCCTCCTAATGAAATGGCTCAGATCAATTAAAATATACACTGGACTCAGCAGAAACACCATCATGTGGGTTATATGTTTGTCTTCACTCTTTAGCATCCATAACAGAATTGTAACCAGTTCAATCTCTGAGAACTTGAGGAGGAAAAGTGTAAAAATAAAGTAAGTAAAACTACAGAGATATAAGAGAATTCTTCTGTTTGGGGGGCGTCTTACATGTCACAAATACATTCTGATCAAACCTGAGGAGAACCTTTAGATTTGAGTGCTTATGAATCTTTGTTAGCAATAGGTTGTATACATTCTCATAATTGTGGCTGGTATCATAGCAGCATGTGGCTTTATAGCTGTCTAACAAAGTATTGCTGAAATTATATTTATCAAAAATGGTTTTATTTTTGAGATAGTTTTATTAGATTCTCTGGATGATTGTTAAACAAACAAAAAGTAATGTAAACAAATAAACGGATAATTTATCAAGCAATATTTTTAAAACCATGCAGTATATTTTCTTTATGATGTACTATATTTCTTCTCATTTTGTGAACACTTTGACTGATCTTTTTTAACAATCCCAGAAATGAAGGAATAAAAAATCTGTGAAACATTAAAACACCCCTCTGTATAAACATGAGTGCTGAAAACTTTATTTTTTTTTAACTTCAAGTGTGTGTTGCTGCTTGTTTAATACATGTATCTGCAGCTGAAAATATCAAAAAAATGTCCATAATCAAAACAGAATCAATTTACTGTCATTTGAGGCCAGAACAAAATCAGATTTTATTAACATTTAAGAACCTGGAAGGACCAAATGTTTGGTAGTTTTCCTTGAAAGATTACTTAAAAATAGTTTCCTGATTTTGTGTGGATTGATCAATTATTTAATCAGCTAATCATGGCAGCTCAATATCTTGTGGGTAAACGTTTCATTTTCTAATTTTGAGAATGCACACAAAACAAATTGCAGACCAGTGTAAGATAAGGCAGATGCACAGTATGTCACTGATTCCCTTTTCTCACAGGACTTCAAAGCGATGAAATGACTTGTTGTCTCCCTGTGTGAGACAGTGTCATATTAACAGGTTTGTTCTCGCTTTAAAATTGACAAACAGAATCTTTATTCAGTTTGTCTGAGGTAATAAAAGACTATATGATTATATTGATCGATTACATGAAATGGACTGCTACGTAAAGCTCCAGAGCACTCAGAACGTACACTTCAAACATCATTTAATATTTTGTAGGGGGAACAATGTTCTCGAACACACAGAAAAAAAGCCTCGGTATCGTTTATGCACAGAAAGTCATCAATGAAAAGTTCCTGATGAGGAGCCCTCACTAGTCAAGGCCATATTATTTAGCTCACTAAATTACAGGAAACATTAAACAATGTAGATAAATATACATAATTTTTTTATGTGTTATAAATACAAGCAAAGGAATGTGAAAGTGAAAAATATGACATGAAAAGCAATTGTTATTCATGAGAAATGGACAATGATCTTTTAATTTTTTAAATATATTTAATCTTTACCATTAGGCAATAATTCTCAGTTAGTATAATGTACTGTATCTCTCACTAATGTTTGCTGACCTCATGATTCTATCCTATCCTACATTTCTACTTGTTAAATTAAAAAAATATTAAAAATAATTATGAAAAAACCCAAATCAAACATTAAAGTCTGGCCATTCAATCGATTTATAACAATGTCATATTTTTTTTCTTTTGCAATATTAAGGCTTCCCCTGTTCCTCATTCATTATGGAGAACTATTCAGGTTTTAAAGTACACTACACTGAAATGATTGATGTTCAGAACATTTTCTAAACCAAGAAGGCTGACAAAACTCCATTGAATTCATTGTATTCATTAAAAAAGGATTGTGAACTGATAGTATATAGTTAAACCAAACATTTTACTTCACCCTCAATTAGATTGAATTTTCCTTTTTAAAGTAAAGTTGTTTTTCTCTACATTATCTTGGTCTCACAGGAACCTGGCCGCAGTATCTGAAGACTGACAATGAGTTTAACTGTCTTTCTAAACCAGGGGTAGTAAAAGGCGTAGATCAGAGGATTGAAACTGGAGTTACAGTAAAAGAGCCATATTGTAGCTGGTGACTCAGGACCTGTGGTCTCCTGTCCTGCCAGAGAGGGGATGTAGTATGGACAGAGACAGAGTATAAACACAAGAAGGACAATACCAAGAGTTCTAGCAGCCCTCATCTCAGATTTCTTGACAGACACAGTCTTGGATTTGGCAATTTGAGACTTCATGGCTCGTGCCTGTGACACAGCCGCCACAAACACTCTCATGTACAGAACTATGATAACAGCAACAGGGCCGGAAAAGGTGAGAATCAAATCTACTGCCCCTGAAATGTAATCTATGGTGAGTGAACATTCTTGGTAGCAGGGATCAGATAAATCTATTTGTGACAAGAAATCTTTCATTATGATTAAGTTGTAGGTAACAGAGCAGAACCAACACACAGACACGCATATTTTAACTCTGATTGCTGTCATCATGGAACAATAATGCAGAGGCTCACAGATAGCAACGTAACGGTCCACCGAGATGAGCACCATGGTCCCGACAGAGGCGGAGGTGAGGATGAAGCTTGCCAGGAACAAAAGAGCACATGTGATTTTATCCAAAAACCAGCAGGATTGCAACAAGATGACTGAAGGTGGCATCACTACAAGGCCCAGGAGAAAGTCAGACACAGCCAGGGAGAGGATGAGGAGGTTGGTGGGGGTGTGGAGCTGCCTGGGGGGGAAGAATGTGATTAATGATATTTCTTCAAGGCCTCATATTCAGCCGTTGCTGTGAGAATAAAGACAGAATATGGACAGTGAAACTGTACTTTTATAGACACAGCAATATGAAAACCAGACATGCCAAATAAAGCTGTACAGTGTGATATTTATCGGCTCACCACAATTTGAACTAATTACTACACCAGTATTATTAAGTAAAGTTTATCATGATTAATGCTATTGTGACACATTTATACAGGACAAATCCACAGAGAATGACATTTTCATTAATAAGTGAAAGGACAGACATCTATGGTTTGACTTAAAAACAAAGCAGTTAAACAAACACATTCATACACACTGTTATAATTCAAGAAAAGCATCTGTGCCTGAAGTGGGAGATGGAGATGATGACCAACAAGTTGAGCATCACAGTGAGCAGAGAGAGGCAGTACATCAGTGTTTTGATGAGGATGGCATCAGGAGTAACAGACATTAACCTGCAGGAGGAGTTGAGGGCTGGGGTACAGAGGTAATCTCCCCCCAGTGTCTCCGCCATCATCAGAGGGAGTGACTGCTGGACTGAGCAGAGAACTGCTGAGGTTGAGACATTTTATCATCTACATTTGTATCATCCTTCCTCCCTCCCCTACTCGTGTTTCGCCACACACATTGCCTCCCATCAGCTTGTTTTTTTCCCCCGGCTCCTACGACTAACTTTTTTATTTCATCACTCACCCCCCACTCCAGTTTTTTCCTCCCTACACCTCCCTCCCTCTTTCAAAATACCTCTATCCACCGTGTACTGATCCAATCTCTGCCATCCTGTCCTTCCTCAAATTTGGCACAAAGGTTCACTTGGACTCAAGGATGGACTGATCAGATATTGGTGGTCAGAGGTCAAAGGTCAGATCACAGTAACCTCACAAAACACTTTTTAGCCATTACTCAAGACTTCACACAGCAATTATGACAGAATTGAACACAAATTGTTCATATTTTATATGACGCTGCATAAACAGGGATGTAATCTGGAACTAGTCTGAGTGGCGGAGGTATACAACCGCAAGATGGTAATTCTAGTTCAACTTTACAATGTGTAGTTACTCCTTCTACTGTATCTTCCAGACATTGTAGGATTCTACATTTGCAAGAAGGATATGATAAATAAAAGTCACAGACCAAATACTGCAGCAGCGGGCATGGACACAGAGGTGTTAGATTTTCTAGTTTTTCATATTGACGGACAGGATCGTAAAAAATCAATTTTTACTTGTCATTTTCATTTTTAATTGTAATGAGACATATCCTATTTAATAGCATTTCATTCTGAAAAACGCAACTCACATTATAAAGGCATGGGGATGAGGCAGACACATGACCCCGGCCCATGTAAGTAAAGGGTCCGTGCAGGAACGTGATGCCACAGAATCTGCTGTATGACTCTGTTCTAATCTGTTGAAATGAACCCCTCTAAATATTTTTTGTCATTATTTAAGAATTCTATCAATGATGGTTAACGCGACCCCTGCACGGATATGAAATGGATAACACAAAAGCTATGAAAGCATTTGACTGGTCCTCACAGAAAGAAAAGGCCCAGCATTTCCTACTTAACAGCTTCAGTTCCCTCACTGCTGCAAAGATCAACCAGTTTTTGATTCAGTCATTTCTTTTCCATATTGCTATATTTTGAAATCCATTTGTTGGAACCAAGTGACAACCAACCGTGACGTCACCCACTGGTTCGTGAACTGCCGTTTTGAAGCATGGATGTATTATTTTTGAAGCCTGGAGTTTGTAATTTGGCTGTCGCCATCTTGGTTTTTTGAAACCAGAGGAAAGCATATTTGGAGGAGAAGTTGGAGCTGAGGTGGAGTGAGGGGTGAATCTGACCTGCTCTGTTCTCTATCCTGATATTCAGGCAGGTCGCCCTGTGTGATACAGTCTGTCAATCACACTGTAGCCACGCCCTAATATATACACTGCTTTATTGTCTATTTTCCTCTAAAATGGATCCTAGCTTAAAAAATCAACATGTGTTATTGGTATTGGAGTAGAATTGAAACTAAAGATTGAGACCATAGACTCATTAAGAAAAGATTTACTGAGATAATAATTAAAGTGAGAAGTAGAGCCATTTCCCCATAGACTTCAATACAATCAGACTTCTTTTTGCAACAGTGGAGTCGCTCCCTGATGGTAAAAATGCTTAATGTTGTCACAGTGAATCATTTGGACAATAATACACAAGTGAAAAATTGTCCATAATCCAGTCTGTTAATCACTGTTGTGTTAGAAACCAGAGAGCACAATCTGCAAATGCGCTCAAGGCCTGAAGGGGGCAAAGTAACAAGTATCAGTGGAACCTGAAAACAGCAGTCAGTGTTCATAGGGGGACTGAGTTCACCTGCACACCAGTTTTGAAGAGCATGGGAAGAAATCTTTGGTGTCATATGGATTCACTCCTGCCAGGAAAGCAAGAGAGAAAACAGCTCATTGTCAGCACAGAAGGCACAACCGGTAGGAGGATATCAATGCTGGACTCTGCATTTCATTTCAGGCCCTTTCATCATATTTATTAATGCTGATTGTAGTTAATTTTTGTGCAATAGTAAAATTGTACCATTTTTATTTGGACTATTTAAGTTTAAACAATACATGGATTATGTTAATTTGCTAACGTATATATATATTTCTATGTTTAACTTTAAGGTTATCAACCTATTCCATTCAAGCTATTCAATTCAACATCCATCTAGAAAAAATAAAAAGAAAAGAAAAGGAATTGAGTTGTCCCTGAATCTTTGTGCTGAACAAGCCATTTTCAAGTTTGGGCAGAGCTGGAAAAACGTAACATCCACATAACTTGACAATCACACTGTAGCCACGCCCTAATATATACACTGCTTTATTGTCTATTTTCCTCTAAAATGGATCCTAGCTTAAAAAATCAACATGTTGTATTGGAGTAGAATTGAAACTAAAGATTGAGACCATAGACTCATTAAGAAAAGATTTGCTGAGATAATAATTAAAGTGAGAAGTAGAGCCATTTCCCCATAGACTTCAATACAATCAGACTGCAACAGTGGAGTCGCTCCCTGATGGTAAAAATGCTTAATGTTGTCACAGTGAATCATTTGGACAATAATACACAAGTGAAAAATTGTCTATAATCCAAACAGAATCAATTTACTGTCATTTGAGGCCAGAACAAAATCAGATTTTATTAACATTTAAGAACCTGGAAGGACCAAATGTTTGGTAGTTTTCCTTGAAAGATTACTTAAAAATAGTTTCCTGATTTTGTGTGGATTGATCAATTATTTAATCAGCTAATCATGGCAGCTCAATATCTTGTGGGTAAATGTTTCATTTTCTAATTTTGAGAATGCACACAAAACAAATTGCAGACCAGTGTAAGATAAGGCAGATGCACAGTATGTCACTGATTCCCTTTTCTCACAGGACTTCAAAGCGATGAAATGACTTGTTGTCTCCCTGTGTGAGACAGTGTCATATTAACATGTTTGTTCTCGCTTTAAAATTGACAAACAGAATCTTTATTCAGTTTGTCTGAGGTAATAAAAGACTATATGATTATATTGATCGATTACATGAAATGGACTGCTACGTAAAGCTCCAGAGCACTCAGAACGTACACTTCAAACATCATTTAATATTTTGTAGGGGGAACAATGTTCTCGAACACACAGAAAAAAAGCCTCGGTATCGTTTATGCACAGAAAGTCATCAATGAAAAGTTCCTGATGAGGAGCCCTCACTAGTCAAGGTCATATTATTTAGCTCACTAAATTACAGGAAACATTAAACTATGCAGATAAATATACATTTTTTTTTATGTGTTATAAATACAAACAAAGGAATGTGAAAGTGAAAAATATGACATGAAAAGCAATTGTTATTCATGAGAAATGGACAATGATCTTTCATTTTTTTAAAATATATTTCATCTTTACCATTAGGCAATAATTCTCAGTTAGTATAATGTACTGTATCTCTCACTAATGTTTGCTGACCTCATGATTCTATCCTATCCTACATTTCTACTTGTTAAATTAAAAAAATATTAAAAATGATCATTAAAAAAACCCAAATCAAACATTAAAGTCTGGCCATTCAATCGATTTATAACAATGTCATATTTTTTTTCTTTTGCAATGTTAAGGCTTCCCCTGTTCCTCATTCATTATGGAGAACTATTCAGGTTTTAAAGTACACTACACTGAAATGATTGATGTTCAGAACATTTTCTAAACCAAGAAGGCTGACAAAACTCCATTAAATTCAATTGCAAAGGCTGTTTCAAATGTGGTTTCACTTCTGAATGTTTACAGTGACATTTTGCTTTCATTGTATTCATTCAAAATTATTGTGAACTGATAGTATATAGTTAAACCAAACATTTTACTTCACCCTCAATTAGATTGAATTTTCCATAATAAAGTAAAGTTGTTTTTCTCTACATTATCTTGGTCTCACAGGAACCTGGCCGCAGTATCTGAAGACTGACAATGAGTTTAACTGTCTTTCTAAACCAGGGGTAGTAAAAGGCGTAGATCAGAGGATTGAAACTGGAGTTACAGTAAAAGAGCCACATTGCAGCTGGTGACTCAGGAACTGTGGTCTCCTGTCCTGCCAGAGAGGGGATGTAGTATGGACAGAGACAGAGTATAAACACAAGAAGGACAATACCAAGAGTTCTAGCAGCCCTCATCTCAGATTTCTTGACAGACACAGTCTTGGATTTGGCAATTTGAGACTTCATGGCTCGTGCCTGTGACACAGCCGCCACAAACACTCTCATGTACAGAACTATGATAACAGCAACAGGGCCGGAAAAGGTGAGAATCAAATCTACTGCCCCTGAAATGTAATCTATGGTGAGTGAACATTCTTGGTAGCAGGAATCAGATAAATCTATTTGTGACAAGAAATCTTTCATTATGATTAAGTTGTAGGTAACAGAGGAGAACCAACACACAGACACGCATATTTTAACTCTGATTGCTGTCATCATGGAACAATAATGCAGAGGCTCACAGATAGCAACGTAACGGTCCACCGAGATGAGCACCATGGTCCCGACAGAGGCGGAGGTGAGGATTAAGCTTGTCAGGTACAAAAGAGCACATGTGATTTTATCCAAAAACCAGCAGGATTGCAACAAGATGACTGAAGGTGGCATCACTACAAGGCCCAGGAGAAAGTCAGACACAGCCAGGGAGAGGATGAGGAGGTTGGTGGGGGTGTGGAGCTGCCTGGGGGGGAAGAATGTGATTAATGATATTTCTTCAAGGCCTCATATTCAGCCGTTGCTGTGAGAATAAAGACAGAATATGGACAGTGAAACTGTACTTTTATAGACACAGCAATATGAAAACCAGACATGCCAAATAAAGCTGTACAGTGTGATATTTATCGGCTCACCACAATTTGAACTAATTACTACACCAGTATTATTAAGTAAAGTTTATCATGATTAATGCTATTGTGACACATTTATACAGGACAAATCCACAGAGAATGACATTTTCATTAATAAGTGAAAGGACAGACATCTATGGTTTGACTTAAAAACAAAGCAGTTAAACAAACACATTCATACACACTGTTATAATTCAAGAAAAGCATCTGTGCCTGAAGTGGGAGATGGAGATGATGACCAACAAGTTGAGCATCACAGTGAGCAGAGAGAGGCAGTACATCAGTGTTTTGATGAGGATGGCATCAGGAGTAACAGACATTAACCTGCAGGAGGAGTTGAGGGCTGGGGTACAGAGGTAATCTCCCCCCAGTGTGTCCGCCATCATCAGAGGGAGTGACTGCTGGACTGAGCAGAGAACTGCTGAGGTTGAGACATTTTATCATCTACATTTGTATCATCCTTCCTCCCTCCCCTACTCGTGTTTCGCCACACACATTGCCTCCCATCAGCTTGTTTTTTTCCCCCGGCTCCTACGACTAACTTTTTTATTTCATCACTCACCCCCCACTCCAGTTTGTTCCTCCCTGCACCTCCCTCCCTCTTTCAAAATACCTCTATCCACCGTGTACTGATCCAATCTCTGCCATCCTGTCCTTCCTCAAATTTGGCACAAAGGTTCACTTGGACTCAAGGATGGACTGATCAGATATTGGTGGTCAGAGGTCAAAGGTCAGGTCACAGTAACCTCACAAAACGTTTTTTGGCCTTGTCAACACAATATCTCTGTACTAACTCTGCTTGCCATCATCATTGCGAGCCTAACAGGAATTTCTTCAAATTTGGTAAAAGCGTTGACCTGGGCACGAGGACAAGCTGATTAGATTTTGGTGCCTAAAGGTCAAAGGTCAAGGTTAAAGTGACCTTACAAAACAGGATTTTGGCCTTGTAAACACAAGAACTCCTTAAGGGAATCCCTTCAAGTTTGGCACAAACATTTACTTGGACTCAAGGACAAACTGTTTAGATTTGGGTGGTCAAAGGTCAAAAGTCAAGGTCACAGTGACCTCAACACTTTTTAGCCATTACTCAGAACCCAGAACCTTCTTGCTGTGAGGCGACAATGCTAACCACTGCACCACCATGCTGCCCTTGACAAGATGTGTAATGTCAATACAAATAATTGTAAACAGGAAGTAAAAAGATCCGAGGTACTGATTATAATTTTTAAAAAGCCAATTTTTTGTTTAATTTGAATACAATTTTTCATCTATAGATAGTGACTTATAATACTTTGATTTAGATTTAAAGTGTCTTTTAATTTGCTTGACTTTATGCACAGCAAATGTACAAACATGTTAATTCTTTATCTTATTTTTTGTCATAATCTCTGCCTCATTCAAAATAAATAAAAGCAATATTCTGTTTTGTTGTTAATAGTTCACAAATCTGTCAGTGTTAATATATCAAGCACTCATTCAACATTCATTCAACAGTGATGACTTTGTTTTGTACTTTGTTATGTCACCATCTCATTAATAATGGCAAAGGAAAATCCTGACATAAATATATCAAAATTGGGAAGTTTCAACAGTTAACATAATCTTGGATCAATGTAAAGTTTCATATTGTTTAGACTTTGCATGTCATTGTTATGATGTTGGCCTTGTATCCCAGTTTTGGAGTAAGAGGCTGAAAGGCAAAGCAACACATACTGTTTTGGGAATACAACACTAATTGTTTACAAGCTTGTATTACATCATGTGTTGATGAGAGAAGACTGAATGCTGTGTTTATGCTGTGCGGTGTGTTTTCTTAACACCTTTGATTGGAGGTATGCCCTGAGGTTTGAGACATTATTTATCAAGAAGGTGTGAATGCACTGTGATATGCAATGTGGCCCTTAATGTGAAGCATGATGACATGTTGTTTGTCAGTTTTCTGAATAACATATTGTCTAATTGCCTCATATTATTGCATCATACATATAGGAAAAACAGAAAAATATAAATTCTAACAAGAAATTGTAGCCACTCAGCAAAATATTCTGCAACTATTTTTATAATTGCTTTTTTATTTAAGTAATTTTTTTGGCCCCCAGCCCCTCATACATAGATACAAGACCCCAAAACTGAAATCAGAGGCATCTTCTGTAGACAATTTGTGTCTGGTTGTGGCCATCTTGCATTTCTTTGTATAGGTTTTGTTACTCTTTGTTGTCCTTTGTAGTTGCTGTCTCTTTCTGGTTATTTTGAATCTCTATGTCTGTTTTGTGTCTATTTGTAGTTGTTTGATATCTCTGTGGTCTTTTCACATCTTTGTGTTCTCAATTTAGTTTTTGAGGTTGTTTTGTGACACTTTTGCGACACTTTGTGCTCATTTCCTGCCTCTGTAGTTATTTGTCCCCATGGAGTAATTTTGCATCTTTTTGCAGTTTTGTTTCATGGATGTATTATAAGACCTTATATTATACTCTTATAATACATCCATGTTTTGTTTGTATATTTCTGTCGCCATTTCTTTCTGTATGGAAAAAAACGCGTCGACAGAGAATAACAACAGCGCCCTCCAACGGCCGGCGGAGCTGTGGACGTTAGCTTAACCTGCAAGATGTTCAGTCCGCCGCTTCACAGGCAAAGGCATCAGTTTGTCATCGATTTTGTCAAAAGGAACAAACCTAAAAAGGTACCTAACATCTGAATGAGAAACATATTCATTTTGAACACTTTAGCTTCAATGCCGACGTTTGTCTGAGCGACGCAAAGCTAATCACCACAGCGCCGTTTCCACCGAACCAGTCCAAGCTAACGTTAGCTACAGGCGGGTTTAGCATCCACTGTTTCTTCCGACGCTTCTCCATCGCTGAGATAACTTTAATATTCTGGTCTCTGTCGCCAAATGTTAACTTCTTTGGCTGATTCAGCCTCTCACACACCTTGTCCTTGCCCTCTTTAGGTGGTGGACCTCGGGTGTAGTGAGTGTAGCCTCCTCAAAAAGCTCAAGTTTCACCGTGAAGTTGAACTTCTGGCTGGAGTGGACATCAACGGGACCAAAGTCAGAAAAAAGATGTATGTATGTAAATGAAAGCTGTGACTGACTGAATAGTTTTTAGTTTATAGCTGAAGTAAGAGTTTTTTTGTCAGTATATGCTGTATATCACGGTATGTCAGGTGCACATTATGTAGAGCTCATTATTTTCTGACATTTCAAAGTCTAAATAATTAATTGATCAATAAAAGAAAATTGGCACATTAATGTCAATACGCTTTTTACAGCACTAGATGGATGAAAAGTTACTTCAAACAGGGCTCATTGACATGACCTGCATATTTTTGTGTCCCAGTGCATTACTTTCCTTCAAAATAATTTAAATTAATTCATGACATGCATCATTTTATTCTATAAAACTGCTGTAGTTTGACCATGTTTTCAGTACATTATAATAATGTATATATTTTATATTTTGGCCTCTCAAACCACCAAAATGTCAGGTGGCGCAACCGTCTGAGTTAATGAACAGCCTGAGAAAAGTGTTAAATATGATATTATAATAATAATAATAATAAATTCAAAATAGATACCTTGGCATGATTTCATGTTTGAGACCTTTCAAATAAACTAAATTCACAAATATTAATAGTTTTAAAGGTGTTAAGATAATTCAAAAACTTTTGTCCGGGAATTTGTGTATTGTCAAATGTCAGGGTGGTGCAACTGGAAACATGCATCTTTTATTCTGAAGTGAATAGTGACAACATCAAACAGGATATTCCATCAGCCAGAGGACCCCAGGTGATCTTTATTGATGAGTGAAAAGGTTTGTAGAGCTCTCTCAAATATTGATAAAAATAGCTACTTTCAACTCATAGTTGGGCTGGTGCACATTTCTTGTCATGTGGTACAACCAAGGTAAAACTAGGAAAATGTTATTTTATTATAAGACTCTTCATTTTATTAAAAAAAACTATATGTGTGAACTTGCTAGCAAAGGCTAAAGGTTAAACAGGTGTCTAAGTAGAAGCCTGTTTAATTTGAAATTAGCTGCAAAAGTCAGGTGACAACTGAATCGTCAGGTGGTGCGACCAGGTAAAATTTTTATTTAAACCAATAAATGATAGGTTAAAGTGAACAAATGGTTGAAGACTATGAGGTATATAGCTATTGTATTAAATAGATTTTTATATTTATATACAAGTTTTAAAATGTAAAATTGGATATTAAAAATATTAAATACCTGGCCACTGAAATGCAAGAATCTTAAATTATAGTTAACAAAAAACTCAACCACGAAGTAACAATGTGTTAGCCACTATAGACACACTCAGGTATACTTGTCAAACATTTCACTGAACACAAATAAGGCTTGTTGAAACACATTATTCTAATTTCAAATATATGCATAATATTCATTTTAAAAAGACTTTTTTAAAAAAACATTTTTAAAAGCTTTATTTGTCAATGACCCATAGTCAAATTACAGTTGAATTTAAGAAGTGTGTTGCAAAACTATGCAGTTTACCATTCAGCTGTATGCAAAAGTTAACATATTCTGTTGATAATTGCAGTGGACAAAAAATAAATGACCTGACCTGACCTCCCCTTGCCAACTGTTGAGCATAGTGGAGGAAAATACTGTGTGTTGGGGTTATGTGGCTGTGAGTGGCACAGGAAGCATTACACAGATAAAGGGAAGAATTGATTCCACTAAATATTAGTAAATTCTGGATTCGAATGTGATGCTGTCAGTCAAGAAACTGAGTGAAAAGAGGCAAGTCAAGTTTATTTATATAGCCCCATTCAAAGACAATTGACTTCACTAACCTATTCTTCATCTGCTTGCTGGAAAAAAAAGTTAAAAAGACCAAGTGATTATCAAAGCATCAGTTGATCTTTGACTCCTCAATCGCCTTGTGGGTCTTGTTGTTGTGATAACCGTCACTGTGTGGACTGATATTGTGTACACTCTGCTTGTATCTTCTGTCAGGCATGGATTAGCTCCCATATCAACTGACTATCTGCAGCCAAGTTATGATCAGCTGCGTATTGAGCTGTACCAGGGCTCAGTCACACAAAGAGACGCCCGACTCAGAGGATTTGATCTGGTGACCAGTATAGAGCTGTAAGTGGCTGTTTGTGTAACATTAAGGCTCAGTGTCATTATTAACATGAGTCGTTTTCTCATATTTTTCTATTCTTTTGATTCTCTAACTTTTCCTTTCTCTCTGTGTCGATTTCATCTCTCTGTTGCTGTCTGTCTGTTGTTTCCTCCCTGGTTGTGTCCAGCATAGAGCACCTCACTCTTGCAGATGTGGAGAGCTTCTCTGAGGTGGTGTTTGGTTACATGGCCCCAGTGGCGGCCATCGTCAGCACCCCAAACTCTGACTTCAACCCCCTTCTCCCTGGACTGGCAGGTTTCAGGCACAGTGACCACAAGTTTGAGTGGACCAGAGAAGAGTTCAGAACCTGGTACAATACGCTGTTTTGAAAGATCCATGTTTAGACGCGTTTGATTTTTGATGTGGGATGATGTGTTAATGAGGATGGTAGTGACAGAAAATATGTCGTCAGTGCTGTTAAATGATTTGAACTGAATTTTGTTAAAGATAACATCCCTCCTCAGGGCTCTGAAGGTGTGTTTGGAGTTCGGTTATGAGGTGGAGTTCACTGGGGTCGGACAAGCACCGTCAGGCCAGCAGGAGAGAGTCGGCTTCTGCACTCAGATCGGGGTGTTTCGCCAGCTCGGGGGGAGAGATGGCTGCAACATGCTGCTTGGTGACAATGCAGAGGATGTTTTTACATACACACTGGTGTGTATGTTTAATTTATATATAACTGGTTCTTAAATGGCTGCTTCCCAAATGTGTTGGATTTTATGGTGGCCCGGAGCTCGAACCATAGGTGCTTTCCATTTGGCTAAAGTGGCACCTTGTTTGCACCACTTGCATCTCTTTTTCTTGTCTTAGCTCCTCCCCACAGGGATGTGAGAGAGAGATATTTTATTTATCCATCAGATCAGCTGAACAATCAAACAGATTTCATGTTGAAAGGGTGTTGCTGTCTAGTAAGACTTTCATATAAGATACATTTAAGGTTCCTCATTTTAAGCTCCATTGAGAACCTCTTGTCACTTCACTTCTTTTCCTCTGAGATGCATTTAAAGGAACAATGTAAGTGATTGCAGACAGATTTCAGATTGATTTCTGGGCCATGGGCAGAAGCCCCTCTCAGCTGAATGGAAAGCACTCTATTCAAGTACTATGTGACTAATTCATGACCAGTTGAACAAAGTTGAACTTTGAGAACTGACCGATGTGAATGTAGTCTTCTGTCAGTCTAAATTAGTCATTCCAGTGTGTTTATTATATCTATAAATCACTGGGGAATGCAGCCTTGTATCTCTGTGCATTGTCGGTATATATGAACTTCAGTGTGACAGTAAAGATGAAGGGAAAATAATTGTCTCTCTTTTATGGACATAACAACACAAATTGATCAGATTTGGCTGAAGAGAGCTTTTTTTAACAGCATTGGGTAATTTTTAAGCTTTAGTGGCCTCTGGTGGTGGCTCCTATGAACTACAGTGAGGTTGAAGTTGACCCCTGTATCGCTCTCCCTCAGTGTTCCCTCGAAAGATGGAAACCTGTAATTCACACAGTGGTCAGATTTTTTTCACTTCTCTAAATAAATACTGTATCTTCAGATATTTTATGATCACAGTGGGATTTGGGAAATCACAAACAGTGCAAATATCACATCTCAAACATTAAAAGTTTCTCAGATCATCCATGTGTACAGGTCCAGGCTCTGATGTTTTAATCCTTTTCCTTTATGTGTTTATACCAGCTGTACAGTATAAACTATCCCAGCCTGCGTGACAACAACACCCTGCGAAGGGTCCTGGTGTGCGAGGTGTTGTATTGGGCAGAAAAACTGAAGAGTGGATGGATGGAGGAGAAGACTGGTAAGAGGAACGGCACTTATACACTGTGTCAGACCGCAGGAGGAGGAGAGGGATGTCTCTCAGAGCGATGCATGGAGATGGAAGAGAATCAGACAGGTGAATAACCAACAGAGTTTTTACAAGACACTAATGTGTTTGTACTGCCTGAGAGTTGAATATAGGTGTTTTTGATGAACTTGGTTAATTGTGCTTATATAAAACACATATGTTTCTCTTTTTTTACCAACCCAATCAAATCTCTAATTTACAGCATGTGGAGCAGAGATGAGAAGTCTAGTAGAGCAGTGTGGGAAAAGTGTATCAGAGGATCAGGAGGAAAAGGATGAAGAAGTATTTTGGCCAAATTTCCAAAGACAAGAGAATTCGTGCACATTGCGCAGGTGAGTTTCCTCAAAGAAGAAGAAGTAGAATAGTAAGTCAGAAGGCAGTTTGTGGTAAGCAGACCATGAGCAGACCTACGGTTCTGTTTTTGAAGATACTGTCTTTGCTTCCAGTACAGTTTTCTTAATAATCCTCATGCCATGACAGTCATTATTTGAAAACCCCAACTAAACTTTGTAAGTTGAGCTGTGTTTCTTTCATTCTTGATTCTTGATCTGAATGTGTGGCACCAAAACTATTCTTCAAGTTTTATTCTTAATATTAAGCTGAGACACAGCCATATCCCTACCACTTTCATTTTTATTGCCTTTTATCTGTGCTTGAAGGTGTGTGTCTGTACCTCTTGATGTGCTGTGGTCCTGCTGCCCCAAAGTCAGTGCCCTGAGTGGAAGTCTCAGTAATCTCAGACATCTGCTGATGGATGACCCAGAAGTTAAACTCAGCCAGGATGGTGCTGCTGTGCTCATAAATTACCAGGAACAAGGTGCTGTTGCCATTTGATCAGTTTAGTTTGTCTTTTTGTGTCTAAAATGTCCACATTAATATATTAGAAGGGAAAGAACGTGTTTGGTAAAATGTGAAATTTATTAAGCAAGTTATTCCTCTAGTGGTGTGTATATTTTTTCTCCACTAGTGATGTTGTTGGTGATGTCACATGATACTCAGTCTTCCCAATGGTGGCACAGTACTCACTGATCTATAGTGGTGGTAACATGCCCAGATGTGCTGCACTGCACCACAAAGTCAGGGAAGAACTTGTAAAGATGGATGTAAACAATACTTGTGCTAGAAAATTGGCTCTGCAAATGTTTTTCTACAATAAAAATTCATTTAAATGTTTATTAGCTCTCAAAGAAAAACTCAATGTGTTTTGGTGACACTGAATGTAAAAATGCAATACTAAGGTTAGTCCAGCTGATGTCGCCATTTTGACTGTAAATTGGCCCCATGGTGGTGTAGTGGTTTACCAGGCTTAGTCTCCACAATCACCACTCTCTACAGCTCAGCTCATTGAACTTACAAAAACAATGTAGCATCAGCCTATTAAAAAAACTGAATAATTCTGTGGTTGTGACTCTTGTCATTCATCTGTGTTCTTAGAGCTTGAAGAGGAAGATTATAATGATCTGGAGGACAGCGGGTTTGCAGAGGCCATCCAGCACTCATTCACCGCTGAACAAGAAGAAGACTGGGAGGCAAATGTTTGATCTGGAGGATGGAGCTTTGTTTTCAGGACAAGTAGGTGATGTGGTTAGATTTAACAAGGAAAATTAGAAGTAAGCAAAAGGCTTTCCCTGCCTTACAGTGCAAGTTGAATTCACAAATCCTAGGATGCACTGTGAAAAGTTTGACTTGGATTTGTTAGCTGGCCTGTTTGGACTGCAACTTTGTGTTTTGAGTATGAAAAAAATGGGTTATTGAAGATAGAATATCCATCTGTCTCAAAAATATGAGTGTACAGAGAAAGGACAATTCAAATGTAAATATCACAATAAAACTCTAAATGTGAGAAAATATCAGTGCTGTGAATTGTGCACAGGTTTAAAGGGGATATGTATTTGCTGAGGCTTTTAAACGGTTTTATTCAGTGCAAGGTACACATTTGAAGCATCCAGTACACTTGTTAAGGAAGCAAATGTTGGTCGAAAGAACAAGTCTGTAACAGTTAACACTGGACAGTGTCAGAACAGCGCAGAACATCACTTTACAGGAGGATACGTTTTACAGTTTTATATAGACAACAGCTTCACAGAAGAGAAGAAGCAACCATGTTTGTAACAACATGTTAGGTACCAAGATGAACATACCTGTGTCACACAGGTAAAACAAGTGATTTTTATCCAAAAAGACAAAAAAAAAAAAAAAAATTGTTGACATTTGGTAGCCATATACTTAACACTGTCTCAATTATGTAGTGCGAATGTTTTTTTCCCTAAACAATAAAATATTCAGCTAAAATATGGCACAATATCATCAATGAAAGATTCAAAACAAAGACAATGATATCCTATAGATGTGACTTTCAACACAGGACATTTAAACCATGCGTAACATAATAAAAAAACACGCACACAAAATGAGAACACTGATTTACAGTTATACATTGACATTTGTGCAGAAACCTGCTTTTTAACAATAAGTAACGAGAACAAAATGACTACATGCTAAACAGTCAAGCGAAATTGTTCCTTCAGTGTGGAAATATTAAGATTAAAAGATGGCACAATATCAAATTAGGAAAAAGATGATGTGTCAAGTTCTGCACGCTAACAAAAGGACATCTCAATCATGCAGAACACATGAACATAAAAACAGAGAACACCGGCGCATAGTTAAAACTCCACACACTGATGACGCTTGTGCAGATATTGATATAACATGTATATAGTTTATCTGGAGGAGGATGTATCCCACATCTGCTATGGGTTATAACAGGAGACAGAAGACTGCAGATACTGTATAGTCTGTTCACTAGTTATAATTTGTCTAATATTGTCATTTCAAGTTATGCATAGGCCTGAGAAGGTCCCAGGTGGGAGTATCAGTGTGTTGTGTAATTTGGCTAATTTTCTCTCAGTCTAACTAATTGTACACCTAATCCCCTATTAGACTACAAATGCAAATAGTCTACATGCATGACACGATCAGGATCTCAAAATTCTCAGCGGATTTTTATTGTTAGATTAGATTTATCTCTGCAGAACTTATCATCTATGTATCTGATTGCTGGAACCAACAGTTGATATGTTGTTTCTATTAAGTGTTAAGTGCTGTTAAGTGTTTTCTTTATGGCAGTGGATTACTTAATCTAGTCCTTCACTGTACTGTATACTATAGTATCCGTCATTCTTGAAATTGTTGATGCACAACAGGAGCTTTGATTTGTTCACTGATGTAAGCTTCCCGGTCAACAGGCGAGCTCAGAGAGATGTAGCTGAAAAGCGTAGACATACAATAGATACACATCTGAAACACTGGGGTTTAAATGTATCCTTTAAAGCGTTTTATCATAAGAGCCCATCTGCAGTTCAGCATTTACTACCCTACATAGGCAGAGAGCAGCAATTTACAGAAACAGTAAAGTCAAGATAAAACGTTTGATAAACACGTTTTGAGGCTGGCTTGAAAAGTACGGAACACGTAGAGAAAAAAATAAAATAAAATCATTGCCATAGATTCTGCATTTGGATTATTTTCAGGGAATATGTAATGAAAAAACAGGATCTACCAATAAAATGTGTTCTTTCAGCTTTCTTCCTCTAAGCCAGTTTATTCAAGAAAATACACTTTATTCCAATTATTTATAGTCTATAGCTTACAGGAATCTGTTTTGTATCTGTAAAACTAAATTCATAATTGAATTTACTAGTTAATACAATAAAATATGTGATTTAGGAGCAGCTTAACTGCATCAAATCACACAACTTTCACTGAGTCAAGAGCAAAAATGGAAGTCACTAAATTCTGCTAAGCTAATTACTATAAGCAGTTGTTTGCTGGGTTTTTTTCTCAGTCACTTCTGCCTCGTTTAGCTTTATGGAATAAGTCACTGGATAACTAAGATATTAGTTCATCAAAATTGATACTTTTCATAACAAGGGATAAAGTAGATTTGTTTTAGCTTTAGGCGGTGTGGCTATGTCCCCAGCTAGCTTTTATATCCATAGCTGTATTGCTGTGGCTTCAAGTAGGCTGCCTATGACAGAGGCCAAACTGAGGAGCAGTACAAGCCCAGAATGCAGTATCTGTGTTTTGCCTTAGCTTTAAACTCATATTTATAGTTTAATTTCAAAAGCTGTTTTAACAGAAATCTGCATTTCTACTGTTTGTTTATATGGCAATGTACATTTCAGAAGGTTAGATTTAGTTTTAACCAAATACATTGTTACTGCTTTTTGCTTCTGTAGAGCAGATAAATACTGTGGGACTTTCTACAACAATCCTCTGCAGATAAGAGCAAACAGGGACCTCTATTATTGCAAGCAAGCAAACTGTCATATTCCCCCATTTCCTCTTTGAAAGTACCAACATAGCATTTCTCACAACAATCATATATCCCTCCACTCATCCAAGATAACAGGATAACTGTTAATCTGTGTTTCCCCTAGGAGGGGATGGAGTGGAGTAGACACAGGTTGACATCTCGTCACAGTAAGTGCAATAAAAGCTTTCCAACAACTGTTATAAATCCCTCTAAAACCAAAGATGGACTGGCGTCAAACCCAAACGTCTGAAAGTCGGGCTAAAATATCAGTGTAACAGTGGCAAGGACACTAGCAGCTCTGCTGCTAATGGTGGGAAAGGTAGTCCTGAGAGCCGTAGCGGTTCTCCTGCTGTTACAGCTACAAAGAGAAACCAACAACCCCCCCACACTGCCAAAGCAGTCAACCTATGGGAAACATTGTGTTACTACTAATAAAAGTAGTCTTACCACATAGCAGACACATAACCACGCACACAGTCCACGCTCACACATCTAATAGCTCAAGTCTGACGCCTCGTCTTTGTAGTAAAATATTCTCAGCTTCAAAACACCAACGGTTGTTAGAGTGCCAACAACTGCAGCTTATAGGCGAATATTAAGTAGAACATCCGATCTGAGAAGGATGTCTAAACAAACACCAAGACAAAGGAATGTATTGAAAACATATGGCATACTCCTCTTCAGTGTAGATCTCTCTTCATTTTGATGATGCACACAGCCCGTCCTTCTGTCCTCCATTGGAGATGAAAGGTCAATTATTTTCTAACAGTTTATGATTTGGGTTTGGATGCTGGGTGACAAAATTGACCTCAAAGAGATAATCTATGCCCAGACAGTGAGATGTTGGCAGTTTCTGTTAAGATACATGTTAAATGATTTGAACAATCTGGTCAATGTGTCATTATCCTTAATTCACAGCTATGTGTGTTAACATTAAGATGACAAGTGCCCACTTCTGCCTGTTTAAAATCTATCAGCAAGCTACTGTTTTAAGTGGCAGATATGAACACAGGAGGGCACTGTTGTAATGTCAACCGTTCACTGAGCGATCAGGTCAGACACAGTGCTGATCAGGTGACGAGCTGTATAAATGGAGACTGAAATGGACACAACCTTGTTTCCATTTTTGGATGTGAGCAGTGTCAGTCCATCATAAAGTGGCTGCAGGTCTAACGCTTTATCACCACCTGCTCATACGCTCCAGCACCAACCCTGTGAAGACAAGAAAGGATAAAACAAAGAATAAAATTAGCCATAATATTTAATTACAGACTCAGAAATGACAGAGTAAAGGTCATAATGTTTAATGCATGTTATTCCCTCTTTTTCTGTCGTTAAAAAGTTTCTTTAACTGCACCACACCAGGACTTGTATTAATCCACAACTAAAATACTTTAAAGTACTATTTACTTCCTTTTGAGTGCATGTGGTAAATGCTAGAGTGCCCACCTGTGTGGGCAACTAAAACTAATTTTAAAAAAAAGATGCAATATTCTTATGACCAATTTTTACATCTTAAGTAGAAACCAGTGAGCTTAGGGATGACAGTTGCAGACAGAATGGGAAAGTCAGAACATATTGGGCAACAGATGTAATGCCTCATTGATTTTAGTATTTTTATGGGATTTGTTGACAATAAGAAAAATATAGCATAATACCAGACTTAGTAAATACAACATAATGTATATTATAGAGTCTCATTAACTAAACTTAAAAGACTTTGGTACAATAGTAAAATAAACACCGTACTGGTAAGCAGCTATTGTGCTCACATTAAATCTACACTGAAGAACAAATCACGTAATGTGCCTTCAATTCAGTGACTATCTCAAGGCTTGTGAGGCTCACCTGGTGGGAAGGTGATGGCTTCCCAGGGCTGTACTTCCCCCAGGCCCAACAAACAGACGCAATCCTTCCTCTGAAACAGACACAGTTGTAGTAGCATTCAGTCAGTGCAGAGAACACCAGCATCCTCCTGTATAATTCTTGTCATGAAGAGAAGCCAGTTGCTAGGCAATCTATAAATAATCACATATTGACAGCGGCTTTCTTTTCCTAGCTTTGAGCAGGATGAGACCTTGGATAAAAAACTAAGTACAGACTGACTCATGGGGTAACAGAATACTGTCAAAATGATTATTCTGAAACCAACCTACAGACACGGTGATTCCAAAAGACTATAAAAAGACCGAACGCTGTGTTTCTTTGTGTGTGCAATTTACCTTCAGCACTAGAGTCCAGTAGACTGGGTGTGAAATCTTGACTCTGAAGTATCTTTTCCACCACATCGTCAGCATCCACCCGTGTGTCGTCCATTCTCTTCAACTGAGACTCCATGGAGTCTTGTTTCACTGGGTGTCTGATGGGAAGATATAGGAGAATCGTTTTGCGTCCATTTGACCATTAATGGTTTCCACTGCAAACTGAAATGCTGTTTGTTTCCTGTATTTTACTTTTCATTGTGTGCTTATCAGTGATGTGGTTGACCAGGGAACCATGGGATTCCATTTAAGCAGATGAAAATTATGCCCATTTTTGTCAACCCATTGTTATCAAGTGCTTTTGGTAGCAACCACACACTTGCCAGATCTACTCTGCTGCTCATGCGTACAGACTACAAATGCTCCTATTTAATCAAGCTGTCTACACAGGCTGTGTAATGGCTAGCATTGTAATCATGCTATAGCCTGTAAATGATTGTATATTGGGCTCTGAATGCTTCCAAAACATGGGTAACCCTCAACTCAGTACTGTGCCTAAATGCTTCGTGTGAAGACACACAGTCAAAAGACACAGTGGGCACCAAAGCTGCTGCTGCTGCTTTGCTAACATGCTGCTTTCAACACAATGACTAACTTTTTTAATACACAATAAGAGCCCCTTATTGACACCACATGATCAAACCACAGATACTCTTCCGCTGCTCTGCTTCGCAGCATTTTTCTGCTTGACAGCTGCTTCCTGAAATGTAACACAGGTCTCAGGTGTGATTATGTCTGCAGTTTAACTTCCCTGCAGAAAAAGCCCCACTACTGGGTTACCATTATACTAGGTACAATAAAAAGAAGTTATCATGCTTGACTCGCTGACTGCTTTCTCTTCAGTCAGTAGCACCTGTGAAGAATTTCATTTTTTGCAGCTTTACTTGCCAAACTACCTAAAGACTCACCTATTGAGTCGTTCACAGGATGAGGCGCTCCGTACTGGTGTGCCCTGTGGGTTGCTAGTGGTAGCGGTGGGGACTGGGTGTTCAGGCAGTGCAGGACAGGGTCTGGACTCTCTGTCTCGGTCCTCGCTGGGTTCTGGAATGCTACCAATGCCCGTTGAGGCGCTGCCCACTGAATGGTTTCTCCGGTGGCTGAACTCTGACATGCTGGAGGAACGGGAGTGACCTGTGCTGTAGCCTGCAAAAGATTGGCAATGGTTTTAAAACTACTCAATGGTAACAGTTCCTAAATAATATGCTCTTGGAGTTACCTCTAGGGTGCTTTGACATTTCAGTTGAAACTGATCTCATTTTTCCTATCTTAAATCTTAAATTCAGTAAAAATTATCTTAGACTGGTTTTTTCAATTTTGCCATCTCTGCTCTCACTAGACTAATGCAAGTAATTCTAAGTAATCTTAAGAAACTGTATGCCCTGCAAAATCCTACAAAGATGTGTAGTAGCATTTGAGAGATTGTAACTGCCTGCAACTGAGATACATTCATGCTGTTACACACTTATGTGTAATGGCACTATTGGTCCAATCTGTATATAAACATTGATGAAAGAGGATAATGGATATACATGGATATTTGATCTCATATGCAAATAAATGTCCTATTGTTATGTTACTTATGGAAGTCAAATGTAGAGAAAGATACTGATTTACTCCCTCATATCAGGATTTAAATATTAATTGATGAATCAATAATTAGCAGTTCTTATTGAGCATTATACAGTATTATTTTTTCAGGTGAACCCCATTTTGCTGTCCCGTAGACCTGATTTGCAACTTGCAGTGTGTTTAATGATTTAGCAGTTCAGCAGGGCTGCGTTGACACCCACACACTCACGTGCTGTTCATGTCTGCAACAAGCCATTTAAAGCAAAAAAGATCTCAGGAAATCAGTTCATTACAGCCATGAAAGAGCAAATTTCACTCCCGTTAATACAAGGTTCAGATGAATCTATCAAGAGTTACTTGTGGCAGGAAATACATTTTCAAATTCAGAATTAGAGAGCCATTAGAGCTGTGCTCAGAGCATCTCTCCACTTCCCGTGGTCTTTTGTTACAGTCATCTGATCTGCCTGTAATGGAAACTTGAGCCTCAGGTCTGAATTGCTCTGGTGAAGTGTCACTGGAAAATAATTTTATCACTTCCCTCCTGCTTAGTCAAAAGGTTTTTACAGTTTGCTCTTACACACAGATTTCCTCCAGTAAGAAAATGATTTAGGAGAGCAAAAGATTAGTGTTATGTAGCTGAAGCCTGTAACAACTGGTTTATAGGTCTGTCTCTCAGCAGCTTGGATAAGTACATATATGTTATATTACATCTGGTCTGTATGATTGTCTGCCATCCATGTCAGGCCAGCAACAATACATTTTTTTAGATGCAAGGTGTCCCTACCTGAGAGCTTGGACTGTTGGCTGGCGTAGCTGGATGTCCGGGAGTGGCCGCAGCCCCCCAGCTCATCAGAAACAACTGGACACTTCCCTTCACGACTTTCTGCTAGAAAGAGGAAAATAAAGACAGGGGGTGAGACATTACTGAAAGCTCCCAAAAAAATCTGTTCTACTGCAAAAAACCATCAAAAGCCATCATCTGTGTAAAAATACTACATGTACAGCTTTTATTATTCTTCTTCTTATAGTCAGAAAGAAACTAGGGCAAAGTAAGTATCCTGTCGAGGCACAGGCTGTGTACTTATTTATTACCATGCTCATTCTCAGCTGAACAAAGTGATCCAGAGCGTCTGAAGGGAAACATTTGTGGTTGATGGTTGCAGCCTACACCACAGACATAAAGCCAGTTTCTGTTTTGTTACATGTAGAGAACACAGTGATCTATTCCATGCAGCCTGGACCTCATCAATGTGTTGTTGATTTGTAGCTTATTGCTGTCAACTGTCAGCAGTGGAGCAGAGAAAACTCCCCTCTCTGCCTCCCACACACTTTCTCTCTGTTCAACTCCCCTGAGCTAATAAGCGAGTGGCCACAGTTGGCAAATGTGTGGACACAGCATCAGTTTTGCTCGCGCAGAAATAATCGCATTCAGAGGAATGGCTGGGAATCACACGTGCCACCATTTAAATGTCAAATAGCTAAACTGGCAAAGGGCTGAGCTGCCAGAAAGCAAAATCATTAACTCCTGTATATAATTCAAATAATTATCTTGTGCAAAATTATGATAAAATACTGATAAAATGTATTATTAACAAAAACTACTGATTCTAATAGGAATTATTTTTGACCCACATACGGAAGAGTGTAGGTTCAAATGCATCTACGGTTTAACAAAATATCTCATTAGATTAATTGTCCCACTCCTGCTTGTCTTAGAGGATCAAGAAACATAAAGTCATAAAAACAAATGTCTCAAATTCTCATAGTGGACCAAACCTTCCTTTGACCTGATCACACATGAAAGACACCTGCACATACACTGCAAACATGCACAACAGAGAACCGATGATGCTGACAGGAAAGAGCATTGCATACAGCAGATAAATATACACGTAGTGTGCACATGCAAACACACAACCCCTCTAGACAGAGTTGCACACAGTCCTATTTTTAACCATGTAAGAGCCCACAGGGTCAGAGCAGATTGTAGTTAATCTAGAGGAGAGCTAGTTTAAATTATACATGAAAGAGCTGCACTACACTCTGAAGCTTCCAGGAGGAACAAGCATTCAACACTGTGACGTGTTCACACATGAACACACACTAAAAGCAATAGAGAGAGAGAGAGAGAGAGAGAGAGCGAGAGAGAGAGAGACAGAGAGAGGGTGAAACAAGGGAGACAAATGTGGCAGAAAGGGACAGCTGCAAGAGAGATATTTTCATAATAGTGGATGGGAGATATAACAGCAGTTAGATGAAGCGGAAATGCATCATTCTGTAGAGATGTGAGTGCACACACACACGCACGCACGCACGCACGCACGCACGCACACACGCACACACACACACACACACACACACGTACTTCTATCTTTGTGAGGACACTCATTGACATAATGCATTCCCTAGCCCCTTACCCTAACCTTAACCATCACAACTGAGTGCCTAACCCTAAACCCTGACCCTAACCTAAACATAAACCTAAACCTAATTCTAACCATAACTCTAAAACCAAGTCTTAAGCCTCAAAATGTGATTTGAAGGTGTCTCAAAAAGTGAGGACCGGTCAAAATGTCCTCACTTTCCCAAAATGTCCTTACTCTGTTAGTAAAATACTTTTTTTGGTCCTTACTATGTAGCAAGTACAAGTACACACACACACGCACACACAAAAAGAATCAGACAGGGGTTACTAGATCTTTATCTCTAGCTTTACTAAAGAACTTTCCAATAGTCAATTCTCATAAAGTTAGAGGAACTGCATCATAATCACAGGATGTTGTTTATGTATGCTTTTCAATACAACAGGACACCACAGTCAGAAGTTGTGCTTGATGTGGTGGAGGTTTTGAGTTCAACAACCAACCTGCGGTGTGCACCTGCTGTCCCATACAACTTTTCAGATCAGTTAACTCGTACTCTAAAGAAAAACTGTGAAATTATCTGGTTCATATCAGATTTAATGTCGATGTTAGTTTCTAGTCTTGATGGCAAACAAGGCTTTTGCTCTTGTAGCTGCTTCATAATAAAAGCCTTCCAGTCATTTACAATAATGCTTAATAATGTTAAGCAGCAGGAGCAATATTCAGTTTGTATTAATAATTATATTAAATTATATATTATATTATAATGGAGGATCCTATGAGATGGTACTACTGACAGTAAATTACACCCTTCTCTGATCTGAATTTAGATAGTAAATGTGGATTATAACCAAAACAAAGTTCAGTCTTTTATTTTGTTTTCATCATCATTGGTTAATCTGCTATCTAAACAGTGACACAGTATAGAAACTGATGTTTCAATAATGACAAGCAATGGAGTAATTTTGAGCGAATCTACTCCCGCAGAGTGAGCTTTCTCTACAGTCTGCTGACTCTGTGCTTGTCTACAGCAGACAACTGTGCAGATGGGATCCATCCTGTTTCAGTCTTGTGACACAATCCAAAATGTCAGGAGCACAGAATGTAGATAAAGAGAAAAGATGTTTATACATACAGTCTATGGTTGGGATTGACATTCTAGGTTTCCTGCAAGTTGATAGGAATATATCTCTTATCATTTCAATGTAAATATCTACCGGTGATTAACAGGAGCGCTCTTTACCAGGTTCCTGTAACTGTTTGGAGAAGCAAATGGCATGACTAAGCAGAGCAGAGGAGTGTAATATGATGTGGCTGGTCTCACCAGAACAGCCTTTCTGCGAGTCTCCTCCCCTCCTCTCCTCCAGCAGGCTCTCTCCGTCACCCTGGATCCCGATCACTGTGGCTGTGGAGGGAGGCCTGAGGACAGAGGAAAGACAATGAGGCTTTGGTTGCTTTCTTGTATTTCAGTGTGTCAGCTATTTAAATCAGTTCAGAAAGAGCAACGCTAAGTGATAAAGTAAAAAAAAAAAAGGGAAATGGGGAGAAAGTAGTAAAGTTTAATCAAAGGAAACACCATTCAGGTCGTAGACTATTAGCATTCAGAATAGCATTCAGCTTTTGGCATTAAAATACAGATTATTGAATAATTTTTAGGTCAAATTTTGCCCTTGGGTAAAGCAGCATTTATCTCTCTGTACAGATACATACTTTAACTGAAAACCATGTTTCTACAAGAGGAACTAGTACGATGATCTATAGTTTACTTGCAGAGTGAAATCAGTCTGTGCTTTTGAAATGTGAAGATCGGATCGTCTAGCAGTTACTCAGACTTGCATAATCCTGTAGTTTTTAATACTCATGACACTTTCCCCAGTCTGACAAAGCACAGTGTTGACAACTGTGAGGACCACACCTTCTTGAAACAGCTCTCAAACTAATGCAGACAGCCGCAGATTTGATGTCATAACTTTGGCAAAGAATTATTTTTTTTAAAAAGTATCCCTAAACAGAGTAAGATAGGAAGTACATAAGTAAATTAGAAGTTATTAACAACCTGAATCCACTGCTTCAACAGAAGCAGACAGAAGAACAGGGAGGACTTTTAAGTTAGAGTACAGGTCAGTAGGTTGGTTCTGGTTTCTCAAAGGTAGCATAAATCTCATAAATCTGGTATCAGCTGCAGATGACAACACATAAAAAGGCAGAAAAAAGTTACTTACGTTTTAAAACAGGGATCCCCTGACATGAGCTGTGTACTGATGATAACCTAAGACAAGAAAAAGATACTTGTTAATTGAATCAGGTTTGAGTTGCATTCAAGGTTTCCATTAGAATGAATTCTTAGTTAAAAGAAAAGAAGGAAATGTGTTTTGGTTCTGCATTGTTGTACTTTATGCCAGTTTTGCCAGTATCAAATTTGCAAACTCCAAAAGTCACAGGAAAACTAAAAAATAATCTTATCTTAAAAAGCCATGAAAAATCTGCACTCACTTATTTATTAAAAATGTTAGTTGAGGATTTTTTTTTTTTTTTAAATAATTCTTCATGAAATGCAACAAATAATGGTAGAGTAAAGGAAAAGTTCAACATTTTCCAGTTATTTTCCACAGATGACACTGCTCTTGTTTTTCTCTGGCTACAATCTCATGGACTACCTGGGCACCTGGTCATTGTTGTTAGCAATGTCAGATGTTTATGCAAAAACCTTTTCCCTGACTCATTTCCTGTTGAGATAAATACCATGCTTATATTCAAAACAGCAAGGTATCCTCCCAAAGAAGCCAAATCAGGGTGCTGTGGATACTTTACTGCTGCTTCAATGTTACCTTGAGAATGGAGTTATCCTGACGAGTATTTTTGGTATCGTAGCCTTCCAGCAGACATCTGCGGGTTGTATTCCCTGAGCCGGCAAACTCTGCTAAATTCAGATCTGCAAAACCAAGCTGAAGGAGAAAGAATGACTTGGGGTGAACTTTGTTTTGACTCAGGGGACTGATCTTTTGTCCAGTCAGCTATGTGACAATCTGTAGATGTGAAAAGACAGGACTCAGCGTGAGAGAAAATGAGAAACTGAACAATATTGACACGTTACAAACCAAGTTTTTCCACAATGACAAATTGGGAACATTCTACAGTTTTAACATTTAAGGAATGTGATAATTACATCCATAATTACTTTCAAACTGTGAAAGGGAGAACACACGAGATAATGAGCCAACCTGCAGGCAGTGAAGGCCATCTGTTTGCTATGGCCTCACAAGACTAACTACATCAATCTGGATGATTACTGTAAATGTAGGTGACCTGGAGGTTGGGTAAGAGTTTATGGGTTGGATAACACAAGTATGTGAGCATATTACCTTTGCATATGCCTTCCCACCCTTCAGCTCCTGGAGAGGAAAAGCATTTAATTTAGATTAAAAGGCTACGCAAAAAAAAAATCATTTAAGTATGATTTAGTTAAAAATGATTTGTCATCACCATCTGCCTGTCACATGAGTTTGATATTTAACATACACACAAAAACCACACATATGCCGTTTTCCACAAACAAATTGGTATTTATAAAAGAAGAATGTGCGGTGAAAATGTGCGCATCTCGTGCATACTTCAGACCAGGTGTGCACACAGTTTTCTAGAGCCAGCTGCAGGTGAAATGATGAGGAGGAGATTAAATACAAAAGACATAAGCTTAAACTGTTCGTGTAGGTGTTTTTCCAGTCTCCCTGGTTAAGTTATTTTTTGAAAATGATGATTGAGATGTTACAGTGGTTTACAGATAAATGTGATAAGTTAATGGTATGGGTGGTATAAATAGCCACAGCTATGTAAACGGTTGACAGCTGCTCTGATGCGACACACAGATGATTAAAAGATGTTTCTACGTCCATTTATAGCCAACTGCAGCTTGTGCATGTGCTCCCTGTTCCACAATGACTGAGATTTACAAAGAGAACCAGGCTTACATGTGGCTTTATGAATCTCACAAAAGCAGTGTGTATGCTTATTTTTTCTTTCAGTGTAAACACCGTTTTAGTCATGAATCTACACAGTTTTATGCATTTGGCTCCAGTAACATCTTGCAGACACAATGTGGATAAACAAGATTCATGTCACCAGGACGGCTTGTTCAGGATTATTCATTCCTTTGTTTTATTGTTGTTTTTATCCCTTGTACCCTTAAACACTGTGTTAAGTGACATGATTAGACTGCACAGACCTCATGTTTCATCTCCAGTTTCAAATAAAAAACTGCTGCATTTACCTGCTGTATCTTTAACCGGATATTGTTTGTTCACATGCAAAGCATCACATTGTGGATCAACAACACTTAAGTGTATCTGTATCTTAAGTCATGGTGGAGCTCAGCAGCCACATACTGTACCTTTCTGACAGAAACACGACACACACAGGGGTCCAGTACACCTGTCCCTGCGTTGGCACTCATCTTGCAGGGGAAAGAGAACTGCTTCCTCCAACGAACACAATTGGCCTGCACTGGCTCCCTGTAAGAGGAAATCACAAACATGTCTTTCAGCACAGGCTGAGATCTGATTATATGGAGCACAGTCTGAATGTTGTTTGCCTAAAGACAGTTTTGAAACTGGATTTTGCACACTTTAGACAAACAGCTTTGAGAAAAATCAGGTAATTCTTTCAGATTCAACAGGCAGAAAGAGTCACAAACACTGGCAACAACGGGGTTTAATTCCTCATGGAGCTCAGTCATTAGAGCATGTCACTGTACAACTGAAAACTAGTTTGTTTCTTTTAGCAGTTGGACAACTCAAACTATAACCACTGGTTAACTGTTCGGTTCAGTGTCAGAATAACAATGCATCACGTACTGCACACAGGGAACTATGTTTATTACTATAAAACAGAACAGAAAGCAAACACACAAACAAAAAAAAAACACGTAGGCATCAAACCTCAAAACCTTCTGGTAACGTCTGTCCACAGAGAGACTCTGAGTATTGGAAAATATCAAAGGCTGGTACTGAATATCCAAACAGTTTTGTTATTATCTTATTCTCCCTTCAGATAGTGTCTGCTTCTTTTGTGAGATGGGAAAAATGGTTTTGGAAAGAAATGTTTATATATACATGGAAAACTGTATTCACAATAGTATCAAGAAACTTCAAGCAACACACAGCCCTACTCATGCAGCACTATTCACAACCACACACACTGCCATTTAATTCATTTTAATATCTCTATTACATAACAATGGCAACCTCTTGGTCTGAAAGACTACTGGGTTATCACTGCTCATGTCGCTTCCCTGCTTAAGGCTACGGATTCAAACTGCCAATATAAGCTTATGTGCTTATCCTTGGATTTCCCTGGCCACTTAATAAATGATCTAATTAATTACAGCCCTGTTTTCACCTATTGATTCATTTAACTGGCGAATTCAAAGGTTATGGCAGTGGCTTGTGTCTGCATGGGAGAAATAGAGAAATACACATCCTTGGGAAGCTAGGAGTTAAAATGACTGTGAGGTGTAGCCTACTCTCAGTGAAAGGATGAGACGGAGTGAAAGAGAAAGACGCGCGTGGGCAGCATTACGATGGCCCAGATGGCCTCTCTTTCACTGGCATCGTCTTCTCTCCCACTCACCTAACCAACTCCCTTCTGTTGAGACAGCCCACACACCATTCATTTTAATCAACTCTGCTGGATTTCAATACTAGCAAACAAATCTGACAAGTGTATGCATCTGAAATAGTGACAAAAGACGGATGGATACATGCAGAAAATAGTGCAAGGAGTGTTGATGACATAAGACAATTAACAGGGTGCTGGGATTACTGTGGAGACGATTGAGATGAACTGTATATACAGGCCTATCTTGCACAGCACATCATAAATAAAAAGCAGCAGATGTGTGACCAAAGTTTTACGAAAACTGACTTAATCCTGAGGTCGAGAAATATCAGTCAACTCCCAGAGTCGGAGAGGGAACTCCCAGCCAGCTGGACACGGTTTGCTTCAGGAATTCTGGCTTGATTACATGTACTGTAGCCTGCAGCAGTTCTCAGCACAGCAAAATCCTATTAGCGAGCGTGAGTAAGTCTGGTTTTAAGCTCAAGCAGAGGTCGTCACTCTCATCTCTCTACATGGGTCACATATCTTGTTAAACTACAGCTGTTCTCCTTTTAAATGCAGCTGTGGTCAGACTGCAGACATAAACTTTCACAAAAACATTGCTCCACAGAAAACAAATCTAGGATTTTGATGCCAGGCTTTCCTGTGTCCAGCCGCAATAAAAACATCAAGTCTGAACTTGTTCATAAAATGTTATATTTTTTAAAGAAGTAAACTTATATAACAAGAAAAACCTGTTTGGGGCTGAAACAATGGCACAGCCCTGAAGAGAAGCCACACCAGGGGAAAAAAGTCTAATAAAACAACAATCTCCACTTCCCTACACTCACAGTTGGGATGACTCAAAGGGTGTCAGAGGAAATCTAGTTTGGGGGTCTAACAAATCTAACTGCTGCAGAAAAATATGATTTAAGAGCTCTAAGACTTGTGATCACATCTTCTTCTGAGTAAAATCTATAGGCTGAGACATAAAAACAACAAAGAGCTGGAGTATAAAACACTACAGAGGCAGAAGAGGATGTTTTCATGAGAGCCAGAACTTCACTGTCCGGGTTATGGGATTATAGTCTCTCTTGATTTCATTTAGCTGTAGTGTAAAGAAATGTACAGTGAAACTGTAGCTCTATTAAATGCCATGACCTTAGATGCATCCTGATTCAGAAAGTTCAGCACACACTGGACCTTTCTGTTTTATAAGAGCTACTTACTGTGGAGCAAACAGAAGGCTTGTTATACAATCAGGGTGAAGCCATCTAATCCCTACAGCCTCCCTCCAAAACAATGCTTTTCCCTCTATCCAATGTTAGAAGCCAGTCTGATTTATGAGTGAAACCCAAACAGGTTACAGAGGAGAGGACTGTCTCTGTCTCAACTTGACAGCAATAATTGCATTATCATGACACTGCTGTGGACCCCAGGGTGACAGTGAATAATCGGTAGAGGGAATTTCCTTTCATGTCTGATTATTTCTCTTCTTTTTAACAGCCTCTTTTCATGGCCTGTATTTTGTAAAGCACTGCATTTCAGCTTCATTTGCCATCGTGCAGTGGTTCCAAATCTGCTCTGTCTCACAAACCCCACGGCCCCTTCAGGTGAGCTCAAGTATCCTTTCTTTGACACCTCCTGTCATGTTTGTTAACATTATTAGTTTTGGTGTTAAATAACATATAGTCATAAACTGTAGTTGTATATTGTTGATGTTTAAGGTTAGACAAGTTTCAGTTTGTACTAGTGCCACTGTATATATCAGAAGCTGGACGTTTCAGCCATTTATCCATTAGTTTTAGCAAGACAGTTTGACTTTTGTCTCAGTTTTCCAGCGACTGACGAACAGGAAAATTACACATCATGTGCAGTTGTCCTGCTGGTAGTTTTACAGTCCCAGCTTCTTAGTTGTGAGGGTTTGCAGCTTCCCTGTGTCTTACAGCAATAATAATCACAAATTAGTGATGAGGACTTCAGTGTGGGTTTTTATCAAACTGTAATGGGCATTTTTCTGAGATTTTATGTATCAAATGGTTTATGAATTTAGTGAGAATGAAAATAGTTGTTTGTTGCAGTCCTACCTGCTTAGACTATAATGTGACAGGTGATAGTTTCCAATTCAGCTGTAACTTGTGAGTGAAAGCCCTAAACACTGTCTTTGCTTGTCTCAACTTGACAGCAATAATAGCATTATCATGCCATGGCTGGTTAATCACGGTGACACTGAATAATGAGTACAGGCAATTTCCTTTCATGCCAAACAATTTGGTGGCAACACGGTGGTTATAATGTAGACAACGAATTCACAGATTCATTTGCTCTAGTAGGTGACAAACACAGCATCACAATCTTCTAGAGCTGCAACAGTTAATTCATTTATTGATCAGTAGATGGATCGAAAGTAAATCTGCAACTATTTTGAAATCTGAAAAACTGTTTTAGTCCGTTTTTAAGCACAGATGTCAAATATTTACTGTTTCTACTAAATTATAACGGATATGTTCCTCTATTTACTGTCCTTTTACAGGCTAAACAATTACTTGAAAGAATAATTGGATAATTGATCAATGATCACAACATGTATTAGTTGCAGCTTTACACTCTTCCCATTCATTTACACAGGAAAATATTTCCAACTATAAGACGGAAGAGATTTGAGACAGTACTGTCGTATTATTAATGACTTTAAGGGGTGTTAATAATTAGTTGACATGCCCCGATCAGTTATAATCAATAACAGGTTAACGAAGCAATACAGTCAAACACTTCCAATTACTTACATGATAACTTTACAACCAGATAGAGACCAAAGGCAAACCAGTGCATAACTGCCATTATTGATTTAGCAGCAACAGCTATACAGGAGTCACATTAGGTTTATGGCGGTTATGTGTTAACCCAATCAATCAATCAATCAATCAATTCCACAACCCGGCGGGGAAGTTATAGCCTGTGAAATACAACCAGATACCGAGCAATTAACGGATATCACTGAGCACTAGTTGTTAGATTTAGACATTTTCTCTCCAGTCGATGCTAACACATAGTTTACAATTCTGCAGCAGATAAATTAGCTCAGATAAATTAGCTCAGGTAAATTAGCTCAGATAAATTAGCTCAGGTAAATTAGCTCAGGTAAATTAGCTCAGGTAAATTAGCTCAGGTAAATTAGCTCAGGTAAATTAGCTTTGAGTGGACGGTTGAATTTTGGCGACCAGACACCGAAACGACTGACAGCCGTTAGCTAGTTTCCGTGAGGTTAATCATGGAGCCTGCTCGGTGGTTAGCTATGAACACAGTTTAACAGGCTGAGGTCACTGAGCCACTTTAACCTGCCAGGTAAAGAAAGCAGGTCCTGTTCGTTAAAATGTGTATGAAAACCAAACCCCACCGAGAGGACTCCTCGGAGAAGCCGCCGTCCAGCAGCCGGACTTTACAGAAGAGGACACCGTTGACAAAGGGGACCGACGACAGCTCGTCCAGCTGAAAATCCACCTTGAACTTGAACTTCTTCTTCTTCATCATCATTAAATCCATACACAGACTCAGTACTCTTGAGGAGGTGCTGTAATCTCTCCCGCCGCGGACATTACAGCCCCATTGTGTCGCGGCGCAGCTACAGTGTGGTGTTGTGTTGTGGGAGGACGGCGGCGTCAACCGCCCCTCCGCCCGAAGCGACGAAGCAGAGCAACTTCCTGTGGTGAATTTTCAAAATAGAAGCTTTTAGTTTTCCTCTTTCCTTAAAAAATGTATATTGTTAGAGACTTATACCTCTAAAAGCACGTCATTCCAAATGTACCTCAATCATATTCATGTCCTTCTTACACACAGTGGTCAGTTTATTAGGAACACTAAGAACCTAAACTAAAACGGTCTAATAAAACAATCCTGGAGTAAATTCTACCTTAATGCAACTACAATGCATTAGTGATTATTGTTCAGTGATTTGAATGTGGTGGACAAAGTAATAAAAACACCTGTCATTGGTAACCTGGTAGTGACAAGATTAGTACGAAGCCTGTATTTTCCCCTTAAAATCTTCTGTCAGTGTCAAAACTAACTTGCAACAAACTAGGGATGGTGGAGCGGATATGGCCATCATTCTCCTGAAAAGGTCTCCAAGTGGAAATGAGTTAATAAGACCATTGCAAGTGAGCATCACATCGCTGCCGGGTTTAACACAATGCAATTTCTCATAATCTGGATAATTAACAGTTAAGGAGAGAGTCACAAATGCAAAGTTATTAAATTTTCAATAAGACCTGTGGCAAGAATGACAACTTCCAGTGTTTTTTTTTTTTTAGCCAGATAAAGCTTTTGGTTTCAATTAATCCATTCTCATGCAACATTTTAAATTTAGAAATATTTATCTTGCGTTTGATCTATTTTTGAGATCTAACCAGAGATTTCCAGTTGTGGGGAATGTGATGGCCAATGCAAAACCAAAGGTTCAGGAAACTCAAAACTGAGTAATGAAAATGTTATAAATATCTTGGTCTTGCGATCAACTACTGTTTCATTATTTTTTAATTTTCCATCTTTACAAATAAGCATTTTAAAGTAACTGTGCGGTACATGGAAATCTCAATATCAGACATAGCAGAATATATTCTATATACATGTTTCATCACATTTCACTCGAAGAATAACAGAAAACCTTATTGGAGTATATGAGCGAAAATTTGTTTTTCTCTCACTGTTATCTGTGCTTTTATTTTGAAGTAAGCATCAATTTAACGGATGTACTGTGATGTCAGCTGTTACCTTGATTGTAGTTCAATAAAGCCCGCCTCCTTCCTCTATCGCCTCCTGGCGGCCAGTTATGACGACAGCAGCACTGATTGATCAGATAGTAACAACAAAGTGAAACCAGCTGCTGTTACATAATATTTGTTGCCACCTTGTGGTACAATGCAGCTGCTGCTGTGACACTTAAAAAGCACAAAGACAAATCTTTTATAAACTTTCTTTTTTTTTTTTTTTAATAATTGCAAAGGCATTTCAAACACATTCATCTACTCTTTTTTTTTCTTGTGCATTAAACTATAATATTCTCACATTGGCACACGCTGCACAGTTACATCAAATAGACACTCACTATATGCATCATTTCAATAAAATAAATAAATAAAAATTTTTTTTTTAAATAGAAGTTTAGGAGATGAATCAGACTGTAGCTGATCAGGTTTCCGGTGTTAGTTAAAATGCCAACATTTCCAGAGCGGTGATATTTCTGAGGACTTCCAGCCTCACTGCCGCTCTCGCCTTCAAAATAATGGTCCCCCAATTACAAACGTATGTGGATACGTTTGTTTGGAGCAGCTGTCAGATTCCTGTGAGCATGACTCACTGCACTGAATCACATTACTCATATTCAGCTTTGCACCAGGGAGCCCACGGTGGGGGCAGGGATGACTACATATATGAAAACTGCCCCCTGTTCGCGTGTGTGTGGTTGTGTGTAGATGTTGTCACAAAACCACAACAACAAGCATTAAAACGCACAAAGTATAAAACACATGATGAAGAGAAGTTTTTTTTTTTTTTTTTTTGAATGAAACTATGACTCAAAAGTAAAGCAGCTGCCTCATCCGTGTAGGCAGCAATACATGGAAATGAAAAAAAACTCCTGTAGTAACAGTGTGTGTTGTTGTAGAAGGGTGTGTCTCCACAGTGTGTGTGTGTGTGTGTGTGTGTGTGTGTGTGTGTGTGTGCAGTAAAAGAGGAGGTCTTCTAAGACAAACTGAACCGAGTCTCTCCACCCTTTTTCTCAGCGCCACCGACCTACCTCATCCGTCAGACAGCTTTCTGTAAATCTACATTATATCGCTCATTGACCGGATAAGACTCTGCACCGGTTTATGAGGACTCTTTTTTTTCACTGCGGAAATCTCTCTGAAGCAAACACGGGACCGTCCGGCTGCTTGAAACCAGAAGTGCCAACCACAGGAATCGGTTTGAGAGTGCGTTGTCCAATTTCCCAATCTGTCTGAGAGAGAGAGAGGAGCTGAGAAGGCCTCTGCAGACTTCACCCTGTTCAGCCATGTACACAGCCGTGAGGAAGCTGGTTTTTACGGACTGCCGGTGCGCAGAAGATGCGTCCAAAACGTACGAGGAGCTGTTCGCCAAGCTGGACGCCAACCAGGATGGGAAGGTGGATGTGTCGGAGCTGAGGGCAGGCCTGGCTGCCATGGGCATCAAAACCGGGAAAGGAGCAGCTCAGGTAGAGCCATGGATGCAGTGTGCACAATATAATAATAATAATAATAACAATAATACACAGTATACACAGTGTGCACGTAAAGGCCTTGTAGGGGGAGAAAGTTGTCCCAAATACTGCATTCCTGAATGAACTGAGCAGGCTGGTTCCTCACTGTTAACCTCAATTACAAGCCTCAGATCAAGTAACTGAAGTACATGTACTCAAGATACTGCTGCATACTGTACTTCATTCACTTTAGTTCAAGAATGCAGGTAGTTGTTATTATTATTAATAACTGTGTTGGTTCAATGTTTGATAGGAAATATTTGGCACTTTTGCTTGATAAATGACTACTCAGTGGTAAAAAGTGTTATTAATTCATCAACTTTACTTACTTTACTTTACTGCACTGCACTTCGGACTATATGTATTTCACAGCAGCTGTTTAAAATGCTGCCACATACTTGCAATGTCACTAATTCAGAAACAATCCATTGCAATATAAAACTTTTTATTTAAAGAGCTGAGGTATCAGTGTCTCAGCACAAGGCCCCTTTAGTGGCTGTTTTGAAGCTTCCTTTAATATTACATGACCTTTATCAACAGACAGCCTTTGCCCATTGCTGTCATGGAAATGTAGATTTGATGTTTTATGAGCACTTTTAAGAACTTCTTGTCCATGTCGGCTTAAAAGTTGAGGTTCCTTCTTGAGATCGAAAACATCAGTTAGGAAAACAGTCCAGTTACTATCTGTGTTGGAGCTTTTCCATTACATCATATGATCTTCACTTTTAGCATGTCAAGCTAATTATATCTTCAACTACATTTTTTCTAAGTTTGGGAATTTTCCTTGATGCAGTAAAATCTTCAGTTCATGAGTTGTAATGAGCAGGGAGGTGAAACAGCTATTTCTGCCTCTCCCTCACTACAACCACTGAGGTGCCCTCGAGCAAGAGTCTACTCAGTGTCGAACAGACTGTGGTTGTTCAGGGAAGTTTGCAGGTGTATAAATGGGAGTGTGCAACATTCCCGTCTTCCCAGGTTAAATTATAAATAGTAATGGAGTCTGTGTTCCATCAGTTATGTTTTTAATCCTGAACGTAAACCCAGACTGTTAAACTGAAAACAGTCCCTTTAATGAAATGATGATGATGATGTTCTCACATTCATGAGTGTAATATGAAGAGGAGAGAGGGAGTTCATTATTTTCATGCACATCTTTTGTCTTCATTGTCCTGAATTTCTTAACAGTGAAGCAAATGGAGAAATCCAAAGTTGTAAAGTTGATATCCAAATTCAAGCTACGCCATCATGAGAGACTCATAACCTCAATTTAAGTCTAGTTTCCTCAGGCTTTCCTCACATATTTTTTCCTAATGGTAATAAATCACCCGGAGAAGAACTGTATCTCAGTAATCTGGTTTTCTCTTACTAGATAACAGCAAGCTCAGGCTGGTAAAGAGCAGAGTGGGTGATGAAAAGGTGTGCACGGATTTCTCAAACTGTGTCAAAGTTCAAACTGTTAAGTGTAGGTGAGCTTTTTATTGTGGGCTGTGACTTAAAGGGGACGGTCCCACCTTTACCAATCAAATAATCTTGCATTCCTCACACTCATTAGTGAGCCTGTTACCTGTAATAGTATGAGCCAGGAAGGAAGTAAAGAAGAGGCCAGAGCTGCTCCCCTATCAGGGAGCTATCTGTGCAATTACATGATAATGATATGACAAAGAGGGAACAAACATATGCACTGGCTGCTTTTCCAACAGCCTGATTTGGCCAGTAAAGTCCTTATGCATCAAAGTAATTCTTATTTTTTCATCCCATTAATTCATTTCTGCATGGATTGCTCATAGACACGCGGCTTGGATCAATTGCTGACTTGTGAAACGGTTCAATAGTAACACAGAGGACTGGCGTCAGCTGATCTCTTGAGGAACTGATCTTGAATCAGCGCATTTTTATGCAACATTACAGTGTAGCAAGACAACTGAATGAAATTCTTTCTTGGATAAGAAACAACTTCCTCTACAAACAACCACAATCTTTATCTACAGAACAAAAATCAGAGATAAATCATTGAAAGTAAAGCAAGAAATATAAAATCAAAAGGCAGCAGCGTAAAGCATGGAAGGGAAACATAATGACAGATAATTAGGCCAAGACATGGAGCTTACACAGGAAGTGAGAGCACATAAAGTGAAGAAGCATTTCTCAGCGCTATTTTGCCACCAACTGGCAGAAGCAGGCAGCTGCTGTTTGAGGAGTAGATGGCAGACTTACCTCATGTAACAGCACAACCAAAACCTCTGCCTTCCCTCAGTGAGCAGGTCCGACACCCAACAGCTAACAGACCTGGACGCTTTATGACATGAACAAACTGGATTGATAATATTTTGTTTTTATTTTCTTCAGAAAATTGTTTCCTCTGGAGACCAGGACAAAGATGAAGGGCTTGACTTCAGTGAGTTTACCAAATACCTAAAGGAGCATGAGAAGAAATTACGGCTGACCTTCAAGAGCTTGGACAAAAACAATGATGGTATGGTGTAATTTTGTTTTTCAGGAAAATTCATGTTTACGGATTTAACCACAGTACAAACAGTATTTGAATTAATGTTGAAAAATTACCTGAGAAGTAAAACTAAATGCTGGGAATTTTACATAACCTGTCATGGACTACTGTGTTTTTATTTCCAACAGGTCGAATAGACTCCATGGAGGTAAAGCAGTCGCTTGCAGATTTGGGAATGGAAATCACCAAGGAAGACGCAGAGAAGATCCTTAAAAGGTATTTCTGCTTATTTTGTAGATGCTTGTAAATGAGGTCCCCCTTTTGCAATATTTGGTGAGTTCTGCAACATGAACGTGAGTAAAATGTGGATCATAGTATAAACCTCATAATCTTTAACTAAAAGTGAAAGAAAGCAGTTTGAAGCTCAAGATGAAGGTTAAAGGGGGTGGCCAGTGTGAGGGGCTGATAACCCATTCAGAGTGTACATGGTACATGATAAAGAGCTGGAAGGAAGTCTGACCCAACTGGAGACAGTACGCTAATGTGCAGAAAGTGGTCTCAGACTTTTGGACCCCACTGTAAATGCAGAGGTAGCTCAGTCATGTATATGTTGCAGGACTGGATCCCAGTGGTTGACCAAACTATTATAGTCAGCCAGACAGTTTTAAAACTTTTATTGGTAAATATGGATGAGCAGGTCTTCAAGATACCGTGACACTAATCAGTCACACGGTTTTGTTGGTATAAAATTCGATTCCCTGCTTTCTGTACTGAAAGAACATGTCAGCGCAGGTAAACAGGCTGTGGTGACGTCCACAGGCTTCCTCCATCAGTTAAGGGATCAGTTTATAAAATACTGCAGTCATGTGAAATCGCAGCCTATTTTGGCTTTTACACATCTATGTAAAATAACATTGATATTATTTTTATTTCTTTCTGTCTTTCTTTGTATACATGTTAGTAAATATACTTATTTATAGTTTAACTTTTTGCTCTGTACCGAATATTATGAATTATTAACATTTGGATGTGCTTAAAGGTAATAGTTTCTTGTGATGTGACCTTTCCATCCTGCACCCCTGCTAGCAGAAATCATTTATTTGTTTTTTATTAAATGTAGATTGATATTTCCCAATCAATAATAATTATCATCATAATCAGAGGAGTTACAGTTGTTGACAAATACATAATTAAACACTAATATAGGCTTAGTTGGCACCGCTGCTTGTTCACAACAAATCATTTTTGATAGAGCAATGACCAATGGTGTCATATTTGCATCTGTAAGGCTGGGCCCTGCAGTCCAGCCAAAACATGTACTTATACACTGTATCTGCTTACAGCTTCATTACATTGTGTTATAAACCATTTATTAAATGTTTGTACACTGCTTATAAATGCTAAATGAAGGGGCCTAAATATCTGGTATCTGTACTGCCAATAGTACTAGATATATTTTAATTATCCTTTCAATAATAATTCCAGTGTCTCTCATCCAATCAAGATACTTGTTGACTGAAGTGATTGGTTAGATCCTGTTGCCACGGGGGAAACAAAAAAAACTGTCACACCTTAATTTCCTCCATTGCACTTGTACATTATGTGGAAGAAAAATGACCTTTTGTCTGTTTTACTGAAATGAAACTTGCCAGTAGCCAAGTTTGCTGCTTGCTTGGTAATGTTAAGTTAATTCTGGACAAAGGCAAATCAACATTTAGTTTCCAGCATTTAGATTCCCCCTCTTATAAATAGTAACGTGGAGAGGATATATACCATATTTAAGGCTTACTCCAAAGTCCTGGCATCATTTTACTTCTGTGCAAAATCACATTAATTTTTAAATTTGATTAAAAACAGGTTATTTTATCACCATAAGTGTAGGTATAGGTACAACATATAACATCATACTGTTTGTTGCTCTGCAAGTTAGTCCAGGTTTATGCAGAGGCTTGAGCAGTGTCATGTATTTGCATATACAAAGTTTGAAGCTGCAGTTGTACGGGAGTATACGCTACAGTGAGAAAGAGAAGTAAAGCAGGATGTGCATGACAATGACCCAGAGTGAAAGATTTTTTTGAAAACCTCAGGGTAACTGATGAATGTGCCACTCAGCTGAACTGACACAAAGGGGGGAAATAAAAGATCTACACTGAAGGCAGAGATTAATTGTAGAAGAGAGCAAAGGGGAAGTAGAGGAGCAGGTTTCCATATTCTTACAAATCTGTGAGAAAATATACAAAAATAAGCATAGAAATATTTCAGTCTTTCATTTTGTATCGTTTATTCTTTAATAGGTTTTTATATAAAGCTTATTACTGTTAAAATTGGTGGTGATTTGCATGACTTTACTCTGAATGACTTGTGACCTAATTCTTATTTGCATGTCTCTCACCACTACTATCTGTAAGCATTTGGCAAATCTCTCTCTCTCTCTCTCTCTCTCTCTCTGACTGAGCAGAAGTAAGGAGCAACTTAACTGGTCTAAAAAGTGAATGGAATTTGCAGCAGAGTATTAGCATCATTACTGAACCAGTTGTCTGTCTCCTTTGGCAGAGAGCTTGAGGGTATGACATGAAGTTTACAAGATAAACTCAAGATAAACTGTCACTTTTATCTTAATAAATTTAATGGTAATTACGTTGTCTAAAATGTAAATTAGTCCCTGATATGGGCTCCATGTTTGTCTCAAATATTCTGGACCGTAGCATGATTGGATGGTTAAACTTCTGACAATGTATTTATGGAAAAACTTGTCCTGATGGCCTAGGGGTTTAAGGTGTTAACCACAACAGCAACATGTCTGATTCAGGTCAGACAAGGGACCTTTGTTGTAACTCTACCCCCCTCTGCTCTTGTCAGCTCTCTCTATTCTTTATCATAATGTGTTTTTAAATAAAATCAGTTTATTTTCCAGCCCTATTTGGTGGTGTTTGCCTGTGTGCTCCAATCTATTTAACACTAATCAAAGTTGTTTTTTTTTTTTTTTTTACTTGCCTCATAATCAAAACAGATGGTTCCGGTTATGTGAGTCTGAAATAATGGGCCATTGAGTTCAGATATTAAAACAAAATAAAAATTTTAGATGAAGGAGGATGAACACATCTCAGCCGATCTTACCTTTGTTATACAGTATCGATGTGGACGGCACCATGACTGTGGACTGGAATGAATGGAGGGAGCACTTCCTGTTTAACCCAGCCACCAACCTGCAGGACATTATCCGCTACTGGAAGCACACCACGGTAAGAGGCAGCCATCAGTCAGGAACTACTCTGTGTCCATATGTTAGAGTGCGTGTGAGTGTGGGAGAGAACAGAGTTCATAAAGATGGATTTATTTTTTCAACACAGCAATACACACATAAAACACAGACCAAAAATAATGGCAACTTACAACCAAAGAAAACTAAGGTGTAACTCAGTATCCTGCAAATAATTTTAGTTACAGTATAACTTTTAATGAATGACACAGAGAATAATACTGAGTAAAGATGTGTTTTCATGGAGTGGACCCAACTTTAAAGCGAGTATTTATTAACTCCTTGTTAATGTCTCCTTCGTTTTTATGTGCTTACAATGAAGGGATGGTGCTAATGAATATTTGTTTTGTTTTCCGTGGAAGAGACAGTAACCTGATCCTAATTCCTTCATGCTGAGTCATTTTGCAGTCACGTATTCTCCTCAATGAACAGAGGCATGATTACAGCTCAGAAAATGAATTTGTCATTAAAAAGTATTTTAATTTATAACCTTAGTTTTGCTCTGGAGCCAAAACTAATCTGAGAAGGTTGAGGATGCTGTCACGTTGAAAAATAAATCACAAGTCAGAAACGCCATTTCAATTAAAATTGAAACGACGTGGAGGCAAAACAGTTTATTGTCCAACCTGTTCCTTCAGCGTCCTTCGTGTCTCAGACCTCACTTTGGGATCCAGCCCAGCACTGAAGGGGAAAGTTGTGAAAGAGAGTTGTGAGCTGATGCAGGATTTGGCTGAGGGTTTTGGCAGCAGATCAGTACCTCTGCGTCAACAGATTACGTTCATTCATTTGCAGGGGAGAGGTGAGAAAAGGAGGGGCAGACGTAGAGAAGAGCATGATGGGAGGAGGAGACTATGAAGAGTTTGTAATTTCTGGATGCGATCAAGTCTGTACTGTAAAGAAAAAGAGGGTGACACTGGTGAAGAAGTTTGACATTTTAATGATGACCTTTTCGTGGAAAAAGAAGTTAATTCACAAGTCATTTTATTAATGACAACCTTGGCTGCGACTCTTACCACGTTTAGACGAATTTCCAAGTGTGGATCGTTGGCTACATGGAACTAACACTGTGACATGTACAGTTCTTGCATGCCAGGTCCAGTCAATGGCTAATCTCTGACGTTCGCTGCCTCTGTTCACTGGCACAACCTCAGAGGTTAAATAAACCCGTAGCTGCTCAGCTTGGCAGAGATGAGCTAATTTCAGTCTGACCTGTGGGGGGGATTAGCTCGTCAGCGGGATTGGGACAGGTCGACGAGAGAGGAAGTGAGTCTAGAACAGGACAGTCCAGGAGAGAGGAGGCTGAGATGAGGGATCCGTGAGACTGAAACAGTGGTTTGTGACATCTATGGCAGTGAGAGCTTCTCATCACCTCCAGTATTCACACCGATGGTTATTAGCCACTCTGTATAGAGCGTTTCTCACCTCAGGCTGGATTGGATCTGCAGACACTTGGCATCTGACTGGGCACCTTATTCGAATCGTTTAAAGGCTCCAGATCAGTTTAGAGGGGGGGCTTGTACGATACTGGAACTACATCGTCCGGATTAGCAGCTTTAGCAAAGGCGTGAGATGGCCATGGCTCTGCTGCAGCCTCAGCAGCAGCAACACCAGAGAAACTGGTTTTTCATCGACTTTGAAGATGACGGGGCGATCTATGAGGTGGAGGTGGACATGGTAGGTGTGTTTGAGTTAATAACCAGGTGGTAAACTGAAATGAAAGAGTCAATACACAAAGTATTTTTACAGTAGAGCTGTGGGGTGAACAATAATTCTGGTTTAGCATGAATTGGTGTATGTGTCAGCCAGGAATTAACAATAATCTGCAGTGTAGAAATCCCAGAGATATGTTTGTACACGTTAATACAGAAATAGTGACTCATTGTAAAATATTCCGCCCAACACATTTCCTGTTCACAATCCTATATTAAATTAATTTAAGGGATCCTTAGCAAAAATGTCTGACTATGTCTACAATGAATATTGAATATTGAACATGAATATATATATATATATATTGTTATTCCAGTGGTGGGTGGACTCCACTTTATAATCACAATGCACATACTAGTTCTAGAAGACCTTTAGTTTGTGAGTTTGTTTTCCCTAATAGCCGAGTATACTGGAAATGGTAATAGCAACATTAACATTTAAGTTATTCTGTCGCACTCCAATACAACAGGTTATAATGTTAAGTTCTTGTTGCAGCAGAAAAATGTTCATTCAGCTGATTTTGAGGATGTAGTTGTTGTGGAGCAGTTTATTTGGACTGATCTATAACACTCACAAACAGCCACACAGATCATCTTAGAATTAGATCCCTGCATCTCTGTCAAAGTCTCAGTTCACAGGAACGTTTTGAGATTCACAAAGTTGGTGTTTTATCACACAAGGCCCGCAAATGTTCATGTTGTTGGTTGTGTATATATGATAACAGATTATATTCCATTTCCCAATCTCAGTGTAGTTGCTCGTGTGTTATTCATGTGTCACATGTCTATTTGTGGTTTGACAGAAAAGACTTTGCCAGTAGTCTGGAGTAGTCAGTGCACAGGAAAATATTATAAAAATATTAATAGTAAATTAATAACTAAGAGAAAGCCTTCTTGTCACATGAGAATTTGTCCACATTTTTTAAATTTTTTTATTTTACTGATACAAGCAGTTTTCTAAAACGCTCTGCAGTGATGTCATTAATCTCTCAGCAAGGTCCTGCAGTTATGCAAGATTTTGGATGAGGACACTGTGTGTGCCTGGCATTAGGTTCAAGGTGAAGCCATGAGTCAAACTGTGGTTTGGAGGCGGTGAGTTAAAATGCATCTCAGTCCCTGAGAACCTAACCACAGGTGAGGATTTCAGATACACATCTATCTAAAACTACATAAAGAGAGCGACCTTCTCGAAATGATGAAAATATATTCAATTTTCATCAGCAGATAAAACCCCTACTATCTCCCGTTATGATGATCAGAGGAAGACTTGGTCGCTTGAGCTGTTTTGCTATTGTTGACAAGAAAACAACTCGCTGAGAATGAGACGAGAGGCGGCGATAAAACAGCTGTGACAAACTAAGAAAACAGTGATGGCATTTATAAGCAGGTGAGCTAATGTAGCTCATCAGGTGCTGTGGATGCGGAGCTAACATCGACGTTACTTCCGGGAATGCTAATGTTTCGTCCTCCAGGTGTTAGCTAAACACAGACCACGGTGAACGACAGTACTCTCACATAAACAGTGAGGAGTGTTTTTACCTGGGTGGACCCGCAGTTAGCCGCAGTGATGCTGGGTTAGCAGGAAGATGCTGGAGTGGTTCTCCTCACTGGAAATGCTAACTGGACTGACCGAGGTGAGCCAGCGTGTCACCATGGTAACTGTATCCCAAAGATGGCGGCTGCTGTGGCCTCAAAAAGCACTGAAGACATAACAATTAAAAATGTATGACGAAAAACTAAATGACAAAACTAATGCCTGGAAGAGTAAAAGACTAAAACTAAATCAAAAGCAGTTGCCCAAATGAACACTTTAAGACGTTTAACCCAGTATCCAACGAATGCCCTTGACTGTGATTTAATTGTATTCTGTTGTGGGTAGGTGCTGGACATTGGGGACAGCCTCACCATCCCAGATGAGTTCACCGAGGAGGAGAAGACCACTGGTTTGTGGTGGAAGCAGCTGGCGGCAGGAGCCATGGCCGGTGCTGTGTCCCGAACAGGAACCGCCCCACTGGACAGAATGAAGGTCTTCATGCAGGTGTGTCTTATCGCTTTTTATTGATCATTTACTTTATAAATCATATTTTGAATGATGTTGTCGCACTCTTAATGGGACCACACCTCATTCAGACCAGACTAAAATGTGGTTTAATCAAAACAGGGTGCAGTTTTAATACGCTGAAGAGCGTGCCATAAAAATATAATGGTACCACGTATGATCATACTTGTGTTGTTTTCTGAAATGGCACAGAGCTACAATAGAATATGAAGAGGATGTACAAGTATATAATGCAGCAAAAGTGCAAATAATTCCCTTATTTTGGAGGTTAAGTCATGGCTTACAGTTTAAAGGCGTTTTTATTTACAGGTGCATGCTTCTAAGAGCAACAAAATCAGCCTGGTCGGTGGTTTCAAGCAAATGTTAAAAGAAGGAGGTGTGACGTCTCTGTGGAGAGGAAACGGTATAAACGTGCTGAAGATCGCCCCCGAGACGGCCATCAAGTTCATGGCCTATGAGCAGGTAAATTCATTTCACTTTCACCTCAGGCTTGTTTGTCTGCAGTCACCCTAATAAAAATGAATTATATTTTGCTTTTTAATGGTGCTATTAATGTTGATACATCATTCATCAATTTCCTTGAGCAGCACATATCAGGTGATGTAACTTTTTTACTATCAAAGATCATCATGTTTTACCATAGCAATGCAGTTTCAGCTGGAGTTGATGACTGACTTTTTGTCACTTCTTGTTTGATGATCCTGAATAGAGTTATTGAGTAGTTATGCCTCAGTCCTGTGTTCACTGTGTTTCATCAGTATAAGAAACTGCTGTCCAGTGAGCCAGGGAAGATAAAGACCCACGAGAGGTTCATATCTGGATCACTGGCTGGAGCCACAGCGCAAACTGCTATCTACCCCATGGAGGTGAGCAGAGATGTAGCTACAACAGCAGAGAAATATGGAGGGTTTGTGTGTCTGTATTTGTGGTAGCAATATTTACAGGCGCCACAGGACAAACAACCTTCTACAACTTGTGGAGACATGACTGCTAAATGTGGCATTATTTTATAGAAAATGTATTTTCATAAATATCTTAGTTAGGTCTACATTTTTTTTTAGCCTGAATAACTTTGTATGTTGTGCCTTTAATGTGAAACAGTGAAAAGTAACACAGATATCTTCCCCTTTAAGATAAAGAAGCTTTGTTGTTAGTATTAGAACAGTTAAGTATTTAGTGCTCACTAACTATATCTTTGAGCTGTGGCTATAAAAGGTTAGTAGTGTCCTTCATGGAGAATGGAGGCCAAAGTCAAAGTGCTGCCTGGTGAAACATAGTGATAATTTCTGTCTATTCAGGTGATGAAAACCCGTCTGACCCTGAGGAAGACGGGGCAGTACTCAGGAATGTTTGACTGTGCCAAGAAAATCCTGAAAAAGGAGGGAGTGAAGGCGTTTTACAAGGGCTACGTTCCCAATATTCTGGGCATCATTCCCTACGCTGGGATAGATCTGGCAGTATACGAGGTATTTGAACGAATCTCACCTGGAGAATATAGATGTAAACTTCCACTGTCATACACATTTGTCTATAAACATAAAAAGCTGCCATGTGGTGTATTCTGTAGAAGCCATACGATGAGTTTGTTATGTATGGAAAAGCTGAGACACCCTTCTCACACATACTGTGTATCCATCCTCAGAGCTTGAAGAACTTGTGGTTGTCCAAATACGCCAAAGACACAGCTAACCCAGGTGTTCTGGTGCTGCTTGGCTGTGGTACCATATCCAGCACATGTGGCCAGTTAGCCAGCTACCCTCTGGCCCTGATCCGCACCAGGATGCAGGCACAAGGTATGATGAACCAAACTTAGTATAAAGTAACAGAGGAAATGGAATTGCTTAGGCAAAGTACAAGTACCTCAAAATCATGCTTAAATAGAGTTGAGTAAATGTACCTTGTTACATTCCACGGATGGGAATAGCCTGGGAAAAGCATATAGTGTTGCTAAGGTAAAAACTGAGTAAACACCACTCAGTGTTATATATGTAATTAGCCAGTATATATTCCTCTGACAGTGTTCTGTTGGCAGGCTGGAGTGTGTTTCATTATTCTACACAAGATAGGTTCAAAGATGGCTCATAAGCCGCAAGAAAAATGACTGATTGTGCTCCGTATTTGGACACGATGGATTTGGAATAAAACAATGAGAATAGTGCTGACATTCCTCTTTAATCTGAGGGCATTTAAAACTGTTATTTGGAGGTCATTTTAGGTCATTTGGAGGTCAGCTGTTGTCCTGTTTGGGGAGATGATGTGGATGTAAACACACTTAAAGACAGCTCTGTAATGTCAGTTATTGTTTCAATTAAAAACCACTGTGCTGCCATAAGGAGATAATAAAATATGTTACAGTCCAAATATATAAGCATTGAACATGACAAGAATCCAGAAGTGTCACAAACTTCAGTTTTCCTTTATTGTCTGATTTGAAATCTCTTTTCCCAGCTTCTTTGGAGGGCTCAGAGCAGCTGCCGATGAACCGGATGGTGAAGAAGATTCTGGAAAAGGAAGGCTTCTTTGGACTTTACCGTGGCATCCTCCCCAATTTCATGAAGGTCATACCGGCTGTCAGCATCAGCTACGTGGTGTATGAGTACATGCGGTCGGGCCTGGGGATTCAGAAGTAGGCAGCAGAGTCCTGAGTGTGTAATGATGTGCAGCAATGTCGTATTTCAAAAACACTTCCCTACTTACACGTTAGGGAAACTGTCATATTAAGAACTTGTTTACCTGTAGTTCACCGACTTCTGGACTCAGACTGCTGCAGATAGAGCCACTGTAGAAGTTTTAAAGTGATTGCAGGACTTTGGCTAAACTGTTGAGCCCCACAAAAACGCTGTTTAGAAAATCCTGCAGCACTCGCATAATAATTATAAATAAGACTCCTACAGTGCTTCCATCTGTATGGAGTTTATCCAGGCTGCATTTATGATGCACCCGAAGATTTAAATGCACTGTGGGTCTCAGCGCAGAGTTTGGGTCAACAGACTTTCCATGTAATCAACCAAAGAAGTGGATATTGAGATTTTTTGGAAACACAAACACTTGGAGAGGTTTTTTTTTTTTTTTTTTATTTCAAGACATTTTTGTTTGGTTTAATTGTTGGTTTGAGTAGAAATGTCACAGTTTTTATAAAAGTCATTTAAGTATGGATCCTGTTGATGTCACTTCACCAGAAATGGGTCACATGTTCCTGATATTTGACCAGAAAGCACCTTATTGTACCAGTCCTGATTCTGATGGGAAGATATGGCAAGATATCACCTGCTGAATTGGAATAACAAAATTTTTCTATCTCTTCTCTGTGATTGTCAAAAGTAATCAGAGCAAAGGTTAAAATGTCTCATTGTTGGTTTAATTCCAGCTTTATACAGCTCCCCTGAATATTGTGTCAGAAATCTGAGGGACCTTTCAAAGTGCAATAATGTATTTACACATTGGACATTTGCTGTTAATGTTTGAGACAGGTATGTGTTTTTTTTGAGAATTGATTTCACTCAAGTGTTGTTGGTCCCACAAACCAAAGGTCTCCTTTGTATCGGACATTATTATGGCACCTTTTCAGTGAATTTGGTAACCAGGGAAGCAATGTGCCTTATGTGATTTCTCTCACATGTCTGTGGACTTCTCCACCCTCCATTTTTCTTGCCTTTCTTTCCAATATTTGGTTAATTAGATGCTGGTGTTTACAGTAATAAAAGCATTTGAATACACACGAGAAGATGTGAGTGCATTTATTTTTTAGCTCATTATGGTTCAAATGTATTTTAATTTTAATGAATATATTCAAACCTCCATGTATTTTAAACTGAGCACCGGCTCTAACCGGAGCCCTGTGTGTTGTGCCATCTGATAGTGTGCAGTCGACCCTGAGGCTTTAAGCACAGATTACTCCAGTTCAGATCTTATGTAATACAATTTTCCCCAGTGATGTCAGTACTCCTGACTTTAGCTGTCTGATCCTAAGCATGTAAAAGGACACAGTCAGAGTAGCTCAGCTAATTTGTAATACTACACTAACAAAGGGACTGAGAGAAAAGAATTGGTTTTCATCCATCCAGTTGCTGCTGTACAAAGTTAATCAACAGAATAACTTCGGTCAAAACACCAAACATTGGTAAGTGTTCTGTTTTCATAACCTTATTTACCACCTCTAGGTGTCCTCAAAAACAGATTCAAGGTATCATTTTGTAAATGATTTGAAAAAAAAAAAAATGTTGACTGAATGATCTTCTACACATAGAGTCTTTAGTATAATGAGGAAACATACTGTTGTCCTTATGGAGAAAGTAAGATCATGTAATTGCAACCGATTTGTGAAAGACAGGCGCACATGAAATGGATTTTTTTGTTCTGTTTTGATTTTACAGAGTCTCGTCCAGCTTTACAGTTGTAAACATTTTTTTACAATTTAATCTGCAAAAAATCTCTTTTCTGGATAGATTCCCTTTATTATGAGTGTACCCAGTAGAGAAAAAAATGCCACAGTGGTTACGATGGCGCAAAGGGCTTTTAACCAGCTGGGGTAAGTGGGAAGCAGAGACAGATCATAATGCAGTGTGACTCCAAGTCCCATAATAACCATGGTAGTCGCAGGAACGATGCTGTCGCTCATCAGCATGGCCACCCAGGCTAACAGGGGGGGAACCACACTGTTGGCCAGGTTTATCCAGTCCGGTTTGGCTGGGCTGCTCTCGGGGAGAGAAAATCCCCAGCGTGATCCACCCAGGAAAGAAATGATGGAGGCCCCGTAGGCTGACTGTGCAAAGGCCAGTTCTGGGACGTAGCTCTCAGTCACAGCCATAAGCAGAGTAGGGCACACAAAGGGGATCAGTCCTGCAAACCCCAGGTACAAGGCAGGTTTGGGACCATCCCACAAGTGCTTCATTTCATAGCGCAGCAGATCCAGCTCTCTGGGAGGAGGTTGAGGCTTCAGTCGCTTCTTAAACCTCACAGCAGAAGAGTGGAAATGTTGGTTCCTCGTGAGAAATGGAGCAACATGGGTTTGAGTTTTCATGCAGGGCTCAGTCTTCACTAAACCACGGACACCAGGGGATTTTAAAATTCCATTGTCTCTTTCTGTAGATGGCAGCCTTGCTGATGAGGCCCAGCAGGTCTGCAGGAAGCCAGATCTGCTATCAGAAGCTCCAGTCAGGGCTGATGTCCAGTATCTTTGTGGAGGACCTGCCCAGTGCAATACCTGAGACATAAAAAAATAAAAAATCATTCATTAAATTCTACTTTTAAGATTATTTTTTTGAGAATGTGAACAATGGTGCTTTGGAAGCTGGTATATAAAAAATGTTCCTTTACCTTCTGGGCACCAAAGATGCTTCTTCTAAATATGACAGTGAGCATCTAAAAAATAAAACAGAGGTCAAGTTAGGCAGAACAGACACAATAAAGGCTAATTTACTCAGATGAGACAAAAAAAGACATGAAAATTAAAATAAGAATATAAAAGAATGACATGTACAAAGGATTAGGGCTGCAACAAATGATGATTTTAAGTACTGATAGATCTCCAAATTAGTTTTGAAATTACTTATTTGGTCTACAAATTGTGAGAAATGGTGAAAAATGCCCATAATAGTTTCCCTGAGCCCAATCTGACGTGTACAAGTTGGTTGTTTTGTGCGACCAGCAGCTAAAAACCCAATTATATCCAGTTTACTATCATAGAAGACAAGGCAAACCAGAGAATATTTACATTTAAGAAGCTGGAAGCAGTGATTTTTGGCTTTTTTTTTTTCTTTATAAATGTACCTTAACAATTTATTACTTCACTGCAGATTATTTTTCTGTCTATCGGGTAACTGATGAATTAATTCAGATCTGAAATGAATGTAAAAAAATTACATGTAAATGAGAACAAAACGGACATATTAAATATTTTACACCAAATCCCGCAAAAAAAAACAAAAAACAAAAAAAAACAAACAAACGACTTAAAAATGCTTCCGGTTTGAACAGGACTTTGTGCATCTAGAAAATAGTGCCCTTTAATGAGCAACCCTGTTCGCCTCCACACAGAGGTGCGTCTGTCTCAGCGTTTGACCCTTGACCCACGACGTCGCTAAATTAACGGCTAACGCTGCGCAGCTGAAGCCTCACGATATAAACCACACTCTTGTAACACGGACACTGCAATTACCTCTGTTTCAGGATAAAACCTTCATTCTTTAGACACAGTTAACAGCCTCCGCGGGGTCAGTCAGTAGGAAGCCGGCCGAGCTTGAGCTGGTACCACGGTTTATTTCTTCCGTGTTCGCCAAGGTCCGTCCCGGTCTCCCTACCGTCAGTTCCGCCACAATACAGCGAGTCCTGATTGAAGCAGGCTAGTTTAATGAATAAGTATTAAAAAAAAAAAAAAAACATTTAAATATTTTTTTATTTTTTTTATTTTTTTACTGTTGTTACTTTTGTTTTTACTTGTGCTTTTATTAGCAGCCATATTGATGAATGTTATTTTGGAACCAACTAAATTATTTTAAAAAAGGCTTCACCTTTATGTTACATTTGTTTAAATTTTAAAGATTGCATTGTTAAATGAGCGCATTTTATGTTATAAAACTGTTAAACCACAGAGTTAAATTACAACTCTAAATTACAACTGCTTCATGGACTGACATGGTTTTATTTTCTGTTCTTTTAAAAATCTCAATCATGCAACTTTGTCAGTCTTGCTCTGCTTCTGTATCTGACTTTGTGGTGAGCTTTCTATTTTCAAAAAGTAAACTGAACATGTTTTATGTGACAGAACAGTCTCTTAGGATAATGAACTCGCTTAAAGTCCAGATGGGTGCAGAACAGGTTTCTAAAAATTGGAGCATCAAAGAGGGTGTGCTATACATGATTATGAATGATAGTAAACTTCATGAACTTTAAATAAGTTGTTTATATATCTATTTATATGTAGTACTGACATGTTCTGTCTGAGGCCGTGTTTGATTGTGTGATTGTGTTTTAGAGTCCATCATAGCACAGACACAGCTCTGGTTAAGGTTACCAATGATCTCCTCATAGCCTCAGACAATGGACTTGTCTCTGTACTTGTCCTACTAGATCTTAGTGCTGCATTTGACACCATTGATCATAAGATTTTATTACAGAGACTAGAGCATATGGTCGGCATCAAAGGAACCGCACTAAGCTGGTTTAAGTCATATCTGTCAGATAGACTCCAGTTTGTTCATGTTAATAATGACTCCTCTATCATAACTAAAGTCAGTCGTGGAGTTCCACAAGGTTCTGTGCTAGGACCAATGCTCTTCAGTCTATATATGCTTCCTCTGGGAAACATTATTAGGAGGCACCAGATGAATTTCCATTGTTACGCAGATGACACCCAGCTGTACTTATCCATGAAGCCAGGTGAGACTAACCAGGTAGCCAAGCTTCAGGTGTGTCTTAAGGACATAAAAACCTGGATGACCAGTAATTTCTTACTCTTAAATTCAGACAAAACTGAAGTTATTGTAATTGGCCCAAAACACCTCAGAGATACACTATGTGATAATATACTGACTCTGGATGACATCACCTTGGCCTCCAGAGCTACAGTCAGAAACCTTGGTGTCATTTTTGACCAGGACTTGTCCTTTACTTCACATATAAAGCAAGTCTCTAGGACAGCCTTCTTCCACCTGCGCAATATTGCTAAAATCAGACCCATTCTATGTCTAAAGGATGCTGAAAAACTAGTTCATGCATTTGTTACCTCAAGACTGGACTACTGTAACTCTTTATTGTCAGGATGTCCCAAAAATTCAGTAAAAAGCCTCCAACTGATCCAGAATGCGTCAGCACGAGTACTGACAGGAACTAGGAAACGGGATCACATCTCTCCTGTGTTAGCCTCTCTGCATTGGCTCCCTGTAAAATCCAGGATAGAATTTAAAATCCTCCTCCTCACCTACAAAGCCATTAATGGTCAGGCACCATCGTACCTTGGAGAGCTTATAGTTCCCTATTTTCCCAATAGGACACTTCGCTCTCTAAATGCAGGTCAACCTGTGGTTCCCAGAGTTTGTAAGAGTAGAATGGGGGGCAGAGCCTTCAGCTATCAGGCTCCTCTCCTGTGGAACCAGCTCCCAGTGTGGGTTCGGGAGGCAGACCCCCTCTCTACCTTTAAGATCAGGCTTAAAACTGTCCTGTTTAGTAAAGCTTATAGTTAGGGCTGGCTCGGGTATGTCCTGACCCATCCCTTAGCTATGCTGCTATAGAGCTAGACTGCTGGGGGATTCCCATGATGCACTGGGCGCTCTCTCTCTATTTCTGTCTCTCTCCCCCTCTCTCTCTCGATAACTTCATGCCATTAACTTTGTATTTTTTCTCTCCCGTAGTTTGTGCTTCTCCTCTCTCTCCCTCTCTCTGTCCTCATTCTGCAGGTATCTCTGCCTCGGGAGCAGCAGGATCCAGATCCACCACTACTCATCTTTACCATTAACCACTGTTACCTGTCATTATTATTGATAACACCATTACCGACACAGCTGTTCCTGGTCTCTCTCTCTCTCTCTCTTCTCTCCTCTCTCCTCCCCCCACCCCCTCTTTTTATCTCCTCCTAAACCCAACCGGTCGAGGCAGCCCCCCCCACCCTGAGCCCGGTTCTGTTGGAGGTTTCTTCCTGTTAAAAGGGAGTTTTTCCTCCCCCCTGTCGCCAAGCGCTTGCTCTTTGTGGGAACTGTTGGGTTTTTTTCTGTAACAAAGTAAGGTCTTGACCTTACCCTGTAAAGTGCCTTGAGATAATGTATATTATGATTTGGAGCTATACAAATAAAACTGAATTGAATTGAATTGATTAAATCAAATGGCCACTGGTGCACCATGGGTATGTGGTTTACACAGGCAAAAGAATCACTTCCTTGTGTTTTCCTCATTGATTTATTTATCCATGAGCGAGCAAACAAAGGAACATGTCTCCTTCTGCCTCTCCTGCTCTGGTAAAAAAAAACCATCGCCCACCCAGGTGCATGCTGGTCCTAAACCATTCTACCTACCTAAATACCCTCATGTGCCCCTGATGTGACCCAAATACACAAAAAACTACTTAACCAAACCCATCTGTACTAAATAAGCAAAGAACTAAAAACGAACAAAGAGACTATTATCCAAAAAACTAAAAAAAAATCAATTAAAGGAATCCAAACTCATAACAAATGGATCAGCTTCATGTTTTTGAAACTGGGATAGGTTTTACATCTGTCATGAATGCAACATCACTGAATGGGAGTACTTCCTGCACATGCACATGACTACTCATTCGGGTGAAAGATGTTTATATACAAAACATAACATAACAAACACAACTAACAAATACAAGCAATCTCCCCTTGATTCTTCATGATTCATCACTGTAAGATGTCCTGATAGAAGCTGAGTCCAGTGATAGTTCTCTGTGAGGGAAACACAGAGAAGAGCTCTAATGTAGACCTGCTGATCCTCATCTGCATTTGCTCTGCACAGAATTCTGGCAGGTTCAGTACCTTCCTAATGGGGCCTGATTGTTTTAAAAAGCAACTCTTAACATGCAGATTTGATTTATCAATGTATCATAAATCATACAGTAGTTTCAAGTGTTGTAAACATTGTTCATTTTCTGATCAAAATTTCTCAACTTTTCTCATTTCCCTGTCCCAATGAATCATCAGGAAGGACCTAAACACGAGACATTTTTGTTTTCCCATGGTTACATACACTAAAATGTTGTCATATGTATATATTATTTCACTTTTTTTCTTAGAAATCTCTGTTGTGCAATCATACATTGTTTAAACTCAGAATACTGGGAGATCACAGAGTTTCCAATAACCCTAAAAACTGCATATCTCAGAGGGTCTTTGTGTCATTTATGCCCTGTCAGTCCTAACCACACTGGCCTGCTTCAGGTTTCCACCGCCCTGACAGCTGCAACCCGGTAAGAAATCCCAGCAGACTCTGACTCTGACACAGATTTTAACAGATTGTCTTTAAGACTTAAAAATATACTTCCTGACTAGGCACCAGAGGGTGCATCAGTCTTTCTGGGGCATTGAAAATATGAAAAGTAAAACCCACATTAGCCACACAGTGAAACTGTATTCTTCAGACATTTAAGTTTCTGATTAAAATGATCAATACTATATATAGAGGCGTACCAGCTGTGGCGGAAGAAATACTCAGATCTTTAAGTAAAAGTTGTAATACTATAGTGTAGAAATACTCTGCTAAAAGTATTGCACTTAAAAGTTTAGTCAACAGTACAAAAGTAAAAATAGTTCATGTGCAGAATGACATGAAGGATAAAGCTTATATTATATTAATGGATTGCAATTATTAGTCTAGCATAGTTTATCATATCAATTCCTGGGCAGATTGACACAAACACTTAATCTAATGCAATTAAGATCCAAACAGCAATACTAAATCATAAATCATAATCAATAAATGTATAAATGTATAAATAATGTATAAATAAATAATCATACATTTAGAAACATGCCAACTTTGTTTTTAGTCTGTAATTCTTTGTTTTCACTGAAGAAACATTCTAATATGATATCTAACAATCTAATTTGTGAATGTGACCAAACATACTGATATGTAATTATAATTATTTGGTCTGTTTTAAACAAATAACTGCAAGTAAATATGTGGATTCAGTTACTGGACCTTGTGGTAGGTTGTTTGTACAGAGCTCCGCCAAAATACTATTATTTTTAGGGGTAAAAGTGTGTTTTAGTTGCTGTACATGTCGTCTCTAACGAGCAGCAAGTTTAGTTTATTTTATTTCGTTTTGTTTCAGTGTAACAAACAAGGTGACTTCAACACTGACACTTCATCAGCATCCTCTGGTGCCAACTAGTGATGTGCGATACCACTGATTTCCTTTCCGACCCGATACCAAGTGATACCGAGGCTGGTATCGCCGATATCCATATGATACCGGGACAAAAGCTGAATATGTTCAGAGGAGGGAAACAATAAGTAGGCTATAACCATTTCAAATAAGACATCAGACAACTCTTTATTTTTTAATAATAAAGAAAAATACATCCAGTTCACCATTTAGCACTTTCAAATTGTCAAAAGAAGATGTCCCACAGACCAAGACACTTAAAAGTTGCATGTTAATTGACACTTCAGCATCTGAATCAGGCTTCCTTGAAAACGCTTAATAACTGGTAAACATGCTCTCCTGTTAGCATCGTTAGCACAGCTGAGTGTCTGGGCATCTTGCTTAAAGGCTAACCAAAGGCTAATTCATTTTTCAGGCTAATTTGCTAGTTAAGTAACAAACCATATATGGTGAGCGCAGTCATTGATATGTGGTAGTTAGAGCTAATATATGAATAAAATAACACCAGAATTTCCAACACCTAAAAGAGCACATTCTGTTAGTCAATTAACCACAAGTCATATTAAATGTTTTATATTTCCATTAAAAAAAAACCTCCCAAACACCACAAACACAGCCCAGAGGTCAGGGTCAGTAACTCTGAGGTGATACTGTGTCATGTGATCACCTCTCAGGTGTCTGACGGTGTTTGTGGTGATGTCACAGCAGCTCACAGCAGCCCATAGAGACTGCGCAGCAGTGTCACTCCCATCATGCCTTTGGGCAATGAGAACGAGCGAAAAACGTTCTCGATCTGGCGCTGCGCGTTCACGAGTGCGTTCATTGTGTGCGCATCCTCCTGAACTTTGATTTATCAGTCAGAAACTGTTGCTGAGTGACTCTCAGTGCTGCACAATGGAGACAACAAACATGTTTACAAGGTCTTTCACCTGCATTTATTTAGGTTTGTTATTCTGAGTTTACTGTGTGTGCAATCACCACTGGAAGTGATCAAACACTCATCAACCTCATATCATTGTACAGGCTTTATATCTGAAATGAATTCAAGCTCTTGCTGACTGAGAAGAAGAGTGCGTTTAGGTGAGGGATCCAGGTGGAGCTGCAGAGGAGCAGACTCAGCTGATGGAGATTCACGCCCACAGATAAATTCTTTAAATCATGTGTCTGGTAATTTCCATTGAGTTGTATTGATATAAGACACAGACGGTAAAACAAGCTGCTGCCACTGCCCCAGACAAAGTGATGAGAGACGAGGAAGTGACGTCCTCACTGATGAGGTGACGGACTGACTGAATTTTCATTTTGACCCCTACAGAGTGTAGTGATTGTAAATGTAAAGTTTGTATTTGAATATTGCCACTTTTCAATTTTCATTTTATATGGTCATAGGACGGCCACATGAGTGTGTGAAAATGAAAATGCTAATTGGATTGCTGCATTTTCTTTGTCATTAAATGGTGTGTATTGTGGGATGTGGGGTCACATGACTGCTGGCCTGAGCAGGACAGGTGAGCTGACTGGGCAGCTCACACAGGTGTCTTGAGTTTTCTTTGTTCTGTGTCCTGAGCTCATTCTCTGATTGGCCTTCAGCTGAGCTGCTTCCCTCCATCTTTCCACCTTTGTTCCTGAGTGTGTAGAGTGAGTAGTTTATTTCATTATATTTCCTCAAGTCATGTTTGTCCTGTTGAACATCTCATCTCCTTGGTGAGCTGGATTAGTTACTCACTTGAGATTCAGATGTTGGCAGTTGTGTTGTGTTCACTTCACACTCAGACTTTATGACAGTGAAGTCTTGATCGATGCAAGGTGTCAGATGAGGTTCAAACTGTAAACTGGACACCACTGAAATCCAGGACCACCACAGCTGCTGTTTTCAGTTTGCTGCAGAGGCTTTTCTTTATTTTGAAGGAGGGTCAGTTAGTCTGGAGTTTGTGTTTGTGGGTCACCTGTGGAAAAAAAATCTCACTCATCTTAATATTTTTTAAAAATCGTATGAAAATCAACAGTAGTTTGCAGGTTTCTGGGGCAAGATTACTCAGCTTTAGCAGCAAAAATCCCCAAACACACACACACACACCAAACAAACCTATTCAAATAATATGGTTGTTATGGTTTAATATTTGAGTTCATGGTCTTGAAGAAAACACATGTTTAAATAGTAGGAACTTTGTCTTGTTTTCTTGTTTTCTTCCTCTGAGTGTTGAACATAGTTGAGACACAGAGCAACACTTCAGTCCTGTCACTAGAGGTCACCACAGACCTGCAGCTCAGAGAAGAGCTTCCTCCTGTGGGCTCATTGTGTGCACATCCTCCTAAACTTTGATTTATCAGTCAGAAACTGTTGCTGAGTGACTCTCAGTGCTGCACAATGGAGACAACAAACATGTTTACAAGGTCTTTCACCTGCATTTATTTAGGTTTGTTATTCTGAGTTTACTGTGTGTGCAATCACCACTGGAAGTGATCACATACTCATCAACCTCATATCATTGTACAGGCTTTATATCTGAAATGAATTCAAGCTCTTGCTGACTGAGAAGAAGAGTGCGTTTAGGTGAGGGATCCAGGTGGAGCTGCAGAGGAGCAGACTCAGCTGATGGAGATTCACGCCCACAGATCAATTCTTTAAATCATATGTCTGGTAATTTCCATTGAGTTGTATTGATATAAGACACAGACGGTAAAACAAGCTGCTGCCACTGCCCCAGACAAAGTGATGAGAGACGAGGAAGTGACGTCCTCACTGATGAGGTGACGGACTGACTGAATTTTCATTTTGACCCCTACAGAGTGTAGTGATTGTAAATGTAAAGTTTGTATTTGAATATTGCCACTTTTCAATTTTCATTTTATATGGTCATAGGACGGCCACATGAGTGTGTGAAAATGAAAATGCTAATTGGATTGCTGCATTTTCTTTGTCATTAAATGGTGTGTACTGTGGGATGTGGGGTCACATGACTGCTGGCCTGAGCAGGACAGGTGAGCTGACTGGGCAGCTCACACAGGTGTCTTGAGTTTTCTTTGTTCTGTGTCCTGAGCTCATTCTCTGATTGGCCTTCAGCTGAGCTGCTTCCCTCCATCTTTCCACCTTTGTTCCTGAGTGTGTAGAGTGAGTAGTTTATTTCATTATATTTCCTCAAGTCATGTTTGTCCTGTTGAACATCTCATCTCCTTGGTGAGCTGGATTAGTTACTCACTTGAGATTCAGATGTTGGCAGTTGTGTTGTGTTCACTTCACACTCAGACTTTATGACAGTGAAGTCTTGATCGATGCAAGGTGTCAGATGAGGTTCAAACTGTAAACTGGACACCACTGAAATCCAGGACCACCACAGCTGCTGTTTTCAGTTTGCTGCAGAGGCTTTTCTTTATTTTGAAGGAGGGTCAGTTAGTCTGGAGTTTGTGTTTGTGGGTCACCTGTGGAAAAAAAATCTCACTCATCTTAATATTTTTTAAAAATCGTATGAAAATCAACAGTAGTTTGCAGGTTTCTGGGGCAAGATTACTCAGCTTTAGCAGCAAAAATCCCCAAACACACACACACACCAAACAAACAAACCTATTCAAATAATATGGTTGTTATGGTTTAATATTTGAGTTCATGGTCTTGAAGAAAACACATGTTTAAATAGTAGGAACTTTGTCTTGTTTTCTTGTTTTCTTCCTCTGAGTGTTGAACATAGTTGAGACACAGAGCAACACTTCAGTCCTGTCACTAGAGGTCACCACAGACCTGCAGCTCAGAGAAGAGCTTCCTCCTGTGGGCTCATTGTGTGCACATCCTCCTAAACTTTGATTTATCAGTCAGAAACTGTTGCTGAGTGACTCTCAGTGCTGCACAATGGAGACAACAAACATGTTTACAAGGTCTTTCACCTGCATTTATTTAGGTTTGTTATTCTGAGTTGACTGTGTGTGCAATCACCACTGGAAGTGATCACACACTCATCAACCTCATATCATTTTACAGGCTTTATATCTGAAATGAATTCAAGCTCTTGCTGACTGAGAAGAAGAGTGCATTTAGGTGAGGGATCAAGGTGGAGCTGCAGAGGAGCAGACTCAGCTGATGGAGATTCACGCCCACAGATCAATTCTTTAAATCATATGTCTGGTAATTTCCATTGAGTTGTATTGATATAAGACACAGACGGTAAAACAAGCTGCTGCCACTGCCCCAGACAAAGTGATGAGAGACGAGGAAGTGACGTCCTCACTGATGAGATGAGACTGTCTCTCAGCATCTTATCACTTATTGTAAAACATTTAAAAAGCTTTAAATCTCATCTCTGGTCATTTCCTTACAGGGAACAAGCTACAACAAATACTGTCGCTGCAGAGCAGGTTCAGTCTTTGAACATCATCATTTTAGTATGTTGGTAGATGAGTACACACACGAGTATGTGAAAATGAAAATGCAAAATGGAGTACTGCATTTTCTTTTTAAATGATACTTAAATAAAGCGTCCTGTGGGAAGTGGGGTCACATGACTGCTGGGCTGAGGAGCACAGGTGGAGAACTGGGCAGCTCACACAGGTGTCCTGAGTTTTCTTTGTTCTGTGTCCTGAGCTCATTCTCTGTTTGTCCTTCAGCTGAGCTGCTCTCACCTTTGTTCCTGAGTGAGTCGTTTATTTCATTATATTTCCTCAAGTCATGTGTATTTTGTTGTTCACTGGTACATTTAATCTCCTTGGTTTGTTCTCCCACCATTATATATTTAAAGCGATTATGTATGAACTGATTTTGATTTAGAACTGTTTGTTGGTTTATTCAAGATAAAGTGATAGAATCTGACCTGTGTGTTCGCTTCCTTTCATTTGTAGACATGAACCACTCACACCCGACTGACTGCAAGCAAAAGATTAAAAACCTTCAACTGGAACCTGCTTGTCCTGCTTGGCTCACATTCATTCAGTCCAGTGTTTTATCCTAGAACACATACATGTGTCAGAAATCTCAGTTCTATCATGGACTTTTTTTCAGTTTCAAGTTTATATGATAATTCTATTGGAGTCTTCTACAGGCTTTTGTAATGACCTTAATGTTTATAATTGAGTCTGTTATTTTTCTGCTTTGAGGACAGACCACTATAATCATGGATTGGACGCTACAATCATAATCCAGATTGTGCATTTAAAGGAGAACCGACCCTTTGACAGAACTCACTGTTCTTATTCCTGTGCCTCAGAACAGTTTGGTCAGTATTTGTGAACATGCAGCTCTTCACTGAAGTTAGAAACCAAAGAGAGAACATTAATGTTCGATGTCGACCCGGTTTGCTCTTTAACAATGAACAGGGCTCTGATGCTGTGAGGCCATAAAATGTTTATATCATTTCTCGGCCCGAAATCAGATTCAAATTTCACATTTTGCGCCCAATTTAAAGCCAAATGAGACACAACCCAGCTACTGTAGATTATAGGGTCAGTAAGGGAACTCATTTAATTTCAGCTGTAGATGATGAGAACAAACCTTTGACTTTTTCAGTCGATCGCTCCAGAGTCTGTTTTTCTGCTGTGTTTGTTCATTTGCTCTCAATGTGAGTGATTCAATTAAAGACTGATGCATTTCCTGCATTAAACATTTTCATTGATCACTCACAGATTTTAATCAGTGTTTTGATGGAAGACACAGCTGCTAACATTTCACAGTCAGTGTTGTTGTGTTGTCTCTGGAGGATTCTCTGGTTTCCAGCTTTAGGACAGTGACGTGTTTTCAGACACAGACTTCACTGTTCCTGGGGCCCAGGAAGCACTGGTGGCATTTCAGCCTTTTATTTATTCAAAATGAACTGTATGTTTCTGAATGTTGTGATTATTATTTCTAGTAAGTTAAACTTTGTGCACAGCTGTTGTGGGGCTGCTACCTTCACTCACCGCTGCAGTTTATGAACTTTAAACATTTCCTGGCACTTCCTGTTGTTTCTGGCCTTCATGTTTCTGCTTTAATATTTCCCGTGTGTCCAGGAGACAAACCGGAAACAAACTGGTCAGACTCGGTCGAGTCTTTGCCAGAATGATGTGAGTAAAGTCAGAAACATAAACCGGGAACAAACTCGCAGAAACAGCTGATCCTGAACCGGAAGAGGAAGCAGCAGAGCCGCAGAGAGCCGCTGTTTATCCGCTGCCCTCCTGCGCTGATTGGGCAGAAAACGCGCGTCTTCTTCTTTAAAAAGCAACAACAAACAAACATGAGGCAGAAACTGAGGCTTTGCTCTGTCAACAGCCTCCAGCGGATCTGCTCCTCTGCAGCACCGAAGGTAAGAGAGTTCACTTTATTCATCAGAGCCTGTTTGGTTGGAGGACGAGGCCTTTGCATCATGAGAGAAATGAACTGAAATATTGATGCTTGTTGTTTTGTTTGCAAAGAGGGAAACTCGGCACAAATGAGACGCTGGATATACTGAACAGAGTTGTTGTAGCTGCTGAATCTCTGAGAAGTGATTTTATTGTTGGAGACACCAGTGGTGAGCTGATGCAGAGACGATGAGACAGAAGTTGTGCTTTTGTTAAAATCTTTGTGCAGATACAGAGCAGACAACTGTGAAACTAGAGGCGGGTGATCTGACTTTGGCACATGATCAACTTTTAATGTGAATGTACAGACGCCCTCATTAAAGCTGCTATATTTAGACAGCCCTGGTTAATGTCCAGGGTTAATGCTGCTAACCTGCCCACTGCCGCCTGTTAAACAGCTAGCCTGCTAACGGCAGCTAGCATGCTAACCGCGGCTAGCCTGCTAACCGCAGCTGGCGATAGCGGCCCTTGTTCTGCAGCCTGGAGCATTTGGCTCACAGACATATATTATATTATATTATATTATATATGATTATATTCTTCATCTGAGCAGAACAAGAGCTAATGTCACCAGCCAATGAGACACCTGCGGTCAAGGCGGCACACAGGAGGCGGGCCAGCTGGTTAGCGGCTGGTTAGCAGCTCGTTAGCAGCGACTTCACTTTCAAATCAAAGCGCTTATTTTTATATATATATATATATATATATATATATATATATATATATATATATATAAACACCTCATAAATAACTGTGCTGTCCAAAAGAATCCTCCATATGAGCTCAGAGAGAAATGTGGTTGGCTGTGGCACAGTTTGTACATGTAAGACAACATTGTTGAGGAAGAGCTGCTAGCTAGCTAACATCTGGAGCTGGTGTCAAAGCGGCGGAAAAAGACGTCGTTACTTCCGGTTGGGACTTTCACAGTAAAATCAGTGGAAACAATGTAGATCGTTATAAAGCTCGAACGATTGACATATGACCTTTGGCCAGATCGCCCACCCCTATGCTCAAAAATTACAAGTACACATTCTGACTTTTTTAAAACTTAATCTGATTGGACAGCGACAATCCCACAAAGCAGAGTCCAATCAGAGAGCAGGTGGTTCCTTCACCTTCATCTCTGCCTATACCCTGAAAGGTGTAGTAGATTTTCAAGATGGAGGACAGCATGGGCTTGAAAACCTACTGCACCTTTCAGGATCTGCCGTGGAGCTGAAGGCAACTGAATGACCTGCCCTCTGACTGGACTTTGTGATTGGATTGTCATTGTCCAATCAGTAATTTTTAAAAAACAACAAACACAAAAAAAACAACATCTCTTTTTTTTTTTTTTGGCACCAGTAAATGCCACTTAAACCACAACCAAGTAATGTAAGGTTTTAAAAATCTTTCCAGGATTCCTGTGAACAGTATCTGCGGTTGGAGCTGTGTGCGGTAACCTCCTTTGAAACTGATGGGAGCTAACTTCATAACTTGCACTTGACTGAGTTTATAATGGTAAGTGAAATGAATTATTTAAAGTACAAATGTTTCTCAATATTGTTTTGTGAAAAGCTGCCTAAAATGTCTTGATTTGCCCTGCAATGGAAAATTTATTTTCATATAACTGCATGTTTTCATAGAGATGCCAGAACCCACCTCAGGCCAGGACCACACCCTGTATGGTGCCCCACAACCAGCAAAAAATGGTAAGTCATGGGCATGACTCCATCACATACCTATACCTAAACTAAAGTGATGTTCATAAATAATTCCAAATGTAGTTTGAAATCAATCTTTGTAAACCTGCAAAATCTGTATGAGAAACTCAAGTATATACACGTGAAGACATTGTGCTTGTGTAGAGGAGATTTGTATTTGTAAAAAGACCGTGTGATTTCAAAATCTGACCAAATGAAATTAGTGGTGAGGTAACACAAAGACACCGTGGAAGATCTGCTTTTGTCAATGTCTGTGTATAGATACAAAGCAGACAACTGTGTAAAACTTGGTGTTCAAAGCTCCTACACAGTGTGTGACACTGAATTTACATGCACAATTTTGACGGCATCCTTACACCTTAAAATGATTGGACAAAGACAGACCAATCACAAAGCAGAGTCCAAATAGAGGGCAGGTGGTTCTGGTATCTTCATCTGTCGCACATCCTGAAAGATGTGGTAGATTTTCAAGATGGACGACAGCGCTGGCTTTAAAATCTACTCCACCGTTCAAGATCTGCGGCAGATGAAGGCAACAGAACCACCTGCCCTCTGAGTGGAATCTGCTTTGTGATTGGACCGTCTTTGTCCAATCAGTTTTAAAGTGTAAGGATGGAGTCAAAATTGTCCTTGTAACCTCAGGGTCGTACACTGTGAAGGAATTTTGAGCATCAAGTTCTACAGTTTGCTGCTCTGTATCTGTTCACAGATTTGGCAAAAGCACTGTCTTCCACAGTGTCTTTGTGTTTCCTCACCACTGATATCAGCTGCTCAGTTTTTATTTTTCAGTTCAGTTTTTCTTTTTACAAATGCAAATCTTATTTGCACTTTTCACTGTAAACTAATAAGACACAACAAGCTGTACTTGGTATCAAATTAGACAAAACTGGAATTATGTTCTTAGGGTAATTTACAACACATTAGAACAGAACTATGTTGTAAACTAAAGGGAACTTTTTCTTTTTTTCTTTTTTTTTTTACAGCTTGCATAGCTTTGGTGAGCGAAATGGTGCATCAAACAGATGTTACAGAGTAGCTCCTCATTACTTCGTCATTATATCTCAATGAATTACTTCACAACGAATAGAGACGGCAAGTTTGAACACAAGTATTCATTTTTTGTAATCACATCCATGTTGGTTTTTTGATAAATTAGTGATGACAACTGATATACTTGTTTGGAAACTTGCTGTCTCTGATTGGTTGTTAAGGAACTTATTTGATGATATAATGATGAATTAATGAGGAACTACTCAGTAACAACTCTGTTTGATTTATCACTTTACTGACCAAGACTCTACAAGGTGTAAAATACCACTTTATCTACAACTTTGCCCTGCAATGGAAAGTCATTTTATTTAATACAGTACCATTGTATGTTTTCATAGGGAGCCGGAATCCAACTCGGGCCAATACCACACCTTGTCGTCCTCCACAACCAGCAAAAATGGTAAGTCATATTCATGACTCCACCCCATACCGATATAGGCTCAAATTAGGGTCCAAATGATTTTGAACTTGTGAAGTGATGTTCACAAATAATTCCAACGTTGTAGTTGTAAATCAACCTTTGTAAACCTGTGAAATGAATCTGTATGAGAAAGTCAAGTCTGTGCATGGGAAAATTATTTTTTCCTTTTGACAAAGACATTTGTATTTGTAACAAAAAAAAGACTTTGTGACTCAAAACTATGAAGAAATGATCAGTGTTGAGGTTAAACAAAAACACTCAATCAATGGTTTTGTCAACAACTGTGCTGATACAGAGCAGGAAACTGTGAAACTCTGCTGTGTGTGTGACCCGCTGAGTTTTACAGTTTTCTGCTTTTTATCTGTACACAGATATTTACAAAAGCATTTCTTTTTATGTGTTGAACCCTCACCACTGACCATTTGTGTAGTTTTATTCAGAGAGTCTGTCTTTGTAGCAAATACAAATGTCTCTGTCAAAGGATAAAACATTTTTTTCACATACACAAACTTCCATTTCTCCTGCAGATTTATTTTACAGGTTTACGAAGTTTGATTTACAACTACAACTTTTGGAATTATTTGTAAACATTACTTCCCAAATTCAAAATCATTTGGACCCTAATTTGAGCCTATGAGTAAGTCGGGGGAGTAAGTCGGGGGAGTAAGTCGGGGGAGTAAGTCGGGGGAGTAAGTCGGGGGAGTAAGTCGGGGGAGTAAGTCGGGGGAGTAAGTCGGGGGAGTAAGTCGGGGGAGTAAGTCGGGGGAGTAAGTCGGGGGAGTAAGTCGGGGGAGTAAGTCGGGGGAGTAAGTCGGGGGAGTAAGTCGGGGGAGTAAGTCGGGGGAGTAAGTCGGGGGAGTAAGTCGGGGGAGTAAGTCGGGGGAGTAAGTCGGGGGAGTAAGTCGGGGGAGTAAGTCGGGGGAGTAAGTCGGGGGAGTAAGTCGGGGGAGTAAGTCGGGGGAGTAAGTCGGGGGAGTAAGTCGGGGGAGTAAGTCGGGGGAGTAAGTCGGGGGAGTAGCCTCGCGCGAGGCTGGACGAGCCCGACGGCTGGGCGCAGGGCCGCCTGGGGGTCGGGCTCGTCCAGCCTCGCGCCCCCCAAAATGCTAATGCTAAGCACTTGACGCCCGTTACAGCAATCAATCACAAGCAGTCATTATGATAAGGGTGTCTCGTTCGACCTCAGCGGAGACAGAGCTGTGGGTTACAGTGACATTGTGTTGGGGAGAGGCAAGCAGGTGGAAGAGAGGATCGTATCTCATCTTTGTGGAATGTGTTTTGGGACTATAAGACTGTGGCCCTGGAAAACATCTTCAGGCCACTCACTCACTGACTGTACTGCTGTTCGGTAGTGTTTGTGTGACTCCATTCATGAATGTTTATTAAACTCAAGAAAGACAGCTGACGTGTGAAGATCTTCTTATTATTGAGCAAGGTAATATAATTTGCCACCACATCAGCATGTAGTGTATTGTACACAATGTTGTGTTTTAACTTGAAATTGACATTTATAATTGTTAATCTGATGATGAATGGTTTACCAACATTCAGTGCATTATCACTGAATGGAAACACAGCCATGTCATTGCCAAAACATCTTATTTAAACACAGTACACTGATCAAAGAGAGTCTTCATGCAAACAACAGAATGGGAACTTAAAAATAAAGTAGTAAACAACTCTTAGCATCAACACTTCACATTTACAGCTCTAGTTATAATTATAATCTTCATTAACTGCATAAACTATTAATTGATTGATAAAACATTAACAAAGGACTTAAGCATTAATTATTTTTATTTTGTGGGACCTAAATTTGCTCACTGTCTCTCTAACTGACCACTCAGCATCAGCCACTGTGTTTTTCAACATATCTTCTATGTTTAAGATTTATTTCCCTGGGTTTTCTTACATGTTTCAATGTTTAGCATCATTTAATTTTATAAAAGTGAAGCTGATGGCGTTATCCTCAGCAGGTCAAATTAAGATCCTTAAAGATCCTTTGTTTTTAGTTTCATTTCAGAGTGCAGCAGTTTGTGTTTTGCAAATTGAAACTGATATTTTATTTTTGCCTTGTGAAAAAAACACTTTCTGCAACTTTTAAGTCATCAACACAGTGAAGTGTCCATGTTGAATGAGGTTTTGACCCTGTGATTGTAAAATACTGTAAAAACCTGGACAGATGTGGTCGATGAAGTGGACAAACTCCTGTCTGCCTGAAAATCAGACAACTTCAACCAAAAGCTTGTTGAACTTATCACAGCAAAAGTTTAGTGATTCAGAAACAAATGATTCACTCTTAGTATTTCCTTTAATTTCAAATGAAACTACACCTCTTTTTCTCTCCATCCACTAATCTTCCTGCTTCTTTTTATCATTTGAAATCAAAGATGTCCGTTTCCTGTTGGTTTGAATGGTCCAGTCAAGTTAATCTAAACCTCTCTCCTCTCTTCTGCACAGGAGCCAACCACTGACCTCTGTCCATCTGTAAGAATATTATGTTCAGAACACTCAGATTTTCACTCACACCTTAGTCTTTTTTGTTTAGGAAGATTAGTAACTGAGTTAAATGACCCAGAAGTATCTAAGTAAGTATTCATGATAAGATCTGGGTGAATTTTCTAAATCAGGGGTTTTCAAAGTTTATTTACTTATCTATTTTTTGTCTTTTTTGAGGTTGTGGTTGTGTTTATTATATTTCCTTTTTTACCATTTTTTTAACGTTCCAAAACGTAGGAACAACAGAGCACTTGAGTCCAACACTTCTTCAACATACACACTAATGGAAAAATCTGGAAAGGTCCAAGAATGTTCATGAAACTTGAACTGTCACTTTGTAAAAACTATGACTGAGATTCACAGGTTAAATACAACAAACAACGAAGGAACGTTTTTGAACATTTTGACTTTTGAATGGAGTTGCTACCTGAAAGTATGAATGAGCAGACTGGGTTGAAAATGCATGAAAAGTTGTGGAAAAGTGGAGATTTTGAACATTGCATTCATCTTAATGGTAAAAAAAAAAGTATGAAATACATCAAAAAACTGAAAACATCCAATAATGTCCTACTTCAGCTGAACATTTTAAAGTTTGAATGGAGTTTCTATGTCTGTAGGAGATACGAATCAAGAAATGGTGGAATAATAAAGAATTTCTGAACCTGAGAAGAACAGACAGTGGCTTTGCTTTAGCAGCAACCTAATAAGCAGACTGAAGTAGATTTGGAGCATTTCTGTAATATACTGTTGCAGAACTTTAATACCACCAAGCTCAACAGGAAGCAATAATGACAACGTTGACCCATAAAAAGCAAATCTTTAAATCTTTATCTTACAGTTTTATACTCCAAGCATTTGTACATACATTCCAACATAAGTGTGTTAACATTTGGGGCAAATTAAGTAAACTATTTTCTTTGCTTTGATTTCAGACGCTCTCTATCATGCAACAACAGTCATGAGCCTGAAGGTAATAAAAGAAAAGGGGAGTCAGAGGGACCATCTTCACAAAGACAGAGAAGGGAGAACAGAAACCTGGAGCTGTAAGGACGGACGCACACGCACGCCAAATTAAAAAAAATATGTAAACTGTAACCATCCAGGTTGTGTCCTGAATGTGTGAAAATGAGCCTGGCTCTCAGTCAGACACATGAGCTCCTGTAGCATTTTTTCACATGCAAGCTTGTGTCCAGAATCACTCCTCCAGCAGCGCCCAGGCCTCTTCAGCTTTCATGTAGTACTGGTTAGCCAACCTGCCTTTCATGGCCGCCATGGCGGCTTCTGCTGCCTCTGTAAACAGATCACCTGCGGGGAGGGGGGGAGGATATGAGAGGTGAGGACACAGGCTGATGTCAGTGCAGTGTATTCTGTATGGTCGTATGTTCAGCACAGTGAGGTCTGTTGAGGCAGCGTGGAGTCGAACCCGCTCTCTGTGGGTCTGCGGCGAGGTTGTAGCCTCCCACTTGGTACATCTCAGCCTCTCTGGCCAGCAGCAGGTATCGGGGCTCATCCTGCGTCCCGTCGAACTCTCCCCCCTCGTCATAGTCCGTCATGTCGTACCAATCCTGCTTTCTGATTAATTAAAGATAAAAAAAAAGCAAGATTTCACAAATCTACATTAAATAAAAACAGAAACTGTAAAAATGCTTCAGCTTCAAATTCACCCTGTTCTAAAAACCCCACCAGGGGGCAGGATTATCATGACTTCACTGACCTCTCAGCTGACAGATTGACTCCTGTATCAAAGGCTCTGGCCACAATAATCATAGAAGATCTGTCACCAGCTTCAGGAGCCAGCAGAAGATACTTGAAGCCTTTCATCCTGTTTCCTGCATTATCCTGCCGACAACACAAAAATGTCAGAATGCACGAAGTAAAGCTGCAGCTGAGGAATAAAATGCAAAATATACAATGCATGTTACCTGCAGCTCCACGTCTGGCAGTATGTGATGAGGCAGCTGCAGACAGCACTGTCCCAAGGCAACAATAGCCTCCAGCTCCCCACACAGCGCCGCCCTCTCCAGGTGGAACATGGCCGAGTCCTGATCCCACTGCTCATCCTTCTCACAGAAACCACCCGCTTCGTGGTACCGCACCATCGCCAGTTGGACCTGGAACGAGATCCCTCGTCTTAAAAACCAGCAACAGGTGGATTCAGATTCTCACAAGACAAGTTAAGACTCAGTTAAAATGATTGTCGTGCAAAAAAAAAAAAAAAAAAAGTAAAACATTTTCAGTTTTCTTACTTTTCTGAGGATCGATTGGCCAATCTTCTTCTGCATCAGAGTGTGAGCTGCTCCACTTCTCCTCTGTCAGCTGGGTAGAAACAGAGCAGAACACAGACACGAGGAGGAGAAAGTGACCATCCCTTCTTCACCCCAGTGATCAGAAAACAAATCGTGATGAAAAAAAAATAAAATCACACTTCACTCTCAGGGGTGTACCCATCCTGCACTCAGAGCTGGAGGAGTACACCCCTGTTGGCTCGACACTCAGTGAATTCAAAATCATGTAAAGCATTAGAGCAGGAGCACGCACACACACACACACACACACACAATTATTATGGTGGGAATCATGAGCAAGATGGCAGAGCTGGTGAAACGGAGGTAGATGGTGTTTCGGTTTCCAAACGTCAGTTTTAATTTCTCTGCACTTTTGCTTTTTCGGGTTGTTTTTGTTCACTGAACTGAACAGATAGCGGAGCGGACACAGAAACAGCTGCAGCTCGTGAATTCAGTGGCTCAGATCTTAAATTTAAGATTCAAGCTTGATGCATTTTTTTGGGCAAAGATAAAGCTTTGTAGCAACAAAACTGCACAGCGCTGGCTGACGAGCCCCCATACAAGTAATCACCCATTCGTTGTCAGGAGTGGCTGAATTTAGGTCTGCAGAGACTCCTGGAGGAGCTGCCATCTTCCTCTAGTGAGGGAAGACAAAGAGCAGGAGGAGCTGGATTAGAAGAAAGGTGAGGAAGTTATTTGATTCTCAGAGAAGTGATGAGGGTCGAGAGGGGAGAAGACAAAGTGAGGAAAGGATGAGGATGAGTTATTTGATTATGATTGAGGTGAGGATGACGTTTGCACACTGATGCCTCTATGTTTGTTTACCCGTCTGACGCTGTCCTCATCCGACTCGGAACAATGTCTTTGGTATGAATGATGGGCCTGTGTGACGATACAACATGCATTATAGAACTGTCAGTCTAAACGTCTACACTCAATGAGGAGAAGAAGAAATGTTCAGACACTAACAGCTACTCGGACAACAAAGAAGAATGAAGTACATACGGGAACAAGAAAAGTCCAACGTGTCAGTTAAGTTCGTGTTTAAAATTAATTTGTTTAAGATAATAAAATGTCAGAATATGTGTAGAAATGTGTCTAAAAGTATAAAAAATAGAAATATTTCTACTTCTATGTAATTTAGACACATCTAAATGAGCTTTAATATATCTAAAGTATATTTTAATATGAATACTTGTTAACTGTGAGACATTTCATCTCTGTAAAGGTCAAGTGAGGGAGGGGGGTATGAGCCCATAATGTCAATGATTAAGGCCTTTTTCTGTCCATTTCTGACTGACTGCTAGAAAACATCTTGACCGTCCAAACCGGATCAAAGGAAGGTGAAATCTTTACCCCGTCTACGTGGTCATTTGGATCACCTTCACTCCTCTTCTCGCTGGGGTACCCGCTGTCTCCGCCGCTGTCAGGTTCCTACAGACAGAAATAAGAAGAAATACATTTAAATATCAGTGCGGCAGTGACTGGTGAGCTGTCACAGTGGTTTCTAATTATGTCTAGAATATTTTAACTGTGAATGTTAACGTTTTAAATGCTTCACTGGTTGCTCCCCTCATGACTAAAAGTGATGAGCTTTGGAGAATCAACTTTAAAAATCTCTGCATGAAGATCTGAGGTTTGCAGAATCTGCAACATCTTTAAAAACATCTACATCCCATCTTTGAAAAAACAAACAAAAAAAAACAAACAGGTAAGATATTGAGCACACTGTGCGTTGCAGTGAAAAATGTTGCTTCTGTATTTTTAGTTGTATCCTTAAACTTTTAGCCCTGGTTGGTGGGAATGTCTGACTCTACTGCTAATGATGAAAACTACTATATATAAAGGTTATTACAGAATGTAAATACAATGAATAGCTATTGCAGAAATGCGTGGGCCATAAATATGATCAAAAATGGGGTTTGAATATAACTTTAAGTAACAGATGACGAGGGCTCCAACACAGTGAAAAAAATCTCAGGATTTACACAGAATAAAAAGAATAATAAAAATATCAAAATTAAATAACACTTGAAAACCGTAATTTCATTTAATGCCCGTTTATTTTTCAGTGGATCTTTATTCAGTGTCGATACAACTTTCCACAACTCCGTCGGACTCACCTTCAGTACCAGGTTGTTGTCTTTGTGCTAACAGGATAAGTTCAATCTTGGAGACCGGAGTGATGAAGACTGTCCACCATGGATGTGTTAAAAGGACGTGGGGAGGTAGAGGCGGTGATGAGGACGGTTCCTCCCTCAGGGACAGAGAGGGGCCGCGGGCTGCAGCGGCTCAGGCCCCCGCTGCTGACCCGGAGGACGCTGCGTCCAGGCCGGACTCAGTTCTAGTTTAACCCGCTGACACAGTGAAGGTCCCTCATCTATAAATACTGAGGCGGATGACAGGTGGTGACCTGCAGTCAGGAGGAGACTCTGCTGCTCACACATCACACAAACTATCACAGAAGCTCAGGGACTGAAATTAAAACACCTGAAGAAACTGACGGAGGAAGAACAATCATGGCGGCGTCTCAGTGAATCCAGTGATGCGGCGAATATATCGATTAAAAACAATTACATTCCTGAAAAAAAGTGTAAGAAGTGACGAATAAATGCGACAAAAAAATCACAAAATCAATGAACTCGGTTTGTGTAGAAGAAAACTCGCCTTTGTTTGTTTATTCACTTTTCACACGAACTCGTTCTCGTCCTGACGACGCTGGCAGTAACCTAGCAACCATGCTCGTTCCCGAGACACAGCGGGACCGCGGGTAGAGTGCGCGTACACAGTGGTGACGTCACTCAGAGAAAAAAGACTCTTCTGTGTTTGTGTTCGGTGTCAACACAAAGAGCCGCAGCTCATATGACTATGACCGGCGGAAGGAGAAGTAGTTCCTATCAGCCAGGTATTATTATTTAGACTAAGTCCCGGTGATTGTGCTGTTACTTTCTACTGTGTCCCTGTCGACGATAAAAGACACATTTACCCCAAATTATTGAGTTAAAGTATCGATCGTTTAATGGTTTAACAGAAAGTGTGCACAGGCTGCAGGTGCCTGGCTGGAATTCATTGGTTGCTTTCCGTTTCCTCACCTGGCAAGGGTGTAATGAAATATTAATGTTGATAGCTACATCTGCAGCCTAAAGATGTTCTTGAATAGTTTTATCATATGTTGTTGTTATCATCATACGTTTTACACCTGCTCTTCCTCCTTTTAAAATGTTATGCAGTAACATTACATTGTACCTTTTTAACTGATATACTCTGTGCTTGTATATGAGTACTACACAAGTAATTTTACCTGCACTTGACTAGAGTTTATTTTTCCAGTTTTCCAGTACTCTTTCCCCCCTTGACCACATTTCAAAGGGAAATATTATATGTTTGACTCCACTACATGTTTTAAGGTGTAGTTTCTAATTACTGGTTTTGTAGTGTTGTAGATTTGAAAACATGTTTTTTATAAATGTTTATTAGAAATCACTCTACGGAAGAAGTCAGACTGTTTGCCTCCCTACTGTGGTCAGGTGCACCCTCTTTGTTTTAATTATCCATCAAGTGTATAAAGAGCTTTATTCCACTTGTGTCAAGTTGAATTCATTGGACACTGGACAGTGGATGAGGGAGCATCCTTGAGTAAGTCCAGTTATCTTGCATGGTAGGTCACTGCCATCAGTGTACGGACGGAATTCACGCTGTTATTTTCAGAGACCTTTGTTATTTTTCTCAAGGGAATTTTATTGATGGGATTGATGACAATTATCACAGCATATTTGGTTTGTTTGTGTGAAGGTTTAAAATTCTACCATGAGTCAGTCTGAGGATAAAGGTGGAGGAGGGGAGGGAGACACCACTCCGCCTGAGGAACATGACAGCCAGACCGAACCTCAGAGGTAAGATGAGAACGGTCGTGATTCAGAAATGTCTGTATCGAAGCCCTGAAGGGACTTTTGCAGATATTTCTGTTTTGTTTTTGGATTCAGCGTTGCTTTTTTAATTTACTCTTTTTGTTTCCATCAGGATCCAGCAGCAGAGATCAGACTCCACCCTCAGTTCTCCTGAGTCCATGAGGAGCAGCCGGATCAAATCAAAGCATTTTGTTTAAGACAAAGACAAATTCCATCTCAGGGCAGCTAAAAGACAAGGCGTTATGTAATATTATAACTATGTACCACTATATTTGATATTAGTTTTATTACCACATGGCCTAAACAAAGGCAGCTACACCGAATCACAGACTCAAAGATGGCTGCTGGGGCCACACGCCGTGTGGGATAGAGGGAGAGTGTGCTTCTTTGCTTGAGGCTAATTCATGTAGGCTAAAGGGTTCCAGGTTAGAAGGAGGGTTAGCCACATGAAAGACCCAGTACTGGCTGTACTAAACAAGAAGATGCAGGGATTCTACTAGAGAACAGATTTGCTCCACTTTCACAGGACCCAGACTCCCCCAAAGAAGGCTCATCTCCCAGGACCAGAGAAAGGTATGAGGCTAAATCGAATGCTAAAGGGCTACAGAGAGAGCGAACCACTGGGCCTCAAACTCTGATAGTGGGTGACGGAGCTGTGAATGACATAAAACGCTTTTGCAGTAAGAAAAACACCAAAGTACTCTGCTGGCATGGTGTCTGATGTCTCGGAAAAGATCCTGAAGATTGCTGCTGAGCATCCGACACTGAAATCTCTCATCATACACACAGGAGCCCTTGATGTTGTGAAACAACAATCGGAGGTATTAAAACGAGACTTCATGGAACTGATAAACAAAGTTCAGTGTTTAAATACTGAGGTGTTTTTCAGTGGCCCTCTGCCAACAGTTCGGCAAGGAGATGAGAGATTCAGCAGGCTGATGATGCTAAACAGATGGCGGAAAGATACATGCACTGCTCAATCACTGAACTTTATTGACAACTTCAACATCTTTTGGGAACGCAGGCACCTCTTTAAGGCACATGGATTTTGCCTTAACAAGTCAGGAGTACAGCTGCTAAGCTCCGACATTTTTTATCATCTGCGTCAGGCACCAGCAGTCTCTGTCAAGGACAAGGGACAAGACAATCCAAAACAACGGATAAGGCAGCGCTCTAGTGAGGGCGCTGAGATAAGGACTGACAACGGAGGACAGTGGACTCAGAAAGAACCTGCAGAGTCACCATCTTCTCCCCAACAAGTGGATTCAGCCACAACAACACAACACCAGGAGTCTCCCCTAGCCCCAACAGCCCGAAAAGGGGAGTCTCCCCCAGCCCAAACAGGAGACTCCCAACCTTCACCCCCCAAGACCCCACCCAGCCCCCAACTCTCTCCACTCAGTCTTGATTCCCCATTCCTGGATTTCCCTGACAGGATGAAGAGCTTCGGAGTTGGAATCCAACTAACACCACGCCACGATCCCATATTTTCCCCCATTAACCTCCCACATCGTCCACCCCTTCCGTCCACCCCACCCCCTCCCATTTCACCACGTCAGAAGCCACCTTCGACCAAAAGTCACCGAGCCCCCCCACCCCCTCTGAATCATCATATCACTGAGTCTGACTGATATGTGCCGGGTCTAGGCTACAATACTGATATCAACAATGTTCTTCCCCAGGAAAAGTCAGGGCCCTATGGATTTCAGGCAGCCTTTTCAATCCCTGTGGTGACGGGTAACAGAAAAGTGATCAAACTGGTGAGAATTAAAAAGGGTTCAATTAAATCTAACAATCTAGTGAGTATAGCTTGTCAACCTCAAAACTCACCAGTGTCGTCCTTTTATCTCCACAAGGTTAGCTCTACTCAATATCAGATCACTAGCCAACAAATCCTTGTTAGTAAATGACATCATTATGACCTATAATCTAGATTTCTTACTTCTTAGTGAAACATGGCTGACTGAATGTAGCTGTGCTACTATTCTCAATGAGGCAGCACCAACAAATTTCTGTTTTATGAATAAGTGTCGAAGTGGTAAGAAAGGCGGGGGAGTTGCTGCCATTTTTAAATCTATATTTCAGTGCAAGGAAACTATATTTGGTGATTTTAGCTCTTTTGAATATCTCTGTTTTTTAGTAAAGGGGGACCCAAAAGTTCTCTTCCTAATTATTTATAGACCACCAAGATACCCTGGAAAATTCTTTGATTAGTTTGCTGAACTGCTGTCAGTTATCTGTACTGACTACAACTTTTTTATCATAACAGGGGATTTTAACATTCACATAGACAATAATATGGACACAAATGCCAAAGAACTTTGCTCTCTTCTTGACACTTTTGGCCTCTTCCAACATGTGAAAGGGCCCACACACACCCGAGGCCACACTCTGGATTTGGTTATCACTAGAGGTGTTGACATTACTTCTGTTGATATCAAGGACTTGGCTCTTTCTGATCATTTCTGTGTGTTTTTTGACTTACAGATAACTCCAAACATTCAGTTATCCTCTGTGTCTGTTAGGAAAAGATACATAAATGAGAATACGAGTGTTAAATTTATGGAGGCTGTAGCCATGTTGCCATCTGTGAGCGCAGAGACAGTTGATGAACTCCTGGATAATTTAAACTGCAAAATCTCAAATGTCATTGATACCATTGCACCTATTAAATCTAAGATGACCTTGACCAGGCAAAAAACACCATGGAGGAACACTTTGATGGTAAAGGCTCTGAAAACAGAATGCAGGAAATCAGAGCGTAAATGGAGAAAAACTAAACTTCAAATTCACCATGATCTCTACAAACAAAGTCTTTGTAATTTTAACCATGGGTTATTCAAGGCTAGACAGCAACACTTTACTGAAATGATTAATAAGAACATCAACAACACTCGTGCTCTGTTTGCTATGGTTGATAAGCTTACAACCCCCCCAAAAGAGATAGTTTCAGAACACTTTTCCACAGAAAAATGCAATGAATTTGCTTGCTTTTTCAATGAAAAAATTTAATCTATAAGGCTAAATATCAACACAAACCAGCAAAAATAATACAATCATGCAATCCCCAAAATCACCTAGGAATAAATCAACTGTAATGTCAGAGTTTAACGCAATTGACCAAAAAACTGCAGAAGAAACAGTTCAGCATCTTAAAACATCGACATGTTGTCTGGACACAATGCTGTCTGACTTTTTTAAAACTATTGTAAGCTCTGTCCAAACAGATCTGCAGCAAATAATAAATTGCTCACTTCAATCAGGCACATTTCCTAAAGCCCTAAAAGTAGCTGCCATCAAGCCACTCTTAAAAAAGAGAACATTGGATACTACCATTTTAACCAACTACAGACCCATCTCAAATCTTCCCTTTATAGCCAAGATCGTTGAGAAAGTGGTTTTTAATCAACTCAGCAATTTCTTGAACTCCAGTGGACTCTTTGACAAATTTCAATCAGGCTTCCGACCTCACCACAGTACAGAAACAGCTCATTAGAGTGTTAAATGACATAAGGTTGAACACTGACTCAGGCAAGGTGTCAGTTCTGGTCCTGTTGGATCTCAGTGCTGCGTTTGACACTGTGGATCACAGTATACTGTTGGACAGGTTGGAAACCTGGGCAGGACTCGGCGGGACAGTCCTAAAATGGTTCAGGTCCTACTTGGAGGAGCGGAGTTATTTTGTGACCATCGGTAGTTATCAATCTGATCGAGTGGCTATGACATGTGGAGTTCCTCAGGGGTCAGTCCTTGGACCCCTTCTGTTCAACCTGTATATGCTGCCTTTGGGTCAAATTCTGCAGAATTCTAATGTCAACTATCATAGTTATGCAGATGACACAAATATATCTTGCACTGTCTCCAGATGACTGCAGTCCAATAGAGTCATTGTGTCACTGTTTAGAGCAAGTCAAAAATTGGATGATCCAGAATTTCCTTCAGTTAAATCAAGAAAAAACTGAGGTCATTGTTTTTGGCAATAAAGAGAAGAGGGTTGCTGTCAGCAAACACCTTGAGTCACTGTCTATAGAAACTAAAGACCAAGTCCGAAACCTTGGCGTGCTGATAGACTCAGATCTGACCTTCAACAGCCATATCAAATCAGTCACCAAATCAGCCTTTTATCAACTTAAGAACATATCGAGAATTAAAGGTTTCATGTCCCAAACTGATCAGGAGAAGCTGATTCATGCTTTTATCTCCAGTAGACTTGATTACTGTACTTCTGACTGGACTCCCCCAAAAAAGTATCAAACAGCTGCAGCTCATTCAGAATGCTGCAGCTAGAGTTTTAACCAGAACAAAGAGATCAGATCACATCACCCCAGTTCTTAAGACCTTACATTGGCTCCCAGTCAGCTACAGAATAGATTTTAAAATTCTGCTACTGGTCTACAAATCACTGAATGGTTTAGGTCCAGAATACATGAATGACATGTTAGTAGAGTATAAACCCAGTAGAGCTCTGAGATCTACTGACTCAGGTCAGATAGTGGAGCACAGAGTTCAGACCAAACATGGTGAAGCAGCATTTAGTTGTTATGCTGCACACAACTGGAACAAACTACCAGCAGAACTGAGATCAGCCCCAACTGTAAGCACTTTTAAATCCAGGTTAAAAACATTTCTCTTTTCATGTGCTTATAGCTGAGCTCTTTTTAAGAACTTAAAGCTCTATTTTCTTCTATTTTACTTTTTTGCCCCTGCTTTTAACTCTATGTTTTCTTTTGTTTTTATGCTGTTTTATGCTGTTCTTTTTTTTGTCTTTATGTAAAGCACATTGAGTTGCCTTGGTATGAAATGCGCTATATAAATAAAGATGCCTTGCCTTGCCTTGCCTTGCCTTGCCTAATATGAGGTATGTGTCGTCATTGCTACATGAGTTGACAACACGTCCCCTTCAAGCCCCAGAGAGATGGAATCAGTGGACATTTTTTAAAAGCATCTTAAACATTTGCTTGCACTTCATTTTCTTTTGTCAATTCTCCATTTCTTTCAGGCCTGAGCAGGAAAGAGCAAATTCTCCTTCACCAAGCTGTGAGTCCGGGGTCGGTGGCAGGTCTAAAGATGCGCCTATTTTCTTCAGACAGCAAAGTTTAATTTCACAGTAAGTCAACAGAACATTTTTCAGCACAAATTTTCTGGGAAAGGAATAAATACAGTTTATATAATACAGTGAACTGTGTCTTTAAAGCTGTCTGGCCATAGTTTATAATTCGTTTCCATCTGTTATTCTGATTTGTTTATTTTATATTTTAAAGTTTCTTTGTTTCTTTTTATTCATCTTCCTCTTCAACAGTATTTCATAGATTTCAGACACTGTAGTCTGGTTTCCATCCAAATATATTGCAAATTTTAATCAAAAGAAAATCAGTGCGGAGAAAATGCAAATTTGTTTGCATTTGTCGTTAAAAGACGACCAGTCAAATCTCAAACAAAGCAAAACCATGTGTATTAAAACAGCTGGGTGGAAACACACCTTATCAGGCCAAGGTCTCCTGCCAAAAATGGATCGGTGACTAAATGGACATGCAGCCCAACACCAGCTGGACTCCAGCACGTCCATATTTCTGCAGCATCACTTTCAAACAAAGAGAGATTGCCTCTCTTCATTGCTTCCTTTCACTTTCAGGATAGTTTTCACAGGATTACTTGACTGAGAAGGAATTACAATGAAAGGTCCCTTTGTGCTTTGATATTGATGAGCAGAGCCTCAAGTCCACAGACCAGGAATGACTGGATGTCTTTTGGCAAATCTCCATTTCTTTCAGGCTGGAGCAGGAAGGAGCAAATTCTCCTTCACCAGGCTGTGAGTCCATAGCCAGTAGCAGGTCTATAGATGCGCCTGTTGTTTCCAGAGAGCGGGATTCATCTTCAAAGTAAGTCAACAGAACTTTTTTTTTTTGAGCACAAATTCTCTGTGAAAGGGAAAGTATATTATATTATACTCTAACATTACTGAAGTGTTTATATAAATCTGTCTGGCTGTAGTTTATCATCACAGACTCATTTTCCATTTCATCGTTGTTCTAATTTATCACAATCTGTCTTAAATATTATGCACCTGGTAACTTTATTTCTAGTTAAAGTTTCTTTTTATTCATTTTCCTTCACAGAAGTACCTCATAGATCACAGGCACTTTAAGGCCTGGTTCTTACTGTATCCTCTTCCTTCCCTGCCAGTCTTAACCATGAGTGTCTTAACACATCATCACAAAGTACAGTGTGGTCAGACACCATTAACACTCAGGTCACTGTCTCTGTGCTGGAGTACAAAGCCAAAATAAAAACTTTTTATGAATCTTAAATTTATATTGCAGCTGATTCCGGTCAGAGTCATTGAGCTCCACACAGGCTGGGCTGACCAGAACATCCACAGCTCTGTATACTGTTGACCTTTTATAAGTCCCTCATTCTGTTATGATATGAGATTGATATCAATATTTGCATCTCACTCTCTTCTCTGCTATCATAGGTAAGTCAGTTACACATAGAATCAGTCCAGTCATCATCACTAATGGATCATGTTTTCTCCACAGAGTTCACCAGAAGACGTCAGAGGTTTCCACTGGTTTTCAAACACACCTGGACTCCAAATTTCTGGTGTGTAACTGTACAAGTACACCTTCAAATAATACAAAGCAACAGCCACAGATAAAAGAAATACTCCAACATTTTGGAAAATATGTCTTTCTTTAGGTGATGAGGTGAATTAATCTGTCCTTAAAGACCAGAGACTCCCTCAGATTGATTAAATCAGGAGACTGTTAGCCCAGTGACTTCTCAGCTGCCTTCCAACAACTCTGAAGCTGTTTACACATGGTATCTTGTATATTTAATGCACAGAAACAGAAAACATGACATTTTGGTTTGCTGAGCAGTTAGCTGGGATATCAGAGCTATTTAACAACAAAGAACACCGTTCCCACTCCTCCAGTGTGCACTGGGGTGTTTTGCAGTGGGATGAGAGTCAGCACCTCCAAGTCTGAGACCATGGTTCTCAGCTGGAAAATGGTGGACTGCTCCCTCAGGGTTGGGGGTGAGTTGTTGCCCCCAGTGAAGGAGTTCTAGTATCTCAAGGTCTTATTCATGAATGAGGGTAGATGGAACAGGAGTTTGACAAACGGATCAGTGCAACATCAGCAGTAATGCAGATGTTGCACTGGACCGTTGTGGTGAAGTGAAAGCTGAGCCAGAAGACAAAGCTCTCGATTTACTAGTTGATCTTTGAGAGATAAGAGTGAGTTGACCTGGAGCTCAGAGGGAGGTTGAGTTGAGCTGCTGCTACTTCACACCGAAATGAGCCAGTTCAAGTAGTTTGGGTATATGATTAGGATGCCCCCTGGGCACCTTCCTTTAGAGGTTCTCCTGGCATGTTGAACTTGGAGAAGAGGAGTTATGGACTTGTTAGAGGAGTATCCCTTATCCCACCTGGCCTGGGAACGTCTTGAGATTTTCTTTTTCATTTTCTTTGTCATTAAATGGTGTGTATTGTGGGATGTGGGGTCACATGACTGCTGGCCTGAGCAGGACAGGTGAGCTGACTGGGCAGCTCGAACAGGTGTCTTGAGTTTTCTTTGTTCTGTGTCCTGAGCTCATTCTCTGATTGGCCTTCAGCTGAGCTGCTTCCCTCCATCTTTCCACCTTTGTTCCTGAGTGTGTAGAGTGAGTAGTTTATTTCATTATATTTCCTCAAGTCATGTTTATCCTGTTGAACATCTCATCTCCTTGGTGAGCTGGATTAGTTACTCACTTGAGATTCAGATGTTGGCAGTTGTGTTGTGTTCACTTCACACTCAGACTTTATGACCAAACAGTGAAGTCTTGATCGATGCAAGGTGTCAGATGAGGTTCAAACTGTAAACTGGACACCACTGAAATCCAGGACAACCACAGCTGCCGTTTTCAGTTTGCTGCAGAGGCTTTTCTTTATTTTGAAGGAGGGTCAGTTAGTCTGGAGTTTGTGTTTGTGGGTCACCTGTGGAAAAAAAATCTCACTCATCTTAATATTTTTTAAAAATCGTATGAAAATCAACAGTAGTTCGCAGGTTTCTGGGGCAAGATTACTCAGCTTTAGCAGCAAAAATCCCCAAACACACACACACACCAAACAAACAAACCTATTCAAATGATATGGTTGTTATGGTTTAATAGTAGGAACCTTGTCTTGTTTTCTTCCTCTGAGTGTTGAACATAGTTCAGACACAGAGCAACACTTCAGTCCTGTCGCTAGAGGTCACCACAGACCTGCAGCTCAGAGAAGAGCTTCCTCCTGTGGGCTCATTGTGTGCACATCCTCCTAAACTTTGATTTATCAGTCAGAAACTGTTGCTGAGTGACTCTCAGTGCTGCACAATGGAGACAACAAACATGTTTACAAGGTCTTTCACCTGCATTTATTTAGGTTTGTTACTCTGAGTTTACTGTGTGTGCAACCACCACTGGAAGTGATCAAACACTCATCAACCTCATATCATTTTACAGGCTTTATATCTGAAATGAATTCAAGCTCTTGCTGACTGAGAAGAAGAGTGCGTTTAGGTGAGGGATCAAGGTGGAGCTGCAGAGGGAGCAGACTCAGCTGATGGAGATTCACGCCCACAGATCAATTCTTTAAATCATGTGTCTGGTAATTTCCATTGAGTTGTATTGATATAAGACACAGACGGTAAAACAAGCTGCTGCCACTGCCCCAGACAAAGTGACGAGAGACGAGGAAGTGACGTCCTCACCTTTGTTCCTGAGTGAGTCGTTTATCTCATTATATTTCCTTAAGTCATGTGTATTTTGTTGTTCAGTGGTACATTTAATCTCCTTGGTTTGTTCTCCCACCATTATATATTTAAAGCGATAATGTATGTACTGATTTTGATTTTAATACATCCATGGGCACGATCATCCAGTCTCTGCTTCAGCTGGTCCCAGACGTGCTCTATGGGGTTCAGGTCAGGGGACATTGCTGGCCATACCATATGAGGCACTGTGCTGTGACAATTCTGGCACGATGTGGTGGAGCATTACCGTCCATGAACAGAAAGTTGGGGGTGTGCTGGCGGTTTGTCTGGAAACCCTAGTACCCCTCACATCTGGTAAACGGGCCTGCAGCTGTGCGGCAGTTGCATAACGATGTCTGAGTGCATAGGTCATACCTGTCAAGTTTCCTGTTTTTACCCTTCTTTCCCGTATTAGTATTTTCCCGTAAATATCCCGTATTTTAACCTGCGTTATTAAAAAATAATAATACCGGGCCCGGGCGGAGTAAAACAAAAAACATCCCCTGACCTCTGCCCTGAGCTCTGTCACTAGCCTCGCGATAATAAAAGATGGATGGACGCGACAGAGAGGGAACTCCTCCTGCAAAAAACCCCAAACCGTCCTGTAAACAGCGGATTTTCGTTTCTGAAGAGGAAAAAGAGTAAAAATGAAAAGAAAAACTGTGAAAGAAAAGCAATATGAAATGAAAAGAATGTGTGGAATGAAAATAAAATGTAACAAGCACTGTTGAACAGATAATATGCAAATAAGACATTAAATAAATACTTTTAATATATACCCTTTTGTGTTTTCATTCAGGCTGTAATGAATGTTCACAGCATGTCAATGTCAAAAAAGGTAGGCTTAAGTGGTTGACAGGTGGTGATTTTAGCTTTCTTGTACACCTGTCTTAAAATGTAAGGGACACTGGAGCTTGGTCAGGGTGGTTAGACTGCTGGCGGCACACACACACTAAAAACGTCCAGCAGGTGGCATTCATGAGATGGAAGTGGGAAATTCAGCATATTGCAGCAGGTTCTTAATTAAATTTTGTCTGGATAATAAAAACAGAACATTTGCATGGTCCTATCCTCTCCTATTTACTTTTCATATGTATATAAAAATAAGATCTTTATTCACTGTTTAATGGAATATCACCATCGCACTCCAGAACATCACTAAAAAGACAAGAAGAGATACATACACATTCACGTGAAACCCTTTAAATTGAAGCTCTGTCATTTCACCCGTGTGACAGAAAATTCACACACTGTAATCAATGAGCTCAAGTTGCAGCAGCGTATAGTAGATACAGCAAGAATCTAAATAAATACAGGAAAATCAGCCACCGTCAGACTCCCCTCTCCGTCCAGCTGCAGGAAGCGCTCAGGCATTTCCATCGCTCTGAAAGACAAACATTAACATTTTTACACGAATGTAATCCTCAAGTGACACGTTACATAATACACTGGATCTGAGTTTGTGAGTTCCTCTCAGATCATTTCAAATCACCACCCAAGTTTATTAAATTTGTTATTAAATAGACAGTATATTGATTTGATTTTAATCATTAGTATTTATATGTGTAAGTGGTTTATGGAGTATTTGTGACCTTCTTTAACTTCCTGACAGATCCTCACATAGTCGCAGGACTACTTCTTTTTTTCCTTTAGTAACCAGGTAAAAGTATAACTGAAATCAAAGTCTGATTTACAGACACACAAATTATGTGAATTCATTCAGATTTCCCCTCAAATTGATCTAATTCCTCTCATAAATAGACTCAACTGAACTAAACTAACTACACTAAGTCATATAAGAGTAGGTACTGACCTGGTCACAGCATCTACAGCAGTCCCCACACAGAGCTCCCAGAAGGCCGTTCACCACCTGCACAGCACACAGTGCCACCTGGATTATGCCCATGACCAGCAGCACAGAGAACAGAGACAGATGCCAGGACACTATGTCATCTGGCTTCTCACACACTGACCAGAAAGAGGTATTGAAGAGGTAGTTTCTGGAGAGGGAGGGTGAGAAAGACACAACACATTTTTATCTGAGGACACTTAAAATCTGGTGGCAAGCTAATTATTTATTGAGTGAGCACAGTGGTTTACAGCCACTGTAATAGTCAAGCTACAATCATAGTTACACTAGTTTAAAACTATAGCAAAGGTAGAACCTATAAAAACAGATTTATTTCTTAAAGTAAAGTAAAGAATAGAATAGAAAATGACACGAATGTAACGTGATTCTTCTCTAGAGATATCTGTGCTTGAGATTTCAGTACAATAGAGGTGAATATTTGTGCTGCCCACAACAAAAGCAATGGCATCATCTTTTTCCAGATACTCTGTTTCCTGTTACTCTGGATAAGCCACACGACACTGTGAGCAGTTTCCTTTGGAAATTCTTTCTAGTAAAGAAATAGTCCCAACATGGAAACTGTTGACAGTGAGGCCTAAAATGAGCTGTAGAGCCCGGCTGACCGCCCATTTCTTCCACTGTCTGTGCACTGTGTATTTAATTCTTAGTAATTATTTTGTGGTAACTTCACTAAGCAAACATTTGTTTAAACTAAAACTAGAACAATTAAAGATTTAAACATAGATTTTTGCTTGAGGCCCCTCCACAAGACAGGACTTTATATAATAATGTGACATCTTAAAGTCCCCACAATTTCTTGCAATATTACCAAACAAATTCTGCATTTACTGCCACACTTAATGTCCCCTGGGCCCCTGAGGATGTGGGGTCCCAGTGTAGTTACCTGTTTGGTAATCCAGTTTTGGTTTTTGGATTATCCAGTGTAACAGGGACACAGTTTCTGGAGGGAGATTATGCCTTTTTTTCACCGCTAGTTTTTTAAAATTCTGTTTATCTTAAGCACAACAAATGAAGTTCCATTCATCTCGATTGTAATGGGATGTTGTTGGAAATTTTAAAATCATTATTATTTTACAAATATCTCAGAACCTGAGCAAATAAAACCATAAGCATCTGCAAGCACAGATTGCACAAGAAGTAAGTTTAAAAACATACATGTTTTTGTAATTTGCATAAACCAACTTCTAAACCATTACATCTTTAACTCTGAAATGTTTTTTTTTTGTTTACATCCACAATTAACTGAGAATATGGTTGAAATTCTTAACTGAAAGAAAGCACATATCCATCAGTACATCGGTGGTTACACAGATAATATAAAACAACAATTAAATGTTTTAAATACTTCATCTTTTTGTGTGTCTCACCCATTTGAGAAGGGAGTTTCCCACAGGCCCAGTGTGGAGTTAGTCTCACATAGAGGGCCGTCATTGATAGCCACAGCAGAAACTATAACTGAGTAACCAGCCCCCAAAACTCCCACAGCTGCAAACAGTATGGAGCTCAGCATCTGCAGAGAGAGTGGAGAAAGGGAATCAATACATTCAGCTTTTAACTTCTTAAACAATGGCAACAATGAGGTTATTCTCTCGGGGTGCAGAGACCAGGCCCAGGGTCATTAACAGAGCACGGCCAACACAGAGCCACTGAGATGGTGCGTGTGTGTGTGTGCTCGCGGTAATCTGACAGACTTTTGTTTGTTGATTCTTTCCTCACACCTACTCATTCCTGAAGTATCGATCAGTATGTGTGTCTGCTGCGGCACAATACCCGCTCTGTGCGAAGAAGTCATGTGAAACTCCCATCAGAGGAATTTTTCATCCCAGTGATCGAAATCTCATCAATTGTGTGTGTGTGTGTTTGTACATGGTGAAATTGTATTTGTTTCTGATAAAAAGCAATTTGATTCTGCAGATAACAGGCACAGCAGCTCCACAGTGAGTGTCACCATTGAGATCCAATTTCACCAAAAATACTATTAAGAGCAATAGATGGGTTTTAAACTCTTTTTCACTAAAATTTCATATCACTGCTTTGTTTCTGCAGCAAGAACAAATACTATAATAATCCCATGGAAAGTGCAGCTCAGAATATTCTATTTGTAATAGAAAGAAAAAAAATGTGGAGACCATGAATTTAAAAAGAAGGAAAAGGACAAGCTAAATGGTAATGATAATCCAGTTTTAGCCTGTTTTTTGGGGGAGGGATTAAACTTTCACAGTGATTAATCAGATTCATAGATTAGATTATTACCACTCAAGTTATGTTTTAGGGAAAAAATGCTCATCCTGTGGCCATAAAGCATGTGCATAGACGTTTTTTTTCTTAACAGACCTTTTGACTTGTGAGCCAGCATGAAAAAAGAGAACCCTGAAACTGACCACTGACTACAGCTTTCCAACGGTTAAATGTCACAGTGTCTCCGGTTTAGCCGGCACACTTTTGAAAAATAATATCTTAATGCAAATTTGAATGGTTTATATTATTATTTGGTCTCTTCAAAGTATATTTTATGAAGATGTCTGATGCTCAGGACATCTTCATAGATTTACAGGCATTTAGTGGATCTACTGACCTGCCATTCAGACTGTGTGCTCGCTAATTACCACACAGCCTGACCTGCATGATGAAGTTTACAGTGCTGCACGTACCCGAGAATGCAGTGGGACACGCACATTAAATACTTGAATGTTTATCATTTTCTGCATAGTTGTTTTGGGACCCATTCTAATCTTCCCGTCCTGAAACTCTAATTTGGAACCACCCACACAAAGTTTTTAAAAGCCACAGCTGTAAATAATCACTTGATTATGATGAGAAATTGAACAGTGAAACTCCTCACCGCAAATCTCCTCCCACAGTTTCCGTTGCCACAGCAACCACAGCAGTCATTGTTCTTCAGACCCAGGAAGACCAGAGTTGGGAAGATCATCTGTTGACAAAAAACACATCCCAAGTTCACACACACACACACACACACACACACGGCAGATGATGAATTAAGTGTTCTTAATATGCGGGAGGAAACTAAACAGCCTAACTTCCCTTCATCATCAGTAAGTTATATCCTCAGTTTTCAGCAAACATGCCATCAGAATAATTTAAAGGACATTTTAAACACATTCAAAGTCAAACACAAGTCAAGTAAAGCACGTCTGTCCCTAGAAATATTAGAGCTGAAACACTTGGTTGATTAATCGATCAGTTGTTGTATGTGACAGAAAACTGGACATCTTTAGGTTTTGGACTGTTGATCAGACAGAACAAGCACTCTGAAGACACCACCTTTGAATCTTGAATTTTATATGAGGTTTTTTTGAGGTTTTCCGATTTTAAAGAATAAACTATTTGTGTATCAACTGAGGAAATAGCTGGCAGATTAATCTATAATTAAAAGAATTGTTAGTTTCAGGCTTAATGAATTTTCATTGCGTGGTTTATAATTTACTGTGTTCATAAGTCCTCACAGACACACAGATATTGTCATGGTGACAAAAAAGTATTGTGCTATTGAATTAAGAAATAAAATTTGGAAAACTATACAAAAACATCACAAGAATCCAGAAAATGTGTCTTAACTGATGATAAAAGCAGATGATATCATGCAGTGCGCAGCTTCTATTGTGTGATAAACATGACCCAATAGTGGCAGAGTGGATTTCACCAGCTGTGAGCGGGCAGTGTTGTTGGTTAACGGCACTCACCAACACGCCAGATCCCAGAATGCCTCCAAAGTACCAGACCTGGACTGTGATGTGTTCATTCGCCACAGATGTCCCACTGGGGAAGAAGAGCAGGATGTTGCACAGCACACACACAAGCATCAGAGGAATCAGAGTGATCCCCAAACACTTGGCAAAACCGCCTGAACACATTCTGACACTGATGCTCAAACCTCCTCTGACAGAAACAACTCCTTGGGTTTTAAAGTATCTTGTGAGCTTTAAAGCTCCACTCAGAGTTAAATCTGCTTTAAAACTCCACCTGTTGCCCTTTCTGTCTGAGTTAGACTGTCGTATTATCTCTTGGTTGCTCTGCGCTCTTTACTGTATCTACTGAATGATGCTGTTGCTTCACCTATCCTGTATCTAGAGATGTGACTGGCCCTACAGCTGAGGCTTTATAGACCCCCTCCTCCACCCACCTCTCTCCCTGTGTCATCTCACTCCTTCACTTTTACAGCAGCCAGCTGTCAAATGGCACACACACACTTACCGGCACACACGCACGCGCTGTGTGGCTACAAGCAAACAGCCACAGATCCATTAATGTGGGATTGTGCACACAGACACACCTGTGAAGACACAGTGGTTAATTTTTCACCAGGTGTTTTGTTAACATGGAGACAGAAGAGGAAGTGACAGTGTTGGTCGATACAGTGGGGCCCTCAGAGCTGATGTGCACCAACCGCACGTTTAGTGAGTAACAAGAAGGACTTCTTCATTAGTTATTCATTAAGATTGTCTAATTCTTTTTTCCGCTCTGGGTTCAACTAATTTTCCACAAATAATGTTTCATGTTGTGGTGTAAACTGCCTGATTTGAGACATTTGACAGTTGGACATTGATTTTTTAATTCAAAATTAATATTTGTTGAAAATTAGGATATCCATCATAAAATCATTGATGAGAATAGAATGGGTTTATAGTTTTATTTGGTTTTTGTGCAGTAAAAAAGACAAACCTGCAGATAAAATCACTTTCAGATTTTGTATCCTAATGATCAGTGGATCTCTTAATCAGAGAGGTGTCTATGATTAAAATTCCAGAAAGAACAACAGCTTCTTCCCTCAGGCTGTCAGACTTCTGAAGACTCTTTTACACTGCTGTATAAAAACCTAAATTCTTGATGAAATGACCAGTTAGCCAACTGAACTTAAACTTCAAATAGAAGGTTTGCAAATATGAGTTGAGCTAAAGTCCTTAAGAAATTCTGCCATCCATCCTAAACTTAATAGACTGTACTATGAATTTTTGATTTTACAGTTATATGAGAATCTAATCCAAATGCAATGGCATGTGTGGTTGTATCTGCCTTATTTAAAATCATTAGAGCTCCAGTTATTGTTTTACAACTTAATGGCCTTTATGAAACGCAATACACACTTCTGCACCAATAGATGACAAAATATTTCACAACATATAAGTCATCCCATCATGATCCTGAATAACTTTTTGTTTAAATTTATAATGTCAATGAAAATTAGCCAAAAATAAAATGCTACAGGCTGCAGGATACCTAATTTAAAATCGACTCCTCTGGACCTTGTGAATTTAGGATCAATCACATTATTTACCTTTAAAACTGTGATTTTTTTTTTGTTTTTTTTTTGCATTTTTATGCTGTGAGAAATCAGTATTTTTATCTGTATTGTTTCTCCTTCTAAAAGTTAACTTTTTTTTTTCTTAACTCCGCATTCATCGATCGATGTCATCAGTCATCGGCTGCTCTGTGCTCCGTCCTTGTTGAGCCAAACTCAATGGATATCCGAGTAATCGATCAGAAGTTGAAACTCCAGCGCGGTTAGTTTTCCCCTGTTATTTCGCCCTGGTGTTGTCAACAGTGGCTGATAGTCCGTGCGGGATGGACACCGACTTGCCTTTCTCCTCTCGCCGGTCTCCTGTGGTGTGTTTGCACGGCTGTGCAGCGTCCAGCCAGCCGCTAGCTTCGAGCGCAGGACTGGGTGAGTGTAAACTGACCCGGTCCGTGGAGATGTTGGACGTTAGGCAGCAAAACAACAGTCTCTTGGAAATGTTTCACAGTTTTTCCAAACAGATAAGTTCATTTTCTGTTTCAGTTCATAAAAACAGAAAAGAGTGAACACAAGCAGCAGCACTTTGAGACCAGAACCCAGCCGGGGAGCGGATAGTGGAGCAGCCTCCACACTAGCAGCTGCCACTGGGGAAACTGTAGTGGTGGTGATTTAACCTCATTTAACCTCATTAAGAAGGCATGGACACGAATCACTGCCACTGGTGGAGAAGATACTGTTTTCCACCATAAAAGAGGCCCTCACTGAGCAAGGGCTGTCTGTGATTTAAGATATAAATGGAGGCAAATAGGATTAAGTTTGTGCAGCTCACAAACTAATCATGGGAAATTTAGAGTAGGGGTAAACATCTCAGCAGTGAATATGCCAAACATAACTTAAACTGTTTGCATAGATAAATACAACTGGGAGATAAAAGATGTTTTGGTTGTTGTATTTTTGGGTGGTGAGAAGCAGTGGTTGCCTTGAAACTAGTTAACACATCTGTAAATCCAAGGCTCTGTATGTTTGCATCCAGATGTTCTGAAGCGTGGTGGTAATGCAGCAGATGCTGCAGTTGCCATAGCGGCGGCACTGGCTGTAACAGAGCCGAGCAGCACCGGTCCTGGTGGAGACGCCTTCTGCTTGTTCTACAATGGAAACACAGGAGAACTCAGAGGAATTAACGGCAGGTGGAGACTCTTCTCTCACTGCTGCTGTTGTTGTTCCTAATACAGAACAAGTGGCTGAGCCTCTCTCTTTGTCCTCAGTGGTCGTTCGCCCAGAGCTCAGACCCTGGAGTTCCTGGAAGGCCTCGGTTACACCGCAGAGGCCCCTCCTTCACCTTTCGATGCACTGAATGTCACAGTGCCAGGGGCTCCTGCGTGTTGGTGTGACGCTGTACAGCTGTTTGGTAGCCACAAGGTTTGGCTGTGTGTGTCTGTGTGATTCATTGTGCAGAACTGTTTGTGCGGGTGTGTGTCTTATGCAACACTCAGGTAGCCAACAGCCCATCTTACAAAATCATCTACATCTCATAAACAACCTAAATGTAAATACACTGCAAAATGAGCCATATTGGCACATACCACCAACACAAACACACTTGGAAGTAGGACACTTGACTCTTGTTTGTTCTAAACAGTGGTGTTGACGGTCATTTAAGGATATATAAACAAGGAGTGGACAAACTCTCGATATTTGGTCAAAACAGCAGTTATATAACCATTTATGGTAGCGTTTCTCCATGTTCTTAAAACTATGGGTAAAGTTTAAAAAAGAAGGGGTCTCAGTTTAAATTGATATAAGTAAGTTTTGCCATTGCTACATAGCCAACATTCTTGAATGAATAGGAATGGGTGTTTACCTAACAAGAAACGAGTGAGTTTAGCGTCAAACTGAATTCCTTTACTTGTAGTGTAGAGAGGTTATAATACACCCTGTATTATAACCTCTTGTCTTATAAATGTGACAATGGCTGAAGCAACAATCACCTCCACCCGCTCCAAAGAAAGCACATCTGGTGGCGGAGAAACAAAAACAAACTTGAACTTTGATTAAGTATTTTTCCTCTTAAAAATGCAGTCAGATTCTCATGGAAATAAGATGCGTCATGCATTTGAACAAACGTCACTGTTCCTCCTCAAATCTTTAACCACAGCTCTTTCAACATTAAAAGCATCATCAGTGTGGCATATCACATCCATCTTTTGGTGTCTAAGAGGTTTTACTGTTGCTTGAAATGTAAAAATAAATGTAGATAATGTGATCGCAACAGTGCAGCTACAATAGATTTTTGATAGCAGTTGTTCATTTCTGTAAAACATCAACATTAAAGCTCCACCTTTGATGTGAGTCCCTCAAACACAAACAAGATTCTTTCCAATTATGGAGGCAGAAATGAGCAAATACATTATTACTATTACAAAGGTTGTGTCTGTCCACAAATACATATGTATAATGAAGAATACATTACTGTTAACAGTGGCCTGTCAAAATGTGTTGTAGAACTGTAGTTAGCTGATGTATATTGAAGTAAATTTGGCACATCAGCAAGACTTCATCCCAAAATAACTCCCCTCACTTACAACTACGAGCTAACAATGAATTTAATGCCTTTTTTTTCTTCTCCGGAAAATCGTTTGGAGGAAATTACAAACCAGTTTTAGTCTTCACATATTTCTTCTCAAAACAATGACTCACACTTCCTGCTCGCTGAGCTTTCCTGTGAGGTAATAAGTGTGTGTTTCCTCTGCCTTTTTCCCCAGCTCTCCATTCAGGAGGTGCTGAGTGGGGCGGTGGAGCTCGCAGAGGTGGGGTTTCCTGTTGCTGAGGTAACAGCTCACCACTGGGCAAGCTGGGTGGCTGTTCTGAGAGATGCTGGGAAGGAACTAGGTGGGGACCTGCTGATTGACCATAATGCGCCCAAATGTGGACAAGCATTTAGAAACCCTGCCCTGGCAAGGACACTGAAGGTAAATCCTTGAAAATGAAATACTATTAAAAAAAAAAAAAAAAACAGAAAAACACAGAATGTGAGGAGCAATTGGACATTTTTTCTGAACTTAGACAAAAAGGAAACAGCACAATGTAGAACCCACCAGAGAGTGTGTTCATTTGCACATCCCCCCAGAGGTTGTTTGCTTTTCTAACCTTGACTTAGTCTTCTTTGTTGGAAGACCTTGGATGGACCCCACTAGGCTGTTGGACCTGACATGAAAGAAAAACAAGGAACATAAATGAAGGGAGGAATATAGACTGGACAGGGGTGAGCAAAATAGGACAGGGCAGCAAATGATGTAAATAGAAAGGGAAGAGTGAAGGGGAAGGAGTGAAAGGAGGACAAAGAAAAGATGATGGGGAGGGGACAAAAAAAAAAAACAAAAGTGAGAAGGTTCAGAGAGAGATAGAATAGAAGAGAGTAGAAGAGGGGATGGACATAAGTAGGGGTGAAGAAGGAGGTGGTAAAAAACAAATTGTAATGAATTTCAAAGGGTTTCAAGGGTGACAAATTTGGCCATGGCCAGAAAAGAATGAAAACATAAGTAAAGCCTCTTTTCCACAGCTTATCTCTGTGATGAGTATAAATCAAACAGTCAAGTTTTCACCAAATATGGTAAGATACATTCCCTCTGTTTGTAGCTCACATTACTGGTTAGCCTCATGCACTATATACAGTATGCATTTTAAGAGGATTATCACCTAAGGCTGTGTGTAAATTATAGAAAAAACTTAAGGTTATATACCATTAATTTCAACCTGATTGAGAATTTTCACATAACTGTGAATAGACATTAGCACCTTTCTGAGTTGGCCTGTTCAGCAACATTAGAATAAAACTTACGTGACCTACAAGAATGTAGACTGTTAAACTATAATTACTCCAATATGGAATTCTGAGTTATAGCAAAATATGAATGAATGACACTGTGAGATTCAGTCTTCTACTGTCCCGTCCCTTTTGTGAATGTGCGTCCGTGATTGTTTCTATGTGTGGACAATGTAATATTCATAAAACCGTGCTCACTCTGTAGTTTCCTGTCAGTGAAACTTCAGTCGAACTATGGCTGACCTCACTGTGTGTGTGTTTGTCTGCTTGTGTTTCACCATTAAAACATCCACTGGCTGTTGCTCCTTTGTAGAACTGCATCAAACACTCTTTCATTAGGAATGCAATAATGCATGAAAACTGCCAAGTACGCCTATGACAGCTCCACACACACACACACACACACACACACGCACACACACACACACACTCATGGTCCTGACACTTGAAACAATAGCAGTGACCTCAACCTCTTTGATGGATAGTTTCCATGGAATCATAGCGGTCATTCCTCAGCGATGATGATGATGTGTGTTACTTCCTCATGGTGCAAAATCTCACATTCACACACCCCTTCCTGTTCATTCAATAACATTGATTGATCAGTAGGTATTCACAATAGTTGACACGTCACCTGTATAACTTTAAAACTCTGGATTAATCAGGCCTTACATCATACCAGTCATTATAATTTTAATGTTTTTGTGCTTTCTGCTGTGAAAACATGAAGATGGATGCAAGGAGATAAACTCTCCAGCGGGTTAATTGATTGACCAGTAGATTGATTGACTGTAACGGTGATGGACTGATGTATTCACAGGAGCTGGGTGAACGGGGAAAACCGGCTTTCTACCAGGGCAGAGTCGCCCAAGCCATCGTTGACGTCATCAGCCAACATGGAGGAGTTATGACCCTGGATGACCTCAGCAGCCACAGCAGTGAGGTCATCACCCCCATAAGCACAGAATACAAGGTGACGTGGGTATCCATAGACGCTTATTGAATCTGTGTTTTAATGACATGGTCATCAGAGTGAATGATGCCATTGTGTGTTCAGGGCGTGTGTCTGTGGGAGCCCCCTCCTAATAGTCAGGGACTGGCTGCCCTGCTGCTGCTCAACATCCTGGAGAACTTCCCTCTCAGAGGTAACCGCAGGGACACTGAAGCTCAGTGTTACGCACAGAGATTTTCAGCTTTCCACCCCTGAAACTAATGTCTCCAGCCCAATAGGTGAATGGGCCTCTGTTTCTGCTGCTGAAAACTTTAAAAGGCTCAGCAGCAGTGTATCCACAGTGAGTAGAGGGAGGAGTGTTTATGCAAGGACCAGTTGACATTCCAAAAGACATAAAACCAAAAATCTACATGGCTATACACCAATAGGATTAAGTGGAAGAATATGTCCTCAACTGAGTGTTTGAAGATGACAGCACAGGACCAACTTCCTCAGATGATTAATTTATAAAAGTGAGGCCCATTTGTCCCGTTACATATCCCACAACATTGATCAATTAGTCACAGAAGTTATCTTAATTGTTCTTACGATTATTGCCGTATGACAAATACAGTTGACTTAGGCATGACTCCATCCTGACAGCCCTGGAATTTGACTCGGGGCAACAAACCAGTGCCAGCTCAGTGTCTGGACTCACTGTGTGGACATGGGCGTGATACAATCAGGTGTATGATTCATGTTGTGTGTGTCATTATTGGCTCTGATCCACCTCTGACTGGACCACCATCTCAAACTGGTCGGGGAAAAAAAAACCAAACACTGGGCTGAAGACTTTGCTGCAGTATTATCTCTGCACATGACAACACCACATTTTTGATACACAGAGCTCGGGGAGTGAAGAGGTAGATTGGTCCACAAATTAGCTCAAGACATTTACAGATAAAACCTTGAGTGAGGTCAGCTGATGACCAGTGGATCAGTGTTATATATTGAGGATGTCTAGTTAAAGAAATGTGACCGTCACAAGCTCTTTTTTTTTGTATCTCATATAGATTTTTCAGTTTCACATATCTTTTCATTAGACATGCAGCTGACTCTTTGTGGGAATAAGATCAGGTTTTCTACAGTTTATGAAAAACAGTCCAAGATCTGACAGAGGACAGACTTATGTGAAGCTGTATTGTTGCATTATTTAATTTAGTTGATGGAGTTCTAGTGGAGGGACAGATTTACAGATGTAAACTGTGTGTTTGGCTATTCTGTCTATTGCCAATATAACAAATGAGTGATTCGCCTAATTCAAAGTTGCTGTTGTCAACACTTGGTGTCTAGTAGGTCTTTCAAGGGAAGAATCCTATGGCACATGCAAAATGATGTGATAAATATTTCAAGATGCAGCAACTCAGGACCATTAAGAATACATATGAGATAAATCAAGGTGAAATATAATTGAAATTGTTGTCTTTTTCTCTTCCCCCTATCATCAAAAAATAAAAAAATAGTCACAAATATTGCGATGTTTGAGAAAGGATTGTGGAAGTTGATTTATTACTGCAGTACTACAAATTCACACATCCGTTTGTGTGCACATCTTTGTGTGTGTGTGTCTGTAGCTATGGGCCATAACAGCTCTGACTACATCCATGTTATGGTGGAGGCTGTGCGTTTGGCTCTAACAGACGCTCTGCGTTACCTGGGCGATCCAGAGCATGTGACCCCGCCTCTGGAAACCTTACTGGACAAGTGCTACAGCCGTCAGCGAGCGAAGCTCATCAGCATGGAAAGGTGTGTATGTGTGTGTGTGTGCATGTGTGTGTGTCTATGGGTGTGTGTGTGCATTAGTACCAGTGTGTACCAGTCGTGCCCTGTTGACTTAAGATAGGACAGTAGACTTTTACCTCCGCACAACCATAGTGTGCATCCTTTCATGCCTCTTTTCTTCTCTACTGCTCTGTCTGCTGTGTGTGTGTGTGTGTGTGTGTGTGTGTATGTGTATGTGTGTGTGTGTGTCTGTCTCTGAGTATATTTTGGCAGCAATTTGTATTTGCTGTCCACTGCTGTAGACTTTGAACTGTTAGTCTTTATCATTTGTAAGACAAATAGACAAACAGGCTATAAAAGTATAAAACAACATAATTATCTCTCAACACACACACACACACACACATATACACACACACACACACATATACACACACTCTGTGGGACAAAGACCTGCTGTTTGTCCTGTTTTATATTCTAATAACTGTACATCACTGAGGGTGTGTTTCTGCTTTAAGCAACTTACACTAACCCCACAACTCCCAGTATTACATAAGTCAACTGTAATGATTCAACCAACCCAACATTAAATGTGAATTGGAAACTGGACTCTCTCATTAACACTGTAAGAAAGTCCTTGTCTTCATAGTCTCTATGTTTACATGCTCATAATAAACCAGGTAACTGAGAGAAATCAGGTAAAAGCAGGAAATTACAAATCATGTGTACCTCCACTGAAATAACCTGGTTACTTTAAAACCTGGGTTTGCATGCAGCTTGGCCCCACTTCATTTACAATGAATCAAGAGTCGCATATAGTTTATTAGCAATATATGATGCTGCAGGTGAATGATGCTGAAACGTTTATTTTTAGCTGATGACACTGGGGGAGAAAAGGCTCGGTATTAAGAAAGCACACAGTCGTAAAGACGATCCAATTTATAACAGTTGTGCTTCCTCTAAAGAATATTCAGTAAAAATATTTCCTTTACATTTCTCTTGGAAATACAACAGGGTTCATTAGTCACCACTGAGGTAACAGCTTTGACTCATTTTGAACCACAGAGAGTCTTTAAATGATGTTTTACTCCTCATTTCAACAATTGAAAGAATTCCTTCCGGTCAATTTTCTACTGTGCAAATCATTAAAGAGAATTATTAAGTGTGTTAAAGCACATAATGTGGCATCAGTAATGATTTATGTTTGCAAAAGGGTTTTTTACATTTATAAAAAGAAGGACATTTTTAAAACATCCTATGACCATATAACTATGGTGTCTGTTCTGTTATTTCTGGCTGGATTTAACACAACAACAATAATAATAATAATAATAATAATAATAATGATAACAACATCACCACTATTTATTAAGATAAAAACTTAATCATCATTAATCATTTGCACCTTTAATATTAAATTGTATGTGTGTGTGTTTTTGTAGGGCCATGGAGGGAGTGGAGCCTGGCCTAATGACAGGAAGTGACACAGTCTATTTCTGTGTGATTGACAGTCAGGGGAATGCCTGCTCATTTGTTAACAGCACCTACATGGGCTTCGGGAGCGGGCTGGTCCCGAAGGATTGTGGATTCTCACTCCAGGTCTGAAGGGTTAGAAAGGGTGTGTGTGTGTGTGTGTGCAAAGGTAGCAATGGGTGTGTGAAAAAATAACAAGCTGTTGAGTCACTGCAGAGTAGATGGCAACATCTAATGAATAAGTCTGATTCATTTTGGTTAATTTTGGCCAATTATGCACATTTAAAACTAAACTTTAAAGCTGGCAGGATCCCCAGACAAATAAAAAAAATGACATAGGCACCTATAAAAGTATACTTATCTTTTGTGATAATCCCTCAAAATATGATGATGGAACATGTCAAGGTTGTAGAAAATATAGTTTCAGTATTTATAGATACAAATCCAACAGAAGAATCTAAGACATCAAACTATAATACAGTCCATTTAAATGTAAAGTGATTTTCACATAACTTGTTTTTGTTCCTTTTTCACTGAAAGTCTATGAATGCCCGTAAATCACAGAAAATACCAATAGTTATCAGTTTTAAAACTAAAATTTAGTATCCTACAGACATAATTAAGATAGTGTGTGGAAACAGCCCTTTCAACTGGTTTTCTTAGCTTATCTCCATATGATATTTAAATCAAATTATATTACTATAAACAAAGCATGCTCAGTATTAACAGATGAACACAGTAGGTGGACTCCAGCGTGATGCTGAAGTACAGCGGTCGTGTACTAGATGAGCAGAGTAAGTGTCAGTTCCACAGCATAACTGTGGGACTGTTTGATGACAAGCTGAGTGCAGCCTGTGTTAGATGAAACGAAGACAGAAAGGAAATGTAAAACACCAGACATGAATGAAGAAGAGGAGTTTTTCATATTTTATTATGCTGATTTACATAGTAACATTAGACAATGAGTGAATAGTGTGTTGGTGAGTGGAACAACCTGGAAATATTTTTGGTAACCATGAACCAGACCTATGAGGACACACTGTTGTTGCAACACGGTAATAAATGGTAATAAATAATGAACTTTAAATGCTTTGAAAATGCATAGGGACAAAATGAAAAGCTTCATATATGGTAAGTATTATTATAACATGTTCACGAAAACTCTTCCTGCCTCTCACAGAATCGCGGTGCCAGCTTTTCTCTGCGTCGTAACCATGTTAACTGTGTTGCTGGGGGGAAACGGCCATATCACACCATAATACCTGCGCTCCTCACTGCCTCTGCAACAAAGTCAGAAAAACCCAGACTCCTCGCTGCACTTGGGGTGATGGGGGCTTTTATGCAACCACAAGGACACATCCAGGTACACACAGTAGTCAGGCATGGGAGAAACAGTAAACAGTAATCATTGTATGACTTAATTTTCTTCTGTGCATCACATTAGCGGGACTTGCATTTGCTTTCACAGTGGAACCCTGGTGGTTCTGGTTCAGCCATACATGTGTAGTGTTTTAATTCACTAATGTTGATCTTGTGTTCAGGTGTTGTTGAACATGTTGGAGTTCGGGATGAATCCTCAACAAGCTCTGGATGCACCGAGAGTCTACGTACAGTATGACCAAAAAAGTACGCACACACAAATGCACACAAACTTCAAACTGATTTTAGCATCATTCAAATGTCTTACCTACAGCTGAGCACCATGTCCTGATTAATGATTAAAGATTATATGTGTTTAGTCAAAATACTGTATGGTGGTGTACTTCCTCTTGTGAGGCCTCATGATTAGATAAGTCATTCTGACATTTATTTAATGTGGTTATAATACATTGTATATAGACACAACATTTGTTTAAGATGAATTAATTTAAGTAACTTATCCCTATATTTGCTGTGGTTTGACATTATAAACAGTCCATCATGGTGCAACTGATTAACTAACAAGCACAGAACGTGCGGAGTCATATACAGAAAGCAGTGAGTTGGTATAAATGTGATTTCTATTCACTTCCAATAGTTTTATCCAATCATGAGTTCAGCTTCCTGGCTCTATGCTTTTCTCCCTCTACAGCATTAGTAAACAAATGAGAATTATAGGAGTTTTGTGTAAATATAAAAAAAACAAATGAACATGGCTATGTCTCCTGTTTCACAAACTTTCTGTGTCTAGCTGGGGACTGGTTGGTTAATCTGGAGGAGGGGGTTGACCAAGAGGTGGCAGAGGAGCTGAAAAGACGGGGTCAAAAAGTCAACTGGCCAGTCACAGGTACTTTATTTATAAAATAACTGGTTTTGAATGCTTGCTTAGTATTTATTTTTTTTTTTACATGTGAAGTATTTCATTGGAAAAAGATCACTATCTCTTTCATTTATCAATAAAGATCTTTGCAAACAGTTCTGCAAGTTCACAAACTAAGGACAATTTTACACTCAGGTTCATACAAGTGAAGATTTTATCATTTGATTCATTGGTGACATATGTAATAATGAATAGGTGGAGCATGTAGCCTGCTCAAAAGTTAATGTGTTACATTAATTGTTATATTGTTTTATAGTAATAGCCATAAACACACAAGACCGGCGGTGAAACTGGTGGTCTCTGATCAGTAGGATTAGACCACAGTTCCCCAAAACACTGTTGCTTCCTGTTGCAAACAGGACGTTTTCATTTGTTCCTCTTTCTTGCTAATTTGTTTAGGTGTCATCTATAGAAAAACACAAAGCAAAATTAACCAGTTCTTCCGCATTTGCCATCATCTTTTTATATTGTCATTATGTCCTGCTACCATGGTGCATGGAATGAGGGATGTTATGTCATCATGCTGGTGTTCATGACTCTGTGACTGTGTAAACATATCCTTATGAACATGAACATCCTTATGAATGATATATAGTGGAAAACATTGTACTTACACCACAGATACTAAACATGGAGTAGAGGATCTTAGATTTTGGAGCAACTGTCTGAATAATTTTGCATATTGATGAGGGAACACAGATTTCCCAGAAACTGCTGTAACTCCTTAACACCTCGAGCCAACAGGTTCAGTTTGATAGCATGCAAAGACAAACATGTTGGTATGAGAAAAAATATTGATGATTAGCAAACAAATTGACTAGATGTAAACTTTTGATACTAAAAGTTAACCAGTGAAGCTGGTTATATGTATTTCTCTGGCCTGTGTGTGGATTAAATGTTATCTATTTATTTATTAAGTTATGACACTAATTGTTGTACATTTTGATAATCATTAACAAGAAATTCCAATTTAAGGAACCAAATGTCAAACTGCTCATCACTGTGTACACCACTGAAGAATAATGTCTTCCTCACCACCAACTGCCACCATCTCACAACTTCTAAGATTTTTAAATATTCCTATGAAGCGATGTTTCTGTCTCACTCGGAAATGAATTCATACCCGTTCTCTTTATCATATCTTGTTTTATTTGTTAATTTATCATATCTCATATTGTATCCGTGGAAGCATAGTTTGTCTTATTGTGTGCTACTCAACAGTGATGAACATTATTTTTATTGTATGGATTATATTAGTTCTGAGGTTTCTCCAGATGTATCCAGGATTTTCTATATGAATCAAAACAGGAATAACACACTCAGGGCAACATTTTAGACACACAACACAACATTTTTTAAGAAACTCTGTAACACAGAAAAAATACCGTGCTGCATAGTTATCAGCTGATTCGTCACATAGTGACAGATAAATAATGAGACAGTTTAATTGGCTCAGTGCATCTTGTCTCCATTTATCTTTTCATTCAAACACACAGGCCACAAGAGGTCTCAGTTTGGGCGCGGACAGATCATCACAGTGGGGGATTGGTGGAACCCATCTGTCAATCAAGCTGATCATCCAACCAGGGTGCTGTGGGCGGGATCAGATCCCAGAGGTGATGGTTGTGCTCAGGGATACTAGATACACTTAACCCCCTTTCATCTCCTCTGCAGATGTTATAATCTTTCTGAAGGCAAAATCATATGAAATGTAAAGAAGTAATGTCCGTATTAGACTGTGAGCACTTTTATTCAGCTTCATCATTCAGCTGATTGATTTTATTACCATGTGTAACTACAGTTAACTATCAGTGTTTACTAGATTTCTCTTTTGTATGTTTACATACTCAGTTATGTATGTAATCTATTACTGCTACTATCACTGTGGCCTGAGTCATAGAGTAGCAGTAGAGCTGTGTGTCACTTTTTCTGGTGTCTGTTTGTTGAGATGATTATCACTTTCAGTCTCTTTGATTCACGTCAGTAAATGAGACTTGCATCTTTATTCGAAGTGACATTTTATAAAGAAACTGAGTTTAGATCATGTAATGTTATGTAAATTAAGTCAAACTCTTTTTTTTTTTTTTTTTACAGTGAATATAACTGATTTAACAGTCTTTCAGTATTTCAAATGATCTGCGGTGCTGAATGAAATATGCTGGATCTATTCATAATGATTTTTTAAAACATGTTTACAAATGATAAATAAATTGTATTTATTTTTGAACAACTCTTGAACAACTCTTAGTTATTGGTGTTTCTCTTTTCGTCAAGCTTACAATCCTCTACAGATTCTCTGAGCCTGAATCAGCTCTTCATCAGTTCCAAACACTGGACCTTCTTGACTACATGAAGAAAAGTAGGTTTTAATTCTTTAACAGGATGGGTTTATACTGTGGGGAGTTCAGTGACAGTTTTTTGTTTTCAGCATCTGGACAAGATGGATGTGCAAGTGTGTTAGTGCTGGTTGTTCCATAGATATTAAATAGTTTGTTGCTCTAATCCCTGTTTTCAAGGTAAAGTGGTGTTTTCACTTTGTCCTCAGCAGAACCTAACGGAGATACTGATCAGCTCGTCTGTTCAGAGCAGGGCGTCTCAAAAAGGACTAAAATATCTGAACAATTAGTAGCGGGATGTCATTCACAGTCCCCCAGATGGTCAGTTGTAATGTTTTGATTATTCTCTGACCTTTTCTCCAGCATCACCACCATAAGATTAACTGAGCACATTCATGCTTCCCCTGAGGACAAATTATTTCTATCTGGGTTGCACTAACCAGCCTAAATGTCAGCTGTACACAAAAGATTTTGCACAGTTTGTAATGCATATTACCATAAGATTTGCTATGCACATTCCAACTCCTCTAATGTTTTGGGTTTTGCTTACTGCTTGACCTTTTCCCCTCAGAAGATAAGTACAGAGGCAGACAGAATAAATTATATTACATTACATACAGTAGCTTTGGTTGTGTGAAATAAAATGAGCGAGTTGGTAAACAGCTTGTAAGCCACTTAAACCCCGGAGCAGTCGGCTCAAACATGTTTCCACTTCAGCACAAATGGCTTGATGCAGAAACACGATGTTGGACTTTGTTTCGGTGTTGATCTGCTTACAGCTCCAAACCCACCCTGGTACCCGCCGTGCACTCCTATGACGAGCCATGTGTTCTGTCACCCAAACACACACATACACTCATATACACACATAATCTGTCTTAATTAACACAGCTTGTTGGGGTCGGTTCCAGTTTACAGCACAGTTTATCTGGATGTGCTGCATTCCAGCTGGATTAGAGAGCAGCTCACAACATCCTGGACCCCTGAAACACACATGCACACAGTCTCTGTGGCTTCCTGACGCAGCACTATGAGGAGTCGTGTTGTGCCCTATTGCCCTACATAGACCTGCTGAGCTGTTGTGTCATTCTGACCCAGAAAGACACAAATCTTACCTCAGGGCTCCTGAACTGAACTGAATTTTTAGGGGAATTTGGAAATATCTATGTTACATTTTTAATTTTTTGGCCCTTGTGAAACTGAAGTGCACAAACTTGTGTAGGGAGTTGAAAGAAATCTCCAATCTTTTGAGCGTATATCCTTTCAGACTTTTGGAACTGCACAATGCAAAACGTACAGCCAGCAGTCAGCAGAATCGTGCAGGTTATATTGAGGGTTTATTGAATATATTGTATATAAACCATTTGAATGTTTGAATCAACCAACTCAAAGTTAAGTCATACAGCACATTTCACACAGATCAGCACAATTTAAAGTGCTTTTCAGGTGACTGACAAACAAATAAGACAGAACAAATATCAATAAAATTGGAGACCAAAACCAGAAATGACAGAAGCAATAACATAGGTAAAAGATTGAGAAAAAACAACAACATTTGAAATAAGAGAACAATTAAAATTTTAAATTAACGAATGGACATAGAACATTTTAATCATAAGCAAAGTCAGCCACATAGAATATTTGAGAATTGTGCAGGATCTCAGCTTCATTTTCTGTATCTAGTAAACAAATACAAGCTATACAAGTGTAGCTCAGATTAATGCTAAAATGATTAATCAGTAATCTGAACAAAATTAGTGGACAACTATATTGATACATTTTAAATCATTAAATTCTTATTATAATTTAAGTCATTTAGCAAGTGAAAATGACTTTTTTTCCTGCGATTTATTTTTACACCTAACCACTTAATCACTTGGGTTATTAAATTTCAGAAAATGCTACAATTTTCTAGGACCCAGGTTTTTATTTTACTGAAAGATGTTGAGTTTATTGACTCATTGAATTGAATTTCAGCAGCTGAAAGGCCTTTTTGCTTAAAAATATATTTAAATGATCAGTTGTTTATCAAAACTGTTGCTAATCAATGAATCCACTATTTATTTCAGCCCAGACTTTTACTGTAATTGACCATCTTTGGGTTGTGACTGTTGACATTTTAAAAAGCTTGAGATTTTGCAGACTAAAGATTCATCCACTGTACGAATGTGTACAGCATGTAGGGAAAAAGGGATTGGGAAAAAAAAAAATGCACTGATTATGTATTTAAACATGTCAACCTGTTGTTATGACTCAGTAGTTCTGAGGGAAATTAATTCTTTAGAGTGCTGTGTGAGGCCCTGCTGGCTAAGAGGCTGTGGGAAACACACACACACACGCACACACACACACACACACACACACACACACACACACACACACACACACACTTGTGGGATTTGTCATATTTCTGGCTGAGCTCTGTGCAGCTATTGGTCAGCCCCCTTCCTGTGAGTGTGTTTCCTGGCGCATGTTGTGTCATGGCAGAACTCCCTCAATAAGGGAGGCAGAATCTGTCCAGCACTTACACACACACACCACTTTTTTTTTCGTTTCCTGGCTCCCCAGCTGCTCCGACCCTTCCCTCCCCTCTGTCTGTCTTTCGCGGCTCTCCTCAGTCCACTCCAGTTCTCTCCTCTCCTCCCTGTGGTCGTGAGTGATTTTGGGGGAACGATGTGTTGCTCGGTGGGTTTCGCCAGGTCTCTGGGTATGGCCCTGCTGCCTCTGGCCCTCTGCTGTATCCTGGCCAACTTGCTGCTGATGTTTCCTATGGGAGCAATAGACTACATCCAGCAGCACCGCCTCGCCAGCTACATCCTGTACTTTGGTGGACTAGGAGGTGGAGGACTGATGGTGAGTAAGAAATAGCAAGTATGGTGAATTCTTTTCCAGTTTAATGAGATGATGAAGCCCTCCAGTCAGTCAAGTGGCATGACTGCACACTCAGCTCCAGTTATTGGATTTTATCACCAATATTATGACGACACTTTGACCAAATGTGGTGAAAACTTCAAGTAAAATGAGTGGGGCTTTAAAATTTCAACTTCAGTATCATAGGATCACTTTCCTTTGAATTAAAGCAAAGTTACCTTTGTGATTTTCATTCAGTTTTTTGCTGCTTTATCCTCAGCTATTTTCTTTTGAATTAATAATCAAAATTATTTATTCCTTTAAATGACCAGATTTTAGACAAAACCTTGATTTATTATTCAAAATGTCAACTACATTGGATGCAAGGAGGTGCATACAGTTTTCTGAGATACTTAAGTTGTTATTGAAATCTGAGGGTAAAGAGTCAAGTTGACAGGACTATATCTTAGACATGTTTTAAAGGTAGGAGGCATTTCATCATATCACACATTACATTATTTCTCCTATTCTACAGTATAAAGAGTTTGACCTTAACTGTGACAACAATCCTAATTCACTATAATCAAAGAGGAGAAGTGAAGGTTAAAAAAAAGAGTGGGAGGTTTTGAATGGAGGTGATGTGGAAACATTGTTCCAAACATTTAATCATCAGATTGAATTATTTTTCCTGGCAGAGGCTAAAACAATAATGGATGTAGGTTCCACTGAGGTCACGGGATTCACTTTTCATCTGGAGAATGAGACTCTTTGGCAGTGTTGGAGTCATGTGACATATTAAAACTCTGCACAACGAAGAAAACGACCGAGACAGAAGCTGGTACATGTCGATCCATTGGTGGCAGACTGAGGCCTCTTTATTCTTCTCAGTTTGTGTTTGTAATGTACAACCACTGCTGATTAAAAGTCATGAGGATTATAATTTGCTCTTCTCTTCATAGACTTGTTTAGCTGAAATGTACTGTCCACAACATGAGCCTTGACTTGTAAAAACACGATTTTAGACCAGAAAGACTGAATTGAAGTGAATTGTCTCTTCCTCAGCACCATTCAGTCTAAGTGTGTTTGCAGTTGTTTATTGAGAACAATGAAGTGTTGTGTGAATTAATCTGTCTGCTCTACGTGCTGCTGATCTGATGGGTTTATGCTGCGACTGAGCAGAAAGGAGCTGTTCTTTTAGTTCGGTTTTAAGCAGGAACAGAGGACAGATTGTTTTTTTCCCCAGACAAGATTAACCCTGCTGAAGGTCCACTCTCTACAATAACGTTTTGCTGTTTGTTTTGTAGTCTGAGCAGGCGAGAGGAAAAAACCTGTTCAGAACATCTTAGCACGCGACTGAAATGATACTGTAGTCTGTTTTTGACCATTTAATTTACTATTATCATAAAGAAGGCAGTTCTCAACTGCTCATATCTGACTTTCTCATGGAGGAGACGGACAGTTAAAGTGTTCATTTCTTCTGTTTAGCATTGAAACAAACACAGTGTACAACAGGTTTTAAACAGTTTGTTGCTGTTCATCATTGTTAGAAAACTTCATTTACAACAGCGATGAATCAGCACATAAGCAAATAAGAGAAAACTGGAAGAGGATGCAAAACAATGAACCTTAAAATGTCACATGGTGTGTTCTCATTCACCGATGCTGATCAATTTGAAAATGCTGTTCTTTCTTTATATTAAGCTGCTGTAAATGAGACTTCCCTTCCTGCTGGTGCTTCACAATAAAAGTGATGGATCATGCAACAGGAACTGAAATAAAAAATATTTTGAATGTGAATTATAGAGGAAATATTTAGTTTGTATTAACAACAAACAGGAGCAACAACAAATCGGAGCAGACATAAAACTTACTATAAGCCTTCTTACTAAGATACGATTACTTTTAAAGCAGGGGAATTTAGCAATAAACGCCTCCAGTAAAAGCCTGTTTAAATAATGGTTTGCATCTTGCTTCAGCTGAAGTAAATAAAGGCCATACTCAATATTTGAGGAGTGCACAGTAGTTAATCCGTGTTTGGTTTTGTCTGTCAGCATCAGGAGCTGCCCAGGACTGTTAATTCAGCAGATTATCATACATGAATTTAAATGTTGTTTTTCTTGCCTGAGATAACTTTTGTCTTATATTTTCCTCTTTGGTTTCCTTTGTGAAATGACAGAACGTTAAAGAGTCAAAGAGCAAACTGAACCCCTCTGAGAGAAATCTATCTTTAGCTCCCTTCCTTCCTCTCTCCCTCGCTCTTCCTCCCTCTTTTTTCCCCCCTTCTTTCTCTCTCTTCCTTTCTCGTTGTGCACTTCCCTCTTCATTGTCAGTCTCTCTCTCTGCCTCTGTTAAAGCGTGGTGCTTTAAGGGGGCATCCAGGATGTGTATATAACGATGCCTATGATCTTTGTGTGTGTGTGTGTGTGTGTGTGTGTGTGTGTGTGTGTGTGTGTGTGTGTGTGTGTGTGTGTGTGAAACCTTGGGAACTTCCCTCCCTCTGTTAGGATGTGATATAAAGTCCTTGACTTCTGAGAGAGACAACAGCGCAGGAAAGAGGAGGAAGAAGAAGAGTAGAAAACAAACAGCTGTAGGATTGCCACTATTTCTCTCTCTCCCCTGCACAACTACATTGTCTCTCAGCTCTGTGCAGGCTGTGTCAGGCTCTTTAGGAAGCCAGAGTTCATGTTTACCCACCACTGACGCTGTGTACTCCATCATAAATCATGTTTCCACCATGTCCTGACTTTATGGCTTTACAGCTATAACATGACTTGCTATGACAGTGTTTTTAGCAGCACGTGTCACACTCTGCTAGTTGATGCACGTGGACCAGAGTGAAATATTATTTCATTTAATATAACTATTAAATGAAATCTAGTTCAGGTTGGTACAGAAATGTATGGTGCCCAGGGGATGAAGTCTCATGTTTTCAAGCAGCACCAGCAACAGGTCAACTTGTTCTTATCTCTATGGTACTGATATAGCTGTGTCAGTTTACTGCACAGTCGACTATATTTACCCTCCTTTCTGCTAACAATTCCACAATACAGCATGTACTTTTATTAAATAGAAGTGAAGATGATTATTGTGTGACTCTGCACTTGTGAGTCAGAATGATTTGATCCATAAAGTTATTTAAGTCTAAATTAAGTGTTTGCTCCTGACCGACTCTAGTAAATGAGGGGGCGATTTCTGGCACAGCTCATGTTCTGTTAGCATGCTAACAACAGCACGTTAAACTGAACCTGACGGAGTAACAGCACACAGAGGATACACTGTTTTGATTTAGCTAATAACATGTCTCAGGACAAACTCAGGCTCATTAAAGTTTTAACAGCAAACTTATTTTTCTGTTTTCATTCATCCAGCATTTGGTTTCAATGTGTAATGAACATTAGCCGAAGCTGGTGGTGCCGTAAATGCTGACTTCATAGATGATGGGTCTTCATACTTCTCCTAACCAGAAGAGTGATTGACTGCTGGGACAAAAATGTTGGTGGCACATGTGTTGGTAGAATGACTGTGGCAGCTGCCAGGAACCGTTAGCAGGGTCAAAGTTTGGTGATCTGTCCTCGTAGCCAAATGTGACAAAAAAAAAAAAAAAAAAAAACACAGCTCAAGCCTCCCTACCTTTGTTATTTTCCTAACCTCATAAATCACTATCCTTAACAATGAACCAAAGTTCTTCAGAGTGCTTTTATTCAGGGGCAGTTTTCTGTGCTTCCAGATGCTGGTTCCAGCTGTTGTCTTCATCACTCTGGGGAAATGTGGCTGCTGCTGGAATGAGAGCTTAATGGTGAGACACTGTTTAATCTATGAGTCATGTTTAAAATCTACTGTTTTTACTGTTTGGCTAAGATCTGGGAGTGATTCCACTAATGCTAAGCTAACGCTACGGTAGAGAAGTCTCATACTGTTAACACTTGATTAATACAATGCTATCTGACATTGTGAAAAACAGACTTGTCTCAATAAGTAAGCTGCTCTTTAAATATATGGCCAAGGCTTCATTTTATGTTCATATATTTCTGTTTGCTGCACAGTCTGCTCTCTTTTTTTAAAGTGTCAGTTGCCATTTTCCTTAATCAACTATAACGCCATGTGGACCCAGACTCTTTTACCTCTTGTTACTCTTCATAATGTTCCCATTTTTCTGCCATTTCCCTGTTTTTTTACTCACTTCTGGGAGAATAACACAGTACAGTTGTCATTAAGCCAGCTAACACTGCACCCTTATGAGGTGGAATGCTAATGCTAATCCAGCTATGATAGTTCAACAAGGGTCCCATTGTTAGGTAACACTCAACAAAGTAAGCTTGGCTTGCACCACTCAAGCCACATGCACAGCTGCAGCGTGTGTGTGTGTGTGTGTGTGTGTGTGTGTGTGTGTGTGTGTGTGTGTGTGTGTGTGTGTGTGTGTGTGTGTGTGTGTAAAGTTCAGTTTAGTTCAGATCTTGGAAGGGAAATTACATTTTGCAACACAGCAACAGTGTAAAAACACAACCACATAAAAACAAACACAAGAGAAACAAAAGACAACAAATGCTTGGACTATTCATGTTATTGAAACAGTAAGGGTGTGTGTGTGTGTGTGTGTGTGTGTGTGTGTGTGTGTGTGTGTGTGTGTAGCACCTGTCTCTGTTTGAGAAACGAAACAGCTTCTTCTTTGTACAGAGAGACACACGATCACACAAACACCCACAAAGGAATCCAAACATGTGCACGTTCTTCAAAAACACTGTGTGTATCTGTGTTCCTGTCAAGATGTGCGGGTCCGTGTTGGCAGCTGTGGTCGGTCTGGTGGGGTCCAGCTACTGTTTCGTCATATCAGGGTTCACCTTGGTGCAGGGTCCCCAGTGCTTCACCTCTAATGGATGGATGTACCCCTTTGAAGGCCAGGGGGGCAGGTAGGAAGATACTGTACCCTGGTGTGTGTGGTTGCATGGGGGTGTATAAAATAAATAAATAATGACTTACAATGCTGTTTTTATATTAAAAAAAACTGTGTAAACTTAACCCCCCCCCCCCCACTTTATAGGATATTTTGTAATACAGCCTTGTATGTTTTCTCTAAAAACATTTTTCATCGTCCTTTAAAAACTGTTTGTATTACAGTTCCTATTAACTCCTAATAATTTCACAAGACCAATTTCAGCAGGCAACCGAGAGAAAAGAAAATGCCAAAGATGAATTGCAAGGATTAATCATCATTATCATCATAATGCTGACTGAAACAGATAGAAATACCATGCTGATATTTAGAATGGACTAAAATGGGTCAGTGGGTACGAGCATTTCCGACACTTTGGATTGACCAGCAGGAGTGTGTAAAAAAAACCACAGCAATGATATTTCTGTTTCATGCTGGTCTTGCAAGTTATTGCACAAACCACCAAATTAAGTATAAGTACTTGATTGTTTCAAATCTAGTACTTATACCATTAATCAGCAACAATTTTGATAATGGAGTAACTGTCATTTAATTAAGATATATGCCAAATGTTTTTTCTGTTGTGAAAATGTAATATTGGTTGGTCAGATAAAAGAAAACACACTTTCACAACTGGTGATGGGCCTAATATCCTGCCCTGATAAGCAGAGTTACAGACTCTCAGGTGTGTCCACATTCAGCCTGTTCTGTGTTCCTCATTTTCATCCATCGGTACACATTGTTGTGTAGCCTATCGTTGTCCACTTATGTCAGTTTTTAAAAGCATTTCTGTTCAACACACTGCAGCCTCTCTTCTGGATCTCTGTCGCTCACACACCGACCTCTCTCCGTGTTCCAGGTATCTGCTGCAGCCAGAGACTTGGTCACAGTGTCTTCAGCCGCTTCATATCGTGGAGTGGAACGTGACTCTGCTGTGTGTTTTACTGGGTTTGGCCGTGCTGGAGTTCATCATCTGTCTCTTACAGCTGGGGAGTGGTTTAGTCAACGCCGTGTGCCGGCCCTGCTGCTACAAGCAGGAGTATAGTCTTAATGCGTAGACAAACACACACGTGTATGTAGACTCGCCCGCACGGACATACTGTACGTACATGTGCGCACAGAAAAAAAAAAATTTCACACATGACACACACAGTCTCATTGTCCAGCACCATGTGCATGTGTGTGAGTACAACACAACACAACACAACACACTATTTCTACACTTACACATGCAACTATGTCAGCTTTGTCTAACCACTGTATCTTCAGGCTTTCAAGTTGCCCTGGTTCAAGTGGCAAAATCACTATGCAGTCATTAATGACACCAGGACGTCTGTCCATAATGATGTAGTTCTGTATTGTGTGTGTGTGTGTGTGTGTGTGTGTGTGTGTGTGTGTGTGTGTGTGTGTGTGTGTGTGTGTGTGTTATGTCTATACCATAAGGAAGATGAGGATGTACTTCATTTGCTCGGGCTCAGCAGACCCACATGTACAAATAATAAGAATGATTTGGAGAATCCTAATAATAATGATAATAATAATAATGATAATAATAATAATAATAATAATAATAATAATAATAATAACGACAATATGTAGTTTATAGAATGATTCACTGAAGTAATTGCTCAGTTGTCACACAACACTGTGTTAAACATATCACATCATCTAGAAAGATGTAGAAGAAAAAGAACTAAAAGGATGCATGAGTGACGACTGTTCTGCCACTTCATGAAATCTAATATTGTGGCCGCTCACTGTCTTTTATTATTATTATTATTATTATTATTATTATTATTATTATTATTATTATTATTATTATTATTATTATTATTATTATTATTATTATTATTATTATTATTTTAATGTACTCTTTGTATAATTCCATAAACCCAACACCACATGAACAGAAGAGTAGCAACATACCAGAAGTGGTTAGAGATGATAATGCCTTACAGATCAATGTCTTTACACCAGTACACTCAACATAGCTGCCATATTAAAAAAAAAAGTGTTATTTTGTGGTTCCAAGTTTTGTACACTGTGTTCAACTGCTCATGGATTACAAGAAAATGTGTGTGTGTGTGTGTGTGTGTGTGTGTGTGTGTGTGTGTGTGTGTGTGTGTGTGTGTGTGTGTGTGTGTGTGTGTGTGTGTGTGTGTGTGTGTGTGTGTGTGTGTGTGTGTGTGTGTGTGTGTACACATTTGTTTTCATTTTCACAGTATTTTGTTGTAAATTGTTTTCTTAATGTCTTTCAGGTTCTAGCTAAGTGTTAACAGACATTTTATATATATTTTAGTGACATATTTTTATAATGTACTTTTGTTTGTGCTGCCTTGAATAAAAAAATAAAGCTAATTCCATTTTATATATCCAGTGTTTGATTATATTTTGTTTTTTTAACCTTTCTAAAAGTTAACTGGCAGTTGACCCCAAATTCCCCAAAGATATCTGAGGTAAACAGCAGGTTGCATTCAGCAGAGACAGATGTGCAAGTGTCTGTGTGTGTGTGTGTGTGTGTGTGTGTGTGTGTGTGTGTGTGTATTCACGTGTGAAGCTGATACTATAATTGAACTGTTTGCCAGTTTATCAGCTGTCATTTTTTTCTGTTCAGCTTCACTACTCTTGGGCTCCCACTCACTCACAGAGGACGAAGGTCACTGACACAAAAGCATTATTATCTTATGTGTAATAGGTTTGTGTGTTAACATATGCAGCTTGCTTGGTGTGTTGTAATCCATTCCTGGACCAGAGATTGTGTCCTGGAGTTTCCAGAGTTGCCTGTTATTGATACCGTATCAGGACTCAAACTGAGTAAACTGACCCTGGGAGTCGGGATCAGCTCAAGTCATTTTTCAGTGTGGCTTTTTTAAAATCTGTGGTCCATTATAAAATAAATTTATCTACAAGCCTTTAAATATTGATAAACCAGCCTTTAAAGTCAAATTTATTGTCCTTGAGATATCGATGGACGTATGTCAGAGTAATGAAACTACTTCGCTTGGTTTGACTGATTTGGCTGATTTAGGTCACATAGTCTGTTGTCAGCAGTGTATTGCATGTTTCAGAGTGTGTGGACACTGACTGGATCAAAAGTCCAGTGTTGTCATTGGTGGCTGAACGCAACGACACCAGATTTTTGTCTGCGTCTCCACATGCACAGAAAAAACTGAACGTGACACAGATCAGGTTTTCTCTATTTCAGCTGAAAAGGAGACAAACAGCACGAAGTTTGATGTAAATGTAACATCAGTCTGATCTTTGAAGTTTTGGACAGATCAAATATGGATGTCACAAAGAATTTCTGCTCTTATGCAAGTCCCAGCTGCTGATCAAACAGCTCGGACAGGCCTCTGATTGGCTGCCTCAAACCCTGTCTGATGGTCAGTGACCCCCCTGCCCCTGCTTGGCTGTTCCCTGCTGTCAGCAGCTGAGTATAAAGACACACACAGGGTCTAAAGTCTCTGAGACGGACCAACTCGCAAACTCACTGCCGTCAGTCAACTGAACTGTCCGTCTGTCTGTCTTCTTCATCATCACCTAGTGGATCACTGGCAGTTTTCTTTGGATTGTCTTGTAGCTGGTGAAGCGCCAACACTTCCTCATTGATCAAAATGCGTTGGCTGACGTTAAGGAGTGTGTTGCTGCTGTGGTGTGCAGCAGTATGTGTGTCTGGGATGAGGAGAGAGTACTTCCTCAGGATAGAGGAGGTGTCTTGGAACTATGCTCCAAGTGGGATGAACATCATTCAAAACCGCACGGTGGCGGAGGATGAGTAAGTGCACATATCTTCACTCTTTTTATTGTAAAAAGGAGGTCAGTTACCCCCACGGAGGTGGCCCAAAATACAACAGTAACAAAAAAACAAAATGAAAAGAAAAAACACATATCAGGGTCCAGTTGACAAAAACACCTCAGCATTAACTTCCATTTTCTGAGCACTTAAGGACACATTCTTGGTTTAGAAGCGGTTGAAAACTTTACTTTTTTTGCTGCTGTTTCCAAAGTTAAGAATGAACTTCAGATCTCTACTCCACCTTTTATCACTGACTGACTGTGCAGCCAACTCAGATCCTCTGACCAATCACTGCTCTCTATTTAACCCCAAGGGTAGATTTCAGATGTTGCCTCAGATTGTGGAGCAATTTTTACATCCACGTATTTACAATTGCTTTTGAATTTACATTAATAGAAGATATTTTGATTTTCTTCTGGACGTGTTTTCTGTCCAATATGCATTTTTAAATTGCACTTTTAAGCTAACGTCAGTCATGTTGACTGTCTTGCCTTGTCTTGCACAATTAATCGTAGAAATAGATGATCAAGGTCTTCTTATTATTCCTTCAAGCGGTACTCTATAAAGATACTGACTTGACTTAACTTACACATGCAAAACCATATACATATAGATGAAAATAAAGACACTGCAGCAGCTATACATCACTTTAATGCAGATCCATTAAGAAAAATTACATATTGGCTACAATGACACAAAAAAACCAAACGTCTTTAACGATAAATGTAATTATCTCCACACACGTTTTGGAACAATGGGCCTTTTTCACAGGAGACATTCTAACATGTCACAGTGGGAAAAATCACAGGTGTAAATAATAAAATGAATGATGGCTGATTTACATTTAATAATGTTTATGTTGCACAGAGACATTGTTAATGTTATTAGGAACATTTGTGCTTTTCAAAGCTGTTCTCTTTCCCCAGTGGCTTTTCCCACAGTCACAAGTCATAATGTTTGCTGTGAACAGGCCTAAACAACATGTAACTAGATTTTTTTTTTTAAATGAAAAATGTATATATCACTGTTAAAGCTGTTATCCATGTAATGACAGACACCTCTCTCTCTCGCTCTCTCTCTCTGTAGAGAAGCCTCAGTCTTTTTAAAGCGGGGCCCCCAGCGGATCGGCCCCACCTACAAGAAGGCTGTTTATAAGCAGTACACTGACGCCACCTACAGGGTAGAGGTGGCAAAGTCTGATTGGCTCGGCTACCTGGGGCCCCTGCTGATGGCCGAGGAGGGAGACACAATGATTGTCCACCTGAAGAACGCAGCATCCAGACCTTACAGCATCCACCCACATGGAATGAACTACAGCAAGGGCAACGAGGGTGAGGGAGGAATGAAGGAATGAATGAATGGATGAACTGCCACATGAACGGATGAGCACAGGCGGACTTGACAGACTGATAGATGTCTGACCCTGTGTTTTTGTGCTTGTGTCTGCCTCTGCAGGAGCCCTGTACCCAGATGGTACTAGTCCAGAGCTGAAGCTTGATGACTCAGTGGCTCCTGGAAAAACAGTGACATATGAGTGGACCCTCCCTGAATCCCACAGCCCGACATCAGAGGACAGCAACTGCATGACCAGATTCTACCACTCCCACGTCTGCCCCCCTAAAGACATCAACTCAGGACTGTTAGGACCCCTCATTGTCTGTAAGAGAGGTACTGGGACCTTTTCAAAGTATTTGGTAGTATAACATTTACAGTTTAATACTGCACACTTTAATTCAAAAGGAAATATTGTACTTTTAACTCCACTACATTTATTCAGTTGTGCTCATTGCTACTGACTTTATTAAAATTTTACATACAAAAACATATGAAAAGCTTAAACTACCGAATAGTGTACAAAAATCAGAGCTGAAATTATTTGCCAATTGATTGATAAGTTGAACAAGAACAACGGACTGAACCTCTTTTCCTCCTCTCTCTTCCAGGAACCTTGGACCTACATGGCGACAGGTCAGGAGACTACCTGTACGCTCTGCTGTTCATGGTGTCCGATGAGAACTTCAGCTGGTACCTGGATGAAAACATCAGGACGTACATCACGAATCCTGCCAGAGGCCTGAAGGAGGACGAGGATTTCATCGAGAGCAACAAGATGCACGGTGAGAGGAGAGCATTACATCCACGTCAACATTTCCACACACAACTACACCATTTAACCTTGAGTGTGTGTTGCAGGTATTAACGGTTTTCTGTACGGTAACCTGCCTGGACTGAGCATGTGCCAAGGCAACACAATCCACTGGCACATGATTGGATTAGGAAATGAGGTAACTATTACTTCATATCTGTAACTATCGACCAGAATATCTGACTGTACAGGGTTTCTCTAAAAGTGATTTTCTAATGCTCAACTTTTAAGTGTAACATTGAAAAAATGTAATAGAAGAAATGAAATATATGACATATATGTCCCTAAATCAAGAGAGGATATATATCAACTATGAGGAGATATATTATTAACATGTATATCTTCATATATCCAGAGGATGTATATAAGTTTATAACATATGAAATACCCATAGGAAAATTTGTATATGTAGGCTACATACATACATAAAAAAAAATATCAGTGATGAATTTTTTTCATATGACATGTTGCAACCACATTTGATATAACTAATCTATATATTTAGATTATATGAAAACATGCATATAAAATTATTATATGCTTATGTTTATTTTTTCCATTCTGGGAAAACAGTCTCAAGACTTATGGACCCCGCTGTGTATATAATATCAACATACAGTATATTGACAGGCTATGGGATGGATATATATTTGTGTAACATGTCAACAAGATAAGCATACATGCATGTACATACATATTTGTATGGGCTAAACTAATATATTAGATTATTAAAATTTCTAATAGGTTGCTTATGTAATTTTGAAAATGTTTTTATTTATAAATATACATTCAACATTTTTTCTGTGGTGTACAAGAATCTGTGTATTTATGTTAATAAGTGTATATAAATGTGGAAAGATTTGTCAGCCTAGATATTGACATCATGCCAAAGCACTTTAACCTGATCAAGTACCTGCTTTTTAACATATTCAAAATTTTGAGTTAGTTTTCTAATTTTGTCGCTAAAAGCCTGTTGCAATTTCTTTCATTATGATAAATTGATCATTTGACCCCGAAAACTCAAAAAGACGCATGTTCTCCCTCTACAATTATTTCTTAGCTATGCTGATAATTTGGTGAAAAAGCTCATTTGTTGAACATGTGTTATTTAGATTGTATTTGAGCTGTTTTTTACTTTAGTTGCAGGGCTGCTAAGTGAAAGTGAGCTGCCACCTGGATTACCATGAGTCTACATAATTTCTTGGTGTTAGCTTAAAACTAAAATGTGATTTATCTACCACAACAGGTGGACATGCATTCAGTTCATTTCCACGGCCAGATCCTGACCGTGCAGAACCACCACACAGACATGGTCAGTCTTTTCCCGGCCTCCAGCGCCACAGCTCAAATGGTAGCCGATAACCCTGGACACTGGCTGCTGACCTGCACTGTCAACGACCATCTGATGGGTGAGTCCTCACACTCAGTTTTAACCAAGATGTATCACCCCCCCCCCCCCCCCCCCCCCCCCCACCCCCCCACTGTGCGGCGGCTAACAGGCTTGGTTTTGTGCTCCCATTAAGCTGGAATGCAGGCAACATTTGAGATCAAGAAGTGTTTCCCCAACGTCCATAAGGCCAGACCACACGGTGAACTCAGAACCTTCTTCATTGCTGCTGAGGAAGAGGTCTGGGACTACGCTCCTACACTGCCTACTGATGGGTTGGTTAATGCACACACACACACACACACACACACACACACACACACACAGAAATGGTCCTGGTTTGTCTTGCTGAGACGTGTGTGTGTGTGTGTGTGTGTGTGTGTGTGTGTGTGTGTGTGTGTGTGTGTGTGTGTGTGTGTGTGTGTGTGTAGGGAGGCAGACATGTTTGTAACCAGAGGTCGAAACCGTATCGGAAGCCGCTATAAGAAGGTTCGCTATGTGGAATACACTGACAACACCTTCACAACGAAGATGCTACGCAGCCCACAGGAGCAGCACCTTGGAATTCTGGGTAATCCATACCTTTCAGTTATTCATGGTGGGACAGATCTTCTGATCTGATTACTCAGTAGTTTAGTTTGTCTTGCTCACCTTCCAAGTTAAAAAAGCACATGGCTGTCACTAACAAATATTTTCTCTAATGATTATTCTGCAGACTGTTTTTTTAGTTAATTATCAGAAAAATAGTTCAAATGCACATAACAAATTTTTATCTGTCCTCATACTGCTTAGTTCTCCCAACTGTCCCGAACCTAAAAGATATATTGGATCACAATGACATGCAAAGCAGGAAGTCCTCATATCTGAGAACCTGGAGCCGGAGGATGTCCTTTCATTTTCTGTCGCTCGACTAATCAATTGGCTGAACTCTACAGGTGTTTGGGCCTAAACTTCATCATTGTAATGTTCATGAATTAATAGAAATAAGGCTTTCATACTGATCTGGACAGAGTTCCTTTTTTGCTAGTTAGGAATTGTTGCATGACTGTACTTCCTCCTGTCATGTTCCAGTTCCTGCTTTCAACACAAATGTTTCAAATATGTCAAACATGTTTCTATCCTGCTGTGAGGAAATTGATCGTGACCCTTTTATCATTTGCAGCCCCTCGTCTTTGAAAACTGTGTGCGCACCGTTAGGACACTAATATTGAACTGTAAATGCGAGTTGTCTTCCAATACACAGCAACAACTTAGTGTGTGCACTTGTGTGTCTGTGTGTGTCCATTTATGTCTCCAGGTCCTGTGCTGCGAGCTGAAGAGAGGGACACCATCAAGGTGGTGTTTAAGAACAGAGCCAGCCGGCCCTACACCATACAACCACATGGTGTTCAGTACAGTATCGAGCAGGATGGGACGCTCTATTACAATGAATTGGAAGGTTAATACATGCAGTTACACACATTGTTAGCAATGTACTAGATGTATATGTATATGCTTCATCACATCCACACTTCCTCCCCCTAATCTTCTCTTCAGAGTCTTACACAGCAAAGAAACTGCGGGAGCTCAAGAGGCAACCGAGTGAGTTAAAAACCTGGATCACAGCAACACTTTCAGTTAGCATACATAACAAAAATCCTATCATTGTGATGATTCTCCTTGTCTGTGGCTGTAGGAGTGGTGACTCCTCCCCCAGCCGCTCTGGTCAGGCCAGGGACAGTGCACACCTACGAGTGGATGGTGCCCCTGGGTGCTGGTCCAGTGGCGGGAGAAGCTGACTGTCTGACTTATCTCTACTACTCTGGAGTGAACCCCGTCAAAGACACTAACTCCGGACTGGTCGGACCCCTCCTCGTCTGTCGACAGGGATCACTGAAGAAAGGAGCACAGGTAAAGACGGGGCCCCTCACAGCAGACTTTCTATAACTTATGTAAATCAGATCAGACATTGAAGCCAATTAAAGTGTCCATTCAAATTTTGTGCAATTTATGTGGTCTTAAATGATACGGTTTGATTCGATCTAACCTCAGGCTGAGCACAGACATCAGAATTCATGCAACCTTTTGTCAGACCAGTGTAACAATCATGATCTTATGCCAGCTCAAGAAATGTGCAGCTGCAATAGTGTAGGAACAGAGAGGTGTTGAGTTATAATTACTCTAAATTTAGCTTCAAGCAAAAGTTAAGGAGGCAGATGAATGTTTGAAAACCTTCTGTATCAAAAAGAGACTAAGTGACAAAATGTTGATTAAACTTTATTTGTATAACAATTTTCATACAGGTTAGTACAGTTCAGAATGCTTCAAAGACTGAGAAGCCAAATAAGAAAACTGACACTGCGATAGAATTAAATATATTTTAACAGCTAAAACACTGACAAAAAAAGGCACATGTGGCAAATCAGTGTTAGTCTGATACTAACTCAGCTACCATGTGGATGGCAGTTACAGGTCTGTCTGCATTCACATCCCTCTGTCAGGTCTTTGGTGACCTTCTGTAGATGGACGACTTGTTCAGACTGGTGTTTTACATTAGCACTATTAAAGGAGATGTAATCAATATTTTACATGGCTCACAGTGGAACACATGACTACCTGTATGTGTGAGGTGTTACCTCTCAGTATCATATTAAGTCAACATATCAACATATTCATTAGGACAGACACAAAACTCCAAATTATAATGTAGTTGTGTGTCTGCTGGATGTGAAAATGAGCAACTTCTTGCAAAGAAGGTCACAATATCAACTTAAGAGGTGTTGATGTGAAAATGCTCCGTTTCCAACTTGTCTCTTCTTGTTATCACACATTTGAGATGAGCAGTGTCAATGTGATCAGAGCCAGATGGAGATAATGAGGGTGAGGAGAGAGTCCAGCCAAAAGAAGAAGCCGTTACCAGTTTGTAAGACATCATGAAACCACAGTTTAATATATTTCCTCTTCTCTTCTCCTCCTCATGTAGAAAAACTATGATAAAGAGTTCCACCTCATGGCCACAGTGTTTGACGAGAACCTGAGCTGGTATCTGGACGACAACATCAGGACCTTCACCACTGCTCCCGCTACTGTTAACAAGGAGGACGAGGACTTCATGGAGAGCAACAAGATGCATGGTTTGTAGGAGACACACACTGATCACCGGCAGCTCACCCACTACCTTTAAGGATGTTTGGTACATTTTAACATTTCCCCTCACATCTGAGATAATCACTGCTCTGCATGTCTTATGTCTGCGCTCTGTCCTCTAGCCATCAACGGGTTCGTGTATAGGAACCTCCCGGGCCTGACCATGTGTAAGGGGGATAAAGTAACGTGGCACCTGTCGGGACTGGGGTCAGAGACGGACATCAACAGTCTTTACTTCGAGGGAAACCGTTTCCTCTATCGCCAGAACAGACGAGACTCCATCAGTGTTTTCCCTCACATCTCGCACACAGTCACTATGGAGCCAGACAGCATGGGTACACAGCTCTCACTCACTCTCTCTCTGTCCAAACACTGTCCAACACAGGTCGACATAATTCAGCACCATGTATAAATGCATTAATTATGTAATGATATTTTTAACGTTGAAATAATCAAGCAGTTAAGACGAGAAACATCAAGGCAACAAAAGTCGATATTTGACACCAGAACCAACAAAAATATTTCAATTGACAAATGAAAGTGAATTCAATCATTTGTAACTGAAGTCAGTGTCTGCAGTGGAGACTGTCCTCCCATTAACACTGACAGCATCAGTCGTTTCAGTTAAAGATAATTAATTGTAATGGCATATTTGTGCATATATCTTTACTGTAAAGCAGCTGGAGAAATTCGGACTCTCGTTAGGTGCTAAAGGGGAAGTAGCATGAGGTGGCACCTCTGCCCTGAACTATAATCCATGACAACTGCTGCCATACTCCAGCCTCGTGTCTTCAAACCGCCCTTTGAAAAGTTGGAAACCAGCCAAAATGTCCTTGCTGAAATTAGTCCTTGCAAACTTATTACAAGCACAAGGAGTCACACATGTACAAAGTGAAATAACATTTTATACTCCAATAATTCATATTATATTACTATATACTTAAAACTGTATAGAAGAATGATTGTTTTTAAATTTATAAAACAATGCTTTCATGAGCGACAACAGTTCAGCAGTCTGATTTTTAACCACATGTATAACAGTAAGCTGAGCTTTTTTATGCTCAGACTCTAACTTCAGACATGTCATTTGTGACATGAACTCTGTACGTGCATGACAATAACTTAATGCAAACTGGTTGAGTAAAGTGGCAGCTGTTTGATAATAGAGCGCTGACTTTAAGCACAGTGGACCTGCATTAGATTGATATCTGGAGTCAACATGATGCCTGACAAGTGCGCGGTGTGACCTCACATACTTATGTCTGTGTGTTTCAGGTCAGTTTGAAGTCGTGTCTCCCACAGTGAACCATTACCGCGGTGGAATGAGAGCCAACTACACAGTGGAGAAGTGCAGCTTCTTCCAGCGTCAGGGTGAGACGATGCTCCATTCAAAAACATACTACATCGCTGCTATGGAAACAGACTGGGACTATTCTCCGAACCGCACCTGGGAGGCCGAGATGTTCCGCGGTCAGGAGAGGTATGAGACTGAGATGATTTATGGTTTGCTTTAAATTTTGGTCTCTCAAAAGCTACAATTTATTGATCCTAAAAATATAGTCTGTGGGTGATACTTTGTGTCTTAGACCTCTATTGTTTTCCACACATCAGTGAGCCGCACTGTTACACGAGATGACACGTCCCTTCATCACCACGAACAGCTGTAAACACTCACTCAGTGTGTTAATACGCAGCTGAAAATAGTTCCCATCAAATCCACCACTTCCTCCAGTTTGAGTAACATTCTGTCAAAGATCATTCTTTAAAAACGAAACTGTTTCTGACCCCCTCCCTCCACAGTCCTGCCACTGTCTTCTTGGACAAGCAGGGTGGATTCATAGGTTCCCGCTACAAGAAGGTGGTCTACCGCCAGTTCACCAATGACAAGTTCACCAAGCAGGTGGAGAGAACACCTGATATGGAACACCTTGGCATTATGGGTACGCCTTTAGGGATAATGTGAAAATGCACATGAATTGAGATTTAATCATATAAACTTCTATATTTTAATCATATAAACAGCCTTGCTCTAACAAAAAGCAGATTAACACAAGTAATAACTTGAAATAAACAATATGCAGCTTGACTAGAGAATCCTTCTGTTCTCTCCCAGGTCCAATGATTCATGCTGATGTCGGGGACAAAATAAAGGTGGTTTTTAAGAACATGGCATCCAGACCTTATTCTATCCACGCCCATGGGGTCAAGACAGAGACCCCTGACGTCTATCACACCAAACCAGGTACAAGCAGGCAAGATATCAGCCGACAGGGAGGCGGGACAGTAAATCCCAGCAGTAAAAGCTTATTTTTCCTGGTTGTTGCTTTGGCAAAGAGACAAAATCAATAAACAGTTTGGGTGACATATTTTCCCAACAACAGCATTTGCCTCTATTGTTGGAGGTTGTATGAACAACAGTCTGAGGGTTTTTCAGAGTCACCGACTGTTCCGCTGCTCTGTCTCGTTGTGGCTTCATTCGATCATTATTGAAGAATCAAATTTAAACGTGCACAACTACGTTTTTTTAGCACTTAAAAAAAAAAAGGGACTTGATCCTCACACTCAGCTCCACTGAACTGTAATTTTTTTTTTTTTTTTTAATATAATGGCATGGGGAGAAAAATGAAAAATGATGAAATGATGTCATTCCCAGGTGAGACCCACACCTACTATTGGTATGTTACAAAGAATACAGGACCGACCACGGAGCAGGAGGAGTGCTCTGTGTCAGCGTACTACTCCACTGTTGATGTTGTCAAGGTATGTTAACAACAACAACAACAACAACAACAACAACAACAACAACAACAACAACAACAACACCACACACACACACACACACACACACACACAGGCATTAAAGCACACAGACATGTTTTTTCTTCCTGTTCCCTCAGGACCTTTACAGCGGGCTAGTTGGTCCGTTGGTGATTTGCCGCCGCAGCTGGGGCAGGTGAGTGTTAGATTCATCTTGCTTCATACTTACTGTTGTGGTGCAGTACACAGTGTGATTGTGTGAGATCTGAAAAGGCCAGTGGATGATTTGTGATGTTTTACTGAGGTACACAAGTGGACTAAAATGCTAATGGACAGTTTTATAAATTTGCTTCCAGGAGTTTGGGACTAAAGAAAGAAACAGAAGAGTTTGCGCTGCTCTTCCTGGTTTTTGATGAGAACGAAAGCTGGTAAGTAAAGAGGGCTAACGATGAACTGTTTAGTCCTTTCAGAGTCAGGTTCAGTTAAATTACAAAATTACAAGACCACTTGAACCAGATTTCAACTGAGCTGCCGAAAACATTGAAAATGTTTGAGACACTTAACATTGACACTGTTTCAGAAATTTCACAGTCTGTAATTTTCACTCTGACTTTTTCCATCTGTAGAAAATTGAAAAGTGAAAAAGACGTCACGGGGTCCCACCTCATGTCTTATTCCATCTTGACTGTGGGGGCTACATCACAAATACACTGTACTCATTATTGTCAGGAATGAGAACTGCTGTCCTTATGTTGCACAATATCAGGCTTAATTATTGCTGTCACTATGTTTACAACAACAGGTATCTGGATGAAAACATCAGGACCCAAATCAGCAGCCCTCGCGCAAACTTGAAGGATGACGAAACCTTTATAGAGAGCAACAAGATGCACTGTGAGATAAACACGTACACAAAATGAACTGCTTTGTTTTGGACAGATGGGATATTTTTCTTGCTTCATCTACATCAGATTTTATTTCCAAAACGTGTGTTTGTGCTTTTGTATGCAGCCATTAATGGATACGTGTATGGTAACTTGAATGGTCTGACCATGGAGGTGGGTGATAAGGTGTACTGGTACCTGATGGGAATGGGCAATGAAGTGGACATACACACTGCACACTGGCATGGACACAGTGTGGAATATAAGGTAAATAAAAACATACACATACACAAGTTACACCAACGCAATAATATTACAAACACACTGCACTACACAAATGATAAATGATATCCTCTTCCCCCTCCAGCTGGGTGGAGGTCCTCATCGTACTGATGTGTTCGAGCTGTTTCCAGCCACCTTCCAGGTAAAAACCTCAGAACCTCCTGATTTAATGGTTTCGGTTTTCTCTAAAAACTTTTCGTTGTTGCAGCATTAAAAACATCATGTTTAACATACTGACCACATTCCTGTAACTTTGAGAGATCAGTGTAATTACAGAAAACAGGTAAGAAAAAAAAGGTGTGAATGAGACAAAAAAAACAAACAAGAAATACAAAAATAGTGTTTCTCTAATAAAGAAACTTTTAATTACATTTCATTACTTTTAACAAAGAAAACTAAATGTGGTAACATACAGAAAATCTGTATCAAGTATTATTCAAATTAGGAGATGCTAGACTTGTAACCAAAACATTATATGAATCCTTTGCCGCATCCACCATCTTTAAAAAGGTCCCATATATATCACTGTGAGTGTTCTGATATCTATAAGAAGATATATTTGTGGTTTTAAGAACCACATCTCCTCTCTCAGGCCTTTCTTTGGAGCTCTGGTAACAACAGGTCAACAGAGAAGAGAGGCTCTGAGCCTCTGATTGGCTCACTGTTTTCTGAGTGATCGAATAAAAATATAGCAGATTTCAGGTAAACACTCAGAGAAAGCAAATCCTGCAGGGCTGGGTGGTGGGTCCGGATGGGCTTGGTTTGGGGTGGCTGAGAGTGGTGACTGCTTTGTTGTGACATCAAAGTTCCAGAAGTCCTGACAGCTTGTTTTGAGGCTCAGTTTCTGAATACAGGCTGTGTGCATTTCTCTGTGGACTTGATACCTTCACCATGTATTAATATAGAACCTAGACATGGAAATCTCACTTTATATGATATGGGACCTTTTAGACCAAATAAATCCAAAATATATGGGAAAAAATGCTTTGATTTTCCTGCAAACTGAAAAACATCAATAAAAATGACAGAATATCTAGACCCTCTCCTCTGGCTTGACACAGCTGTTGAACTATAGTAAAAGTGAAACTCAGGGCCTGTAAATGATAAGTTGCTCTCATTCTCCCTCTCAGACAGTAAAGATGCGTCCTCAGTATCCCGGTACCTGGCTCCTCCACTGTCACGTCACTGATCACATTAAAGCTGGCATGGAAGCGATGTATACAGTTACTGAGAAAGGTAAGAGAGACAAACCAACCAGCAGCCAAATGACGATGATGATGAAGAAGAAGATGCTGGATAAGTGATAACATGTTTATTTCTCTTCCACAGCAAAGAAGAAGGGAATCTTTGGCTGAACGAGGGAAACAAATTCACAGTGAAGACAACAGCAAACGGACCAGTTTAAAGTTTATTTCAGTAACCAATTCAACAACACTTCTCTTTGTAAAATCAGCCACATATGAAGAGTCACATGTTAGAGACAGAGTACATCACCATCCAAGAGTCATTTTATATTGAAATTAGCGTTTTTAGAATTGCCTGAAAAATTAAAGAAAAGATAAAACCTGAAAGTTGAAGTCAATACTTTTGTTTTTTTTTGTTATGTGTGGACCATAATGACCATAAACAGGCAGCAGGGGGCAGTATAGCCTGATGGTACAGGGTTATGGTATCGTGTTCAGATCCGCTGGTTTAACTCTGCAGGAATCAGAAAAACTTTGTTGCAGCTGTGAACAGGAAATATAAAAATGAACTTTTGAAGACTGAAGGGACATCGCAATCCTCACAGTCAGGTCCCTAATGCATGTCCTTTAGATTCCACTTCCTTTACCTGTGTCAAAATCTAGATTAAAGGTGATTCTTTACTTACAAAGTGTATCTTACTAAATTATTTTGTGGAGGTCCTAAAGTTTCCAAAGATCAAAGATATGTCAGGATGAATTTTTACACAAATCATCTTGAATATACAACATGTAAGAGAGGCAGGGTAAGACCAGGGTAAACCGTAAAATAGTTGGAATGGAAATTTCAAAGATGCTGAGGGTTTAAACTGGACATGATCATGTGTCTCCTGCAATTGTTTTCTCTGGAGGGCTCATACTTGGTGATAGGGACTTAAATAATAACTTTAGTCGACAGTTATGCACAAGTGAAAGCTCATGAAAGCCCCCAGAAAAGCTGCTACATACTCTGACACCAGCAGGGGGGGTTAGTTTGGAGGAGCAATAGATGGCAGAGCTGCAACTTGAATAGACGCCGGAGTTAAGCAGTGCTCGACAGTATGTGACCTGCACGGCTCGATCACCACGGTCACAGATCAGTGAGAAGCAGCTCGGATGTCGCTGCCACGTGTCTCTGTAGCTTCTGGCCTGCGTCGTCCGACTTCCTACAAAACATGGACACAGTCAGAGTCCACTTTCATTAGTCAGGAGTAACATGTTTTACTTGTTTAGATGAAATCCAGGGAGCCCAGACCTCAGAAAAAGCTTCTTTGATTTAACTGCAGAGCTCACTCTGTGTGATGGAGTAGAAAAGTTTGAAGACTGTCACAGAGCTGACAGTTCCTCCATTTTCCAGCTGATGTCACTGCGATCAAGGCAGTTTGGAGCCACTTTCAGCTCAATACACTGACTTATAGGGTTTCAGAGTGATGCAACTAGGAGCCTTTGAGCCTGTCAGCGTCCCACAGAGGGACCTTTAGACGGGTCGGTTCCACTAGGAGCACTATGTCCACAAGTACTGATGAGAAATTGACTTCAATCACTCGTGCCATTCATCTGAAGGTTGCCACACATCCTACAACTTCTGTCGGCTCTGTCTGTGATTCCTGGAGTCTAATGCCACAAGGAAAGTGGTCGACAATGCAGTTTATTTGTGTGTAGATAATTCCATGAATAGAGGATGCAACGAGTCTCTTTAGGTTTCCCAGACTCAGATAAAAGCTTCAAAATACGTTTTAAAAGTAAAGGTTTGACAGGCCTATGAGGAGCCGCTTTATTTTGGTTTTGCCCTGTTTGAGTGTTCAAAGGGAAGAGGAGATCGGGAAGATTACCTATCACCACACACACACACACACACACACACACACACACAACTGAGTGCAGATCAGTGTCTGGGCAGCCACCTGCAGTCCTCCATTAGCTGGCAAGGAAAAGGAATTTAAAAGATTCAGACCATGAAATGTGGCCAATAATGCCAGCTCTGATCTAAACCTGTACTGAATCTCAATGATGTGCTAACAGCGCTGTCACAGTCAACTAGTGAAACTTAACTTGACATTCACTCTCACTCAAACTACGGCGGCCTCGCCCTGCTCTGAAAATCCTGTGTATCCGTTGCTGTTGAATCCAGCTGAACGAGACAAAACTGTTTGATTGATGCACCTAATTCAAAGCTGCAGCAAAATGAAAAGTGAAAAAAAAAAAAGACCGTCTAGCAGCAAGAGGGGCTGTGACACTCATGACACACACTAGAAATAAAAACTGGGAAATAGATGAAAAATAACTTATTCTCAGATGACTCTGAGGGTAAAAACTGAAAAGTTTAGTGAGGGTGTCACCAGAAGAGAGGCTGTGTTGTTAACTAAATCAAAAGGATTTATTGTCTGTAAAAAAGTTTTTTCTTCCAGAACTTATTTTTTTATGTCAACTTTTTTGGCACAGTGCAGGCCACAGAAATAAAATAAAACCTCCATTTCTGGACATTATGATCCTATGTACAGTCCCTCTGTCTTGTCCTATTATGTTATTCATTACTATCCACATGGTCACAGTATTTATCTCATTACAGACCCATCAAAGGACTCATTACGGACCATTTTAACAAGGTACTCCTTTTAGTTTTGTTAACTGTTAGATAACATGATGGACGAGCAAAAGTTAATTAAACACAAGACAAATCCAGACTGTGGGAAGAGTTATAAAGATGAAAGCTTATGTTATTGCATTAGTAACGTCCTGGCTGAGCTTCGTCTCTTCATAAATTTGGGTTTTTGAAGCCTCGCTGAGTGGGTTATTTGTTCCACTGCATATATGTCCCATAGTTTTTGTGTCCATAAATTGTAGGTGGGGAGGGTTAGGCTTTGACCATAATAAATTTCACTGCCACTGTAAACAGAGTCTGAAGTAGGTGTTGTTTCCCATCTTGGGTCTTTGTGGGATGTCACTGTTTATCTTGGAAAACATAGTTCCAATAATTTTTCAGTTTTCAGCCATGACCAGGACGTGTGGACATAGTCACCTATCATCTGTAAGCCTGTACAGTGGGCATCTCAAGACATCTGAGACTCAGCTGCTCTTAACCTCAACTTTAAATCTTTACTTCAGCGTTGGGTATGGATCTGGAAACTCCATCAGGCTGTGAATCAGCAGCTCAGGGAGCCGTGGAGCAAAATAAATTAAGCCCAAACAGAAAACTCCCCAGAAAAAAAAAAAGGTTAACTGTCTTTTAGAAGCGTTTTCCAGGCCAACTACACAGACACACAATGCAGAGCCATCACCGCTTGTGCACAACCTAAAATTAAATAGACAGGTTGTCCCAGCCACACAATCAAAACAGGTCCTCTAAGCAGACAGCAGCTTTAAATACCCTTTGGTCAAACCCACCTACACGTTAGAGAGGCGTGAAAATCAAACAATTAAAGCTGTCAAGTCATTTAAGTATGCAGTTCTTCATTAACTTTATTCATTTAACTTTTCTTTTGACTGTGAATGAACACCGTATTGAAGTTACAGATATTCTTGTTACGGCTGATGGTACAAACACAAAGAAAAAAACGCAACACCCCCCGCCAATCCCACATGGTAGGGTCCAGATTGCCAGCACCTGGTGGAGCACTGGGAATTCATGTGCCTGCATTCATGAGAGGACCTTGAAAAAAATATTTAGAAAGCAAGCAGACAAGATGAAACAGACACAAAAGATCATTGTGAAATTATCTTAAATGTATTAATCAACTGTATTAATCAGACTTTAGTAGGTATTAAATGGCTGAAAGACAGATGTAACAGAAACTCAGCTTTTGATTGACGCGGCCGGTCATGTGATTGGTGAGGGAGTGCAGCTCCTTTCCACTCAGGTGTACTGAGGCTCAGCTGTTCATGCTTCAGTTAATTGATGATTGTTGAATGAAAAAAAAAAACACGAAATATTTGAATTTGATCAGTTCATGAGTGAAATATCTGTCTGAATGAAATGCAACTGAATCAACTTCCATCCTCACAGAGCAGCTTTTAGAGTTTGTCTGTGTTTTGGTCTCATTACAGCTCCGTCCTGTGAATATTCACTCATCTCCCGTTCACTTGATTTGAAGGTTGCATATGTTTCCTGTTTTATTTCAACCTGCCCTGTAGGAAAGGAGTTCACCTTTGTTCATCTCTCTCTGCAGATGTGCATGATTGACCAGTACATACATGGATGGATGCTTTATGTTTAGATATGGAAACATCATAATTCTAGCGTGTGCCATTACTCTTTTTGGTAGGATTCTCCATCACTGCAGCTTTGTGCCATCACATCTTTTTTGGGAGTAAGTGCTGGGCTGTTTCACTGAATATAAGGCTATTGTGACTGTACCTTGAGAGAGCCTGACGCCTTCTCTTCCATGGGTTTGTGGGAGACCAAAGTTAGCCTGAAGCTGCAGGCCAATAGAAGAGCTGTATGTGGGCGCTCTATTGTGCTCACACCAATTCAGCCTTGGCAACTTTAGCTGTAGTTCAGACTGACTTGGTACAAATGGCACCTTAACCCAGCAGAAAATCATTTGTACCATTATGGTGGATTTAAAGATATACAGCTCGCTCTTATGAGGTCTCATTTTGTTGCGCATTGTGGTAAAACTGTACAAATGCATATTTTTCACTGTGTAATTGCATTTCACGGAGGTGTCTTTATGGTCTTTTATATCAGGATGCTCTCTAATGCAGACTGCCTGGTCTCCAAGCCTGGAAACAGCCGTGTCAGTGATCTGCTGATACAAATCCTTGTTCTGGATCTGGCTGGACAGACGGCCCATTAGGACTGATCGGCTGCGACATGAGCACTCTGGAAGCAGATGGCAGGTGGTGGTTGCAGTTGTATCCCTCCTCCACACCAGGCTCGCTGGGTAGATTCGACATAAGCTTAATTAATGATTTGATAACTGCAGAGGCGTTAAAAGGAGCGTGGAGACAGGCGTGAATTCCAAATGTAAGAGCTAAACTGGCTGGTAATATGATGTGAAGGGATTTCTCACCACATGCTGACGCTCCCACATGTTCCCCTCTTTCTCTCTGTGTCTCTCACACTTTCTTAGATCAGCGCAGTGTGAGCTCAAACACATGCTGCGAGTAAGAAATAAGTTGCAGATTTAAGAGCTCAACAAAGCAGATGTTTATTGAAGGCTGCGCTGCCTGTGAACCCTCACACTACGGGGAGCTGCTGGTTTCTCTTAAATCTGGATTGAGTCAACCATCTGTAAGATATGCATGAATTAAGTTAGGCTGATAGGTCTCAGTGGTGTTTCTTAGTCTCAAACACCATGGATCGATTAAAGAACTGGCCTGGCACATGCCCAAAGTGCGCGGGGGCAAATGTCGCCGTAGCAGACAGAAAATGGCCACAAAAAGATGCAAAATGGTCACAAAGAAATGAAATAACAACCACAGAACCAGAAAGATGTTTCCCTCTTTATTAACTGTACCATGAGCTTTCCCTGACCTTCAGCAATGGCATGTCTACACAGGAAGTGGATGGAATAGATCCTCTCCAATTTTAATCAACCCAGCTGTTCAAACATGCTGTGGAATGGCTCGTGTTTTCCTTGCTCTATGTGACCCCAAGCATAATCTCTTCAAATGCTCCAAGTCAGTTTTCCTCCATCTTTTTTTATGCATGTAACTACAGACATTGTGTATGGGGACCTGTCTGCTTGCAAAACACAGGTGACCACACACGCATCACCGGAGCAGCAGCTGCTCACGCTTCATCCTCCGAGTTGTGAATCCAAACTTTAGCTGTCGTGTGAATAATACTGTACCAAGAGACAATTTTAAAAAATGCTGGCATTAGACAAAAAATTTTGTCAAGTTGTCACTGAATGTAATCCGGGATCTTGCAGAATCGTCCGATACTGACGTTCTCGTCTGGCGACAGGATCGTGGTGACTGATCGCCTGAAGGCTCCCGTGGGTGAAGCCAGATACCCTCGCTGCATCACTCAGTACACTGCTTATACGAAGTGGCAGGTAGTGGATTGTAAGTGGACCATGATGGGCAGTTCGTTTACTCAATAAACAGCACTTCACAGAATGTCTGCATCATGACTTTGCTCCTGGTATTCATTTCACCGTATGTTTTTAAATCTGTTAAGAGGTTTCATGGGATGTTTTCAACCACAGAGAATAATAAAAATCTGTTAGCTAAAGCCCTGAAAATCTATGTTCTCAATCAGCTTCTTACTATGAGCTTTAGGATATTCAATTTTCTGCCAAAGTTTGAACAGTTTTGGTTATTTGACGAGAGATTTTTGTATTTCTGTGTTTTCTGTGTTTGTCTTTGCTCCTCTCACTGGTTTGAAACTCATCTCAGTCTCATCTGCAAATGATGATGTCATAAATTTCTGTGCACCAATCAGAATGCAGCTCAGTTCTTGGGTTGTTTGCGTATGTTGATTCACAGTTCTGCTTAACAGTAAAAACATTAACATAATAACTAAGAATGTTTTTTTTTTTTTATGTCCACAAATGTTTTGCTTTTTCTCATTTGCTCTGGGACTTATTTGATCGTTATACTTAAGATTTTAATTCTTTAAAATACATCATCAAAAACATTAAAGACATTAGAAGATTTACTAGATAACAATCAACATATTGTTTGTGCAGTAGTAGCTACCACAATGCAGTGCAACACACATGCAGAATAAAAGCTTGCGATTTCCAAAACCAAGTGATAAACCATAATTATGATGATAATTATAATTTTATTCCAGACAGAAAAAATCTTCTTGCCTTTTTGAACCACAGAAGAAGAAAAGTCCTGTTTCCTCTGGCTAGGCTGGAAGGAAACACACTTGTGAACTTGCGTCATTTCTATGGAAACAGAGCAGGTCCAGTGTCAGGGGACATCATGTGTGATCTCTGTGGCTCTCACTGAATATATAAAACCTGTGAACACCACATTAATTCCCTGCTCTCTCATGAGAAGAAAAACACCAAACAGCCACCTGTCAGCAAAAGAAAATCCCCCCAGGCCAGGTTTGAGTCTGAGTGGTCCACAAGTAAAACCACACACCAACAGTCAGCAATGAAATCCCTCCATCATTCAAAAGCATAATCACCCTGATCCCAGAAGTATCTGTCTGGAGGCTTGAGACTTTGGCCTGAATCTGTCCTTCCACTTAACCGTTCCTCTGGCTCTGTGCTTCTCTGGCTGGCAGCTTGTGTGAGAGCCATCTGTTGTTGGGCATAAAATACCATCTTCTCCTTAGTTTAAAGCTCGGCTCAAACACATCAAATACTCCTCTTCCTTTGGCAGGAGGTTTGTCATTAAAAGAGGTATGAAAACAAGTGTGTATATATACAGATTATATATAGACATCAGCTGTTTGTGTGTCCACATATTTTTAAAAGTGCATTTACTCAAGAACTGTGCTTAAGTAAACTTCTACTCCTACATTTCAGAGGAAAATATTCTAGTTTTTACTCCACTATACATATATGTGACCTACAGGTCAAGATTTTACATCAAAACATATTAGGCTTACAAAAATAAAGAACATTGTTTCTGTTAAAAGTTAAACCAATTACGAAAAAAAACATGAAGTGTCGTGTTTGGGTGGTTCGATGTTTCAAAAGTCTCTGAGTTGTTAGCAGCTCCATCAAAGAGAAGTGTCCTCTCTAAACTTTTCACAAGGTTTCACTTGAAGCTGAAAGAGTTAAAACGATTCATTATTTCACAAAAACTAAAAGATTAGAGGAAAGGACCGAAAAGAGAAAAAAGATATATGTGTATCAGAACTTTGTTATTTCTTCTTTCCTCTCCCATGAATCATCTCACGACGCCTGAGATTTATCTGGTGACCCTTAGAAATGGCCGAACATGACAAAGCATCAAAACTACTGGACAAAATCCACCAAAATATCTAAAGAAGTTAAACTAGCTCCACCTCCAGTGACTTAAACAGTAAAATGACACATTGACGCAACAGAATTAAAAATCAAATAACGTATTATGTCACCAGCACAGAATCTTTTGATCTTTAAAGGAGCTATTTGTAGGTTTTGCTACTGCTACATAGCTAACGTCAGCATTAACAGCTGCTTGCTTCCCATTCTAGGAGTAATGTGAGTTCATTTCTTTACTCACTCTATCATGTCTTTTCTTCTGCTGAAGTTAGCACGCTAACCAGCTAGCTCGTCCTGTCTCGTCACTTTCTGATAGTGACTCACTGTAGCCTGAAATCTGCCCTGAAGACTTAGTGCTGCTCAGAGGACGTATCATAATGTCTTGTATTATAAAGACATTGATGGCTGAAGCTCCTGTCAAGCAACAAACCACGTGGGGCGCCAGAGAAGACTTACAGTTTGCCCCCTTAAGGATATTTTGCTGAAAATAAGGATTTTAAATGTTGATTTTTAACTTGTAGTACTTTTACTTTTTTTTTTTTTACTTTTCCTTAACTAAAAGATAAGAGTACTTTGTCTACCACTGTATGTACTTTTTCCCATCTATATCCTTTTCCTCTCTCACCTCTCGTGTGCGTTGGGACACTTTCCAGCTGAGAGTGAAGCGACTGGGATGAAAAACCTCCACTTCTGAGGCTGTGGTACTCTGCTGGAAAACGATGGACTGCTCACTCAGGGTTTGGAGTCAGTTGTGACCTCAAGTGAAGAACTTCAGACATCTTGCAAGCTTATTTGCAGCTGAGGATAAGATGGGGTGGGAGACTGAAGTGCAGATTGGCGTGGCATCAGGATTAATGCAGGCTTGTACTGGACTTTGATGGTGGAAAGGGAGCTGATCCTGAAGGTGAAGCTCCTGATTTATGTTCCAGCCCTCACCTATGGTCATGAGCATTTGGTACTGACTGACAGATTGATATTGCGGATAAAAGGGGCGGAAATGAATATGCTTTGCAGGGCAGGTGGGCTCACCCGAGGAGTTCAGATAGCTGAAGGAAGCTTGGTTCAATAGGGGACAGCTAAGGTAACTCCTTTAGAGGTTTTTTCTTTGGGTACATCCTACTGACAGCAGACCCCCAGGGCTGACCTAGAGCATGGCAAAGGAATTACAGCTCTCATCTGGCCTGGGAATATATTGAACTCCCTCTGGAGAAGCTGGAGGATGTAGCTATGAGAAAAAATGTTCTTGTATCTTAGTCTGCAGTGAAAAAACAACTCAGCAAAACTAGTCGATCACCTGGAAGAATCTTTCATTCACAAGTGTTTCGGTTGCAAAGCAGCTGATATATAACTGTAAAAGACGGCCTCAGTCTTTACTGGTTATACAGATGACCAGCCTCCAAAGGATGCTGCACAAAAACATGTCACAGTCGCAAAATACCATCATTATAATGACAGAACTTGGTCAAATCTAAGTCTTTGGCACTTGAACAATGAGATGGTCAGTGAAGTAGCGACAGCACACACCTGAAAACTACGTTAGCCTGCTGCCACTGCAACCCAAGCCCAGATAAATGGTTAAAAATGATTAAAAAGATTTGGGTGGAAAACTTGATGGAGAGTCCTCTCCTGTTTCAACATGATAATGCCCCCGTACACAGATGTCTCCCAGATATTATATTTATATACTGATTAATGGTTTTGCCAGTTTATGCTCACTGGATGCAGGTTTCCGGCATTTCATTGTATTCTGCACAGTTGTTGCAGGGAGGTCCTACAGTAGATGATGAGAGTTAAAAAGAGCAGGACACCTGAGACTGTGGTTAGCATCCTGCATAATAATGGTTTTGATTAACCTTGCAGTTTATTCTTGACCTGGGAAACAGGTGGTTTTGGTTAAATATTGAAAAGTGCACTTCAGGTCAGTCTTTATTTATCCAGGACTAAAATCTTTTCCTAACCTTAACAAATCATCAGTTACCCAAACATGTCCACAAAAACATTATTCAGGGTTCAGTTGCTAGAATTGGATATTGCAGAAAAACAAGTTAAGGAGCTATGTGTCATTTTTGCAGTTGCTACATAGCCAGCATTAGCATTAACAGCTGTTTAGTCCCACTTACCATTATAAAAGAAATGTTGTTAGTATTTACTGAGAGCTGTCTCCAGCCGTGGAAATGCAAATGTTAACTCTTAGGTTTTTTTTCATCTATTGAAGTTAGCATGCTAACTAGCTAGCCCCATCCTGTCACCGTGCCCTGAAAACGTAGCGCTGCTCAGAGGTCGTATTAAAACCTCTTGTATTACACAGACAAAATGGTTGAAGCTCAGTCACTGCTCCTGGTAAGAAACCATCTGAGGTGGTAGAGAAAACTTGTAAATAGCCCTTTTAAAAAGCTATTATGTTAATGACAATATAAGTCTAGAATATAAGAAATGACATTTCTGTCAAAGTCTATTATCTGGTTCAAATTAGTAGTATAATTGTTCTTTTTATGAGACGGGGTATGCAGTCACATCTTGGTCAAATGTTCATATTTTGTTCTGTGTCCACATACTTAGGGCCACATAGTGAAAAATTGGTATACTTGACATACATGTCCATGTAAGTGTATGATGCCTGTGGTGGCTTTGATAATTGGAGGATGATTAAGGATCAAATGAGAGCAGAATGTTAATTTCCTTATTTCTCTCTCCAGCAGCAGTGTTGGCCAGACACTGTGGCTGTTAAGCAGATTGGTTCTGACATGTTCAAACCAGCATAATTAAAAGATTTAATTTTAGATAAAGGGAAGAGCAGTACTTGTAGCAACAAACATTTACACATATAGTGGAGAGGTGAGTTTGTTTTTTTACAGTAGTTGGAGCCAGAGCATTACCATGGGACAACGAATATTGATTAAAGCAGTCTTCCCGTTAGGATTTAATTCTTGTTATCCAGAGTTATGGTAACACAGAATTAAAAGGAAAGGCAAAGAGTCTGTCTGGGGACTTTAAAGTCCAGCTGGAATTTCAAAGCTTGTTTTTTTCATGCCAGCTGGTCATCCTGTCTGAAATAAAAACAGTTCAAACAGAGTTTAGCCAAGGACATTTATGCACTCTGACGTTTCTATTCTCTGCAGTCTACTCTCCTGGTGACAAAAAAAAGGCGAAAAATGCCTCTTGTCTGTTGCTGTGATTGAATGACCTTGGGTTTGTTTGTTGCTGTCAAACTCTGAAACAATTCGCTGGTGAATCTGGAGACTCTGATTCTTGAGACGCAAGTTTTTTCAGAAGCATTCAACAATAACAGATTAAGACGCCCCGGGGACTTGAACATCCACTGCTGTCAGATGTCCTGTTTGTCTTTCATTTCTCTCTAAAGGGATACACATGCAGCGTATTGTTCAGACAATTTGAAACACACAGGCTCCATTAGCAGCTATCAATTTACTCTAATCACACGATTAATAGACCACTATTCATGTAGGCTGTGCTTGGCATAAGCACCACCTTATGTCCACTTAACTCCCCATCAGTCTCTGCCATTTTCTCCAGAAGTGGCCACACTATCAATGACGACCTTTCAGGCCACCTTAAAAGTAATTATGAATTCACTGTTGTGAGCAGCTTAAAGTCACAAAGTCATAAATCATTTCTGTCCTCTGCTATAAGCCTGATCAAACTTAATGGAAACTATTAAGTGTAGAGGATTTCCCTCTTTAAATCCTGTGACTAAGGCACGCAGTATTAAAATGGATTGAATGAACAATGAGCTGAAGAAATGACTATACGGCTGATTTGGTCAGCTGAGTGGCAGGATGACCTGCTGGTTCGAGAGACTGTCTCCTAACTGATTTCACCCATAGATTACCTGTCAATCAGCACCTGTGACAGACTAAAGCACACTGACCCTCATCCACCTTATTTTAAGTGGCTGAAGATGTTATATCAGATATATATCACACTATATATCGTACATTTGTGAACTTTTTTCTCAGGCAGCCATTGTTTTGGTGTGAAAATCAACATGCAGAGATTTGAAATGTGCTCGTGTTATCATGATGTTATAATGCAAGCTGATTCATTTGACAGGTCCGCACTGGATTACTATACAACAGCAATAGAAACTGGTAGAAAATGCAAACATGATGGTCACTGTGATGGATTACCAATTCCAAGTCTCTGTAGGTAAAATTACAAACCGTAGGTGGTGAATGGAAATCAGTGGCTTCCTGGGAAGAGGGAAAGTGCACACAGAATAAAAGCATGAAAGTGGTCAGCAGTGCACATGATCTGGGGCTAAAATGTGGCGGTGAGATACAGTACAGAGAAGTGCTACAGTAATTCTTGGTAAATGCCCCTGTTGCTTCTCTCAGCCAAAGCGTTCTGGTTGAATGCCTCCTAAAAGAAGCCGGTGGAGACTGGTGTCATTCAAAGGTTTATCACAGGCAAACAGCAGGAAAAGTCTTTACACAAAGGAAATGTGGAAGAGGACATTTCACAGACCTACTTTCAATCAGGTCATTAAACCTTAACTTAAATTCACCTATAATGTTACTTTCTGTTTTCTGTTTCAGTGCAGATGGCAACCACCTCGTACAATATTTTCCTTACATTTCCTGAAACTTTCCTTGATGATTTGTTGTGAAGAAGCCGTTCTGAATGAGAGAGCTCACACTTTGTAAATCACACCCTCCTCCTGTCGTCCTTGGTTCATCCCTCAAGGCTCTTTTTTCCATTAACAAGCTCTCATCCTTTTTACTAAAGTTGTCCTTGACTCAAGAAAATCTATACCGGACGATTGTAGGGAATAATAGAGAAGTTCATTTAATCTACAAATCTCTGTATTTGCTTATCTTATCTTTTAATTTAGTTTTAATCTAAGTCACAACATTAAAGGAAGCAACGTGCAACTTGCTCTGGTGCAGTTCTTGTCCCACATTACAAATACATCAGTCACATATTTCATTTCATTTACCAACATTTATAATGTTGGATACTCACTTCTGATTGGCCAGTGATGGGGTTTCAACCTATGTTAGGTTGTGTCTGTGTCTGAGCAATGATAAATGGTTTTATTGCTCTCCCTGCACCACAGTTATTCACTGAACGATACAACATACAAGCTACACAAGCTAAGTGTTTCACACCAACGCTTTCTCCTTGAAATTCACTTTTTTACTAATTTGCAGCAGCAAATATGAAACATAATGTCAGATTACAGATTTACTGTTAAGTTTATGAGGAAATTAATGGATGATACAGCCAGACAAGGAATTGCTTTTGTTTTCTGCCAAAATTTCTAATCTTACAGCACAATATCATCTTGTAGTGATCAGAGCATTAACTTTGACTCTCACAGCACTTTGTTAACTTTAGGGAAAGCTCATGTCAGGTTTAATACAGTAAACATCCAGAGTCACAATGTGTATCTTGGAGTCTCATATCGACAGAGGAACGCACTTCAACACAACACCGGTAAAAAGGATGGCAGGTAAAGGTAGACGGTATAACCTCTATGAAGGTTTTGACTGAGGCAGCTGTTGCCACTGTGGCTGTTCTTGTTCTAACAGCGTTACTGAGGACACGGTGCTCGCTGGCTGCTGCTGAGCCCTCCACCCATCACATCCAGGTTTCCAACTGAGCCGCCACAGATTCGCTTGGTCACCTTGGAATACACCGGTGGAAACCCTGATAAGGGAAGGCTAGCTACAGCTAGCTGGAATGTTTGCATCAGTTATTTCTTAGATGAATCTAACTTACTTAAATCTTTTAATACTAACAATAAATCATGTGACTGCTTGTATGTGAGAGGATGTTGTTGTAGTAACTCTCCTCCAACTCTGCAGTTCCTGGACGCTGTCTTTCAGCTCACTGTGTTGTTTTCATCAGCGTCACTGCTGCAGCTGTTTTCAGCACCAAATAACGGACACAGTTAGCAACGAGCTAACGGAGAACAAAGCAGAGATAAACGGAGAGTGAATATTGAACTAACATTTGTCATGTGGATACAAACATGCCTCCAAATGAATCTGAATGTTGTTTTTGATGTAGTAACTGTTTGCTAACATCTCCAGCATAACAACTGATGATGGAATTACAATGCTGTGTTTACACCTTGTTTCTGAGGCATCCAAGTGCCCCCAAAAATCAGTTATTGCAGGTTTAAACATTGGATAAATACATTATCTATCTATCTATCTATCTATCTATCTATCTATCTATCTATCTATCTATCTCTTTTGAAAAAAATATCTAATAGTGTCTTTCCCTGCTGTCTATTCCAGGCATAGATCCTGTAACATGCATTCACCCCAGATGACACACAAACATAGGGACAAATCAGTCATATTTCATGTGAGGAAATGTTGGTTACATGTTTGTCTTATGTTTGTAGTTCTAATATTAAGCCTGAGTTTCATGAATGCTGTTCCAGCTGTATATCAATCAAGCTAGATGCGGAAAAATGTCAGTGGTTTCATTGTCAATCAGCAGAGTGGCCTTTCTGCATCACTCTCATTAACTCAGTAACACACCCATCTGCTGTCACTCACCGAGCCGGAATATCACTGAAAATTGGCACCTTTGACCCCGATGCAGAGAGAATTTAAATTAGGTGATCAAACATTTAGAGACCAGACACCTTTTGTACATTGTAATGTGGAGGTGGGGGTTTGCTTTTCATTGCTTGTTTGTCTCAGCCCGGCTCAATCCCTGAGGCTGTGACTCACTCTCACAGTTTAAAAAACATACCAACACGGGGAGAGGTGGTGAGAAGTTTTAAATCGGGTCACGTTCTTCAATTAGTGGTATGAGGTGTAGAATTTTAAGCATCAAAAGATCACCGTCAAATTAATGGTGGTTTCGAGGAATAATTACCATAAATAAATCAGCCATTTGTCGAGATTGTAGCTCACATCACACGTGTTTCACATTAACGATGCTACTTGTGTCTCGTGTCTCCACGAGTTTGTTTTCTTTTTCACTGCAGAGGATAAAAATGATTAAAAAAGATTTTTCTTTTTTTCATTCTGTTCCACACATCTGGACCCTGAGTTTTTAAAAGAAATTTGTCAGTAATTGAATTGTATTTATTAATGCTAAGATGAACTAACATGATAACACAAATAAGCTGTTTCCACTTCCAGGGCCACATCCCCTGAAGGACACTATTCGCCTTCGTAGTTGTTGCAGGCCACAAAGGAAAAACCAAAATGAGATGGTCTGGTTTACGGAGGTTTCCACTTAGTGTGAGCAGTTGTGTCCCTACTGTTGTGTCACAAAGCACGGCTCCTGTTGCCCAGCAACTTTGACTACACGTAACTTTTTTTTCCACATGAGGTTTTAAGGTCCGTATTATAATACCAGCACACAATAAATATTGGGATAGGCAATAAATCCACCTGTTGGCACCTTCCTTGCCCAAGAAAAAAACTTACTCTGCTGTCATTTTATTGGTCCATAGAGCTCCGCCTTCTTTAATTTTTATCTTATTTAATTTTAATCTTTTTTTTTTTTTTTTTTTTAAAGGAGTCATATTTTTGTTCTTTTATGAATTGTTTTGTTTCCCTGAACACATCACATGTCCAAACCCAAACTACAGTAACAGTAACTGCAGTAACTCCTCACTTCCAAATTAAGGGTCTAAAAACGAGAGAAACACATTGCAGATTATTTGTTCTGGTCAGAGGAAAAGTTTGAAAGAGACACAGTTACAGTAAAACATGGACTAGAAAACACAGGACTTCAGCCAACTGGCAGAATCTCTAAAAGCTGCTGCCATGCACTGGGAGCTGATTGAGGGAGAAGCTTTTTGTATTGGTGCATGAATATTCCATTATTTACCGGCACTGGTGTTTTTACTGCACTACAACATCCCTAAATCTGACCTGCATTTAATTAAATCTTTTCAGAAACAATGTTCTTCCCTACCACAGAAATCAGTGCCCACTAGTTTCTACTAGCTATTGGCAATATGACAAGAGGTTATATAATAAAATAAATATAGTACTGGTTGTTCTTAAATATTCCTTTATTCAGTATTTTTACATGCACTTGAAAGTATATGTAATTTTTTCACAGACCTAGGTTATATATTTAATTGAGTTCTGTTCTTACATTATCCCAAATGTTTCCAGCAATTTTCAAACCTAGAGAAATCCACGGTCCATTTCATTTGGTTGCCAGTCAATGGCGTCATGTCCCGTTTGCACGTGTCATCATTGACAGAAGAAGCCAAAATAGACTCTTATCCAGTTTTAAGCCACATTTCTATGGTGCATTTAAAAAACATTTTTTTTAGATCATAGTTATTTTAGTCATCGGACAAGAAACAAGCTCAGCAAAACCTCCTGAATCACTAATAGTGAAGGAATTGACACTGGGAGAAGCTCACAACTCCCATGATCCAATGTTACTTCAACTCCATCATTAATTATGGTTTTATTTAGAGACATTATGCATTTGAATAACCAGGTTACATTTAAATTCCAGCAGTAACCTGATGTCATGTACACACTGTAAGTTCCCATAATTAATGTAGGAATTTTGACAAACCTGAATAACAGACTTCAGACAGGAAAAAGTATTATAATGTAACACAATCTTGTATTTAAAATAGCTTTATTCAAATTCTGACAGAAAGTAGCCTCTAGAAATCTAAATACATATGTTTCTGTTGATGTTCCCTCACTCAGCAGCGTTCTGTCACCTAAATCTGTTCCACATCAAGGTCAGGAGTAGAAGAGGCGTCTCATTAACAACCTGTTGCATGTTGCAGAGCTAATGTGGATGTTAAGGTGTTATCTAATTTCCGGCATAACCTGCTTCTTTTATGCATGTAAACATTTTGAGTAATTAACTATGAATCAAGAATAATTTTATTTTAATTAGTCCTGGGTTCATTTTTTGATTACCTCGCTTACCCAGACTCATCCTTTTAGCCGGCACTATGCACCTAGTGTTTTGCAGCAGAAAGTGAACCTAACGACGTCTTAAAGAAGGTGTAAAGGGTGTCGTGAGCCAGATGCTAGTCAGGCTTTGTTAAAGCAACAAAAGCCCTGGAAAAGGCAAACATCACAGTTAAACACAGAAGCTGAGCTGCAAATCTAAAGGAAGCCCTGTTGACATTAGGCAGACGCCCTGTGATGAATGAAGGTAACCTGTGGTTGACGTGAACTAAAGGCCTGTCTGCTCGGTGCTCGTCTTCTCAGTGTAATGAACCCTCTGGTGGACTTAAGTGCGTGTCAACACATTCAGCCCATCTGGCTATTGGCATTCCCGCTGGGTTAAGAGCAGTGAGGTGTGCTGGTGGACGCCACATAAATCAGTGTAGAGGATGTAATCATCATGCAAAGCTGATCGCAAGAGTCAGAGGGGAGGCCTTGTTTAACTGCAGACACACTACGTGAGTGTGAGTGTGTGTCGGGTTTTCCTGGGGTGGCTACAGACCACACACATACACACACACACAAACACACACATATACACATCTGTCTGACTATCAGTGTCTGCTTCTTTATTATTGATGCTCTTCATATCCCTCCATCCATCATTGGCCTGGGCTGTATATTATAAAGCTGTTTAATGAAACAGAAATGGAAGTGGTGGAATTACAATAACATGCCTCTCTGACTTTGTCTCTGACAGTGAATCCTGATGGTTTGATGGTTGCAAAGCTGCCGCAGCTGAACGTGGAGTAATAACTTTGTACTAATATAACACAATATCTGTCGGGGATCTCCAAAAGCCTCTTTAGCACTTGAGATATTAAGATGTGAATCATTCATTTTCTCCCAGTATAAATGCCTAATTGAGACTCCTTTAGGATTTCCATTATTCATGTTTCCGCGAGCTGTGGTCAGACTCCTGATAGGCTGGGCATCCAAAGATCAGTGTAATTACAGGAAGAGGAATGGGCAACCAATACATCAGACAGAGGCGATTTTCTCCCAAGGTTCAGTGTATTATTTTGCTCATTCTTCAGCCTCCCCTCCTCACCAGGTGCCTTGTCGATCACACAGCCACTGTATTACTCTGCTATTACAGAGCCTTACCTTCAAAAGGTTTCATTTTCAGGATAACAATGGACTTGTGGCAAGTTTCCACCTTCCAGTGCACTGATATAGAAGAGCTAAGAATAAAGTTCGTTTTATTATCTCCTGTGCAGGCAGTGGGTTTACAGATATTTTTCTACTCTTATCAATAGGAGGCACAAAGAGCTGACAGTGGATTGGAAGTGAGGAGAAGAGCAGACCATAAGGGAGCGAGTAGTTATCCTTCCCATACTGTCGTAGGACATCCACAGGGAAGAAGAGGGGACGACATGAAGGCACAAAGACAGTTTGACAGCTATACACGTTTTAAAGACATTTCTTTTGATTCTTAAGTTAAAGTTCATAAAAGGTCATCTCATGTTACAGCTCCAAGTATTTTCTGCGTACATCCATCTGTACGTCCGTCTGTCCCGTTCCCATGGACACAATATCTCAGTAACGACTTCAAGGAACTTCAACTTCAACAAACATTCACTTAGGCTCAAGGACAAACTAATTAGGTTTTGGTGGTCAAAGGTCAAAGGTCAAGGAGGTAAACAGGCATGTAATCTGAAATTAGTCTGAGTGGAGGCGGTAATTCCAGTTGGTGGTAGAACATATCATAATGTTACTTTTGCTGCTGAAGGGAAACACATATCAAATTATAACATAACAAATTACGCAAATTAACAGGTCTGTTTATTGCTACCTTGATTACATTCATTAGCAATGTTTTTTTCTAACCAAAGAACTGTCACGACTTTATGCAGCAGAGGAGTCACTCAAAGGTGTTCAGGTTAGGAGGCTGTGCTTCTAAAGTCGCCCATCACTTGACTCGTGAAAAAATTGTTCCTATCTGACAGGTATGGAGCAAATTTTGAGTTAAAAAAAAAGTTAAGTTAAAAACTTGATTCTTTCTAATCTTAATTTTCAGCTATGTTTATTTTTTTGTTGTTGAGAAGACTTGAATTCTGATGTTTTTTCTGCAGCCAACATTACATTACATTTAGAAAACCAGTGCTGCTGCTTGTCTGGTAAGGACAGTCTTGTCATTTCCCCTTCGTGAAGACCTGTTAGAAGATTGTATTTGTCTCATTAGACACTCCATCAAAACAATAAAAAAAATGCCCGTCTGTGTTTGTTTCTTTGCTCATATGAATATTTTTTTCCTCAGACTTATCCTTCCTCAAAATGAGGGTCCATTTATCATTACCTTCTGCACAAAGACATAGACAGAAGGAAATGTTGTCAGCGTATCCAAAGAACTGTCCTGAGTTTCGCTGTCTTTTTGATGAATGAGCCCATTTGACGGTCTGCTTGCGTATCAGATTTTCTTTGGCTGTTGTCTGTTTGTGTTTTCACATGTATGTCTTCACTGTCTTTCTGGTTTCCTGCCTGACTTTTGCTCTGGTTGTCGATCTGCCGTTGTGTGTGTGTCTGCACATCAGCCTCTCTAGGTTTCCCAAAAGAATCAGATCCAGTGTCAAAGGAAATCACTTTGACAGGCAGACGGCTCTGAAATCCTCCCAACGACGCTCTCCCCTCTCTCCCTCCATACTGCTGACCTTTCACATCGACAGTATTAACACTTATTCTGTCAGGACGGCATTTTTACCCTGTATCCCATCCAAACAGGATGAAGGGTTAAAGTGACAAAGGATACGCAGACACTGGAGACAAAGGCACAGGATTCATGGAGGCTGTTGGTTGGTTCAAGAGAGGAACAACTGAGAGAGACGAGCCTCAAAATCGAGGACAAGAAGAAGTTCACCTCAGGGTGGGGAGGATTCAGAATAATACCCGTGCTTTTTCCAGCTAAAGTGTGTCTGAGAGAAGACACCTCACACTGAATGTCAAACTGAACTAGCCAGGATGTCAACAGATACTCACACGCACACGCAGACATAGTTTCCTGGTGAGCGCACTGAGCAACTATTTTTCTGCATGGATTAATCTGATCTGAGTATCTTATTTCACACATGTCCCACACTCTGAGCGCTCTAATAGGAGGCATTGCACTTGTTCCACACCTGCATGGGTCAGCGGCCATGGCTCGCGGCAGATAACCTCCTTAAGAACTACTGCGATTGAAGAGTTTGAAACCTCAAAACTAATCTTGAGTTTTCTTGTCGAGATTTTTTCTTCAGATAGGTGCAGGGTGTCTGCAGGCGGAATGAGAGACATCAAAAAAATTTTGTGCCACTTTCATACAAGAGAAGTCAAAGAAATTATTCTCACATTTCATGAGATATGAGAGAGATCTATGATGAGTAACAAACTGCACAAAAACTAAATAAGAAAGTTTGCTTCAACATCATCTTGAAAAAGTTGTCAAATTTCCATTATTAAATACTGCACAATAAAAAATATACAAAACAATAAATTCCCACATGATTAAAATTAAATGAACAAACAGAATAAAATAAAATAGAGTAAAGCCTAATATATAAACAGGCTTTCCTGAATAGACAAAAATTGTTAATGTATTACTATCATAAAATATAAGAGGCTGCTTCCAGATAACAGTGTTACAGTTATCAGTCAAACATGTGGCTGACTCTCTCCAGCGTTTCCTTAGGTAATCATATTGACACACTCTGCAGTCTCTTCCATCAACCGAGCACAAGCAGCGGTGGTGGGCAGGGCACAAGGTCTGATGCAGATTTTTCAATGAGGAAGTAAGCGTTGATGTGCTTACAGCTACTTTCCCCCGCCCCCACTTTCTATGTGGGAAAACCATGTTAAACAAAATGTTTATCACAGTAGAGTGTTTTTACATGGTTTAAAACTTGCCTGGAGAGGAACTAAGTAAGTAGTTATCCTCTGAAAGCTCAATGTTCAGTTCTTATGATGTATGTTGATGTTTTTAAAATGATTCAAGCCTTAAAAGTTTTCTTTTTCAGAGGAATGTCAAGCAATTGACCATTTATATCAAAGACTCTAAAGACTGGAGTTGAAGGCTCCGCTCTCTGCAGGACTACTCAAAGAATCGGAGCTGCAACAAAGATTGTACTGTAAAAGTTTAGGCTGCATTTATGCTTCTTGCGAGGGGTTGATGGGAGTCCTGCTGTAGGTACCTATGGTGTAGGTTATTATTTATAGGCCTAGTTAAGCAGTAAGATTTCATCCATTTGTATCTCCTCTGCAATGTTAGTGTTATCATGTCGTATCATGCCTTATTTCCCCCCACACTAACTGTGTTTATATTCTTTCATTTATTTTTTGCAGCCTCCATGTGGTATCTCTGATTGTAGTAACGTATTTGAGGAGGCGGTGAGCTGCAGTGTAACCTCAGAGCATAGGCACATGGCCGCTGTAGCCTGTTAATGAGGTATTTGTAAGTTTTGCTATCACTACATGGCCAATGTTGGCATTAACAGCTGTTTACTTACCAGTCTATAAGAAACACAATCACCAAACTTCACTTTTGCAGTGCAACTCTGTCTCATCACTCACATCTTTGCTTTTGTTAGACGGTGGCATAATTTGCTCAGCCACCGAAGGGCCTTTGTCAGGAAAATGTAAATATTAAATGTTTTAAGTGTTTGATCAAGACTGTCCACAACCGAAAAATTATAACACCAGTCATCTGTTCAAACAGTAAACCTCAGCCTTTAGATTACAGTGTGACGAGGTGGCATGACTTCAGTTAATCTGGCTACGTCCTGTCTCTATGTGTCTCATTGTCTTTCTCATTATAACAAAACAGTCACACCGAAATGTGTTCTACATTCAGTCCATTAACTTCTTTCCTCTACTGGTCAAGAGGATAGTCAGCGGTGGTCTCTGAAGGATTAATTAAAACCCCCCTAACAAAACAACGTAATGAAAACCTGTCAATCTGTCTGCCATCTCTGACTCCCCGCTCATCTCTCTTCCTCATTAGAACGACACAAGATAACACAAAAGAGCAGAAATAACTGTCACGCTAAATCCGTATTTCAGTCATGTTCATGTTGAGAGGTATCGTCGACCACGGCCGTGTCCACTGACGTGTGAGAGAGGGCTGCTGTAAGGGCTGGAGCTCAGGAGGAAGCCAAAGAGAGACTTCACAGCATTGTCATGCTATATCGGTCATTCTGTAGCGTTTAATGATATTCTGTACATTGGGAAAACACACACAGTCTACCATCCCTCCCCACTGCAGCCCTCCTCTGCAGCCTTGAGTGGACCTGTTCATAACACTTTCTCATTGACATTCATTGGAAACGTTTGAGGTGGCAAACTTTTGCTCGATGGTTTCACAGCAACAAGCTCATGAATTCAACATCGTTTTACAGAACCACTCGAGCACTGTTATTTCGTCCCTGCGATATGCAGGAGAAACTTTGGTGTACTGTTTGTGGGAACCAGTCATTAAGTTAGCTGCAGGAATATTGATGTTTCAAAACTGTGTCTGGAACACTTTCGTTGACTCTAAACTCCGGTGCATGTGTCGAATGGTGATCTGGTCTGTCCACAGTAGTGTCTCTTCTCTAAATTTTGTCAGCTGAAATTAAACTTCCATGCTGTGAAACACCCCAGGACATACTAATTGCTCAGGGTGCCTGAATCACCGCACTTTTCCTGGCTTCTGGAATAAATTTGATGAAATAAACTGTGAGTGCACTTATACAGCATTCAGAAGGCTGGTCCTGGTTAATGCAACATGAATTATGTGGAGAAGAAGAGGTGCAGAGGATATGAGTGGCCTCCGGTTTGGTTGCCAGGCAAGGCTTTGCAATTTTCTATCAGGATAGATTACCAGAAATAATTTATGAATATTTTACTTTTCATTTATATGTCAAGGCCCTGCTGAATGATGTTTCTGTTAGAAGCTCTCCGTCAGTGGCCAGGTGCATCGGACTGGGTAAGTTAAACCTTTAAGTGAACCTTTATGTAAAGTTTTGCTGAGTATTCACAGATGTTATTGAGTATTGTTGAAACCTTTTTACATACAGAGACTTACATAATTTAGTGATAAAAAATGAAATGATTGATTAATGTTTTACCCATGTTAAATAATAATATTGTGGCGTGTCCCTTTATGATGAGTGTTCTGCAACCACTTGTGAGGCATGTGAGGCTATTCATACTTTTTCTGTTATACCCCCACCCTGGTGTATTTATAGTATATTAAATATTTCTTTATTTTGAATGATCACTGGATCACCAGGTTCTATCTGCATTTAACCCATAGTATTTTATATATATATTATTTTGTACAACAGTATATTGACATACTAAAGTACACCAACTAGACAGAAAGTGTAGTTTCATATATTTTTGCATATATAGCTGTGACTTATTTTGGTTTGGTGTAATACATTTATATAATTAATGTGTAATTCATACTCATCGCTAAAAAGAGCTGTTTGTAAGTTTTGCTATTGTTACATAGCCGACGTTAGCATTAAAAGCTGTTTACGTGCCAGCCTTGCCAATAGATTCAGCCACTGTTGTGTTGAAGAGGTTGTAATGCGCCCTCTGAGCAGCACTACTCATTAGACTGGATGCTGCACTGGTTTGGTATTGGAAAGTGACGGGAGGGCTGGGGCTAGCTTGTTAGCATGTTAACTTCCATAGAGGAAAAGAAGTGATCAAAATAGAAGCAAAAAAGAATCAAATTGCCGTTGCTTTCCATTGTTGGTTACAGCTCTTGGCGAGTAAAAGGATAAAAGTTTGATGCTGAAGTCACAATGTTTCTGGTAAGCAAACAGCTGTTAATGCTAATGCTGGCTATGTAGCAATAGCAAAACTTAAAAACAAATGGCTCTTTTAAAAAGAATTGGTAAGAAATGTTGAAACACATTAATTACAGTTAATGTGCATTAGAAATAATAAGAAATCTTCTCATTATACATTGTGTCGTTTGAGTTATAGATGCCTTTATTTTGAATATGCAAGGAAGTAACCTGTTCTGCTTTAATAATAATATGTGGATATAAGATATCAGATGCAGAGGTCTGTTAATTTACTCTTTTTCTCTGTTACAACTGCATTAGTCGATGAAATGTTCAGTTTGAAGTGCAACAAATTTTGTCAATATTTCAAGGTTCCACTATGTAATGTATGTCAGTTTGGCTACAACTTAATTTGTTATTGTACTACAATTATGAGGTATATCTCATATACCTCAGTATAAGTTTTTTAGGTATGAAAGTGTAGCCAGATTCAATCCAAAGGCTATTTTTCAGCTCTTGTCCCTGTATTTGTATTTGTGGAAAAACGCTCCTCTGCTTGTAGCTGAGCTTATTGTCCTCATGCTCTACTAACAAACCCTATTTTTATCCTCTCACATTGAAACTGGTTTCCAAATAACATGGTAAAGAAGGCTCCTGTCGGAGACGAGACACTGGCATTGTGTTCAAAAGCAACGGCTGCAGGCGAGATCTGGGAGCTCTGACTGGAGCTGTGAGGAAGACCTGACAGAGAGGAACAGAAAAGCTTGTATTTCCTTTCTCCTTGGTTCCACTTGCTCCATGCAACATAAGGACAAAAGGAAACAAACAGGACTCTATACAGAAGCAGGTCGACAAAGAGCAGACATTTAATTTTAGCCTCTTCCACACCACTAAGCGTGGTCAGAGAAGTTATCTGAAGGAGGATAGTAAGTCATTATTGGACGATAGTGAAACTGGATCACTCTGTGGAGTCTTTCAAAGGGCTGTTATAAGTCTGCAGCGTGGTCCCATTTACACCTGATTTCAACATGTGATACATCATCTCAATAATGCCATCCAATCCACAGGTCACCGTTTGCACCAGGTATGATTAAGCGTGATCCGACCTCAATGTGCAAATTTATGAAGGAGGACTGGTGGACTCGTGAACATAAGAGCGTCAAGAGAACGCTGGTATTTTAATTAATTTTTTTATGCATGATGATTACTCAGTAAAAGTTTTCCAAGTTTAGTGTTGCAGTATAAGAAAGTACTTGCAAGTAGATATGAAAGTTTGGCAAAGTTTTATTCAGGTTTATACAGGTTTAATTCTCTGCAGCATGGTGCCTTGGTATTGGGTGGTAGTAGTAGCAAACATGAAGTTGGACATTTTAAAGATTACTATGTGGTCAGCAGGTTGAAGCCTCAAACACATATCTACTTATTACTGTATCTGCAAGGTGTTAAGCCGCCAGTACATCACCGCCTGTCGAATACATTCAGAACCCCACCCCCCCCCACCCCTTTCCAGCACTGGATTGTGGGGTGGGGTTGGGGGGCTGAGTCTGACTATTTCTGTAACTTTCTGAACCTGACAATCTGACATTCACAAACACTTCATGCTTTGATTGGCCAGCTGTGTGGAGGTGAGAGAGGAAGCAGCCTCTCAACTTCTCTCTCAACCTCTCTTTCATCCCTCTCGATATAACTGTTTCTGTCGCTTTTCATGTGGACAAAATATGCATCACTTCTCCCCATATTCAAACAATACATGCCCCCAGTACATGCTTAGGGTATTAATAAGACGTATTGACTTTCTGTAGAGATCCTTGAGTTGTTTTCACTTTTGTCTCCACCTGCCATTTGTCTACTTTTTGGATTTAATATGTATTGTCTAAGAGCCCAAATCAAGCAAACTGCAGTACACTCCTTAATATCTAAAATTTCTTGGTATAGTTTATACAGTGAGTAAAATATAGCTACAGCATTGTATTTATAAACATAATCAAGGACTCTATAGACCAGATACATGTGATGTAGTATTAATTTCTTCAAGCCCACTACCTCATTGACAGATAAGGTTGGGTCATGGGATTGTTATTGACTAAAGAGGCTGGGTCACATCCAGCTCCCATGGGGTCTAAATGGGATCAAGGACAGATGTGACCCCATAGAGGAACCCTAGTGATTTCCAGAAGAACATGTATCATAACCGACGCTTAACCAGGCTTTTAAGGGTTTTTACTGCCTGGCCACAATCCCTTGTTTCCTTCCCTGAGCTCTGTCTTGCTGAGGAGTGCAGGAGAGAGCGTGACCTTTATTTGAGGACAGGGAAAAATGGGACTGTCTTGGAGGATGAGCTGACCTTTTATCCGGTGCTCCCCTGTTAGGATCCTATGTTGCTGAGTTCCCTTTAAATTATTTTGGTGACTCATTCAGCAACAGTCCAGTGTTGTGCTCTCTGTTGCTGCTGAGTGGGTGTGGGTGTGATGGGGAGTGGTGAGGGGGCTCCCAGCTGGACCAGGCCAACCTCTAATTACTTCCCAGGAGGGGTAACTCCTTTGTGTGTGCGCTAGATTAAATGAGAGCCTGGAGACTTGGGAGCCAGATGTTCAGTTTCTCCCTGAACACTACAAGATTTTCTCAGAGTGATGTCGCTCTGTAAAGACACTGTCTTTTGGATAGTTGCAGCTGCGAACAAAGATGAAAATAAGATACACTGGGAGCCCAGCAGGTAGTACTGGTCAACAAGGAGTGTTGAGACAATGAAAGAGAAGGGAGAAAAGGAAGCAAGGAGAGAGAGAATAACTCATCAACTGATTGCTTAATTATGTTCATTTGGGGGGTAATTTGTGGGCACACAACCGAAGCTATTTGCCTGCTGTGATAAGTCTGGGCTGAGCCAGTTGTGTCATTTGTGTGTTTAACTTGTAATTTTTGAGTTAATGAAATAGTTCAGCATTTTGGGGAATATACTTATCCACTTTCCGAGCATTATATGAGAAGACAGATACCACTCTGTCAGTCCATTACATGTATGCGTTATAAGAACTGGATTACAAGTTCCAAGATGGTGCTTCTTATTTCAAATAGAAACTTATTCACCCAGTACACAAGCCAGAAAAGTTTTGCTGCTTTCTGGTTTGCTTTTGCACTTGTTTATTAGCGATTCTCTGCTTTGCCTGCCTGCTCAGTCTTGCTAGGCAACACAGACAATCACTTTCTTACTTGCATGACATAATCCCACTGAAAAGTCTAAATTCCTCATTCCTCAAGGTCTAAAAGTCCATAATACAGAGTTCAGTTTTGCTCATCTTGCTTGGAGCTGGAGGTGTCCTGCTAGCTCTTACAGGTGTCTGTTTTACAGCTGTCTTGTTGTTGGCCACTGGGACAAATCAGCAGTCTTACTTTCTGAAAACATAACAAAACTAACTGTGCCTTTCTGTTGTTTGGTGCTGGGCAGGTAGAGGACAGTGGGTTTTTGTTGTAGTCAAAACAATACTTTGAGAGCAGTGAGAATAAACTAAAATAGTAAAGCTGCAAATTCATGTAATCATAAGTAGTGAGATTTTTCCAAATAGTACTGACAACAGTTACCCTTGCTCTCTCCAGAGTTCAGTAATGTGCCTGCCAACAAAACCCAGAACTCACTAGATCATATTTTTATTAAGGAGCACTTGTTGTCATTGTGAGGGTGCCAGGCAACCAGGACTGAGACTGCTGTTTGCCAATAAATACTAAGTATGCTATAGCTGAAGGTGCAAACTTCTAATTTGTGCACCACCTAGTCGTTAGTGTGCATTAATTATCAAATATTATACCTGTCATGCCCCCTGGGATCTATAATATACTGTACGTGCATAGCAGGATATACAGTAATTTATCTTGAGAAGCATTTGTCCTACTAAAGCTAAACACTGTATCCTCCTGTGGTGGTGATGTATATCTGACCCTGACTTGTACTACTTTAGAGGAAAAAAAAACTGTCATGTATTATCAGTTTATATGAAAAATTTAGAGCTGCAACACACTAGATCCCTTTCCTATAAAAAAAAAAAATGGTGTTTTGTTGGATGTAGACACTACTCAGGATATGAAGCACAAGGTTGGAAGGAACAGATCCTAAAGAACCAGATTATAATCTCAGTTAAGAACATCAATTAATCTTACCATCTCAGACAGGTCTGACATTATTGAGCTTTTTGAACTCAGTGGGACTAATTTAATTTCAACAAGGGCTTAATCTACTAGGTGGAAGAAGTCAGGCAAGTCTATGCTGGGAAGTCAGAGGATTTGTTGTTGACCATTTATGATAATGTTTGAGCTCCTTAATGTCCACAATTCATCTGTTGAGACACATGTTCCTTAAGTCTCTTGTTTTTATGCTTATCAGGGTCTCCTGGAGAAAGCACTACTTAATCTGCCTGCCCACGGTGAGAGTTTGTCTTTGTTTTCGGGGGTCATTTCTTATCTTGTATGGTGGTGCTCTGAAACACAAGGGCATACTGAGGACAAGTGGACACTACAATAAGTCATGTCCATTTAAAACACAAGCACCAGGTTGCTGATATCTTTAGTAGCCTTAACATTGACATTCTGGCTACGTGTTCGCCGGTTTGGATGATAGCCAACCAACATTTTTAATATGTATTTTGTATACAAACATTTATTTATTTATATTTCAAACAATCACCCTTCTCCCTCCTCTTTTGCAGGAGAATCAATTGGTTTTTCATGTTTGTTTAAAACCCCATTTTATTTTTAGTGATAAGAAATGCTTTCCATTAACAATTTAGCTAAATGAGAACATCAGTAAAAACATAGTGGAAGAGACATAATTCTCCAAAATGTATAAATGGCTTACCAACTGGAAGTTTTCCTGGAGAGAGTAAAATATGAATAGGAGGCTGTTAGAGGGCAATAATATTTCCTTTAAAAAAATCTATATTAACATAAGAATATATTTATAGCTATAGTTTCAGGGGGAATGAGAGAGACTTCTTTCATGTGCAGATTTTTGAAGCAGGCACAGAACTGTGCTCTCACTTATAACAGACATAAAGGTCAAGGAAATGTCACTTGGTGCAGTGTGACTCTCTTTCTCACCGACCGTTTGTCAGTCAAGCAAAGTGACCACTGTAAATACTGAAACATGTCAGATTTTGCTCATTTGTTATGGAGTGATAAATTGGCTAAGGTTAAGGCTCAGGCTAAATTAATTTACAGAGTTTCTCTTGCTGTAATGTAAAAAAAAAAAAAAAAAAAAAAAAAAAACTACTGCACCCTGGGTGAGTCAACATGTACATACTGTTTATAATGACATTTATTTTTGTAGAAAATACTTAAGGTCAGACTCCATCGTCCTTATTCATACTCAGAACATGCTGAAAAATCTTGAATAACATCACAAAGACCTCAGTGACAAAGTGCATATTGTAGAGTCAAATAGACATTGCACAGCACAGTGTAGCTGCACAGTCTCTAAGAGGCACAGGAATCTACTTGAATAAGTTCCAAGGCCCAGATGGATGACACTAACTTCACCTGATGCAGCACAATGACCCTTTTAAGAAAAGGCCTTCAACTTCAGTAACTGTCCATAAATCCACGGATTAACTTTGCAAATGGTCCACACTGTTGCCTTGAAGCATTTATTCCAAAACATTAACTGAGAGAGAGTTCTTCATTACTGTAAATTACTTTTGTTACTGCCGCTCTTTTTTTCCATGGGTGTCTGCTTCCAGCACATCCAACATAATAGTAAACAATGCTCACACCTCCCCACAATGCACCTCTCCACTCATAAAGTGTCCACAATAACGTCCTAAATTATGTTTATATGAACTCAAGCAGTGGAAAGTGTACGTTCTGGAGCATGAAATGCATCACAGTGGCAAAGTCGGGGGTATGCAGAGCAATGCCAAACCCTTGTGGGAAATATAAAGTAGGATGGTGATAAATGGTGAAAATAGTTAGCTTTATAGTCAGTTGTACTGGATGGGAAAGAATCTCTTTTTTATGCATCACATTAACATGTATCTTGGACCTTTGAATTGGATTTATATACGGGTTTAGCCGCTTTATTTAAATCAGATGTAAATTCACAAACAGAACCATCAATGCACAAGCAAAAAATAAAAAGCTTTTTGTTTTCTACTCAGCTGCATTGAATACACTGGTGGGTTGTTTTACAGTATTTATACAGAAACATCTGTGTGAAACTACATGGCAAATGCCCTATTTGCAGTGAACCAGAATCACCTGGGAACCTCATGTGATTTCGGAATTTACCTCCCACACGGATTATCTCTGGTTAGGACTGAAACGTAATGGGTCTCCATACTGAGCGGCTACATGAGACTCTTGAATTCTGCATGCAAAATGCAAATCCAAGCTGTCCTTAATAATTTCCATTGTAGCCTCAAGGAAGAAAACAAAACAAAAACGACAGAAAACACAAGGAATCCCTCCAAATGAAAGTAACTCCTGAATGTAGCTCTATAGGACACAAGATCATTCACTTTAACGGGATCATGGGCCAGTTGACTTTAAATCAACACATGATGAGTCTAGTTGCTGACCACCGAAGAGAAACCTGGCAGTGAGACAGAGAGAGGGCAGTTATTTGAAAAGTTTCTCAGCGTATTTTGATAACACTGCCTGGATGTGTGAAGAGCTCATGAATATTGCATAGGATCTTATGACTCCATTAAGTGTGATATATGCAACTTCAAGCCAGCCAGCATGAAATGATGCAGTTTAATGCGGCTTTAAAAGAGTATTTATCATGTTCGCATCAGGGAGGCCGTCTGTAAGGTTGGGCTATTTAGTAGGTAGACAACCACAAAGAGGAGCTTCTTACACAGAGATGAGTCAGTTAAGGCCATAACATTTCCAGCAACAAAAGAGGCATTTGCATCTTTTGGTAAGAAACTGTGGTGAAGCTTTGTGAGCTTATATTAAATATCTGTGTCCAACAGAAAGATGTGATCAGAAGTCGAAATGGAGAAGGGAATCTGTTTTTCCTGCTTCCCTGAAAAAGGTCAGGTCACATCAAATAATGTATGTTGAGGAAATATTAAAAACATAGGTGGTTTCTGGTATTTTGAATAGCACACATATAAACTATTGACCTATATAATTTACATAGTACATTAAAATTCACACCCTGTGCCATTTTGAAGCAGTTGATGAATTTTGCTCATCCGCACAGCAGCTCAGTCAGTCCTCTATCAGAGCAAAACAAAACAAAAACAACTGAACTGTACAAACTGAGTAATTAAAGTTAATTTCACGCATCTGCAGTTTGTGATCCAGCAGACACGCAGGCATTAATCATAATTAGTTGAGATGCTCAGATGCCCTCCAGACCTATCAATCAGCAGGCCACCTCTGGCCTAACTGCCAAGCTGCACAGGGTTGTCTGCACTGCTGAGCAGGTCATGAGCTGTCAGCAGACCATCACTGACAGGTCTAATGCCACTGGCAGGAGGAAAAGGACAGCAAAGACTGTCACCAACCTTTTCCACCCCAGCAACCACCTGTTCGAAAACCCTTCCTATGGGACACAGGACCCGTCTGGAAAGACCAGGACCACCTGCTGCCTCAGAAGCCTCTCGCCAAGAGCTGCCACCTGACTGACACCCAGCCCCTCCAGTCCCAGGATTCACCCAGTGCAAGCCCACACAGTCCTGCCAGCCAACCTCGTTACTGCCATGGCTTATTACATGCCATGGCTTATTACGCCATTCATAAAGAGCCTTGCATTTGTTTCTATACAAAATCTGGAGAAAACTGTGCTCAATTCATCCCCAAAGGAGTGTTAATTTCCTTCTTCCATTCTCTGTGCTCTGATTAAGAGAAAACACATTTTCCTCCAATTTCCTTTATTCAGCTTTGATAAGAGAAAGACTAACTGCAAATAAGCTAACAGATAACCTTGTTGACAAAACACTAATCTGCACTCAGCATCATGCTAACAACATATAAATACTATGGGAAATTCCACATGAGAAGTGGAACAGCTGGCAAGAGTTAGCATGACACCACTAACTTGAAATAAAACACTGGATGTGAAAAGAACACACTTAACCAAATAGCTTACACCCTACAGTCAAAACAGGAGCCTTCCCACCCGAGTCACATCATGAAGGACCCTTAAAGTGAGACGTGACAAATGTGAACATAGTGGGCTGTGTATGAGAAGCTAAGATAGCTTTACAACCAATATCTGAGCACGTGTGATTTTAACTGCCACTAATGGGTAAAGAATAATTAGACAAGGAGCTCAAGGTTTCTCTCCATCACTGAGGAGTCTCACTGGGGAAGGTGGGCCTCATGTCTGGGGTCCCCAGATTTGCAAATCAAAAAGTAGTGTTTAACATAATGTGTTTTTGTCAGGTAAACTTGCTAAATGTTGCTGTTGTGTGTTATGTGTAAAAGGAATTCTATGTTAAATTACTCACAAATGTTAGATAAAATGCAGATGAGGCTGAAGAAGCTAACAATTATGTTAGCTCTATGAAGCCATGAGAAACAGAATTGTGTTTTTACAGCCTTCAAAATGTAAAATACATAAAAATTTCCTGTATTTGTTCCTCACTCAATATATAATCGTAATGGTACAGACATAAAATCACTGTAGCTGTACAACAAGCTGAATTGCACATTAGCCAGATAATGTTTAACAAGGATGTGAGGATGTGCTGTTCCTATATTGGAAGAGTATTGGAAAAACAGCAGGATACAACTGTCCCACTTTTTCCAGGTACACAGATAAATTGCATGTGTAGGGAGAATGGATATTGCTAACCTGGAGGAAAATAGAAGCGAAGGTTATACTTATGGCCTCCACCCATCCCTCCTTCATAATATGCAGGAGAGTAAGCACTGATTTGAGAGGAAACCATTTTCCTTTATTTGTTAAAGTCGACTGCATTGTGGACTGTAACACACGACCACAGTGGGGAAGTGTCGGCTGGAGTGAGACAGTCTCTGTAATACTTAGTAGCCTTTCAATTCCTGGGTTAGAAAGTAATCACATATAAAAGCTATATTGGTTATTGTTTTTTTATAGCTCATCTTCTCAAAAATGTTTTTCTATTCCAGAAATGACACCAGTAAAAAAATCCTGGTGCAAATTCTCTTCTCCTTTTTCCCCCATTGAAGCAGAATTTCAAAGACAGCATACTTCTCTGCTGCGATGCACACCAGGAATACTGTTTTGATCTTTGTTCACCTGTGGACTTAAGCACATTTCACAATTGAAGAGTTGAGTTATATCTCAACGGGGAGTGCTGCTGGTGGATTCGATTGTAGATACCTGCTGAGGCCCATCCCTGTGTTTTATTTTGTGCCCCAGATTGAGTTTCTTGCTGTCATTAAAGCAGCCATAGAGGAGGAAACTGAGTTTCTGCTGTGTGCAATGTGCCTCATGCCCTAAAGCTGCAGTGCAAAGTTTAGTTTCCAGTCTTAGTTAATCTCTGTCTCTTCTTGTTGCCACGTATTAATGTTGCAATGATCACATTTGTACTCTATGTCACATTGACCAAAGATCCCTATAAGTCTCAGCACACAGGAGCAGGAGTTACAGTACATAGTTAGCAATCTGTAGTTGTGCAGGATATGATTTTAATGATGTCATCTGCTCCATAATTACTTTAATCTATTTTGTGCTTCTTTTCGGTATCTGGATTATTATAATTGATGTCAACACCACAATATGCAGTTTCTTAAAAGGGAAAAAAATTCCAAATTAGATTCCCAGTGATCTTGATTGAGTAAAGATAGTTTCTGTTTCTTGTGAAATAGAGTCAGCTGTTGTTTGGTTGACTGAAAACATGTGAGATTGGCTGCCTGCAGGGTCACTCCAGGCTGTGATTGGCTGCTGAGTTTCACAGCCCAGTGAACATGAAGCCGGCAAGTTTCCTCAGGATACACTTTATTCGGCTTGATTGGCTTTTCTTAACCCTGACTATTAATTATTTGTTAGACCATCTTTGTCAGACCTCTGACTTTGGAGAGTCATAGTGTTGCTGCATTTGGCCCAAATGACGAATAGCATTTTTTAATTACATCAGAACATCAGTGCTGAAAATACTTACTTGATGTAACATTTTGTTGTTTAGCACCTGTGCAGGAAATGTACTACTTTACTGAACACACAAATTACCCTCAGTGCTCGAGCCACAGTGACTAATAGAACCATCAGTAGTGTTTGCAACCGCCATAACCATTAATTTACATCACATGCTATTCAAGAAAAGCAATGATATCCTGGTTCCAGACACCCAAATTGCCCACATTTCAACATTGCTCAGCAATTTAAAGGTCTGGTGCCTGGCTGTTGAAGAAACAAATGAACCAATCACAGCCTTAGTAGGTCATTGCAAGAGACAGAATCCAAAAAATATGATCACAAGTGTTGGTGAAAGTGATGGAGCTATGACAGATGTTGGGATAGACTAAATAACAGCTCAAAACCCAAGGCATTAAAAATGTTTCTTCACAGTGTGGATTGATTTTTATCTCTGATCTTTGCATATGTTTAAAAAAAAAAGTTTTGTTCTAATCTGCCTCAATAAGCAACAATTTTTTTCCTCTATGAGGCGAAGTGCGTCAAATGTGATGTGCAGGAAATTTTGGGCAGTGGTGTTATCCTTATGACAATTTTGGATCAGGTCTCCTATTAATTGATGCATATTAGTAGGCAGGTTTTCCATTGGCCTGGTCTGGATCGGGTCCAGAGTCTTCAATCTGTGAAGGTATCTCGATGGAGAATGAATAAAAGAAGCTGAGAGGCTTGATGGCCAAACACTTTGGAGGGCGCCCTGACAATGAAATTTTAAAATGGTTAATTGAAGCTAAGCGTATTGCTATCGACAGTGTGAGCTAAATGTTCCAAGGAGCCACACATGCAGCTCCTGCGTCTGCTGGACAGGATGTTGCACAGACAGATAGATAACTCATAGGGATTGGTTTGTGCAATACAGCCATCCTTTCCCAAATTGGCAATCCAGCCTGAATATCACAGGCAAAGGAAACATATTTCACATATTTACAAATTTATAGTCATTGGCCCACAGTGCCTCATCAGCTGTTCTTTGAAGCCGTACTGGCTTTTAATTATTTAAAAAAAAAAAAAAATTCTCCAATTCCCCCATAACTGAAAAAAAGAGCCAAATCACACTCCAGCAAAAGAACCAACTCATCTCTCTTCTCCAGGCAGACATGATTACACTCGGTGGAGGAAATCATCCTGAAATCTTCAGTAGGGAAGAGGGATGAAGAGTGTATGAAGAAAAGGAGATGAGCAGGGGGTATACTGTAGGCAGCTATGGATTCCTGAGAAACTGTCTCAGCAACAGTCATTATTCTTATAGGCAGTAGGTAGAAAAGCCATATCAGCAGCAGTGACAGGAGTGTATATATCTTTTGAGAATGTGTGTACACACACACACACACACACACACACACACACACACACACACACACACTATATATATATATATATATATATGACTTTTTGCTTTTGCATTTTTTTTTACCTGTATGCCAGCTGTTGTGTTTGTATGTGTACTATCAATCATCCCAGGTTGCCACATCTCCAGGTATTTCATTTATATATGTGGCTTGACAGCACAATCTATAACATGTCTGTTCTAGCTGGCTTTTGTATTTTGTGTCTGTCTCTTTGAGTAATTCAAAGGCTGCAGCCAAACTCTCCACTTTGTTGACAAGTGACTCGAAGGCCTGTTGTGTCAGGGGCTGCGCTCCATGGATTTACAATGTAACATTAAATTCTTCTAATGCAGAAGATGTGCATCTGAAACATGTCTTCTGTTCCACAAGGTACAGAAACCTGCTTCAAATTATATTTACTTTAGTTGAAAACTCTTCACAGTGGCTTTAAATTCATCACAATCTGCACAAAGATGCAAAAATTTTAAACTGCAGGTCAGTCATCTTATTTTAGGCAGGTGTGAAATGTTTTTGTAATTGATGCATTTTTTTTAAATTGCATTGAACTGTATCATTTCCACCAGCTCCGTCTCTGTGATATCAGGAGCCCAGTTTGATCCATTAAATTGTTGTTTGATTCTGTAGCTACATCATCCCTTGTTAAATTCTCCAATACCTGCCCCCAAGTAGACAATTACCACTTTAGGGACTACATTTAGATTTGCATTAAACAGATTCTTTTATTCTACAAAAATATCAATAATTTTTGCAGATATTTCCTCCACTAACTGTCGACCGGGGGAGGATGTACGTGCTACCTCTGACATGTGCACCAGCAGCGTCTGTTCACCGGCAGCTGATGAACTTCACCATGAGGGTGGAACACGTGGGAAGTTTACGTGAAGCTGCAGTCAGACTGCATTTTCCTTCCCTTTCATTTCTGTGTGCAATGGAGCAAGGCTCGATAACTTGACAACTGAAATCTTGAGGCTTGCCATTGTCCAACCGGTGTGAGAGGGGAAGCGACTGACCTTTCATTCATATTGTTTGTTTATCCTCTTGTTGTATGACTGCACAGGGAAAAGATAAAAGCAGCACAGAAGAAGGGATGCTGAATGTCTGTTGTGAGTGTACGGACAGCGACAGAGATTGACGACAGTTAAACATTGTATATTAACAAAAGTCGTTTACAACCCCACCCATGCTTTTTCCTGTTGCCCCTGCTTTTGGCGGTCACTGTCCAGGCACTTCAGCCAACCATTAGAAGTCACTAGAGTGAAAAGGACTTGACACTTGGCCAGTTTTCTAACTCTCATCACAACCAACAGTAATCATTGCTACACACAACCAGTTGAAATGGTAGTTTAAACTCTCAAAAGCTGTGAGTGATCACTTCTCCTCTTGTGGTTTTGCACAGAAACACCAGCCTGCCCCGTCTGCCCCTGTACATCAGTTATGGCTTGAAGAGCAGGTTCTGAACTTCTGAAAAGTCCAAACAGTTTTTGTATGACTGCACAAAATATTAAACAACATCCAACTTGTGACTTAATGTAGGTACCAAACCTGCATGTGTTCATCCATCTCTGATTTAATGCACAGCTCAGCGAGCACGAGTCCTAAACTGAACTTTTCAACCGCAGCTTGTAGGTAAATCTGTCAGTGTGGTGGTTGTCTGTCAAAAACCTCTGCAGCTTTATAAGCAAGAAGTGAAGCTGAGGAAAGGAAAGGAAGTTTGACACGTGTGAGACAGCTAAATAAATGTGTTATCCTGTTGATGTGTTATCGTCAGCAAGGGAGGAGGAAGATGATGTGTTCGATAGCTTGTAGGTCTTCTGGAGGGTGAGCCCACTTTACTAACACACTTAGTTTTTTCCTGATGTAACACATCCTAATAAACTGTAACCCACTTAGAGCCTAATAAAAGCATTAAGTATTGTGGACCAGACTCTAAAGATGCAGGAAAACATTCAAAGTAACAAGTAGTTGGAGCCAGTTTCTGGTTTCTTCTGCTACAATCTAGTTATGTTCATGGTTTTACTCTCAAAATATTTACCTTAAACAGTGTCCCCAAAAAAAAACAAAAAAAAAAAAAACTGAGTTTCTGGCACTTTTTGGCAAAAGTCAATAAAATCTAATTTAATGTAAAAAATAAAATAAGTTGTCATGGTGTGCATGCTGTGTTTTTATGAACAAATGCTGTGCAATCTTGAAAATGTTCTTTGTTTGATATTAACAACAATACAGAGAATCAAACAAAGGAAGCTCCAGCTGTCACAGCACCCTCATCTCAAGTCCTGCACCCAATCCAGCATCACCTCTCTCCCAGCCCGAACTCTCACACTGAGCTCTTCCTCACATCCACCCCCCAGCCTGAGGCTTCTGATCAGCATTTTCTCTACTCAAGCAAAATGCTCACTCACAGGTTTCTCCCCAAGCCCCAGTTTTCATCTGGAGCCCCAGCTCTCACCTCCAACCCTACACTTTGACCACTCTGCAGGGACCCATCCCCATAGTCCTCACAGCTAACCCTCCGTTTTCATTTTCCTCTCCCTGTTCCCACAAAACAATCTTTAGCATTGACCCTTGTCATCACAGGTCACGCAGAGAGGAGATGGAAGAAGTGTTTTTTTATTTGTCCTTGGACTGTGGAAAATGAATTGTTTTTTGTTCTTCAAAATTTTAGAACAGCAGTATTCACTCAATTTTGTTTATTTGTACCAAATTACCACTTTTCTTCAGAATATGAAGATTACACTGTGTGCAGCACCATGGTGACAACCCTCTGCCATAATGTTTTCTCTGGGAAAAGACACTGTGACAAGTAAATAATGAATTATGACAAACTATTGTACATAAGTCATCACATTAAGAAACCCTGACACTTTTCATAGTTGGAAGATCCAGCAAGTTTTCTGCATGTGTTTATACTTTTGTATGAATGACAAAATGGGAAAAAAAAAAAAAAAAAAAAAAAAAAAAAAAAAGGTGATGGGAGATAATTTACCAATTCTTTTAAATTCATCTCTACCAGACTCTTCTTTGTGACAGAAAAGTAAGCCTTTGAGAAGAAGGTGACTCATGGTCTCCACAGCAGAAAAGATAAGGACAACTGAAGGTGATTCAGACTCAGACCCTGGACATTAAAAAAAAAAAAGATACCAGGCGGGCTCTGGGGTCTGATAACAGGTTCATGGTGAGGGCACACCAAAGATTTTGGTTTGCTGTGATGGACGGGTTTGTCAGCGAGCCTGAGAGAGGATTGTGTCTGTATTGTCACTCCCAGAGAAGAAAGCATCATGCCGGGCAGGGGAAGAGTTTTAAACTGCCGGGGTATCATTCAAGAACGTACACTGAGCTAACACTGTTCTCCATCTACCCTCCTCTCTGTGATGAGTCCAACTCAAGTTAATTTGTCAAACAAGATATGGATTACATTGAGCACAGGGGAAGAGGTTGGTGTCCAGGGTTTGTGGTCTATTTGTGTGCTAGTTTGTAACAAAGCCATGTTTGGTTCACATGTGTATGAAAGTTGTTCTTATTTCGTGCTTGTAAGTGCGTCTGTCACAAATATATAAACTCGACAGCAAGAGTTGGCACTGATTGTGGTGGTTCTTATCCTGTGGTGCTGCCTTGATTTACTGAATCAACTTCAGAATTCCTGTTCAAGTCATGACCCACGGCAGAAAACCTGAACAAATGAGTGGAGAAACAACAGATGCAGGAGCTTCCATACGGATCATCTGTGACGTGTGAAAATATTTTAATTAAGCCCCAATTTACATGTCATTCAAGTGTCCTGTATCCAGTTTAATTAGGTGAGATTTAACACCTTGTTTTCACTTTTAACCACAAATGTGTGTCTCTGTTGGCCACACTGCATATCTGACTGCACCTGGGATACATGCAAATCAGGGTCAGCTCTGCTCCAGTCCACACAGTGTGATTAGACCGCCAGAAAAGAGAAAACAGTCAAATAACACAGTGTCTCACACTAAGTCGATCCAAAAGTAGAGCAGAGTCACAGCAGGGAGAACAGAGGCTTAATAGTGTTTGAGTCAACAAGCAAACTTGCAGATGGCAACTGGGCATCTGTCCAAAACAAGCCTCAGCAGAGGTCTAAGAACAAGCTACAGCAAACTGATTATACACTACTGGGCAAACTGGGTAATGAAGGACAGGTGTGCTAACAGGCCTGAGGGACAGGTGTGCAGGAAGGAGCAGGATCAGGTGAGTGTCAGTGGCAGGAAAAGGTCTGTAAAGGTCTATGAAAATACAACACATGGGCTAGGGAGAGGTTGTGAAGCTGGAGGGGAAGAAACATGTTCACCGTTACCGTGACAGAGATAAGGACATTACAATATGGTTCCAGTGCATTAAGCCCTCATACAAACATAAATGCACATTAAAGAGTTCAGTGGTGCACAAACCACAGACACACAAAGATGTGAGTAAAAGTGATGTGTTATCCTTCACCATATCCTTGAGGGGACAAGTGCACATTTGGTGTACATTTGAGAGCAGTGCAGGCCTGAATGCTTCACCACTGCAGCAAGACTCTGTGGCTCTGTTGTGCTGTGGGGGCTTTTTACTGCTATGTTTTTCTATTGTGAAAACCAAGGCAAATGTCTTATTTGTCATTTCCATCAATACTTATTTACATTACTTTACAGAACACAAAATACATGATGAAATAAAGTGATGTGTGTGCATGGGTTTTTTAAAACCACTATATCTATGTTGTGTTTGTTTCATTCTTTACTAAAACTGCCACTATAACTACAGCTCAGTTATTAAGTTTCAAACAAAAGTTCTTCCAATAAATCTGTAGGAAGAGGTCTGTGGATGAGATCCCACAAAACAGTGTCAGATATAGCAGTTTCAATGAAACTGGACCGGAGACCTTCCTTCTCCCTCTTCTTCAGGTGATCTGAGAGCCTTCTGATATCTTCCTTGAGGTTGGTAATGCTTCTGTTAGCCTCCTGGAGCTGCTGGCTTCACAGGGAAGTGTTACTGATATGACTTTTGTTAAGGAGAAGGATTTGTTAAGGAGCAGGATGTCAGTCTGACAAGACTTAAGAAGAAAAGTGACACAGGATTTAATGAGATTGAAGTGTAGTTCTCAGACAGCGGCCTGATGGGAACTGTATTTGTTTACCTGGTTCAGTAGCCTGGCACAACTCCCTACAAACGCTGAATGGTACAAGATAGGGATTCAGGGCACCGATCGTCACCACCACATCTGAACCAGGAGGGAGGGAGGGAGGTAAGAATGATAAAGAGATGAGAGGAGGGAGTAGAGACGGGGAAGAGAGCAGCAAAGGTACAAAGGAAGAAAGAACAAGACAAAGACATGAGTCACTGGGCTGAGTGGTTTTACACAGATGGTTTCTTTCTGAAAAGTTAAAATAATAACACAAGGCCAGTATTCACTCTTTAGGTGGAATGACTTGTTTACTATAGCTGACATGACTGTTCTGTAGCAGCTTGTGCAGGCAGCGGTTCAGTTCCCAGTATGGCGAGTTTGAGCTCCTCATACAGGCCTGTCTTTGCTGCTTCTGCTAGCTTACCTCCACTGCCATCGATTCCCACAAGGTGACTGAAGCCAAGTTCACTCATCTATGCACAACAGATGAATACAAAGTAACTGATATTCAGACTGAATTGCAATTTTGTTACCTCTCAGTTTTTCAGTCCTGACACCTGTCATTCATTTCTGCAGCTTTCTGGAAAAGCATTTTGTATCAAGAATTGCTCAGTGCAAAGGAAGGGAACCCTGTTCATTAATTACCAGACAAAACTCTTCACACTGGTGTAAATCCTAAAATAGAGTGCCACAGGAATGAGTCCTAAAACATGGACATGAGTTAGCATATTAGCACTTCCAGTTTACTCATACAGAAGACTATGGGTTTTTTGAATGGGTTTTGGGTAGATGACTGAAATAAGGTCTGGTTAACATAAGCTCAAGACATTTTCACATTTATTTCTATGACATAAAATACATCAGTAAATACTCCAGTCAAGATTTCTTTAAGCTTTTACATCTGTTAAAAAAACAACAGTTGCTAACAAGTGAGTAAATGAGACGTTTAACGTCATCACACTGAACATGAAACATGAAAACCAGGGTGGCGCTAACATCCAGGTTAGCCTGCGAAAACACTTCACCCCTGCGGCAGTCTATTCAGACTTTATAGACATTACAGTCACTTGGTACTGATGATTATCGGAGGTAGAGTATTGAGTGTGAAGCCTTACTGTTTTAGCAAACTGTCCAGGCCCACAGCCAAAATCCAAGACCTTTGCTTTCTCTCGACTCCCACTGAAGTTTGAAGAAATGAAATCTACTATCAGATTTAGTCCTTGGTAGTTCATGGCGTTGAGATCCTGTTATTGTCTAAGCCACCACCATATGCTTAAGTCAGCAGTAATTTGAAAAATACATTGTTTGCTTAATTTATATTTTCTTTCTATTTCTGTAACTTTTAATTCAGAAGATTGAATAATCTATTTATATGTGACATTTGTTGGCAGAAGACCAAGTGGGAGGTATAATGCATTCAATATACATGTAACTGAATATTGTCCCCTCATCTCCCACAACATGTAGACTAACCTTCAGTTTGTCAAGATTCAAAGGAACTATATTGTCAACCCGTCATTATACAAGTACACAGGGGATGAAAAGTATGCTATATTTAACATTTAAGCAGTACAAACAAGGCAGTCAAGATAAGGTGCAGAAAACATGACAAAACAGCACAAAAAAAGAACACCAACCACTGAGAGGTTTTGTTAAAGCAGTGTGTGCATTTGAAATAGAACAATTTCTGTGTGGATAAATGTGTGCACCCCTGACCCGTTTTTTTTTGTTGAGTCTCCAATTAACATCAAAAATTACAAGATCTAAAAGTAAGAAAAATAAAACAAACACAAAACAAAACAAGAACTGGATTTTTATTTTTGAAGTAACATCAAAACCTTACTGACCTTTTCATAGTTTGAATGTAATTGCGTCCTCGGGGCCACACTCCCAGTGAGACTTCAGGAGCATCCTCACATCTTCAACAATTCCGGATGAATCTGACATGTTGAGAAACTTCAACTTCAAAACCGGCAAAAGGAAGAGACACAGACACACCCTGAGTCACTGGATTTTAAATGATATTGTAGTAATAATAGTTTGAAGTTTCAGTGAACATGCTGACATTTTTTTCTGCCCTGAAAATGTTCACTATGAAATATATTTTAACTGACTAAATTCAGGCTGATCTCCATATACAAGGAGGAAAGCACAAAACTCAATAAAAATTAATTAAAACAGGCTAAGTAAAGTTCACATACAGTAGAAAACCATATAGTGTAACCGCATATTCAGATTTCAACTGCTCAACTGAGACTGAGTGCAGAAACAATTGTCACACTAGTTCATTAATATGACAAAGAAGTGGAAGCAGAGCAGAACTACTGCTGTGTGTTGTCTGAACCAACATAGGAAGATGAGAGACAGATCAGTCCAGCTCTGCCAGTTATGCACCTCACCACCACTAGCCACTAAAAACCCTAAGGTGGCTGCTGTTAAAGGCAGAGACATAGCGCTATTGCAGAGCACCCACACACTATCGATATATTTATACTGCATTTAGCAGAAGGTAGAAAACCCATTTAGCATGCTCACTCTATAGCTATCAACTCTGAACTAAGTCTGAGCAAGCTAATTGAGGCCAGATAAGTACACACACACTGCAGCCAAATCACTTATTAATTCATACATTTGTTTCCAACCAAATGACTGAAAGGAGGCAAAGTGCCACTTTATCTATCATCCCCAGAGGAAGATATGGTTCTGTGTGTAACTATCTAACAGAAAATGCTGGTTGGAGGTCCCACAGTTCAGAAGACTGGTCCCTGCATCCTCCTGATGGGCTGTAGATGAGGACCCAAAACTATAGGATATAAAGTCATGCTAATCTTTTTTTATTTCACTGTGCATGTGTTGCCTATAGTGTGTGCTTTTTTTTGATGTGTATGGTCTGTAATGAGTTTGTATGAGCCTAGCAGGTCAATGCAGCTTCTTACCATTGCAAAGTAAGATGGAAGAAAACCAAGAAAGCTCTCATGGAGCCTGTAAAAAGAAAGATGGTGAAGAGGAAGAGTTCGTCTTTCACGTGGACTTGATAGCTGCAACCTTTTCATCTCTGGTCCCTTTCCTCTTGTCACCCACGAGGGAGAAGGGGTCATAGGTGCTGTTCTGTCTCAGGGTGCTCACTTAAACTTCATTATGCAGATTTCTATCATTTTGTGATTTGAATTCCTCATCCTCCATCACCCTGCTGAGTCTGGAGCCAAATCATTAATGGTTGGGGAAAAAGCAGTGATGTCGGGGGCCATCAGTATGTGTTACGACTCCGAGCAGGCGTAGAGGAAAGGTGAGTGACAAAACTAAATGAGGGATTTGAGGAGTCACTTTTCTTGCCATCTTGGGTGCCCAGAAGTGTTGTCTAGAAGTGCTTTTGACACTGTAGGGTCTGGAACCTCTATCACTTCAAGTACAGGCTTCACTTTTCCTCCAGCGATATCATGCCTCATTATGAAGTCCACACCCTTTGTGGGGAAATAAAAACACAACTCTGAGTGTGCAGAGCTGCCAATGACACATTATGTGTTATGTTTGTTGGAACGTTACCTAGTGGAACCTATTGCTTCAACTTCAAAATGCTGTTCGCAGACACAAAAAGTGATAAGAATTAAAATTTTGACTTTAAAATAGGTTCTTTGTAAGTTTTACTGCATAGCTAGTGCTAGCATTAATAGCTGTTTACTTATCAGTCTGGGCAGGAGCTGCAGCCCTTGTTGCATTTACAAGACAAGAGGTTATAATACGTCCTCTGAGCAGCCTTATTTCTTCAGGGCAGACTGGATGCTAAAGTGACTCGGTAAAGTGGCAAGATTGTCCGACAAGGTGGCGACTAGCTGGTTAGCATGCTAACAACAGAAAAAGAAAAAAAGTGATAGAAATAGAAGCAAGTCAAGAGGGCTGCTTCCCACCGCTGGAGACAGTTCATAGGGAATAAAGGAATGAACTTCAATGCATTCAAACAGCTGTCAATGCTCGTATTGCTATGTAGCAGGAGCAAAATTTACAAATAACTCCCTTAATGCTCCCAGACTAATTGATAGCATATTCCCACCATTACATATCCTAGTTTGCATTAGCATCCCTATTTGTCCTTTAAATAGCTAAGCACAATTCAGCAGTATTTTGTTGGCTGTTGAGCGGAAAAGGATCTGGAGCTGTCAGAGCTATCATTCCTTCAGGGACATGACAACGTGAGGTGAATGTGAAAGCTTCTCATTTGATCATTTGACAGCTCTTTAAATACTTTAACCAATGACCATAATGTACAATTCACAACGAATCTCTCATTTGGTTCACTGCACAATGAATACATGAATATGTAACCATTAGAGCAGTAGAATCATTTACATGCTTTTACATAATTAGGACAGAGTATGATTATGCTATATTATAATTACACTGGTTTTCTAATTCCGAGTGGGCTGGTAGGAAGGAGTGGGAGGGATTTGTGAACAGCAAAAGCTTCTTTTTTTCTTGCTTTACAATTGGAAACACTGCAGTCATGCCAGTCAGGCGCTTTCACATTAAGCCAATTCGAAGGGTATTGAAAAAACATTAGTAACACTTGCACCACTAACAGTATGAATTGAGTTGATTTGTATGCAAAATTGGATATCTGCACATATCTCCACATTTCAGCTCTATGTGGAAGAGCAGTAGGTGGTAGGAAAGAGAACATGGATGAGTGAGTGAGACTAAAGGTGAGGGGGACAGAGGGCAATTTAAGACATATATATTAAGAGATATATCATCATCAGTGGGACACAGTAGGCTTCGTGCAAGAACCACTTGTAGAACAGATTTGTTGAGTGTGAGTGATTTTAGAGAGCTTTTTGCATTTACCAATTTTCTCTTATGAACAAAAGTCCAGACCTGCCGCGAGAGTCAACCTCTAGTGCACCCAACGGTGTGGCAGCAGTGCATGAGGTGTTTTTGAATTTCACATTGCAACTCTTTGTCAGGTTTTTTTGAAATTATAGTAAATGTGTTGCAGTTTGGTTTGCGATTCCACATTTCTTTGTGTTTTTAGTAATGACAAAATTAACCCCATATGGGTGCCATCATATAACCACTGACACTGCTAAGTTTGTTTTCCCTTGCCTCTATTTTAAGCCTCAGTGTTGAGATTTAATATTTGTGCATATACCTCTGCCACACGGCCTTTGCACAGCACCATCACTCACTTTGCCGAGTCTCCTCGAGGGTCCACTGAAATCCCGAATGTTTAACCAACAAAGGTTAAAGACCTTCAAATGTGGACTTAATATCAGCCATGGCAGGCCTTATTTCCAGAGGGTACACTCCACTTGTAAAATTCCTGTTTAATATTTGGACCTGATCACGCTTCTTACATAAGGAGAGGTTGCCCAGATCAGTTTTGATTTCATCCGCATCACATGACTCTAGGTGCACATAAACTCCTTGTAGGAGATGCTTGGTTGAAATGGGGCAGATAATCTAATGTGCTTACTTGCATTTGCAGTAAAGACACAATTTCCCATTTTCTCCACTGGTGCAGACATGCTTGGGAGACTGCGGAGTGTTGACTTGATTTTCCCTTATCACAGTTGTGGATGTCAATACACAGGAACCATTTAACAGATGGTGCGGCATTATCCACAGTTTGCTTCAAAAACAAGAATCTGGCGTTTTCAAATGTTTGATCTTAGCTTCAGAGAGCTTTTCAGCATGAAGTGCCAGTGCAGTTGGCCTGATGTGATGAGCAATATTGTGTAGCTGTATCGCTGCTCTGCCTTTTAATTTATATATCTGCATGTTGCTTCATATTTCACGCTGTGCAGTGTTGTTGTGTAATGTTTTTTTTCTTTACCTACTGCTGTTGACTCAAATCACATTTTCTGTCTCCAGCTCTCTCTCCTCAATTTGCTGTTGTCTAATGCTACAATCATACAACACAGTATTTTCGTCTAGAGGTGGTCGCTGTGTCAGATTAGATAATGAAGTCATAAATTCTTGCTGTGACTTGGCAGAGAAACATTGTCGATTTTGTTGGATCCCGATCAATTTTACTTGGCCCGTCTTTCATGTACATAGGTGATTGGTAAGGTGCCAGGGACTGACTCAGCCCCGATGAATGTCTACGCATAAAGTCACAGCTTTATGAATGAAAGTGAACCTGGAACCATTTATCTGTGAAGGTGGGCTCTGTCTTTTTCCTTCCCAGTTGGCAGAAAGAGGGTGAGTGTGTGGGTAAAAAGTTGCACTATGCGACTGCACTGTCACTAGTGTGGTATTTTGGTATAATGCTCTCGATCACAGTGACAGCCAAGTGGTTACAAGTTCTTGGAAATGAAACAAAACATCATTCTTCTTTTGCTTTGTCATGTTTGCATGGAAAAACACTATCTGGTTGACAAACCAAAAGATTACATTCAAGTGATTTTTTATTATTTTTTTTAAATCCAGATGACATTAAGTGTCCCAGATGCTGCACAGGCTGTCTCCCACTACATGGGATAAAAAAAGTAGTTGTTGTGCTGTCTGATCCTGGCATAAGCAAAACTTTATAAAATTTTATAGGGAGCGCTTTTAAATTTGAGACTGGTTCCTCTACAAAAGTTCTAGATAATGCACCATAAGTCGCTGTCTTTACTTGTTATGGTTATTCTTCGACCATTTTTGTTTGACTTTCACACTTCCAACTTGTAACTTCAGCACTTGGCAATTATCTTCTGGCCAGCTGTAACCGCCTGGGAATCTTCTGGCATGCTTTGGGCCTGGCAGTTGGCTTTGATAAGTGTGTGGGTAGAATAGAAAAATAATTATCGCATTAGCTTTCACTGTACACCCTGACTGGGGACACTCAAGCGACACTCGGTGCGAGTGGTGCCAAAGAGACAGAGAGAAGGAGTTAAAGGAGCAGGATCAGGTCTTCAGAGGAAAGGTTGACAAATGATGTCTGAGCATGACGAGATACCTGATAGCCTCTGGGACCAGGTGCTGGGATGTGGGCAGGGTGCTTGGTGTTTGATCTTTGCAAGGGCCTGGATAGTGTCAGGCAAACCTTTTCACTCTGTGCACAATATTTAATGCCAGACAGAGACGCTGGACTCCTGCCTGTAGTGTCTCACACCCTGCACACATTCCCCATATGAGCAAGAACTTTGAGCCTTTTACTTAAGCGTCAGATATTCGTTTCAAGATCATCAAAGCATCAAGTCGCTTTGAAAACACACTGGTCTAACTCAGGTGCTCCAATCTTGCTGACTCACACACAAATCAGGAATTTACTTAGAAATCTCTTGTCCTCCTTTACTATCATCTGTGAGCTGCCATTTAGTTAAAAGCTGTCTGACCTCAGTAGTTATTATATTTGTGCCAAACAACTTTCCTCCAAGTTGTAGAACAACTTCAAAGGTTTTGTTTGACTTTTGAGGGAATGTATTGCAGTTAAGGAACTATATCGATCTCCCCTCTGCACATAGCATGTAGCTGGGAAACTGGTCCTCTGTAAGAAATTGTGCATTTTTCGTAAGTTATTTTTTCAGGCCTTTTTTTTTTTTTTTTTTTTTTTCCTTTATTGCCTGTAAAAATGAGCCCATAGGTCACAGGTTATTATGACCTGTTGATGTGGTATATAGATCAACAAAGTCCACATTTAGAGGAGGCTGGAGTAGATGCATGAAAAACACAGGCAAAATACAGGACTATGATAGAGTAGAAACCAGTAGTTTGTTTTTTCTAACCACATTGTTATTATTGTTACCATGACAACAAAGATTGTGTAATGTTGAGGAAGTAGCTTACAGATCTGAACCCAAATCGCAATCTTTTCTCAAACTTAACCTAGTAGCTTTTGTGCCTAAACCTAACCAGGTTATTATATTAACCATGATGACGAAGGCAGATACGCTGCTCTCGGTACAGTCCTCGTATTTATCATTGTAACCATGACAACCAAGATCTGGTACACCTGTTGCCGTAGGGGGGGCTATTTCATGAGACAGTCCCGGGGCGCTGCAGTAAGGACCGCACCTTCATTGTATGTGCTCTACCAGGTGGGCCAATGGGCGGCGCCCCTGCCTGGTCATATCTGGCGCCGCAAAGCTATATTTACATATCACATTTCACTTTTAGGAAAATACACTTTACTCATTATACCACATTGCTGACACAGACACAGAGGTGAATATTTTATTTGTGGCTGAGGTGTCTCATTAAGGTCCGTGTCCACATGTCTTCACAATAACACTGGTGAACAAAATGTCATAACCTGCAGAAATAAAAAATTATAATCACTGACACCCAGTTTGAAAAAAAAAACAGACAGTACACCGTATTTTTTCCCCATTAAGAGTCCATGTATTTGGCTTCTGGGCATAAATCTAATTTGTTGGTTGAAATGCCCAAGGTGGCATTATCAGTGTTGCATATTGCAATGACACGTCCAACACACAAGCTAGTATTTGCATCTCTCATTTGGTGGTGACATTATCAAAATATGCAAATAAGCAGGTTTAATTCTTACTCTGTGAAGCTTTTCCTGAGGTCTCCTCTTCTGTGTTTCCTCATGAGGCTTTAATCAAACTCTTTTGTCTTCCCTGAAAAGGATCTATTATACTGGTTATCGTTTTCATGTCCTGTGTAATGTGCTGTTTGATATTGTACTTGATCTCATAGCCCTTTGAGACTGTAATTATGGCTAAGAACTAAAGATATAGCTGACTTTTTTTTGGTAATGATTCCTCTTTTTGTGTTTCCTGGCCAGGACAGACCAAACAAGTCAAACCAAAGTGGAGGAGCATAAATGATAAAATGATCAGATGTCATGGCAGCAGGCGGGATCTTTGTACCATGTATTTATTTATACCTCATAATTAGCTCGCCGGTTGGAGTTCAGTGTCATGTAGCTAAAAAAGTTTATCATAATAGCTCAGTGACTCGGCACGGCAGGCCTGTCAAAAATTTCTCCACCTTGAAGGAAGTGAGCAAGGGGCTGTATACTCGCTATTTAAAGAGATTGGAAAGTGATGTCTTTTTCTTCTTTAATTAGTGTTTCCAAAACCTTTTTCAAACAGTCAACATACCTCAGGTCTTCAATGACTCAATAATTATATAATGCAGATTAAGCATATCTTTTCAGAATCTATTATTACCAATAACAAAACACACAAAAATGTATTTTTGGCATTTATGAAAAGGTACTATCTTACACATAGCCTAATGAAACATCTCATAGACCACACACGGGTGTTTGCACTGTGTGCACCGCTCTGCTGTTTTACAGTCAAGCACAGATGGACAGATGTGTCATTTTTATGGGAGTTCCTCACCTGGAGCAGTTCTGTTGCTGTTACTTTTTTATTTATTTTTAACACTGTGTCTGTATTTATTCATAGTAACAGTGAGGAAACAGAGCCATAAAGAAGCCAGACAGGAAAACACAATATTACCCACCATCACTTGCATCCATCATAATGTGAATAAGAAAACAGAAGCCTGCTTTTGTCTGCCTCTAAAATCAAGGATCCATCACGAAGAATTTCAAGCTGTAAGTCTGCCAGCGTTACCGTCGTAAACTGCAAACACACCGTGGGAGACTGGAAAGCTTGACAAGTGTAGCAACAGTAATTAAGGGCAGCGGAGCTCAGCAAACAGCCAATTGACAAAATAATTTGGTATCAAAAACATGGAGCGGCTGCAGAACATGAAATGTGTCCACTTCATTTCAGTAGTTTATATGGACCACTTGAGATAATTACAGACCAAACTTAAATTTTTATTACAAAACATCTACAGCACTGTGAAAGCTTTCAGGCTTATACAATCCCCCTCTTGACTCATTGCAAAAGCAAATGATGAATGACACATTTAACAATGAAAGAAATATACATAATTCAGGTATATATATATATATATATATATATATATATATATATATATATATATATATATATATATATATATATATATATATATATATATATGTGTGTGTGTGTGTGTATATGTATATGTATATCCTCCTGGTCAAATATTACTCCAATTCAAGTGAAAGTTGTTCAGTCAAATTTTACTTACTACAGTTAAAGTACTAGAGTACTTGTTTTTAAAATTATTTAAGTATACAAAAGTTAATTTTTTATGTCAACATAAAGTTGTATTGTTCCACAGAACATTTACAGAACCTAATGACTCTGAAACAATCTACTGAATGACTGACTGTAACATATTCTACAATGTTTTAATACTATAGGTTCTACAAGGCCTGTAGAAATGGCCATCAGTCACTTGGCCAACCACAGCATAAAAACAGCAACTGCTACAAGCTGTCTGTTTTAAAGTTGATCTGGAATTAAACAAACGTTACAAATCTCAACATGCTTCCACAAGTTGGACGGCAAATTTTTGGAGGAAGTGATGAAGTTTGCTCGTGGTAAAAGACAGCAAATGTTTAAAAGGCACTTCCATTTTCTTGATTAAAACCCAGGGCCACCAAACTTTCTAGAAAGTCCACAATGCTCTGTCCCTCCCAAAACCCAGGTTAAAACCCTGGAGACAGCAGCTGCAAACAAAACTGCAGCTAGGCCGCGAACCACAGAGGGAGATATGGGGGGAGGTGGTAACAAGCTCTTTTATTTTGTATAGTGCATTCAACTGAAGCGTGGCTGAACAAGAAGCTCAGAGCAAAAACAACTTTCCTTTCAAGTTCAAGGTGGGTGCCAAGAGATCTCCCATGGCATTCTGAACATGTTTTCAGGCAAAATGAGGCTCAGCGGCAGATTTAGCTGTGAGTAGAGAGCAACACAAAACAAGAATCAATCTGGATTTTGGGATGGAACGAGGCTGAATGATTAAGTATTCAGTTGTAGAAGGAAAAAAAACCCAGCAACAATAACTCATGGGTGAAGTGCATCAATGCTCTAAGCCCTCAATAAGCACAACAATGAAATGTGAATGAAAAGGGATTACTACTTACTAGTCTTCCAAATTCTCTTATCAGTAGGCAACACTTATTAAAATACTCATTTTAATTAATTTTAAGGAAACTGAGGGGAAACAGTAATGAATCCAGTTTGGATATGCAACTTACATGCTATCTTTTGTACATTAAGGTTCTTGTTTTACAGGTTAACAATCATTGAGATCACAGCAACACTCAGAGAAACACCGAGGCCATATTTCCAGCTTATTTCTCTCAAAGCGTCAGAGAAAAGGAGTCTAAAAAAGGGGGCCTTTCTTGATTTGCTGAAATGTGTTACTGTCTCAGAGAGTTCAAAGCCTTGGAAGCTATTAATCCATCACAGGCTTGGCTCCCTGGCCTCTCTGCTCTGACCTTGGGCCATAAACAGCATTACTGATGTATTACAGGAGCAGAGTCTGAATAATTACACGGAGGAGTTGAGGGAATTTGACGCGCAGCACGACAGGCAGGATGCTGCCAGCACGGATGGGTATAAACACTGTATGTCATTCGAATCCAGACACACCTACAGATCTGATTCTGAGTGGGGTAAAAAAAAAAATCACAGTGTGGGTGGTGGTTATGAAGAGTCTGCTGCAAAAAGCAATGACCATAGATATTACACTGTAAGGGAAAACACCCCATGAGGATGCTGTGTTTGTAATTGCTTTAGGATTGCACATTATCATTGCAACTGACATGCAAGATGTTTAGGTTTGTGTGCCCGTGTAATTCCTCCTCTGAAAAGTTAAACTGAAATTGAAAATTTTTTTCTCACTTTTTCCTGTAAGAAAATGACTTTGGTGACACCTCAGCTGATTTGCATATTTTTAGACATATTTGCAGAAACTGTGTCTACATCTCCAGTCTCTGGATAGTTCCAATGACAGCTGACACTTGAAAGCTGGCATTCACAGAAGTTAATAATAATAATTATTATAGTAAAAATAATAATAATTTTGCATAGCACTTTTAAAACATAGTTACAAGGTGCTTTACAATAAAAAATAAAGTCTTAAAAAGTCATAAGAGTCTGTTCTGCACCAAATTGGTGGTTGTGAATGTATCACAATGGTAAGCATGGTTATTTGTTTGTGATTTCTTAGTTTGTAACTGGCAGTGGCTGACACAGTGTTAGTGGCTGTGCTAATGCAAACGCTTGCTCTCTGTACTGACAAGGAAGCAGCACATATTAAGATTGCATGTTTGAGCCTTAGTCGGACTGAAACTCAGATGACGTATTACAATGGTTAGTGTAGTTAGCATCTTTTATTGGTTTAGGTTTTTTAGCTTACGAAGTTTGGGTTTATTTTGCTTGCCTCCCGTCCCTGCAAGTTAACAGCTTTGGTTCAATGATGTATTGTCATTGGTTCACTGCAATTGGCAGCCACTCTTGTATTATGTAAAAGAACACCATATGGACATGTTAATTTTCATTGGAAAGAGCCTTTAAAAAGAGGATACCTGTGTGAGATCTTAAACTAAAGGGTTACATATCTTAGGGGCCCAAACAGCAAATGTCCTGTTACTTTTAGTGACAAGACCCAATTTTGGACCCATTGACAGGAGTGATCAGGCTGACAGGGAGTCCCAAAACTCACTGGTAACCAGGAGGGCCACTGAGGATTGCTGTGATGTGGTCACTTACTTTGTAAGGTGTTGAGCCTGGTGGCAGCATTTTGTGTTAGTTGTCGTCCTTTGATATTACAGCTACCAAAAATTCATCATGAGGGAGGGCTGATGAATTTAATTTAAGATTCTTGCTCATGAGACAGACATTTCTCAATTGAATATTTATATTTCAGTTTTCACACCCCCCCCCCCCACACACACCATTAGAGCCAAACATAAATTGTTATGCAGCCGAAATACATAAATGCAGTTACTTTTTAACAACATGGTCAGATTACAAAGAAGGTGTGCAATAACTCTATTTATTGTCCAATTATCAAATAATCATTCAAATGATGTAAAAATTTCTTTGTGACATACCAGTACAATTTGCCCTGGCTGTGCACAACTAATACTTTTTTTACTCCTTTGCCATCTCAATCAGCAGACAACATGCATGTGTGCTGGTGAGCAAGGAAATATTCAATTGGAACATTTCTGCATACATATTGATGTGACCTTCTTACCGGCATACAGAGGGACGGAGCAGGAGCAGCATCTATTGTGGCTACAGTTCAATCTGCCTGATAGTGAAATTAAACTGTATTCTTCAGCTCCACCTGGGCCAGCCTGCCTCTACAGCTGTGCCCCTGTGTCTGAACAAATGAACCAAACAAACTCATCTTGACTTATATATTTATTTATGTTATCAGTGCCTTCTTCTGACAGAAGAGGCAGAAATAAACATTGAAAGTTCTGTTCTTAGGGATTTAATTTTTTTTATTTATTTTTTTAAATGGTACTGTGATTATGCGACCTCTCCAAAATATTGGTGACTCTTATACCCTTACATGCACGGTTTTTGATAATCTTGGTATGTCATGGTGTAATGTTGTTCTCTGATCTACCAAACTGATAATAAAACTGTCAATTTGTACGAATTTTTGCAATGAAAATTGACATTGACAAAAACATTTTTTAAACCTTTACTGGCACCTGATTTAAGCCAGCTCTAGCATCATGCTTCTCCCAGCATAGGTATAAATCATTAAATGGGCTGACTGAGGTCTAAATCTTACAGTCATTTTATCAGGTAATGATCAAACTCATGCATTCCTACCTCATCATGTTGAACATGTACTGTGTCTCCAAGACACATATCATAAACTTCAAGCTTTAAATTTCATCTGACAAAAACAAACAAACAAACAAGACAGATCACCAATCAACATCAAATTTTGTGGTTCTGCTTTGACATGAACCTTTTTCTATTTTCTAGAAAGCCTCCTGCCTTTCTTTTGAACTGCAGTGATTATTCACATTTAACTGTCCTTGGACTTACGACAGCCGTGAGGAGCACTGAACTGTGCCAGCTCAGGTTAAAACCCTTGAGACTGGAGCTGAAAACAACAAATCACACCACACCAAGGCCACAATCCACAGTGGGAAAGGCTGCAGGTGAATGTAACAAGCGTGTGACATTTTTATTGGGCTGATTATTGCATTTTTTCCAAATTATCCAAATTCTTTTTTTTTTAAATTTGTTAAAAAAAAAAAAAATAAATTAAAAAAAAATTCATATAAAATTGGTGCAGTTTATGGCTTTAAACATCACTGTAGATGTTACCTTACTGTATATACGTGTGATTGTCAGCCCTTCAGGAGATTCTAAAGAAAAAGACCTGATCTAATAATAAATAATAAACCACCATATATTTCAAATTACAATGCTGTAGTGCAATTCTGAGAGTGTTAGGACTTTTTTTCCATATTCTCTAGATATGTCCCCTGGTGCCTTACCCAACAAAAGACTCCTACTGTCATACTCCTAGACATCAGAATTCAGTCACAATAGGGGAACATGTATAAGAGAGCTATATTCACAGGCATGTTTGTGTGATTTATATTCTGTTGTCAAGATGCAGGCAACACGACAGGACAGATGTTCAATGTCACTACAGTCATAGTGCGCCACCCACACAGTTGTAGCATCTTGCTGTTTGTTAAGTAATCCTTTATTTACATCAGCTACCACGGACACATCACCTGTCAGCTTCCTGAGAGGAACACAACCTGTATGACAGAGTCTAATCTGTTTGGCAGACCATGTGTGCTGCCCTGCCTCTCCGTATAACAGGCAGAAGATGATGAAAACTTTAGCGGGGATGTAAAAGATGTAGGTCCGTGGGATACATGCAAAAAAAGGAGCAATTTGTTAACAAAAAAAAAAAGAAAAGGCAGGAAAAAAAGGCAAAAATGAACCCTGCAAACTTCAACACAATAACTCAAGCTGAACCAACAAGAAAAAAAAAAAAAAATCACCAAAGAAAGCTGAAGCCTCTCAGCAAGCTGCCATGTCCTCCCTCCCCCTTCATCAGTGAATGGAGAGACGTTTATCTACCTGGAACCTACCACCTGCCCAGGTGAGCAGGTGAACTAAACAGGAATCAAGCATCAAAATCAACAAAAGAATCAACAAAACATTGATACAAGTTACTGCTGACATCACTATCTGCCTGTGGGCACACATACATACCAATAAGAGCCCCAGATTTAACAGAATGTTATTTACTGCTGAATTAGTTTACCTATCTACTCACATCTTAACAGTGCAGAGTCCTTCACTGCCAAGAGGACATAACCATGCAAACCTGTTTCCACTAGCTGTGATTGAGCAGCTGATCTACACCAACATCACACACAACAGGGTGGACCCAACAATTAAACAAACCAGCAACACATGGGATCAGATTAACTGAAAGATTGGACAGAAATTAATAACTGAACAAATAAAAACACTGTTAATGCAGGAGAACGGGGTCTGGGGAAAAGGGGAAAGAGCAATGTCATCAAATCATCAGGGTGGCAGGCAAAGAAGACTTAAAAAAAAAGAGAGAGAGAGAGAAGATGCCAACTTACAAAAGAGGTGATTTTACCTTTGGTCAGGATGTGACCATCAGTATGGCAGCAACAAACTGGAGGACACAGTCTGGGCCACAGTGCAGGTTGTTGCTGGTGGGATTCATGCCCTGAACTCATCATGGGGGATCATGGCTCAGGTGGCAGAGCAGGTTGGCGACTCCATCCTTGGATGCATCTGGTGTAAAACCTATGCCAAATATGCAGATGGTGATCTGCTGTGGTGACCCCTCACAGGAGCAGCCGAAAAACAACAACAACAACAACAACATCCATATCCATGCTCTGAATTCAACGAGACATTTTAGCTGAGAAGGCCTAATGACACTGACCCCAGAGGTCTGACATTATATGGATTTTTCACTAGTTTTCACTGGTAGTTATTCTTTTAAGGGAATGTGATCATTATGTTTTTCCATCAACACAAGACACATACAGAATGTATAGTTTATATCTACAAAGCAAAACCACACTAAGGCTGAGGGGTGATTACTTTTTGACAACTGATACAAAGGGGTGTAAAAAATTCAAGGTGGGATGCAAATAAAGTACATCTGTGCTTGATGCCATGTTACGCTGCTGCCAAACAACTGCTTATGAAAAACAGTTGCCGCTGGATGTGTGGAGACTGAGTTTGGCTGAGAAAATGGTTTTTCAGAGTTTGGGGTACATTTTTTTTTGTTGCTGCCGACTGATGTTAGTTTGCTTGTATTTCGGCCTGTTGTCACTTACAATTCCTACTGCTTAAAATGAGTCAAATACATGATGAAGTACATAAATCACAAAAGTCCAAAAAAAGGTCACTCAAACTTGAGTTTCAGTCTTCATGCAGTCAAAAGATTGTGTGTTTTACAGAATCATGGGGTTGTTGTGCAAATTATCACAGAAACTCACCTCTCACACACACTGTCTGTTGCACACCAAGAATGGAGTATAATTCAGCTTATTATTGTATTTTCTGGGGGAACGGTAAGTTTGCATGAACCGTAATGAAAAGTTACGTCATTCACACTATCAGTTTGTTTGTTGTCACCATTTCCAGCCTCCTGCTGATAAGGAAATGTGTTGTTGAGGGTTACAAGGTCGTTGTTCACTCCTTGTCAACTTAACGTGTCCTTACCTGGTTAAGTTTTGTGATTGAGCAGCTGCTTACGTCCTTCAGACTTTATGGCAGTTTTGAAACACCAAGGAGAACCTTTTCCACCTCTTGAATGCATCACAAGCTTAAAAGCAACCAGGCAGCTTTCATACGGCATGTTGTTACGAAACATCTAGTTTCCATCATCTATCACGTCATGGACTCTGAAGAGGTGGAAGTGGTGCTGACATCCTGAGAGATGAAGTGAAGTAGTGAGTGATCTGAGGGACGAACTCCGACTGTTTTCATGGGGAATATCAATAAAACATGAGGTGTTTAGAGACTAGGTGTCCACCAGATCACTTTTATTTATGGAGCTTCTTCTGCATAATTCTGCTGAAGATGTAATCAGTGGAGCAGAAAAGCCCAGTGATCTATGCCTGCACTCTTATCGGATCACTGGAGGGTTGAACGCTGGCCGGGCACAGACGAGATGTAGCAATGCTCCTAATTAATAGTCAACGTTGTGTAGATGTTACGGTGTCAAAAACCAACCACTGCTTTTTACCTCAGCCCTTCACCTTCGTCCACACACGCGCACACACACACACACCTGCCTTGGTGATAAGACACAAAGGTGACGCTGAAAAATGTTTAAGAGAAATCAGCGCTCAAGGTGGCTTGGTGGTGATAATTGATATGTATCTGGAAGAATATTAAAACTTCTCGTGGAGGGAGGCAGAGAGGTGACACTGGGGAGATGGGCAATCTTGAATTTTACTTAGTGTTGTTACCTCTCCGTTGCAAATTACAAAAAGGTATCAACAAATACCACTTGCAAAAAAATAAAGTCCTGCATTGACGGACTCCTGACCCATGTTGGTGGCTCTCAATGACTGTGCTGAAATTCTGCCCGTTGGCCCTTTGGAAATAGCTGGTAAGTCTTAGGAGCTGGACTTCAACATAATGTCCACAGCGCAGTGAGTAGTGAGAATGAAAAGGGAAAATGGGATCCACAGAAATACGAGTCCCTCTGCTCTGTTGTGGCAGATAAAAAGCCTTCATTGACCTGGCCGTGAAGCAAACTGGATCAGAGTCAAACAAATGGAAAGCCATGCAGCGCACTCTCAGGTAAATCAACAATATGATAGTTTTTGATACTTTCACATGCTGCAACCCCACATCACACAAACAAGGGGCAAAACAGACTCTCAATGAAAGGTGAGAGCTGCACTGTCAAGGAGAAGCATTTGGAATTGACAATGATTTGACGTAGAGGGCACTTAGGGCCCAGCGAGAAGCTGTCAGAAACGGAGCTGTGCCTGAGATCAGTGGTGCTCTCATGGCTGAAAAACATTGGCTGTTTCATTCATGCTCAGAACGGAGTATGAGGGATTTATAAACGGTCGGTTTTCACTATGACTGCTGATTCTTTGAAAAAACAGCTTGGTCCTGCATCTACCTCCAACAACCCAACCTCCTGCTTACGTGAACCTTTGGCAGTGCTCGCTCGCTAAGATCTAAATCTATTCTATTACCAAACAAGAGCTTTTTATATCTTAGTTGACTGTATGATACCTGCACATGACAACTGCCTACAGCGTGGTCCAGGCGCTTGACTGTAAGTCCGACATGCGACACGACCATCCACAGCCTCTCCCTGCACCCATACAGTACACAGCTTCCTCTGTTGGCACTGGTAAACTGTGTGGGACACCTAAGACACTGGAGTTGGAACTTTTGATCATGTCTGTATCTCAGGTTGAGACAAGGAAATATACTGAAGAAGAGTGTGGAGTCTTTTTTGAAATCTGAGCTGTGTCCCAATTCAGGGGCCACATCCTTCAGTGCAGCCTTTGAATCTTGATGAAAAAAGATCTAAACCAACACTTAGTCATTTAGTTTGTCTCTCAGTATTTTGCAACTTCCCTACCTTGTCTGTCTCTCTCAGCATCAAGACCATTTGTTACTATTGACGACATATATCTTTAAAATTACTCACAATGACACACTTTAATTTTTTAAAGAAGGCTCAGTAATTTCTTTAAACAGCTGGGCCCAGTGGTTCTTAGCAAATGTTACTCAAGCAGAAATAAATAATCCCTTTTACTGGGGGCTGTTATCAGCTGCCAAAGGATACAGGTTGACGCTTTAGTGAATAACAAAAGGAGGGCGGTGTATGTGGGAATGACTCAGAATAAACTACAGTATGTGTGTTCACAGTTTGGCTCAGTGACGCGTTTCTAACACTTTTTGGAAAACAATGGCGGTCTATGGCTCAGAGAAACACATCAGAGTTTAGACAAACAGACAACACTTGTTCTTCGCAATTGTTGGTTTTGTTCTTTTCATAGGATTTGTCGACAAATCCCATGAAATCCTCCTTTAAGCAGAGAAGGGGGAGGGAGCATATACACATACTGTACCCTGCTCTGCCTCAGTTACATCTACACAACTACAAATGGCTGCAACACTCCAACATGCTAAAGAGAAAAACACCCAGCTCTGTATGTGACCGTGAATTAGATTTACCCAAGCAGCACCTCTTTTTCTTTTTTTATTCATGTTCGACTTGCTCGCTTGCTCATGTTTTTTAAACTTGACACAGTGTTTTGCCACCATTAAAGCCACATTGCTATTCCAGCTCCATTTTCCACGGCAATTATGATGGATACAAACTGACAACAGAGGTCCGCGATGTCGTTTATAATCAGGTGGGTGGTGATGCTGTTTCTGCTCGTAGCACCGCAGTCTCATCAGATCACTAATCAGGGAGCAGGCCGCTGGTAATTATCCTGCCCACCTCCAGACTGCAGCAGGAAGCAGCAGCAGCAGAGGCTCGCCGCTGCCTCCGCCCGCCTGCTCTCTCACTACTGATTGCTGGTGTTTCATCTGTGCACAGAAGCATTAATCAACTCTCTTCATTCAGGTGAGTGCCCGTTTATTCATGACACTTGACACCAACCTTGAGTGAGCGCCGTGTTAAATTTAATTATCATTCCAGCGAGCCATGGAAAGCCTGAGCCCACACGTTACATTAGAGATGAGCAGAAATCCTAATGGTATTTAGGTAATTTTGAATTGTGTACGCATGTAGAGATACAGAGACAAAATGAGCTGCGGTTGTGAAGGAAGCTCTGAGGGATTGTAAACTTATCTGCGACTGGCGAGTAGATTGAAAAACTAAACCCTCAGGAACGTCCTCCTCGGGTGATCGGGTGGAAAAGAAGTGGGAACATTTAAAATGGCTGCTTCCGTGGAGCAGTGACACGCATCAAATACACAGAGGTCCACTTTTCAGACTTCAAAGAACTAATCCAAAACCCGTCTCCATGTCAAGAAGATCAGGTTTAATGTGAAGATGGATTATCAGATGAACAGGCCCAGAGAGTCTAGCAGCAGTGGCTTGGTCTGATTCCCTCCATTATTATCATTCAACCCACCTCCTTATTTCAGTACATCTCAAATTGCTTCTTCATTGTTGTAAACAATGAAAAACAGCAATAAATAGCTGAAGTTTGTTGTCAAATTTTCATCCACAGCTTGGCGTCATCAGTGAACGCTCCTTTTAAACAGTCCGCTTTCCAAGCTGCTTTGTATTCAGCGACTGAGAATAATTAAAAATAAAAAATAAATAAATCATATTTCTATGAATTTAACAAGAATTCTCCTCTGGATTTTAGCATTTTTTTTTCTGTTCACCACCAAGGAAGCTGCTGATGAAAGGCTTGAATTACTCACCCAGGGTAAATAAATTACCTGGAGATGGTCCGTTCACAGCAGTCTGCATCATCTGATGAAGTCCAGAGGGAGAGCGGCTCCTGCGCATAATAACCGCAGGAGAGACGGGGGAGTGAGAACACGGATGGGGGAGAGCAGGCAGGGGGGCAGCGGTACAAGTCTGAGCTCCATTTCAACAGGTTGTTTGCCATGAGACATCACAGTGTCTATCACGCCAAGTATTGGATGTATTGCTACGCAGCAGCATGGGAGAAGTGTGAAAATATAGCCCACACTTTAACTGCCTCAGCTTCAGTTTTCTGCAACATCTGCCAGAGCAGTTTCCACTTGTGATGAATGAAGGTCACATAAATGCCGATATTTAAAGACCAACGTCTCACCAGGCAGAAAGCTGTGAATTTCTACCTTCCCCGGTTGGAAGTTTCAAGTGTGCCTTACCTCTGACCACACCCTGCAGCACATAAAGGTGATCTGCTGGTTCACACTACTCAAGAAACACATATGCCAGATGGCATGTTGCAGACAGTAATTAAAATAAGTATCTGTTAAGATATTGATCACAAATGAGCCACAACATGCTTGTGAAACAATGCTAAACAACCCAGCGGCTGCTGTCAGAGTCTGGGCCTGTGTGTTGTCCTCAGTTTGATGTGAGGACACTCCCCCCCCCCCCCCCCCCCCCCCCCCCCAACCCTTCACTATAAGGCATGATGGTGATGCTGGTCATTCTGACTGGAAGGCCTCTTACAGCTTTTGTTGCCTGTGTTCTTCTTGATATCGGCAGTTTGGATTTTCATTTTATGGGCACAAACATGGATGTCTCATTAGTCATAACGAGTCAGGCTGACCCCCCCCCCCCCCGTCAGCCTTGACCCTCTTCTAATCTACTGAACTACAAGACTCATAAAAGTGAGCACAGAGGATACAATGGGGAAACCTACAGTATCTGATTTCATGTCACATCTAAAACCATTTAATGCTCCATCGTACATTATAACACCAAGAGCTGTGGACAAGTTCTTAATATTTTACTGTTTTACTGTTATTTTACTGGTAATATTTTACCATCCCACTCGGTGCCTCTCCTGATGTCATCATGAAATATTAGCACAGGTCACTGCTCAGTTTTGGTGTGTTTAAATATTCCTTCAGAGTGAGTGTGTTAGAAAAGCTGATAATGGAAAAAAAAAAGAAATAGAATATTTGGAAACACACAACAATGTCCATTTCATTTAGTTTAATACCCCGAGTTCAAATAACCCATTGAATAAGATTTGAAATACCATGGGGCATATGAAGAATACTGTATCACAAGAGTTAATGATTTCTTTCATTATTTCTGCTACACTGGACTCTATCAGACCTACAGTCCCTGTGGTTCCATTACTGGATAATTAGATGTCGTTTCGCTCTGTACATCTCCACTTTTCAGTCCGTCTTCTTCAAAGTTTGAGGCTATATTAACCTCATGGAGATAATAAGTAAAGAGGGTAAAGTACGGAATCTAAGTTTTTGCAGACATTTTTGCTTTATTAAAATCAAATACATTAAATATTCTCCAGAGATGCTGCAGATTTGCCTTTTTATTACCCAAAATAAAGTTGTAGTGTTGAGTCTTGAGTGATGAAGAGGAAGTTAAAAGTGAAATGCAAACAGCAGGAAGCAGCGCTCCCTCCAGAGTGAGCTGCAATATTTAGCAAAGTTAGATTGTTTCTACAATCTCTGGTTCTCATTTCATTTCCGATACGTTAAGTGAACATGCTGTGTGCTGTTTGCTGATGTCATGTTATACAATAGGTGGGTAGTGAAGGCAAGATGTTCGACAGCACCTTTAAATACCATACGTTAATAAAATATGATGGTAAGGACAGAGAAGATTTCATAGAAACACAGACTTGCTGGGGGTTGAATGATAAAGTCATCTACCAGGTTCTGTGTGGAGTCGTAGAGTGATTAAGTACATTTTCTAGATTTTCAGAGCCACCACATACTTAACATTAGACTTAACAACAAGGTGGGAGGGTTTGTTTTTGGCCAAAACAAAACCAGTGCAATAAAAATCTATATTTCCTGGTTCTGGTGTACTGATTTTCAACATTGTGTGCAAAAGCATAATATTAAATTACATGCAAATTAAGTCATCATAGAAAGTAAAGTAACTAATCTAGTACACAAATCCATAAAATCCACAAGACTGAAAGTAGCTCAATTAGAAAAAAAGTTAACAACAGATTAGCCCAACAGGGAAATTTAGTGACTTATCATGTTGTGCTAGCAACACAGTAGCCTCAGACAGTTAGCATAATGGCTAACATGGTTAGCAGTAAACTGATTACAGAAAAACTAAGTTAACAAATTACAAATCAACAATGACACAACAGCTACAGTAACAACTGCTCCAACAAGGACGTGTGAAGTAGATGAAATATCTGTGAGGACTTGTTTGGTTAGAGAGCTGATAAAAGCCTGGATGTGACAGTAGCTCAGTTTCCATCCAAATGTAGATTGTAATTAAAAAAAGATCAGAGTTTAAAGAGCACTAGTTGAACTTAAAACTGTCAAAAAGATGTTGCTTTCTTTCATGTATTAATTTGAGTATTGTTATATTCTCCTAATTGGTCCACACACATCTCAAGTTTCTGTCTCTTTAGGCGATAAATTTGTGATTCATTTGCTAAGTTTGTTTTTATTGAAATTTGTTGTACTTTGCTTTCATTGTAAATTTTTGGTGTTTCCACATATTTTTTTTCATGTTAAACTAACTGCCCTGGAGATGTGTCAGCAGTGGCTTCCAACTAACAACAGATTGTTCAGCTGAAACAAGAAAGGAGGGAAGAAAGTGGGAGCACAGTTGTTTTTACAAAGTTTTAGTAACTTACACAGAAGCTCATCCACACAAGTGTTTGGACCTCGGCTAATTAAAGCTCCTGTCAGACCTCCCGGCTGAGCCCAGTCAGCTTCAGGAGTTCAGGTCTAATCAGACTAGGTGAAAACAGCTTGGTGAGTGTGCTTTGCAGGACCTTTACTTCCCTGTCAATTCCTATGTACCTAGAGTAATTAGGCAGCTATATGTAGTTAGTTTACGGTGTAAGATTTTCATACAAAACAAATAATCTGCTTCCAAAATAAAGTACATTGCTCAGCGCACAAATTCTCCATCTTTTCAAATAATACATATGAACATGGTTGAATGTGTCTGGATTAAAAATTGAAATTTGATCTCATATCTGCTTGATTACATTGTGATATTTCACTCATTCTCATTTTATTTTATTCATTGTTGCAGATGATTATAATTTGATCAGTAGATAAACATACAGATTACTAAATACACTCAGTAATTGAGTGACTCTAGGTACAGGTGTGAATGTGCAACACAAGACGCTTTGAGGACTCACTAAGATCTGATCACTCAGACCACATTCGGAGGTGCTCTGGGCTGCATGTGGCCACATTCTTTCAGCAGTGTGTATCCTAATGTGTCCTGTGTCAAACCTCTTGGGCAATTTGGTTTGAACTGAAACACAGCAAAGAATAGACCCTGTCTTTATTGATTTGATTTCTTCTACTTCTTTTAATGTCTTGTGATTACGCCTGAAAAGTGCGTTGCTACTATAGACTAAATAAAGATGGACCTGTCCTCTGTGACGTCACCCACAGGTTTCTGAAGAGTGGTTTTGAAGCTCAGAGTGGGCCAGACTTTGCCGAATTCACAGCTAATCCCAAAATGGGCAAAGAGGTGGGGCGTGTGTAGCCCAGACTTTCGTACATGTTTGTGGCAAGGATATGCTCACCCACCTGTCACTCAAAGTAGCCACGCCCTCAATTATGCAGAATTTTAGGCCTTCATAAAATTTGAACAGATGAGTTACATAAAAATTCACCCTCTGTGCAGTTTTCATGAAGGAGAAAATCAGTGGCTATTCAAAGAGGTGCAGTTTTCGGCACTTCAGTGGAGGTTGGTTGCATCCCACTGGTTATAAACAGCAACACATTTGGTTTTTGAAAACCAATTGTGTACGGGATTAATTGTGTACGGAGTGGGCAAGTGAGATCCGATGACAAGTGGTCACTTGTGACACATGTGGAGATGCATTTTAATGCCAGGTGTGAACTGATGCACCTAGGGCTGTCCACTTGTGCTCAGATCACCTGAGACGCATGTTAATGGCAGGTCTGAACAGGGCCACAGCTCCTTGTGGAACCACTTGCAAGTTAATCCTCCTACCGCCTCTAACTCCGGGGCAGTGTCAGTGCTTTTCTCACTGCAGGGCTGTAAACAAGTCAGATTGATTGGGGAAAATTTCCTGACAAGAGATTCTGACCAGTGCAGTTAATAGTTTGTGTTTCCTTCATTAAAAAGTGTGTTCAGTTCTTTGTTAACATGACTGCAGTAGGATTGCTTCTGCTAAGAAGTTATTGTAGTTAATAAGTTCTAGTACTGAAGTTTTACTGGTGATGAGATTTATTTTTTCATTATCAGCCGAGGCTTAGATGAGATATATTTCTATGCAGGGGAATGCTCGGTGCAAGAAAAGTTTTAGCGCAGTTTCACTAGTTTTCTATTTAGATTTGAATGAACTCTGAAGAAACTCCTGGAGCATGTTGTTGATCTCTGCTCCGTGTTGCACAGTGTCCCTAATTACAACATCAAATCTGTATTTATTTCCTGTGTCAGAATCAGTCTTTAACTTCCAGCTTTTAAAATTGGCAGAGAATTTTGTCACAATAAAGAAAGACTTTGACTTCTCCATCTCCCGGATGTTTCAGTTTTAGTCATTAAGTCAGCCTTCTTTATCTACACTCTGCAGACAGAAGCATATTAATACCCATCAATAATGTCATGTAGTGCATAAAGAGAACCCTCCCCTGAAAAGTTTGGGAGGAACAACAATCTGTGATGTAAATTTATGGTAATTTAATTTGCTCTAGAGAGAAAGTGTTGCTGTGTTTCAGCTTCATTTAACAGGGAAACAAAAGACCTCAGCTGCCTCTAAACACTGTTTTTCCACTGCATTTTCTGCTACAGTAATGATCCTTTTTTTTCTCCTCTACAACAGGATTTGAATTCGCATGCAGTCCGTGAAAGTTTACTATAAGGCCATCAGTGACGATTATGAGTAAATCCAGCATACAGGCAGTTTAAAATGTAAAGTAACTTAAGCTGTTGTAAATATTGACTCCAGACTTGAGGAAGGAGCTAAACACCCACAGAAAGAGAGAGGGAGAGGTGGCTGTTTATTGGAGGTTTATCATCCTGTTCAACCATCAGGGAATAAGCTCCTCAGCAGATGCCTCAGTCACATGTCTGGACCATGTGATCTGCTCCTAACAACCGGACCCACAGTAACAACAGCAGCTCCCACAGGACACTGATAGTGTGACTACACTATACTTTCCTTTCCCTTGAGGATGTGTCTTCTTGTGTCTTTTAGAGAACAAACTTGAGTTTACGATCCTGAGAGTGAGAGCGTTTTGGGGAAAATAAGAGATTTTGGCTTCTTGGGGGTAAAGACGAAGTTTAAAGGTTGATGTGTTTATTGTTAGGGTGAGAGTGAGGATTAGTGGTGGGCATGTGGATGTGGTAGGGTTTAGGGATAAAATGGCCTTTTGTCAGTGACAGTGCTCACATGTAAAGAATACAGGCTTGTGAGTGTATAAATATTTGAGGACCTACAAAATGATGCTGCTGCTGATGAAAATTATCATACTGACTAATAATATTCTGGTCTCTGCAGCCATGTCTCTGTGAATAACATGTTGACCCCTCGTCAATCATAATCAGTTTCTCCTTTTTACAGTATACAGCATTTAAGGTTGGTGCTGGATTTAAGCTTAATCATAATTAAAACTGCACCTGACAAAATGACCAGTAGGTTTTTATTCATTTTAAATACTCTAATGCTTTTTAATTCAAATGCACCTTCATATTAATAAGCCAGAATTTAAAAAAAAAAAAGAACATATCAATATTTCATCGCCTCGTTTCAATATCTCAAATTTTATTTTTCAGCCAATTCTAATTTCAAGAGAAAATTAAACACATCTCAGGATTTGAAAAAAGCTATTTTATTTTTATGGAGCAGGGATTTGCAATTACTCGAACCATCTTAATAGAGAAAACCTCAGACTGATTTACAGAAAATCACTCAGTGCAACTAATAACGATTATACAATTGTTGACATATACATCATTGTTACATTATTGTAGTTGTGGCTTTTCATTTCTATTCTACCCAGGAGCTTGGCAGCACAAGAAAGTCACGCACTGCCAGCCAGAAAAGACTGTGACTTCTTAAATGTTCAGAAGCAGCAGGGAAACAGTTCACATATTAAAACTGCTCCTTTGAACTTGTCCTGGCTGCTGAGGAGGGTTTGACAGAGGACAGTGAGGCTGTGGTAACGTTCCTACTGGGACTTACTTATGGGAGCGCCTTGATCTCAGATTGACAGCGTTAATACAGTCAATAAGACCTGCAGAGTGGAAGCTCGGTCACATTGTAGGACAGAATGTAAACACCATAACCTTTTCTTTTATAGTTGTTTTACCCAAGGTGCCTATTTTTTATATTAATGTTTGAACAAGAAGGAATCTCGTTCTCAATGTAGGACATCATCCAACACTACTGAATCAGTGTCGTAGCTGCAGTTCAAATAATTGACAAGGGCGATTTGATTAACATCTATATAAACATAGTGCCAATAACATTTGTTTTCATTGTACTTTCATATATTCATTGATGTGCCACTTCCTGCAAGCAGCAGTGAATTCCACACGGGGAATCCTTTCAAAATAAAACTGATCTGATGTGGTTTCAGATTCATGCTGCAGAAAATGTTGACTGAGAAACATTTGCTTTTTGAAAGCTGACATGAGATTAGAGGAGTGAACAAGTGTCGTATGTCAGGGTTGATATGTAACAGCGTTTCCATTTCGACACTGTCCAGAATGACAATTTGGCAGGAGAGAATATTACCTGTGCTCTGTTGGATTATGATCGGGACGCCGCAGATGAAATCAGCCAGCATGGAGTCTGAAAATTTGGGCCATCAAACATAAACAGTGTTCGACCTCATGTCTAGAAAAACTCATGGAGGCTTTTTCTGTTGTGATGCAAGAGTCAAACCACAAATGAAATCCATCAGATAATCATGATGATATTGCCTGTCAATCAAACACCATCTCCACTGCTTTTCTTTTCTCTCTAGAATCTTCAATCGTTAAGTTTGGGTCTGTTATGGTGGTCCTTTTTTTTCTTCATACACATTGTTATTTTGTGCTGCTGTTGCCTTCAGGAAAATAAAAATGCACCTTTGCATTTGCACCAGAGGAATTTACCAGGCAGCAGCAAATGTAAATTCTTCCATGAGGTGTGTATCATTATTGTGCGGGATTATTCTGTGTTCCATCAAAAAAAGACATTTATTCATGTGAAAATCACAGTGTGAAAGACAGACAACAAATGCTTCAATTCAGGAGTAACAAGATAAAATCATAGTGTGTCAAACCGTATTGAGATGGAAAAAAAAAACAAAAAAGTTTTTTTACTTTACTCTGCCATCCTAATGCCACCCACGATCCAAAGCATTGCAAAGACAGTGAAGAATAAATATTCAACATTAATATTTAGATGGCTGTCTCTCATTGTATCATTTATAGCTTGCTGTCAGCTTCTTTACACTTCTTTGTATTTCCTGTTCTGATTATCTCTCAGTCTATCTGTCAGGCAAACACAGATTAGTGCTTCAGTGCTCAACACATTAAATGTGTGCAGAGCTAAAAAGGTGACAGTGTTTTAAAACCGCTGTGCTTTGCTGTTGAAAGCTACTTTTAGAGCTCTGGTGTTGGCTGCTCACGGCAGGTGGAACAGGCAGGAAGTCAAAAAAAAAAAAAAAATCATTGAAAAGCTTTTGCTCATTCCCAAGACATAAAGAAAAGCACAGCGAGTAACATGAAAGCTTTCTGACTAACTCAAAGACAAAGTGTGCAAGTAAAGTTTTAAGAGTGACTTTAATTGTGTATTCATATATACAGCAGGTGTTGAAATTATTTATTCAGTGGGCTTTGAGTTGATTGTGGGGCTGTGCTTTGGCTGAGCTCTTGCATGTGAAACGCGCACACACACAATCCTCCACTCAGCTGAATCCGTCTCTTCAGGTTTTGACACATATGGCTCTGACGTCTCAAATTTCACAGGAGGTTCTTCACCCTTGTAGAAAAAGTGCTGCTTATAAATCAAGTCCAGAAGTCCAATTTAACTGGAACAAAGGTGTGTTTTGATCATCACATCTATTCTGCATTTTTCTTCCTAATAAATCATTTGTAACATTTCAGTATGACAGAGACATATAATGCTATAGACAGACAAATCAACATTTACATTTTTAAATATTTACATCAAAATAAGAGCATTGACAACTCAAAGTCCACTTAAAATCCACTTTTAACACTTTTGCCCAAAGTGTGCAAACAGAAGGGAATAAATAAAATTATGAATTGTTCTGTTTCTGACTTCACATCTCGATGCTCTGGTTCCAGCGGCTGAAGGACTTTGTGGTGTCTTTAAGTCATCCCGCTCTGTCCTGTCAGGTCAGTGGGAGGTCACGGCTCCTGCTAAATGAAAAATTCCTTTTGGTTTTCACTGGGAGCGCTCTGAGAGTCCGCCTGGCTGAACTCGTGGCCGTCTTCAGGCTGTGCTGCTTTCACCTCTTGGTTTCGATATGTCTCTTTTCTGCTGCAGAGGAATCTGGCCGTGATCGCCAGCACAGACACAGTGACAAAGATCACCACGGCGATCACACCTAAACAGCACATGAATACACAAGAAGATTTTTGCTTCAAAATCACATGAATCAACATAAATAACAAGGTTACTGGCGGCTTTCTGCAGTAACCTGATTTCTTGTTGTTGCTGTGTTCTGTGATGTGTCGCTGTAAACATCTCGCCTAAGGACTAATGTTGACCCACTGGCACATTTACAGTAATGATGATTAATGTGCATTGTCCCTAAATAAATACATGAAATGAAATAGTTTATTGTAGTAAATACACATATTATTTTTTCCAAGATTCACCCAGATGAGGAAGGATACTATTCTCCTGTCCATGTGTTGAAGGTAATAAGTGGGTCACTGTTTTGTTGGACTTGTGCACATGCACGAGAATGCATGTTCAGTCTTTCCAATGGTTTAAGACTTTTCCACTGATTGTGCACAGTAAAGACAGAGAAGAAGAAAACTGCCATTAAATAAACACGAACGCAAACAATGCAGGTTTTCAAAATTCAGCTTTGCAAATGCTTTGTATGGAAGGACACAAATTCAACATGCCTATTGTGACCTCAGGGAGACACACTCTATGTGTTTTGGTATGAAAAACTCAATGTAAATGTAACATTTCTCTGTTTACAAGAAAACTTTTTTTTATAAAGCACCTTTCAAGGGCAGAGACAGACAGAAAGACAGACATACAGATACAAATCATAAAGGAAAAAAAACTGAATAAATAGAAAAATGACACAAAGTCAGGCATAAACAAAAAGGTCTTGAGCTGCTTTTCAAAGTTGTCCACAGTGCCCACAGATCTTAAATCCCATGGGAGACAGTTGTGTAGGAGCCACAACCTCAAAACTGTCTCCTTTAGTTTGAGACCTCGTTCTAGGAACAACCAGTAAACCCTGATCAGAAACTGTACAGACCTGTAACGTGGGGCTGCAGTGGATGTAATGTAGGAAGGAGCTGGACCATGTAGAGCTCTATAGGTGATCACAAGGACTTTGAATTGAATTCTGAGTTTGACCAGGAGCCAGAGAAGGGCAAGTAGAATCTGTGTCACATGAGACCTCAGGAGTGCAGCAGCAGCATTTTGGACAACTTGTAAACAATCCAGGGATGTTTGGTTTAGGCAGGTGAAAAGAGAATTGCAATTGTCAAGACAGGACGATATAAAAATGTGGATTAACATTTCCATGTCCACTTGAGACGCAATGGGCCTGAGTTTTGCAATGTCTCACAGCTGAAACATTGCAAACACCACTGCAAGGCTGACCCAGAGATACACACCCACTGCTGAAGTCTATCACCCAAGACCCGGTGGTCCACGGTATTGGAAGTAGCACTGAGATCCAACAGCACCAACACCAAACATCCTCCTGTGTCACCATTCATCAAGAACAGTGTTCAAAACTCTAAGACCAGCTGTTTCCGTTGAGGGCAAGTGGAAGAAGCCAGATTAAAACTTCAAAACTTCAATCAAAAATATTAGGCTCATCTGTTGCGGGGTTGCTAAGGCGACAAAGGGTAGCTTAGAGATAGGTTTTTTGAGAAGTGTTGAATAACAGCTTGTTTGATTTGAGCAGGGACATGACCAGATAACAGAGGTTTTGACAATGGAGAGCTACAGGTGGAAGTTTTCCTCGTTTAACATAAAGACTAGATGCAGGGTGAGACAGTCGGCCTGGCTCTCTATAAAGATCAGATAACTAACAGATGTGTACTTTTGTAAAAGTTATGTGCTTAAATTTTTTCTTAAACAGGCCCTCAATGTCGAATTTTGCCTTCAAACATTATGTTAACAAGAAAATTGGTTGAAATATCTGCAGGAAATTACTGCCTGGCCATGTGTGATTGGCCAGACAGTGTTTTAACATCCTCGCAGGGGGCAGTATCACGGTGGCAGCAGTGCCGACCGAGGAAGACAAGATCATTACCTGTAACTGTGATAAAATACCTAAATCCAAACTCAAACTAAAATAGAAAAACCTGAATGAATGGAGCAGCATAATAAAATAAATCTTCAATATCAACCATGCAGCTATCATTATATAAACTTTGTTACCATTCAAGGAAAGCACATAACTTAAATTATTGATCGGTAAAACTTAAAACAGTTTCACAGATTAGAACCTGTGTAATTTAGTTTTCTGCGACTGATGTGGGATAAAATTGTGAGTGTTTTGGGGGAAAAAAATCATTTACATGTAAAAGAGCAAGTTGGAAGATTAAATCAGACTATTTCTGTCCTCTGTTGCGTGTTAATTAATTCATCCAGTGTCACAGTCCTCACATTGCAGCTCAGCATTGATATCTGCATGTGTATTGTTCTGGGACAATGTGGGTTTTGTCACTCCAAACCCTGAAATAGCACTACAAACACTACACACTACAAACAGTCAACAGTGCTGCATCTTTGTCTGACATTTCACCAATTTTTTTTATTTTTATTTTTTTCTAGCTATAAACAAACTCAAGCACTTTGACCCAAGCTTCTGGTTTAATTTAGAAGAGCTAATTAAACGCTGCTTGCTGAGTTTAATTTTATATTAGTGGTTTTAAAATCAAAATGCAGGACGAAAAGGTTTTCATGTGTTATGTGAGGTCAGATCCAGTTAAGCCACCGCTTCTCACTGTTTTTCCTTAGCCTCCAAGATCAAAACCAATCCAATCTAACATGTCTCTTCTGATTATTCCCTGTTCAATATCTTCACTAACAAAGTTTGGAGTATGATATTTTAGTAGATTGCTTGTATTCCTGCTGAGATGTATTGCATTACCTCCAATTAGAGCTGAGTCACTCCTCATTGTGTTGACTAAAGGTTGACCTGGATCCACTGAACCAGGTCGGTCTGTAGAAAGAAGAAGAAAGTGAAAAGCAAGAAAGAAGTCAAAGACCAATAAAGATGCAGAGGAGAAAAAAAGTAGAGCATAGGTGACAGGGAGAGAACAAAAAAGAGGTTAGAAGTTAGAAAAATCAAGAATAAAAGAAGAAGACAGACAAGGTAAAGGAGTGTGAGGACAGATAAGGAGCGAGATAAAGTCAGTGTGAGAGCCATCAGTCAGTGCAGACAGGGCTTGTTGAAAGCCTCAGCACAGCCTCAAAAGGACTTCACAAGCCTTGTCTGACTAATCTCATCTTTCCAAGCGTCATCACTCTTCCTGCTTACTGAGAAGGATGGTTAATGAGCCCATAAAAAGTCTAATGAACAGCCCAAAGAATAATATGAGAGGTATAACAGATTTCAGGTTCCCACAGTGGGAACAGAGTGGGGTGGTTATCTAACGATACGCCATGTGTTTCTGAATCTATTCAGACACCTTCACTTTTGAAAATGAATATAAATGGTTTCAGCATAAAGGCTGCAACATGACAAAAAGTAAGAAGTGAATACTTTCTGAATTCACTGTGTACTGTATAGAGTTTGGGGTATATGGGCCGTTCTGCTCCTTGTACCTGATAAGGAGTGTGTGGTTTCTGCTGCGTAGGGCTTGGCTGGAGAGGAGGAACCACAGCTCGACTGGACCAGTGGGCCGGTGACAGTAACGGGACTGTCAGGGTGCAGCAGAGCTGCTTTCAGAGGACTGATGGAGTTGAAGCGAACAGCTGACAGGCAGCCGGTGAACCCGAGAGAGGCCAACCCAGCCAGCTCTGCATCCAGCTCGCCAGACTCTGAACACAGAGACACACAGAGACAGATCAGTTATCAGTGTGATCCAGCAACACATCTAATGATTCCTCTGTAATAAATCTTACATTTATCTTGATGAGACCACAGTTGTGATGATAAGTAGCACGGATCTATGTTGTACTTCTCCATGTAGTAGTTCTCATTGTGGAGAGTGACATAAAAAATACAACAATCATGCACAAAACCTCAGCGCTATAGGTGCTGTTAAAAAAACTGAGTCAAAAAGTTCCTCACACTGCAATCACAGCTCCCATTAATTTTTATTAGTGATATTTTGACCAATCACAGGTCTTCCCAGGTGAATACCCACTGGACATTCACACACATTCACAGGAAACGATGCATGTACAGTTTATAATCCAGCGTGTTTGTAATTATTTTCTTCTCATGGTTTATTCTTCACTCTCCCACAGCTGCATCAGAGCTGTAACCTCACATCCTGTTCTAAAGGTACTAAATAAGATCTTGAGCAGCTATAAATGTCAGCGTGAACCATAATTATTTCTGCAGTACAGTTTGATTAAAAAGCACATCACTGCCACTCATCTAAGTTATTACCAGAGAGAAACAACTTTTCAGCACATATATGGGACGCTGCAGAGTGGCCTGGCTGCAGAGGGCTTTTTATCAGCTGTGTATATGATGAGGCTTTGATTGAGCTTCAAATTGAATGCAATCCTCCAGGAAGCAGGAAATAATCTGACTTTGAATAATATACCTCTTGCCATGTTCGCGCCTATGGATTAGTCTGGAAGATGGGGTCAAATGATGGAGACTGGAGACCAACTTAGTAACACTCTCTCTCTGCCTTTCACTTTTATAATAAATTAAAGCACATACAGGAACAGGGGTATGTTCCATAGGTATCTGAATGAAAAATACATTTGATTCACCCACCATGTTTGAGTAGATATATTAAGTCAACAGTGGTTGGTTAGATATTCTACGTTACCACAGGTAAAAGTCATGCATTCAAAACTTTACTCGAGTGAAAGTGCAAAAAGATTTGCATCAAAATATACTCATATTACTGGAAATAAAAGAAATCATTATGCTGAATGGTCTATTTCAGAATAATGTATATCACAGTACTGGATTATAGTTACTGGTGCATTAATATGTATGGCGCCGCAGATGGCTGCCTCGGTGTTTTGGTGCGCTCTGCACCATTCACCAGAACAAATTCCTTGTACGTGAAAACATACTTGGCAATAAACCTGATTCTGATTCTGATTCTGATTCTGATTCTGATCACTTTGATGTTGCAGCTTGTACTTTGTTGTAGCTTGAGGATCATATGTCTTATCTGAACCTACAATAATAGTTTATATGTTAATGATATTGTGTATTATTATTCTGAATCTTTAAAGTATTAAGTAGTAAAGTTAGAAAATAAATGTAGTGGTGCAAAAAATACAATACAATCAAAACTCCATCAAAAGCCTACATCACAACTATACTTAAAATCAGGATTAGTTACTTTCCACCACTGGTAGTCAAACATGTCCCCTTGTTAAGAAAGGAATATCCAACAGTATAGAAAAAAAATAAATAAATAAATCAGAATTTACCAGCCAAAATTAGGGACATGAGATCCCAGAAAGATTCATGACAAATACAGCATCCAAAAGAAAAGAACATGGGCTGATGTGGTAAAACTTCTGATATTATTCCTTATAAAAATGAGTCTCCGGTGTTACTGGACATCTGTGACTTCTATAAGAAGGATTTGGATGTTTGTGTGAGGCCTCGCATCCATGATTTAAAGATTATTGTCCACCTCCACCCAGCTGCTGCCCTAAACCTCCACCTCTCTGTGTATCACTATCTCCCTCCACCTCCCTATCTCGCTCTCTATCACACTCTCTCTCTCTCTCTCTCTCTCTCTCTCTCTCTCTCTCTCTCTCTCTCTCTCTCTCTCTCTCTCTCTCTCTCTCTCTCTCTCTCTGTGAGCATCTCAGTCTCTCCATTCTTTTCTGGTCCATTAGTTAGGCTGATGGATGACAGGGCTGGCAGGGAGTGACAGTATATCAACTATCTCGCTGCCTCTCTGATACTGATATGACTGTCTGAGTCCTCTGGCTCAGCAGAGGGAAGGTTAGGTCACATACTAACACGGCCTGGGTCATCAACCCAAAAAAGACCAGTAAGGAGCGAAACCTAAAAACAGCACAAGCATCAATTTATATCTGTGTCTTATATATGCACCATGTGCTTGAGTGAAGCATGAAACCTATTTAATCTTTCACAGTGAAAAACTCGCTGTCAGGAGTAACTGCATATACTCTAGTAGCTATACGCCTAAAATATATCTGTAAGTGCAGTTTGCAAGCTCTCATTCTCTCAGGGTTTGGACCTTCAATAGTTTCTACAGATTCTAGTTCTGAGTCCAATTCTGTTCATCTGATCTGCTTCTTATTGACTCTAGGTTCCAATTCTTTGCTTTTAAACTAGAAATTAAACCAAAACACTGCATAGTGGGTGGAAAACCAAATGGATGGATGTAAAATCAACAAGCTGTGCTAAATGACAGATGTTTTGTGATTTTTCAGTGTTTCTAGCCCCACATCTCATCTCCAACAGTCACCAGCAATACCACAGGAAGCTCACTGCCTGCCTGTTGACCCTCCACATGCTAACTTCTGTACAGCCTTTAATGTGAAGCAGCTGTGGCCAACATTAGCGTTTAGTGAGCAGCGTTACTGAATGTTGACTATGTGGTCTGGAAAAATATGTCTAGATAATACATTCTAATTCTTTTTTTGTCAGCAGATAATTTTAAATACTGTCTAGAGGAACGGTAAAAGAAGAAATGAGCTGGCCAGATGAAAAACTGGAGGCAACATCAAGGCTCCATCACCAATGCCAGAAAACACAGATACACATACACAGATTCAGAGAGCTGGGACAGTGACAACTGCTAATCAATGTGAATGAAGCCTGAATTAGCAGCCGTGAAGCCTGCGCTCAATAAGACTCAAAAAGCACCCAGGGGGAAAGCTGAGAAAGTCAAACACAATCATCTTGATTCCAGCACATATTCAAGAAGAGAGTTGTTAACTACTTCACTCCACTAATTTAAACTTCTTTAAAAAAAAATTTAACAAAATGAAGGAAAAACTGATTCCTAATTGTCTTCAACGAGATACCAGGACATAAAAAAGAACAACATCTGGAAACAAAACCCCAACATTGTTGGCAGCGGGTCTGCCACACATGCTCAACACAACCAACCCCCAGAACTGCAGTCATGACATGCCTGATATGGCAAACTGCTTTGTATGTGAACATATATGAACACACCATCACTGTGCCATTGCCTGATGTTTGCCCACTTTCCCTAGTTGGCCATATTGTGAGAGTTAAGCTTAATTTATATTACTTTGTTAAAGGGTAGCCGTAGCTTTTGAACCTGTGCAGATAGCAAAGCTGACATTGAAGACAGTGAAGAGACCAGAAGAGCTGTGATTAGTCGGTTTAGGTTTTTTAGGAGAGCGATGACAGTGATGATCACATTAAGCTAGTTGAAAAACGTTAAAAACCTTCTCACTGTGATCACAGCTCTGAGTAACAACAATGTGAAGAATGACAACAGTCCCCTATTCAGCAATAAGACGAGCTACCTGAATGTAACTCCAGTTCTTTAAGTACATCTGTAGCCCACTGTCGCTCTATATCACAAAGTAAATGAAAGAATATGAAAACTGTACACGTGTCTTGCATTGCAGAGGTGGTATCACCGGGTGAAATCTGACTCTGAACTATACATCAAAGCCTATGCAGCAGTTATCTACAGTGAGACTGATGCTAACCCCTTGCATCAGGTATAAATCCAGCTTTAAGTTCAGGGCTAATGAATTATACAGTAACTGTAACTTATATGTTTTCAGAAAGAAGTGTATTTCTTTTTATCAAATCCCCAGTCCTTATAAATTTTTAACCTCTTTTGATATCCAACCCTGTCTCAGCATCACATGTTTACAGCAGCTCTTTTCTCAGAGGGTGATCTCCTGATGTAGCAGAGGGAAGCTCAGTCACCGCAAAGCCCTTCCCCTTTGCAAAAAGCCCTGGGAAGAAACGAGTGTCAAGACTTTTGTGAAATATTGTTCTGTCATGCAGATAAAGGTTGAACTGTACCTTCTGACTTCCTGGTTTAGTTTGACCCCGCCCTCAGCAGCTCAGACTCATTGGTTGTTATGCTGAATCGCAGGGCGCTGACTTCAATCTTCTAAGTAATTTGTTCTTTTCAATCCCTTCTCATTACCATACAAAGTGAAGGACCTTTTCTAAAGTTATTACCATTACAGCTGTCTGAAGCCCCACTCAGTGAGAGAGACACAAAGACTGTATTACTCACCGGTTCGATAACACAGATAAAAGTTCACCGACATTTACTGCATTTGCTGAACTTCTGCATTAGTGAGAAAACAATGCCATTTACAGTGAGGCTTTACCCTCCCCACAGCTCTGAAATGCATCTAATGCATCTAATGGCTCCATCTTTAGTCATTTCTAAAGCTGTTCTTATTTTGTGTCTTCACACTAAAGTGCTCTCTCTGTGACTATTTGCATATGGATGTCAACTTGTTTTTGAAAGCGCCACAGCTGTTGGACAGACTGCAGCTCTCCCTCTGGTCCACCTAAAATGATGAACAGGAAACAGCAGAAAGTTCCAGGACAGCGTTTTGTCGCATGAAGCCAAACATCTCATTGCTGTTATTCAAATGAGTCTGTCTAAGTGGTTAAGTCGGCGCTAGCAGAGAGCCCCACTTACCCTGCACTCTGCCCAGAACGAGAGACTTGATGTTGTTGAATTCCACATCAGATGTCAAGTTGAAGTCCTCTCTGGCATTCTGGTCGATCTGAAAGACAATGTAAGTCATGTCCGTGAAGGTAAAAGCTCAGCAAGTGGAAAGCAAAGAATGATAACAGTGACAAATTGTTGAGCTCTTTATTGTTCAGTTTTTTTAAACAAAGGCTGCACGGTGAGGAAACTTCAACACATGGCTGCAGAGAATTGAGCAATTAAACATGAAAAGCCAGCCAGAGGCTCGACCTCAAGTCTGCAATACATGTTTAATAGGATTCAGCCCTACAGCTGAAAACCAATAGACCTGTGAGATGCTGTGGTTCACAGTGGCTGAGCAGAGAAGCCTAAGTAGAGGAGGTTTGAGGTGGTAAATGCCTCAGAGAGAGAGACACACTCCATAATAAAACAAAGGGTCGGATGTGTTGCTTGCAAACTCAGAGATTTGTGCTTTAGTGAATCATTCATCAATAAGAGATCTGCTGATGTTGATTGACCTGAGACTAAAATGGAGCCACAGAAAACAGAGAAACACAAAGTAGCTTAAACATGAATTTTTCCTTTTGGTCAGAGCTGTTTCTGGACACTTTGGTGCCCTCGGAGGTAAATGACTTCAAGTTTTTAGACCCACAAACCTGATAAATATGTAAGGAAGATTTTAAAAACAGTAAAGACCAACCTTAATTGTGTCAAATTAAACACTTACCCATCTCGGCAGTACAAATATTTATGCACTCTATGATTTTCTCTCATTGTTCATGTTGTATGGCAGTCTGAGCTCAAGTGTTACCATTTACAGTCAGACACTTCACACAGTGAGGCTCTGAAAAATAATGGACAAAAATCCTGCCCTGTGGCATCAGTGTCACACCCTGAAAAGATACAATCTACCGAGCTTCATTCATTTCTGTTTTCACAAATTAGTTTTCAAATGTATCAGCAGTGTAGCCCCAGAGCTTCTCTCCAGATATATCCACATACAAGACAGTAACAGTGACTAGGCGGTAAATGGCAACTGTGAAACACCACATTGTGGATCTAAGTTTGGAAGCTTTTCATTTTCATTTCAGGGCGTAGATCATCGATTTTCATCCTCTGTCAGTATCCGGTGTTTAGTGTAGTGAGAGCAGTGACATTCGCAATGCAATATGTAGGTTTGACATCTTTGAGACAGACTTTTAAAGCTGTAAACTGATTAGAAAAGATTTTCTTTCCAACTCATTGGTTCACAGTGTCTATGTATGAAAACGGGCCTGCTTGTGTTGATCCATGTGGCATAGTGTGTGTGTGTGTGTGTGTGTGTGTGTGTGTGTGTGTGTGTGTGTGTGTGTGTGTGTGTGTGTGTGTGTGTGTGTGTGTGTGTGTGTGTTTACCTGCACAGAGACAGTGTCTGCCAGCCTCCTGATTGTCACTGTGTGCAGGCGTCCATCAGCCAAGTTCATAACTCTGCTGGCCAACACCTCCACATCTCTGCTGCTGTGCAACTTGTACCTCAGTTCCAGCTCGTCTATACAAACACAACACGACAAAACACTCTCACTCTGCAATACAACCACAACAGCAGTTCTCTGAAAAACGTTCAGTGTCTGAATCAAGTTTTAATCCTGAAAGTGTTTTCTTTGTTACTAATAAAGTCTTGTTTTTAATAGATACTGGAAGAGTCCTGTTCTATTACTTTGCATGTATTAAATATTAGATTATACTTATTGCAGTAGATTAGAGCTTTATTTGCCCCTGAGGACCAATTTGGCTCCCAGACACTGAATGATTAATATTATTACAATGAAACTAAAAAAACTAATCTAATACAAGCTGTTGCTTAAAAAACAAAGCACAACTGTTTGCATGAAGATGTTATATTTGCTTTTACATATTTAAAACAAATTTTAGAAATTGCTTCATGGGTTTCGATTACATAAATACTTTTTTTGTTACCGCAAATAAAGAACAGCCCATGCAATGAACAGTAAAAATGCAAAATATGAATCTGAGGTATAATTTTACAGTGATGCTGCTTGGTATGAAGATTTGTGTGGTTAAAAGCCCAAGAAAACATTTAATTAGTCTTTAGATTAAGCTGTTTTACATTCTTGGCTCAGATTTAAGGATATCTTTGGTATTCACATGTATTCACTCCTTCAAAGAAAGAACATTTGATCCAGATATCTGAATGTTCCAAGATAAAAGCTGCTGAATTAAGGAGCTACAAACTGATTAATACTACAAGGATTAATGCTTTATCTCCGTGTATAACACTTCAAGATATAAAATTAATTTCCCAATCTTTTACTGTGTTAAACTTGATAAACGCCACCGCTGAGATAATTTGAATGCTTGGAGATGTCTGCAGACTTTTACAGATGAGCAGAAATGATAGGAAGTAATCTTTCTTAAAAAAAAATCCAAACACATAATACTTAATGCCCTATCCATTTTATTTCTAATTATGACTCCCAAATACACGATAATAGGGAGCACTTCCCCTATCAAAAGAGCACATGTCGATAATAAAAGCAGTGGTGGAGAGGGCACAGGGTGTGTCAGTCTCTCAGCGAGACACTGAAGTGTCTCTGTGTGCAGCAGCTGAGGCTTGTGTTACTGCAGCAGCAGCAGAAGACAGAAACATGAGAAAAGCCATTTTTTGGAGCCTCCAAGTGAAACGTCTCTCTGGGATTTAATTAGATACTTCGGCAAGAGCGCAGATGCCTGATGATGACTTGATCAACTATTCAAAACCCACTATCCCCCAGCTTTCTCTCAGTAATTAAAACAGCTATGTCTAACAGCAGAATTTATCAGTACATTTCTCCTAATGGCTGATAGAGCACCTCGAGTAAGGGTTTCAGGTTCGCTAGTTGATCATGACAACAGATTTTGTTCAAAATTACAAAATAAATCTCTCACACCTGGACTCCAGTTCACACTAGTTAAAAATAACATGTAATTCAGCTACAGCTACAAGTCACAGACACTGGATAACAGTAAATCCTATTACGCAGTGCAGGAGTGTTGGAATTGCTTCCTGCCAAGTGGAACTATGTAAAGCTCTACAGAGAAGCGAGTGATGAAGATTTTTAAATAATCACAATGACACAATGACAAGACCACTGCTGAAAAGGCTGAAGAGAATCATCATTTAAAGAGGAGTCTCTATGCTCATTTCTAGCTCTGCATGTTTTTATTCTGCAACTCCTCTAGAGTAGATTCACAATTTTAAAAGAAATACTTATTTATCTAAAGCTGCCTGTTACGTAGCGCATCAGTTCAGCCCATGACTGAAACAGACAAAGGTCCCCCTCTCTTAAAGCCCACCTTCTTCTGATTAGCCAGCTTCCAGAAACCTGCTGGGGGCTGCATGGCCTCATTCCCTAACGTAACACAACATAATTGATCGGAAGTGGCAACTTCTGAAATCTGCCCTCATGTTTGAGCCAGAGTCTGAAGAGACTGTACCAGTAAATATTACACTTATTGTGCGTCATAATGGTGGATTTAGTCTTTCGATCGTGGTCCGTAACCTGAAGCGCCAGATGGTTTGTTACGCAGAACCATCTGGGAAGGCTTTGTTTGAAAAAGAGCAAGCACCTTTTAAAAAAATACTTGGCAGGTGATTGGATAAACCATCTGTCTGTCACCGTCTATCACAGGCTGATTTGAAACAATCAGATTCTGCATCCTTCCTATTTTCCTCACCATCAGAGGAGCCAAAGCCACTTGGGAGAAGAGCCAAAAACACTTTTTCCGTTGAGAAAAGCCTTCAGTGCTGTTCTATGCTTTTCTTTCAATAAAGAAATACTCTCCCCACTTCTGATATAACTGCAGCATCTATGCTAATATCTTTAGGATCCACCATTTGTTGCTAACTAACAGTTGTCGTTTCTCCCTCAAAGGGACACTGATTGGTCTGAACCGCTGTGGTTCAGCCACTAGCAAAAATCTTGGAGCCTGACAACATGAATTCTCACCCGTGAGAATGTTGTCATGTCAAAAATGTTTTCTTTGAACCTGACACTGTGCATAACAATTGGCGAAGGAGTCAGCAAAGGATGACTGATTCAAGAGGGATGAAAAAAGGAGAGGAGAAGAGGAGAGGAGAGGAGAGGAGAGGAGAGGAAAGGAAAGGAGAGGAGAGGAGAGGAAAGGAGAGGAGAGGAGAGGAGAGGAGAGGTTAATGCAGAAAGGATGAGATAAGAGGAGCAGCTGCTAAAAGAAATTTGGACAGAAAATAGCTGAATAAAAGAGGAAAAATCCATTTGCGTGTTCTCACCATGTTTGTTGATAAGCAGGGCCAGGTATTCCCTGTAGGAAGAGCTGACGTAGAGCAGCAGAGCAGGACTCTGGAGGGTCCTGAAACTCAGGGAGATGTTTTCCCCTCTCAGCGTCAAATCAGAGTAGATGGACGAAGGCCTGGCACTGCTGTTCCTGCTCAGTTCATATGGCTCCTTGAGGATGTAGGTGATGGACACTGACGACTTAAAGCTGGCCGAAACCTCTGAAAGTCGAAAAGTTAGAGGGAGGTGTCACTGGTGGAGCTGACTGGTCAACCTTGTGTCCTATAAAATGTCCCACTCCTGTCAGCCAAGAATAGAAATCTGAGGCTCCAGTGGGCAAGTCAACATGGACCAGAATCTCAAAGGAATGTTTGCAACATCTTGTGGGATTTCTGCCATGAGGAGTTGAGCTGTTTTGAGAGCAAAGGGAGGTCCTACCTAGTGTTGGTATGGTGTTCCTAATAAAGTGCTCACTGAGTGTATATTCAACAAATGACTAATAATGTTTCAGCACCACCTAATCTGTAGTTAAGGTGCTCTTTCACTTCCCTTTATAAGTCAAAACTACCTTTTGTTAAATGATCTCTTTGTGGTGGATTTGGCAAATTCACTGTCTCAGAGTTTAACAACATATCATAATCTATCTCTACAGCACTGACTGACTTTGACATTATGTTGACTTTTAACATTGCCCAACAAGCCCTTTATGCATCATCATGTGGTGAACACAATGGCATGGAGGTCTAGAGGAGTCCTTTAAGATAATCCTGATGCTTGACCTTCACAACAGAATGGGCTCATTGTGACGCACTCGGAATGAGTGTTGAGAGGCGAGCTGTTCAGACAGTGACCCAGACAGACAGTCAGGGTCTACTGTCTGCCGACCGAAGGATTCTCTTCAGAAAACTTTCTGATCTGTACTCTCTCCTCCCCGTTAAAGCACCGGGGCATGATAGGTCATGATAATAAGCTGAAAGCTTTGTCGGTTTACAAATGAATACAAACTTACTGCTTGTCTTGTCTATCTAGTTGTCTAAAAGAGTAGATGTAAATATAACGTACAATAGAAAATCTGGTTTAGCAGCAACTAACACCAACTCCCTGCAAACAGTGATTGACCAATCATAGCTTAGTAGCCGCAACAAGGGACAGCAGGCCTGTCATGCTTTGGATTTCTCTACATGTTTTTTTTTACCCTCTCCGAAACTGAAAACACAAGCAAAGATTAACTTTAAAAAAAAAAGCCCCATTCACAATTAGTACATCCACACAGATTAGTATCCCCACTGTGTATCCTGGATGCTACTTCAGGCTGTCATTAGCAGCTCTGTGCTGCAGCTGAGCAGTGTTATTTTACAACAAAATAACGTTTAGATCCTGCATTATTTCTCATCATACTTCTCATCATCAGAAAGTGATTAGACTGTCTGGAGCGGGGCAGGCTGGTTACCATGCCAACTTCAGTTAAACAAAAGAATTGAAATAGAAGCAAAACAAAAGTTAAGGGATTGCTTTCCACTGCTGGAGAGAGCTCTTGGTACTGATCTTGCAAAGTTTCTTCTGGACTGATAAGTAAACAGCTGTGCTATCTAGCAAAACTTACATAAAGCACCACTGATGAATAAACTCTGAGCAGGCCGAGGCAGTACTTTAGCTTTCAATCCCCCCCAATAGAGCCTGTTTACACCATATCATTTTGAAAGTACAACAGCCAATAGGGAAACTCCAATGTTGACATGTGACATTTGGCTGACCAAAGTGGGAATATGATCACTCAGTTAGTCAGTCACATTCATGATTATAGTGCTAGCTGCACTGTTGAGGTCCAGCTAAAATTTACAATGGGTGGTTTTCAACCATTTAATGAAAAACCATGTTCAGAGCCCCATTAATAACATAAACAACACGAAAAAGCCTATATTATAAAAAACTGCTTAAAAAATTGCTTAATGTATGTAACAAAGAGACATTTCAGTAACAAGACCTTCACAGAGAGTACCAGTGGGTGTGATGTAGGTATGTTATTCCTCTGTGAGTCTGACTAATGCATCACTGTCTGTGACTGGCATATCAAACTGGCAAACAATTCTCTTCTTCTTTATTTGGAGAGCCTTTGGATGGGACACACAGACTGCGCTGGCAAAGTACAATGTAATAAAAAGCCGGAGGCTGCTGTTCAAATCAAACAGTCACAACAATCATATTATACTGATACCATGTGAAAGAAATATCCCTGTTTAATAAAACAAAACAGCTTGTGTAGGTGTAATATAAAATATGATGAGGGAGACATTAAGTTAATATGAATTTAATACTGAGTGGCAGAAAACACCATGAGGAAACATAGAGTTAAAAAATGTGTGTTACTCTAATCACAAAAATACTACCAAATACTTTCTATGCCCTTAAATATTATAAAGGGCTTACTATTATAAAATGTAAAATTGTATATTGAATAAATGTTATTTTTAAAACCTCCAGTACTTGCCACCACGCCTCTTCTTCATGCTTTAGCCCATAAATGATATCCGGAGCAGTTTTATAGCGTACACTTCACTCTGCCTTCTTTAGACACAAACCTATAATGAGCTTCATGCTGAATTAGCCTCCTCCTCTCTTATGCACTGTAAAATTTAAATTGTTGAGGCAGTTGTCTGGATAAAAAACTAAATGAGCCCATGTGAAGTTGGAGGACAGACTTCTCATTATTTTTAAGACTGTGTCAGACCATTTTTCTCAGGTTTTTATGTCCAATGTGTCATTTTGTCAGAGGAGAATAGAAAATTAAAGATCTGAAATTATGTTTTCTGTTGATATGATTAAAGTTCATGTTATTAGTTTTTTTATAAGGGGCTCATTAATTTAATCACTTTTCTTGTATCATTTAAACATGCAGAGTCGTAAAACTGCTCTTCACTGACATTAAAATATCACTGATATGCTCTGTAGGACACAGAACATCAATGAATGAATCAGTGGCTCTGTGTATTTACTGGCAGGCAGTCTTCAGTGTGTCAGCATCTGTACCTTTATGACAGAAGGCTCCAGTGTAGGCAGACTGACTACAGTCGCAAGAGAAACCGTTGGCTTTCTCTACACAGCGACCCTGGTTCTGGCAGAGGGAGCCGTAGCTGCTGCAGTGGCCTGGGCAGCCAGGTCGGACCCCGGGGGTGATCTTCGCCCTCTCCTCCAGGTCCAGAGTGATGCCGTTAAGCTGCAGAGAGCGGATGCAGCCTAGAAAGCCTTTCTGTCTGGACGCGGTACCCCCTGTCAACGAAAAACAAATACCACACACATGAGACACTGGTTTTCTTTTTCTGTATGTCACATTCAGTGTTGCTAGATTCGACTGACACCAAGCAGCCCATAGAGTTTCCAACTCACCCATTTGTCATATGTTCAATTGCTTCCCCATTATCTACCTGTGTATAGTATAACTGGCTCAAAATTGACAGTGACAATGAGGAAAAATGATATTCACCAAGTCTTTCAGACAAATATTCACTTATATGAATAGATGTTGCCTGCTGTTACTGCCACTCCCACCTGCCTGCACCAGCTCCCCATTCCCTTATTAGCTCCAATGTCTAAACACCGGTTTGCATCCACTTGTTCTTGGCTAGATTGCCTTAGTTCCTTGGCTCTGTTCTTTGCTTGTCTGATTGTGCTTTTGACCTTGCCTGTAAAATTTGGATTTTGCCTCAGCCCAACCCTTTGTACTTTGTTCCTGCATGGATTTTTGTATCCTTGTGTTTTTTGTTTTTTTTCTTTTTTTAAGTTTTCTCTTTACTTTTACACCTGCCTCCTGAGTTGTGCTCTTGGGTCCCTTTTCTGAGAGCCATGATAGATTCAACCTTTAGCAAGGTTTTTCTCAAGAGCTAACTGAATGATGGTGTGAAAAGGAACAAAAAAGCTTCAGCTTAATTGTAATAAGCTCAAATGCCGTTTGGTTTTATGGGCCCACTCTGAGCTTCAAAATCACTCTTCAGAAACCTATGGATGAGGTCACAGAGCCTACGTCCATCTTTATTTCCCGTCTGTGCGAAGAGCCGACGCACTGAAATATAGTGTGACTTTTCTTTGGGGGTACACCACCCAAACAGTACAAAAAGTAGCCCACATCATCAAACTATCTTTATCTGCCAAATTAACTCCCATCCTGTCTCTGTATGGTTGTGAATCTCAAACAGTTTCTGTCTACTCTGCATTAAATTGTGATTGGCAGTCACACGTTGCCACTGCAGCTCAACAGGGCCATGTCTGCTCTGCAGGGAACTGAGACACTGACACTGCCTGTATCACTGTGCTGGCTCTTGATTGGTTAACTGTGAGGCTGATTAGCCATCTGGTGTCTGATATTCATCCAGCCATCGCTTCCTCCTTTCACCTGACATTTAACTCTGTAATATAGCAACCTCACACTGCTCACGGAGTTTAGACTTGACTAAATTACATTTCTCCCCGAGTTCCACGCTGGCGACATCTTATTTTATATCCACGTGTGACAGTTGTTATTGTTCTCGCTGATTGGAATTGGCAGGGTATTACTCTCACAGTTTGAGTCTGGAAAAGCTTCAAATGTTCAGCCAGAGCAGATTTTTATGTAAAGCACAAACCTCTGTGAGACTCTAGTCTCCTTCTGCAGCAGGAGTTATAAAACACACACTACACGATATGAGCACACAGAGTCATTTAAATATTCTCTAAGTGGCTGAAAGTTTGACTAGACTGAAACACATGCACAGCAAATGTCTGTTTAATTCTGATTTAACCAGCAAAAGGTACAATTTGAAATTTCTATAAAATAATAGTTGTGACCCCAAGAAAAGGATCAAAACCTTTGGGCACTTAAGCTAAAAGACCAGTGTCTCCTGAGGGACAGAACCTCTGGCCAAGACAGAGAAATAAAAGTCAGGAACTGCCAGAGAAATAAGTCCTGCAGGAGTCAAAAGAAAACACTGTTTGACTGTGAGAATCTCAGCCACTTAAACAGCTTTAGATTCTCACCTCATGGTGTTAGAACAAAAAAAAAAGGGTCTGGTAAAAAGCAAGGCTAAATACTTGTTTCGTTAACAGTGTATTTGGCCACTTCTGATGTGACACAAAGAACTAAGCAAAAGAACAGACCCACACATATCTGCTCATGTCAGCCAACACAGACACTATAACATGACTCATTAATAGGAGTATTATTGTAAACACAGCTTGTAAAGATGCGTGTCGCAGCGTGTATACAAAATTAATTTCTTTCGTTGGCAATAAATTAAGTTGAACCAGAATATCTTTGTAATATAAACTCACCCAAGGCAATATTACGGCTTATTAACAATTTTCTGGAGTACATGGCTCCTCATTCTCCAAAACATGAGTGTAGAGACAGCTAAATGCAAAAACCTTTGCTGTAAATCAAGTCTTTGTCAAACACAAACACCCTCTCCCACAGCAGTCTATTTCAAACATCCCATCACATTTCCTTTCAAACATATAAATCCCCACACATCACCGGTAAACACCATCCAGGACGGTCCTGGCCATACAAGGAGAAAAACCCATGGTCACTTGCTTCTAGCTGTTCATGGAGGATTATTAGCTTAACACAGCCAGCCAATCAATGTCCACCTCCATCCCTCTGCATCTCTCCAATCTCATCATTATTTGTTGGTTGTTTTTTTTCCCCCTTCAAAAATGTTTATTTACAAATGAACGAATGTCTATAATATTTGCAGAAAGATAAAGCCTCATAATACAAGATGGATTTTCATCCCCCTCAAACACAGTTTGAAAGATAAGAGTGAGTGGCTGAGCAGAATTATGAAAGTCTGTGGAAGACATGAAGAGTTTGGGCTAAAGAAGAGTGTGATTGCTGAAAAGTGTATAGAAAGGCCTGAGTTCCATAAAATAACATCACAGTCTGTTCTTGTAGTATTTAATAGTCAACCAGCTTGAATGCGACATTTGCAAAAATCCCAAAAGGTTAAACTTGTCACAGTTCAAGTTCAAAATGTACATATTAACCAGGAAAAGTGCTGCTTCCAGCCATTAATTCAGGTAAATGTTTTTTTTTTTTTTTTTTTTAAATGATACAGCAGGTGATATTCAGTATTTCTTATTGTCGACATCACATGAAAAAACACAGAGCCAGGCACTGATCTTATTCCTCTGTGTCACAGGGATCTATTCCTGTCCTTTAAACAGCCATATGGTGAACTACCACGAACAAGGCCAGTGTGGTTTATCTAAAATGAATTCCACCTACAAAAGCCTTCTGTCCTGAATACTCGTGTGCAGTGGGCGGCAGGTGAAAATAGTCCCCAAAAAACCACAGTGGCCAGCTGTTTGAGGAAATTATTCATCATTTTTTGAAAATACAACTTTAGATTTGTGAAACCATTTCATTGGGAACCAGTGGACTTGAGACTGAATGCCACAGACAGGATAGAGATCTGAGAGAAATATAATATGAAGAAATTAACTATCACATTGTTGTTAATGTGTCATGAGGTGAAATGTCTTCAGCTGCTTGTCAGAATTAAAGTATCGTCTGACTAAATGTGATTTTTAGACGTGCGAGTTAGATCAAAGCAGAAGGTGCACAATTCAATAAGGCTCTGCTCAGATCTTTACAGGCTACACACATACGCATAAATACACAAACACTACATAATCCACTCTATTAGCACACCATAATACATGGGTATTTATGAAAGCCAATTATTGTTCAGTGCTCAGAAGGCATCGACTTAGCATCTTCGTTTTCCAGTGCAGCACCAAAGGCTCAACCCAGCCAATATACCAGCAGCACTTGTTAACACTACTCACCGCTTTCTAAGCCCCTTGGAGCAGCTGGGTCATAAAAGACCCTGAAGTTGATGTTTACTGTTATTTGACATGTTCAGCTGCTTGCTACTGGTGGTGGAACTCCAGCAGCTGCCCTTCTGAGACTGTGCGTGGTGCAGCAGCAAAACTTTCATCTAAATAAGAAGCACTGTGTTGAAAAAATAGAAGTAGGAAGGAAATTGAAGCACTTACTGTGTCCATGGAAAGGGTCTGCAGAGATTTAATTTCTGTGAGCGGCTGTCTACTTCAGGAGGAGCTGGTGAGACTAAAAGACTGTAATTTCCTTGCTCCCTCCACTCAAAAAATATCTTTTTCTCAGCAGGTCTTTGTGTGTTTGTGCCTGTGGACACATTTGCATGCTTGTTTGTAAGCGTGTGTCTGAGATGCAAGCGGATAAGACATGGTGGTAATTATCACTAGTAATCAGCTGCTAATGAGGTTAATGTTCACACAGCACAACTCAACTGAACGTTATGCACAAATCCTACTCCCTCAAACTAACCCTGACTCCCTTACCGAACACTATTAAGCCTTTAAAAAGCTCTTACTTCAAATTTTCCTCATCTAACATTTTCAAGGCAGTTTGGAAACACACACACATAAATTTACACTCTCCTCACCTATGAACAACTGGCTGTTGAGCTGCAGATGAATGTGTCCGTCAGCAGGAGCCTCCTGTGTGGCGGCAGGGAACTCGTCAACACGAAGCGATGCCTCCTTCACGTTTCGCTCAGCTCGCACGCTGTGCCACCGGTTGTCGTTCAGCAGGATGCTCGTCTCCACTCGCACCTCCAGTGGCCCGTTTCCCACATCAAAGGAGAAGACGACCTCAGAGGAGGCTGGGGAGGGGGGTGAGAGGTCAGATGACTGAGGAGGATGAGATAAAGTAAAGTGAGGAAACACAGAAGTTTGTTGGTTGTTGCACACAGGCTGTGAGTTTGGATGTCGGGGTGACTGTCACACCAGCGGAGCGAGTTTGACTTGTTCTTGTTGATTTCCAACAGGCTGCTTATAAAACCTTTCCTGACACTTGGAGATAATTGTGTCCTCTGATGAGTGAGACATTGTAAATCCCTCATGTCACTTCCAAAGGCGCCACAGCTCCATCTTCACACAGCGACAGACTTTAAACAAACGATCACGACCCTGTGTGTAATGATGTTGACACTTTAAAAGCTGTTAAAAGATGTTCCTGCAGTTCCATCATTTTTGCTGATGTTCCACGTGAAATGTGTGAAATCCATCCAGCCAGGGAGGAACAGTCTCAGTCAGCAGAAGTATGAAGAAGTTATTTCGACATAGTTAACTATGTTGTTTGGTAATGAGGTTTGTCAGGGATTAGATTCTCTGTATCTATAATTGTTAATTTTTGCCACAAAATTTAACAGAAAGAGCTTTAAGACTGAAATTTTTCATTTTAGTTGTAAAACTGTGGCAGACTTTAATAAAAATATGGGTCTTTTTTTTCTGCCTCATTATTCAGGAAAAGTATTTTTCCTCAGTTTGGCACCAGTCTGTGCCAGTCGTGGTCCTCCATCATCACATGTTGGCAGAAGTATGAAGTGACTCTCTCCCACCCGTCCATCTGTTGGCAGGATGGACAGACAGCTGGACACAAATCTGAGAGGATTCGGAGACCAGCCCAGGGCAGAAAAGAGACTGCAGCTATTGACTTTGTGGTGTGTGTGTGTGTGTGTGTGTGTGTGTGTGTGTGTGTGTGTGTGTGTTTGTGTCAACTGTGTCTATAGCTATTACCTTCTTCAGTCACTTTTATTTCAGTTGTTCTTTACTTCAGATCTTCATTCTTTGTGACATTTGTAGGTTCACTTTGAATAAGAAACAATGTGTAACCTGCTAATGACATTCCCATCTGCCTCAGCTACACCTTGTGCTTTGTGCTAATTTGCTAATTTTTACATGCTATCACATTAAACTGAACATCATAAACATTGTACCTGCTAAATGAGCATAATTAGCATGCTCATTGTGAGCACAGCATGCTAATGCTATCATTTTGCTTAAAACCCTGCTGTGCTGAGGTACAGACTCTCATATTTTTACCTACAGTAATAATACTAATATTAATTGTACTACTACTACTACTACTACTACTACTACTACTACTACTACTACTAATAATAATAATAATAATAATAATAATAATAATAACTAATAATACTACAGAGATGAACTTGAACTTGAATATTTTGTTACTTTCTCCACTTTGTTGGTAAAGCAAGAAATGTACAGGTACTATCACAAAGTAGTGTTACAATATTGGACAGGAGGGGGTTAGCTGATCAGCTTCAGTTGAAATGAAACCTATTCTTGCTAAGACATGAGGCTGTAAGTCTTTGTGTGATCCCATGTGGTACTGAAAGTCCAAACCTAATCTAGGCTAGCGTGTTGGTGTGTAGTCATTAATCTTCACAGCCTTTACACAGCTTTGTTAGGTTAAAAACTTAACCTACAATAAAGAGAGGTGAGCTGAAGGCCACACAGAGTCTGTTCATCCATCATGACACTGCCAGCATGCCTGTGCTCCACATTTGTGACATCTGTGTGTGAACAAAACATCATCCCTCACAGATGATGCTGACAGTGGAGGGAGAAGCCGCACTGCTGTGGGTCTGTGGAGCCCTTTGAGAGAAAAACCCAGAAGCATTACTTAATTTAGAAGCTGCGCTCTGGCGTGGCTGCTGTCATGTTAACGGCAGTAATGTTATGCAGTAATGATACAGAGTCACCTCAGCACCAGCTGTCATAATAACAGAAGTAATAAGAGACGTGCTCCACCGTAACGATGCTGGGGTTTCCCCAAGGAGCGGGGCTGCCATTGTCCTACTGCCTGAACATGTATGTGTGTGAGTGAGAGAGAGAGACAAAGGAAGAGGGAGACATGAGAACACCATAGTTCCCAGAGATCACTTGTTGAGGAGTGTGCCCAGCAGTGCAACATCTATTCCTTGGACTACATGCAGACTTCTACTTACACCAAACAAGCCAACATAAAGGCATCACTTTCTGTGCAGCAGAGGTTAAAGTACCCCCCTCCCACCCCACCCCCACTCCACAAAGTCCTTAAACAACAGAATACATCATTTTTAATTGCCTTACAGAGCAGCACAAGAACTTTCTGATCTAACGCTACAGTCAGCAGAGCAACGTTATTTAATAGTGCCTTCCAACAACATTCCTGATCTGATGTGGCTATAGTTACGGTTTAGTTATTTTTAGGCACAATAACAGTTTGTTTAGGGTTAGGGTCAAGGTTGGTTATAGCCTAGACCCAAGCACCCACACTCACTCATTTTCTCATAAGCTGCTGACAGACAAGAACATTAAAGACCCTCTCCAGGCACAATTTGTGTCTACTTTGGTTTTTCCACGGAAAAAGTTCAATTACTGAGTGAAAATTTCTCTCTCATTGTAAATCAAAATCTATGAATATGCAAATATTTTTTGTTTTGAAAGTGTAACTTATAGACTCAAGATCTCTCCTACAGTGAAAACCCTGTGTTTGCTCTGGAGGTTTCAAGCATCAACTTGAGTAAATTGTTTTGGACACAAACTCATGCTTGTACTATAACTGCCCCCCTCCTTAGATGAATGTGAAAACAAACTTCTAGAGTCAAACTCTGCACATGTTATTCTGCACGGTGGCGGTGAAACATCAAAGAGAAATAAGAAGCAAAGTTCATGTTGAGTGACTATAACAGCCTCCCACAATCAGGTATTTAGAACAAAGCAAGAACAAAAAAACGTACATGGTAATGAGGCAGACTATTCCTACATTCTCACTTACAGCGGAGTTCGATGCGGATGAAATCCTTGATACCCAGATTTTCCAGGAAGACCCCGGAAGAGGATGTGGTTTTAAACAGAAAGGAAATGTCTGCATTCAGCTCTCCGTGGAAGGTGGGGAAGTGAAGGTAAGACGTCTCTTTGTCAAAAAACGCAGCATTCCAGAAGTTCTCTGTAAGACAGAAAAATCATCTCACCTCTTCTTCTTCATGTTTTTCCTTTTTTTCCTTAATATAAAGTAATGTGGATTTGTTTTATTTTTCAAAAGTGCATATATCACTTTGGAAAAAAAGCTTATTAAAAAAAGCTCATTATGATGGCTGTATAATGAAAATCATGTAGTAAACAAATGAACCAACTGCTCAGCTAATTAGCTAAGAACAAAGGCATAACTCTGACTGTGCTATCTCATTTATGTTGATTTATCTAGCATGGCATTTATTTATATATTTTTGATTAGTTGTTAAACTGAAGACTGAAATTAAAGGCAATTAACAAGGTAAAAATATATCACTTAGATTAGTTTATTATATGTCTTTCCATCAAAAGTTGTTGAGCATGAAGGGAGTGATAGGCCTACTTTAGCTACTGGTTAACTAATTAGCAAGTATATTTGGCTGCAGTCTATTTTTTCATTAAAGAATATTTTTTATTCAACTACACAGTGAGCTGAATTAAAGGAATCCTTGTATCCAATCTCTCTCCTGCAGCTGAAGTGTTTCTTCAAATATGTGAGTAAAGTAACAAGTACATCATGGCTGTTTTGTAGAGGTTTTGAGTAGGTTTGCTAGCAAACTGCTATGTAAAACCATAGTACTTTCACACATATACCCAGAATTTGGTACACTTCAGAACGAGAATTGTGGGAATCAGGAAATGGAAATTTCAAGACTTTCAATAAAAGGAAAAAACAAAACAAAACAGTAAATAACATCCTATATTTTATATTTATCCTATATCTTATTCATTTTAGATAAATAATTTAACTAATTTTGAGTAATTTATCCTTACACATTTAATCAATCAATGTGTTTATTAATCAACCAATGCCTTTATTAGGCACTGGTCCTCAGTTTAAGCCGTTAACCATGGCGAATGGTTCTATTATCTTAACATGAAAAGTTATTAAACATTTAATTGGAGGTATGAAAAAATCAGGCAGAAAAAAGCCTGGGGGTTAACTGGTTAAATAGTATTCCATCAAAACACAATTACAGAAAACACATTCCCGATGTATAATATCAAAATATCCACAGAGAAGATAATACATGAGGATTGAGGAGTCAACACTTACACCAGCCACTGTGGGGTCCAAAAGTCTGAGACCACTTGCCTATTTCATGGCAAATATGAATACACATACACTGTATACAGTGTACACCGTACATGTAAAGAAATGTGGAATAACCTGTAACTGAAATGGACTTACTGTCGCCATGACAACGGAGGGGTCCCACCATGTAGGCAGCCTCCGACCCCGGCCTCTGGATGTCACCCAGCACCAGAGACCTGACTGGGAGGAACTCCTTGTGGGTGAGTAGGCCTGAGTCATTTGCCCTGTAAGCGGGGGAGGAGGGTGAAGGAAGGAGGAGATGCAGGAGAAGAAAGACGACAGAAGGAAGAGGAGGAGATGAGGAGGAAGTGAAGGAAGAGGCACAGGAGAGGAGCAGCAGAGGAGAAGGATTAGAATAGGATTGGGAGGAAGGCAAGGTGGAAAAAAAGAGGAGGAGGTTGATTAGAAAAGGAAAAGGGAGAGAAAGAGTTGGAAAAGTAGATGAAGAGGAGGAGAGGGAGAAGGAGGTGAAGAACAGGATATCAGCATTAGCGAGCTGAATAATCAGTGCATGCCGAGCAGGTGTAAAACTGGTGCCTGACTGAACTCAAGCCACACTGTGTTTGAAAAATTGTTCACACAAAGACAAAGAGTTTCAGCTGACACGACATGTCTCCATGATGTTTTGTGGAACCACTTTATGAGGGAACGTAGGCTGAATGATTCATCTGCACATTCGCCATGGACACACTCGGCTCCGCGGTGTTTCAAATTCCAGCAGGCGGCTTTGTTGTTGCAAATTTTTGTCAAAAAATAAATCTAGGACTGTAGGCACATACAGCGCCGGTGAATCTGATGCTATACTGACGGCAAGAGAAAGGCTTTAAAAATAGAGCCGGAGTTGCACAGATTTAGGAAGGGAGATAATAGAAATACAGACCTTTGGCTATGCAGACAGTAGCAGGATTGGTTACAATACAAGAAAATGGGTCTCGCTGCAGAATTGGTCACAGGATTGGGGAAGGTGACCTAAATACAGAATTGCTTACAGCATGGATAAAAGGATTTAAATACAGGATAGGATAAAAAATGAAGAGGGATGTTTAAATATCTTGGGATTTGTCCCGGACGTCTCATGGCTCCTTTCAGTCCGGTAAGGCAGGATGTGATGGTAAACACTGAATCGTATTAATGACTCGTGATTAAAGGAGATTTCATTAAAGCATTTCAGGCTCAGAAGCAAGGTATTTTTACACCTGTCCTTATGTGAAACATTAAAATATATCTTTTTATAGCTGGTCCAACCAATTAATTACTTTTATGGACATTAAAGTTGAGTTGGTACAAAAGCAAGTTTGATTTAGAGTAAAAAAAAAAAAACTGGTGCACAGTGGTTCTTCTTTGACAGTATGCAGACATGCCCATGCTCAGCAGTTATTATTTGACATAGTCACGATCTTATTATAGCATGCTAACATTTGCACAGTACAGTACCACTGGTCGTAGTCAGCATCACAGTTGCAGTAGTGATTTGAATCCAGACAGCTGTCCTGCAGACCACAGGCACACTGACGGCTGCCCGGCTGAGCTCCACCCCAGTATGTCTGGACCTGACCTGGATCCAGACCTCCCACCCACCAACTGAATGGGGCCCCCTCTGAAACACACACAAACACACACACACACACACACACACACACACTTTCATCCTTCTGTACTCCAAGGACCAGTTACACCGCAAAACAGAGCTGGAATTCACATTAATTTTACAACAGAGGTAAGACAATGAATCCCACTAGGATACATGAACTAATATCTGAACAGGAAACATCTCTGACAGAGAACTGTCACTCATCTATAATTTCAATCGCAAAAAATGTGTTGATGAATTTAGGTCCGTGCTTTGCTTGCATATAAAAATGGGACATAGAGAGATCTTCCCCTCTTTTCCTTACTCCTTCTGTCTGTCCCTCCATTGATCTGAAAACACCCATCTCTGTAGGACTTCAGCACAAAGCAACAACACTCTGTCACTTCCTTGATGTGAATCCTTACAGCCTTGCTGCCCTGCCTTGACCATGTGCCACTGCTGTTTCCCTGATAAAATTGGACAGATAATGGGCAGCTGCTCTCTCAAGACTTCTCTCCCTCACAAGAATGCTGATAAGTAGGCTTTGTATGTGTACACAGTGGTGGTGCACAGGCCAAAACAGGATGGGTGGCCGTCTTCAGGGCAGTTTGAAGCTTGAGGTGTCCTGTTTTCCGATAAGGAGTAGAAAGAAAGGTAAGCAGATGTTTAGGAGAAACATCGTAGAAACAAAAACAAGTGATTATCTAATTGAGAAACTAAGTGGTGTAAATAGAAGTTAAGCAGCAGCAGCAGTGGAGAAGGAGAAAATGCACAACAGAAAATGTAACTGATGTTTTAGTTAAATCAACTTTTTGCACCTCTCCTCCTCTGGTGCCAGATACAGATCCCTCAGATGCAGAAGAACCTCGACACGCTCTCCTCCACTTCTAACGCACACAAACACACCCAAGTGCTCAACAATGACAATAAAACTTGTATCTCAATCTCACTTTCCTCCAAAAATCATCTCAGTGACTTAGATTCAACTTAAAAGAAAAAAAATAAAAATCAGAAAGAGCTTTTTCTCCAGGCCTCACCTGGTGTGTTGAGGAGGCGGGACCTCCTGCAGTGGTAGGACAGCTCCTGCTCACAGTGCTCTGACTGGCCGATGATGGCTGCCAGCTGCTCCTCCTCAGAGGCGTAGTCGAAGTGGGCTGAATGTTGGTTTCTCTCAGGAGACGAATGAACCCTGGTCAGCTCGGTGTTGTTGTGCCGGATCACCATCCACGCCCTGTCCTCTGGCGGGAAGACGAAGAGAAGCGAGAGACGAGGGGAAATCAATCAAATAAATTCTGAGTATGCAAATCTGGAACTGCGTGAAGATAGGAAGCTGGGAGAAGAGAGTGGAGGGAGACGTACTGGTGCTGTGTGTGCGTTTGTGTGCTACCTGTCATGTTGCAGTAGATGAGCTGGGGTTTGATCGGTCCACTGCCGTCAACGTCTATGTAGTGATGTCCTGATGTGTTGCCTTTGTGTTTGTACGCCTCACACGACTGCTCGTATGTTGCTGAGGAGGAAAACAGAATCAACAGCATGTGGTTTGGCTGCTTTGGCTCATGGGATGGAAAGCAGGTTGTTATATTGCACCACTTCACTATCAAGTCTGCATTGATCTTGATATCTTGCAAGTGTTTCCAAGTTTGTAAGAACCAGGGGCTTGTGAGGCAGCGTGCTTTTTATTTTCATAAAACATCGGGACAACTGCATTTCTGTGTTGTACTTGTCAAAATACAGAGAGCTGAAATGTGCGGCTGCAAGCTTCACAAAAGACATCAGTGATTCAGCCAAACACAGCTGTCTTCTACAAATGATGTTTTCTATCAACATAATAATGACATGTTGTCAATTAACTTATTATCTGAATTTACAAAAAACATTTTTCAATCAGTACAACAATCCTGTCTCCTAGAAATTATATTTCTATACAACTAACCTGCAACAGCAAATATGTTTTGTGGGAAATGTAATCACTGGCTGGATTATCAGATGCAATGTGTTTTTTGAATGATGGGAAGATACATTTATTAACAGCAGCAGATTTACAAGGAGGTGATTGTGGTGGACGGCAGGCACATAAAGCTGTCACACCAGAGAGGCTGAGGGCTCACATCCACAGTCCTGTGTGTGGCTGAGGCAACAACCACATAATGTAAATAAAGACGTTGTGTCTGAAGTGAAGTTTTTCAGGTTCTGTGAGTAAACAGAACCATAAATCAGTTTAATAATGCTGGAGTCTGTGCTGTGGAGATTTTGGCAGAAAACAAATACGCTGTCTGTGAATATTTCACTGATGTGTAAATTACATAAATTATGCAAATACTTAAGCTAACAACATATTTTCATTGTGTTTATAGAAAATGAAATCCGATGACAAATACATTTCCTACAAAATGTCTTTGATGTTGTAATTTAGTTGTATACAAACATCATTTCTGGGAGACAGAGTGTTGAGTTTGAGAACCAAAGTTTTCAGGAAAGAGTATGGTTAAATATTCAAGCAGTTGAAACTACTGATGTATTTGCTTTATTAATATTGAGCAAAAGAATCACGTCTTTCCCAAACCTGAACCAACATGCTTTTGCCGATAAATATAGAGCTTCCTTCACTAGACAAAACATTACCGAGGAACATAATCCAGGCAATGATTACTTTTTCTATCAAAGTGTAATTGGCAAAAAATAATAACAGTATTCAAATGTAATTTCTAGGAAACAGGTGTGACATAAAAGTTTTGATGTCCTCTGTCATAATCGTAATGCTAAACCTGAGTTTTCCAGCTCAACTAATTCAAACAAGTATATCTTAATTTTAGCTTCCACCAAAAAGACTTAATAAAAAACACCACCACAGTCAGCCAATTACAGATGATTCTGCTTTCAGCATAATTTGTTTTCTAATCTTAATCATAAAATATGTAAAGAATTGAGTTAGAATTTGATATAAACTGATATTTATAATCAGAATAAAAACAATACTCAAACTTAATCATAGTTGCTGGTGTATTATTTAAATTCACCCAAAGGAAAATGTGCGTTTAATCCTGATTGAATTAGTGCTTCATTCTAAATAAATGTAAACAAATATCATCAAAAAACAAAAGAGCAGTGAAGGCCAAAGAGATGAACAATTACAAAAAGGCATCAATCAATTCAAAGTAGGTGAAAACAAATTATGTAAAAGCAATGTTTATAAAGTAACACACACAGACACACACACACACAGACAGACACACACACACACACACTCCTTATGTCTCGTCTCAGCTACATCCTCCCAAGACTTTGATACAGCTCAAGAAAGGTTTTGACCAAATATAACAATAAAACACAGTGTCAGCGGAGTGTGTGTGTGTGTGTGTGTGTGTGTGTGTGTGTGTGTGTGTGTGTGTGTGTGTGTGTGTGTCTGTGTGTGGGTGGGTGGGTGGGTGTGGGGAGGGGCTGGGAAGGACCTGAGTTGGCCCGGATCCAGCCCGGGGCTGATTACACCACCTTGGTGTAGAAAGATTCAATCAATGCTTAGCTGTGTAATCAAAGCCACAATCTCTTTAATTTCTAATTTGACTCACCTAAAACACTGTAGGCAGTCTCTAAGTTGAAATCCATTTATGTGGAAAGAACAGCCTGCCTCAGGACTCCTCTCCTTTCCTGACATGCTTTCTGCCTCCATCTCCTCTCCTGTTTACCTTCCTCTCACTCCTGTCCTCACTCTCTCGTTATCTTTCTCTCTGTAAGACTTCTCCCCGCTCCTCATTTCTCTTTTTGTCTCATCTCTGCCATCTCTTCACCCTTCTCTTCTGTTCGTCTCTGTCATTCCCTCTGATGATGCAGGGGATATAAATCATCCTGCAGTTTGTTGTGAGCCTAAGTCCTTTATTCCAGTTCAAATGTTCAGACCTGATGATAGCAACATTTAGAACTGATTAGAAAAAAAAAACCATTTCATTATTAGTGTGTATTCATTATAAGTAGAAGTATTGTAATTATTACTTATGTTTAAGACTAAATACAAGCGCTGAGAGAGACCACACTCTTATACTTTCATACAAACCTTCAGTAGGGAGCCCCAGGGGTCATTCCTCCAAGTCAAAGAATCTTTTGCCAAAAGATTTTCAGAATAGATTTAAAAATACAACTGCTTATGTTTAAGGGGTTTCTAGGTAGTGGAAGGTAAAGTTGGACAGACTCTTCAGCTGGAATCATGTGTCCGAACTGTTATAGTTAATAAATGTGGCTCAGTTTTAGCCTATAGTTTCGATGGCTTTTCGTTGTACAGTATCAGTGTGGCTGTGCCCTCCACTACTAGCATAACTGTTGCAGGAGAAGAAGCTGTGATGCTAAAACAATAAGATGACAGATATTTGATTTTGCTGTTGTCTACAGGAGCCAGTCAATCCTATACTGAAAGTAGAAGCTGTGGGAAAAAAGCAGCAGATCTTCACAACGGAGAAGCTGGAACCAGATAACATTTGACAATTAATCTAAAGATATTTGAGCATGCTTTTTATGTATTTATATCTCAATAATTCATTTATTAGCTGTAATTTATTGGCTTGCATCCACGTGCATGTGTTGATTTTTAAGTGTTTGAAGTGATCTGGGTCATTATTAACCTGACACGCCAGATGGTTTATTACTCAGAACCATCTGTGAAGGCTTCGTTAAGAACTATAAGAAAATACTTGGCAGGTGATTGGCTGAACCATCTGTCTAACACTGTCTATCACAGGCTGACTTCAACCAATCAGATTCTGCATTGCTCCCATTATCTTTCACTGTCAGTGGAGCCAGTTGGTGAATCTAACTCATGCTGAAGCTGGTCTGGAGAAGAGTGAAAACATATTTACCATCAACAAAAGCTTTCAGTGCCTTTGTTTGCTCTTCTTTCAACAAAGAAATACCCTTAACTGATGCTGTAGAAGCATCCAGGCTAACATCTTTAGGAGCCACCATTGTTGGTAATGAACTGTTGCCACACAAGTGACACGTCCATAGCTGCCAGTAGTTCCTCCCTCACCAGACACTGATTAGTCCAAATTACTGTGGTTCAGGCAAGAGCCAATAGCTGGCGAGATGGGTTCTTGTTTGTAAGAAATGCAGCTGCCTTGTGAGGTTGGGTCATTAGAAAGAACAATGAACAAAATCCTTAGAGTTCTTTCAGACCCAATAGTGGTTCTTTAAAATGATTCTATGCTGCAGCCGAGTTTTTTTGTCAGTTCTTAATTGCTTCTTTTTGTGATTCTACTAATGAACTACCTGGAAACCTCAGACTTCTAAAATCTAAATACCAAGCAAACAGAAAGAAGTTCACACCAGTTCCTCTGATGCTGTGGCTGATGTGTGCTGTTTGAAGAGAGAAGTGGGAGAAAACTGGAGCTTTCATCTACAGCAGCATGTCTTTCCTTTGTTCTTTCCTCAGCTTTCTCTCAGTGGATAGAGTGACACTTTATTTCTGCAGTATGTATTACCAACCAGGCTATTTCTGTTAAGAAGCGGCGTATCAAATTTGGTGCAAACTTACCCACAAGTGTCCACAGACTTGCAGATAATGTATAACTTTGAGCAAATAGCCATTTCAGGTTTTTTTTAAGCACAGAAAACCACATTTAACTTCATTTGCACTTTGATTACCCAATGTAGTTGGGAAGAAAATTTGCAAGTTAGGCATTCACTTGTTGTAGTTCCAGTTTAGGAGAAAAATAGTATCATATCTCAAAACTGAGCCGTCCAGACACAATAGTAATTTTCAACTGATGTCTTTCTCTTCAAATCAGACAGAAACTAATGTTTTTCCTTTGTGACAAACAAGAGATCATTTCCATGTCATTGCTACGCATTGTTGACGCTCCTGAAATATCAGAAATCGCTCATCCTAGTTACAGCAATATCTATAAAGAAAATGTAATTCTCCAAAGTTCTTTCATCTGTGGCAAAGTCACACAGTTTGAGTGGCAGGTGTTTGATTTGAGAATGAGCCTCTGCCTCACTGTGTTCAGTGGGACGTGAGGGAAAAGCCGCCTTCACACTCAAGTCCCTTTACACACTGGCCTGGAGTTGGATTCACACACACACACACACACACACACACACACACAAATATGAACTCCCATTTAAAATGAACTAATAACACCAGAGATAAGAGCCTTGAGCAGGTGTCAGAAAGCCAAAAATAAGACCTTTTCAAGAATTTCAAATTAAATGGAAATCTAATTTTCTCAGCATAATGAAGCACCATCAATCTGTTTAGTCGATTCCTGATTGAACACTGGAAATTAAAGTTTTGAAACAACAGAATACGAAAAAAACAGGATGCAAGGAAATTAACCGTTTGGGGACATGGGGTCTCACTGCTATTAAAGCAGATGAAATGAAAACATGTCTGGAATATTAACCACGTTCTCTAAAGGCTTCAGTTACAGGTCATTACATGTTTGTTCCTGCAACAAATAGAAACGTTGCACACAAAAACAATATGAAGAAAGGTGATGACTCCACTTGTTTTAACACGATTGCTTTTTCAATTATAACCTACTTGAAATAAAACATTTAAGAGGGTGGTGATATTATTAGTTAAAGTAACCTAATGGATTACCAGTCACCTCCCCAACATTGTCATTGTCATTTAACGAAATAACACACAAGCTCGATGTTCCCATCATATCCACAGTTTTGCTCTACACAAACTCTTATTCTTGGGTTATTGGCTGGATTTAAAGGATTATCTTTTTATAGATTATACATGTTTTGCTGCCCTCACTTACTTTGAAGCTGTCCTAACAAATATTTAGTCTATTTAGTCAAATGATTATGTCTGTGAAAGGTTTTGCTTGTAGTAATAAACACATTGAGAATTTCACCCAACTCCGGAGTTATTTCTGAGTGAGTGTTTTAGCATCTTTCAGCTCCTGCTGCTCCGGTCCAGCCTAAAAAGACTCTGCCCACCCAACACCAACCATAAGACAGACAAAGTTTGCTATTAACCAGTGAACATAGTGGAGTCAGATTTTTCCATCAAAAGTTGGTGGAGACCAAAAACAGAGCTATAGAAGAATGAATACTAGAGTAACTTTTACGTAGGGGGCCAGAAATTAATTTAAAAAAAAATAATGTAGCTAATGAAAAATCAAATGTGAGGTATCTTCCAATGCTCTATATTCTCATAAGACTTTAATTTGATTAATACCTGTCTTCTAAAGAGGAATAATGACTTTAGCCAATTCTATATTTGTCATTGCATAATAGGCTTCAAGCATTTTAAAAACCTCCTGGTGTTTTTTGGATAGTAGCTTACAGCTGTGGCAGGTGGCTCCTCTGTAGCCGCTGTTGGAGCAGTTACAGTGGAAGGTGCTCCACGACTGAGTACATCTCCCTCCATGCTCACAGTGACTGGGGGAACACCTGGGAGACAGACAGAGACACACACAGTGAACGAGAGAAGCTTATTGTCTGTCAGAAGTTCTCAGAGAAGTTTCTCAAGTATGTCAGCATGAAAGAGAAAAGGAGCAGGCCTTCAACACACCTGACTGTTCTGATGAGCAGGTGTGTAGGAGGGACCTGAACAAAAGCCGTCTTAAAACAACAAAGAAGAAGTTTCAGTCTTTCAAGAACATTTCAAAAAGCCTTTATTTTCATGTCGAGTGAAACAAAGGGACATGTTCTGAGAAGTAGCTGGTTTGAAACCTCCCTTTGTTAGTATTGTTAGCTAACATGGCATCATCCAGAGACAAAACAATTTGAACTTGAACTCCCGCCCAACCTGTCTCTGAAAGAATAGAGTCTAGTTGCATTATTTATTTGGATGTTTTCAGGTGATGGAAGAAACATATTTCATCAAGATGCAGAACAGTAATTATTTTATTTTAACATTTAACATCACTGCTATTCATCCAGCTGGTCCAGCGATGAGGCTTTGTTTTAGTGCTATCAGAGGTGAGGGGAGGTCATTTACGGTTGGGAGCATATAACATTTAAGAGTCAGCTGCAAAACAGTTTAATTTATTGTATATTAGGCTGGGACCAAGTGCAATTAAACCAACTGTAGTGCAGTACTAATAAGCTCATTTGTATTTGCAGTTGTGCCGACAAAATGTACAACACACAGGAGCACTACATTAACAGTGATACTAACATCTAACATGCAATAAAGAGAACATGTTTCTTTTCTAAATCTATACAGTTGCACATAAATGCACAATTCTTGTTTTAATATCAGTCAATGTAAGACACATTTTTAATTGTGTTTCCACACAGAGTAGAACAAGAACACAAAAAAAATTATTTGGGTCAGCCCCAAAATAAAGTCTATACAATACCAGAGGAACACAGTCCATGCAGTAACACATCTATCCATCTAATTACCAGAGGCCATTTGGCCCTAACAGTGTTACTCAGACACAGCTGGTTCAAGTTTATTTCCTGTAATCGTCTACATTAGCAAACACTCATATAGTGTTGGCAATAAATAAGAAAAAACTGTTAGAATAATAATGTGCAGTGACATGTTATATAGATACTGCATTATGCATTGGGTGATTATCAGATATGAAAATTAGCTCCCCAACATTTTTCCCTCCAGAACAATTTTAGATTGTTGTTGTCAGCACACACAGTCACACATATACTGCTCGTGTTTGTGAGGACACTTTATTAGGTTCTGTATTTTTTCCAACATGACTCAACCATTATCTCCTCCCTCCCTCCCGTCCCCATAGCAAAGACAAACAGGAAGGGCTAGAAAAAATGTACATGTAGCTACAAGCAGCAGTATGTAAGACCTTTGTATGTCACAAGTCGTACAGAGGGCATGGTCAGAACAAACACACAGCTGCGTAAAGATGATGTGTATAGACTTCCAACACCATCAGTCAGGACCTGAACAGGAACTGACCTTTTTGACATAATGCATTCATTCACTTTAGGCCCATCATAACTACTGAAAAACTCACAATGGTCCTCACAAAGGTAGACACACAAAATCATGATCAGGCAAAGCTCGGTATCCAGAGGGGTGAAAGATAGCAGGGTCATTCTGGATGACTGAGGAATTAGGAAGCATCAACGGTGCAGGATGGCAGGAGAGAGAGAGTGGGATGAAGAGGTGAGACAGAGGGCTGAGGGGAGGGGTGGGAGGGAAGGATAGATGAGGAGAGCAGCAGCAAGATGGTGGCAGTGACTGGATCTTAACTGTGTTTGGACAGTGAACATGTGGAGGTGAGGTCAGGGGCCTGTAGCTGGAGACAGTAGGAGAAGAAGCATGGTATGTCACTCAAGGTAAATGTAGAACTGATTTCTCATCACTTAGGTGAGTTTCACAAACAAAACTGTCCTGCTTGTCCTCTTTATTTCCAACCTGATCCTAAGATCATGTCCCATCCCATTATATTTAGTCAAGATCTTTTTTCCGTCCAACCACTTATTTCCTTCTTTAGGTAAACTCTTATGGTGTATCTTTCTAAATGTAGGTCTAAATACAATAGTAACTGCTATTTTTCTGTGATTATGTTGAGACCAAGCGACAACCTCCAGTGCTGACAAATGAAGCCAACACTAAGTGACAAATTCTCAACTTTACAGCAGCGATTAACATGTTTAGAGCCTGGTACAGGCTACAGCTAATTTCCCCCATCATGACAACTGTGTAGGGGTGAATTTTTATATAACTCATCTGTTTAAATTTTATTAAGGATTATGCATAATTGAAGGCGGGCCACTTTGCTTGTCATGAACTGGCAGGCACTGAATTCTAGGCTCCACCCACACCACACCTCTTTGCCCATTTTTGAATTAGCCAGGAGTCAGACACTGCCAAGAAGGCAATGGTGCAGCAGCCCTCTCCAAGCTTCAAAACTGCTCTTCATAAACCTCCCAGAGCATCACAGAGGCTACATCTATCTTAATGTACAGTCTATGGTTGAGACCTCACCTGCACTGAGACCTTCTTCACCTGTATCCCTGCAGATCTCTCCTGAATACAGGGGAAAGCTATTCAAATGACTTAAAAAATTCAATCACTAATCAATTAATCCAGATTTCCTCTGTATACGTGCAGCAGGCCCAGCACACGATCGAACCCCAGTTTACCATCAGACTATTTCTTCTACCAGGCTCTAGAATGAAAAGCCAGAGAACATGACTTGTTTATTCACTACTTTATCTTCATTGTAAGAGCGGACAAGAAGAGCAGGTAGACAAATGCCTGTGCATGCACCCACTTTGCTGGGTTTTTCAAAATCCACTTTGTTTTCACTCCCACTGTAGAACGAAAAAGCTGGGAAAACTTGGCGAGAGCCATCTGCAGCCACAGTAGGCAACTCTTTCCAGCAGCGTTGGAGGAGTTTTCTGTCATCGTCTCAACATCCAGCTTGCTGTCGGCAGCCTGCTGCCACATGCAGCCTCAACCCGGAACACAGAGAGCAGAAATTACAAAAACACAAGGCTGCGATGAACAGTGAACTGAACTGTAGCCTGTATCACTAAATCTACTATAAATCTTTCCAGGGCTAAAAGTTCCAACTTTTCAAAACACTTTGTCCTCTATAAATCTCCGGGGGGGCTCCTACAGCTTGACTAACAAATGGCAATGCAACGTGACAGTGAACTGCACCAGAGCTCAGATCACAGGACTCTGGGATTAACTGAGAAAAGGGACTTTGTCGCTTATCTAAAAGTTTCTAGTGCAGTGTGACAGTGTCTTATAATGTAGCCTGGATCACAGGGCTTGCATCCAATCTCGCCGGCTTCTATTACTGCCTCTGGCTAAACCAACGCAGCACAGCACCTCCCCCGATCTGCACACTATTACTGGACAGGTAGACCAGGATGTCCCACAAAGACTTCAAATAAACTGCAGTGTGCTGAACAGCATGAGGGAGAGGGAGAGGAAAGGTTTGTATTTTTATCCTTTCAGGTGTGTGTGTGTGTGTGTGTGTGTGTGTGTGTGTGTGAGAGTGAGAGAGAGAGTCACTGGTCACAGAGCACCAGACATGCCATGAAGCCAGTGGCTGTCAGACAGACATACACAGACAGTCAGACACAGCAAGGAGATTGGACCTCTCACTGACCCGCATTTCTTTTCATTTGCGTGTTTGTGTGTGTGTGTGCATGTGTGTGTGTGTACTTGTACTTGCTACACAGTAAGGACCAAAAAAAGTATTTTACTAACAGAGTGAGGACATTTTGGGAAAGTGAGGACATTTTGGCTGGCCCTCACTTTTTGAGACACCTTCAAATCACATGTCGAGGGTTAAGACTTGGTTTTAGAGTTATGGCTAGAATTAGGTTTAGTTTAAGGTTAGGGTCAGGGTTAGGGTTAGGCACTCAGGTGTGATGGTTAAGGTTAAGGGGCTAGGGAATGCATTATGTCAATGAGTGTCCTCGCAAAGATAGAAGTACAAGTATGTGTGTGTGTGTGTGTGTGTGTGTGTGCTTTGACAAGGTGTATTATTAAGTTGTCAGGGACCTGACAGGAGTAAAGAGGTCAGAACTACTACCTTCTGACAGCTTCATCTGTCTCGCTCCAAGAACATACACCCACACACTGAGGAGGGACGGTGGTGGGAGGGGGGTGGTAACTTCTGAGACTTCATAGCCCTGAAAAGCATGAGTGTCCTAAAGGTGTCATCAAACAAACAAAGCGCTTGTCAGATCACAGAACAGCATCAGAAACCCCCCCTTCCTCCAACACCTTTCCCATGTCAGACTGTGGGGCCGTGACAAATTTAATAGCGGCATGAGAGTGTTTTCTTCTCATCTTAGCCCTCAACAAGAAAGCAAATTAACTGTCAAACTATTCCTTTAAAAAGGCCCTTTTCAATTTTTCATTCTTCACTCATCGTTTTTTTTTTGTGTCCTCTGAGATGTGTTTTACATGATATTTATGAGGCAAAAAATGAATCCACAATAAAAAAAACAAAGGTGGATTAAGTTTTTGGAAGTTTCTGGAACTGTCTTTGGGACAATGGGAATTCCCAGTTCTAATTGGAAGAACATTGGATTATTTCCATTACTTTTTCCCTTGTAGGCCCCAGGCAGTCAGGGCTAACGGTGCTCTATCCCGGAAGCGGTTGTCATCCATAGGTTTGCCCCAAGGGTGTTTACTGTCCCTGTTATTGTATATTCACCATAGAAATGACTGTAGGAGTAAGTACAAGGACAGGCTTCCCCTGAAGTTCGCAGATGACACTTTCCTAATCAGCCTGCTCCAGGATGGAGACATCAATCTTGGGCCACTTGTGAAAAAAACTTTGTGTAGTATTGTGACAACCACTTCCTGAAGTTAAATAATCACAAAACTAAAGATAGGTGGCATAATATCACCAGACCAGACTTATCCCTCAAATCAACATGAGATGGTTCAGTTCTGCAAGTACCTGGGAATAGTTACTGACAAGAGCTTGAACTTTGACCTCAACACATCTGCAAAAAGGGCCTGGAGAGACTTTGCTTTCTGCAGAGAATGGATACTTATAATGTGGACACAACACTGATGGCTTTATTTTATAAATCCTTTTGTGAGTCCAAACCTTCAGTTTGATTTCTCAGACAAACTGATTGTCCAACACAGCCGGCAGAATAATAAAAAGCACACAGCAGCTTTCTTCAGCAGATATCTATGACAGAGTTTTGAGGAAGGCACTGTGGATCTTGGCTCTGAACACCCACTCTTGGAGGAACTCTTCTCCTCTCCTCTCCCCACTGGGTGGAGATACAGGTCTCCCAGCTTTAAAAGCAATATTCTTTTATTCCAAGTGCAATGAATGTGCTTCATTTGTCGCACTGTATTACGGCCACAATTCACCTTTAACGAACAGATGCATCTTTTTTATTCAGTTGTTTGCTGTAACTGCTGTGAATAATGTCCAATGTCCTTTTTTATGCCCTCTACTGTAAATCAAGTTTCACCTCAAGGTTCAGTAAAGATCTCTGAACACTGGCATGTACACTATTAAGTAGGTGCATGACATGAAGCCCACTGCCAACTTATAACTGTATACATCAGCTGCAGCCTGCAGTGGTTCTCTTAAAGTCTTTTCTCTTCAAGAGAGCTCGAACCTACTTCCCATTTTTGGCTTCAATAATCACCTGAAATGAACAAGGAGATGAAATACATTTCCCTCTAGCTGCTAATTAATCCACTTAGCTGCACACACAGCTAAGTGAGGAATACAGTTCAGTGTAGCTGCAGTATTAAGTGGCCAAAAATTGGAGTTTTAGATTAACAAATGGCTACTGCTCTATTTTCAATCCTAGATTTCAAAGGCAGGCTCTTATGCCTCAGGGAAGGATTTTTTCAATTTGATCTTTTCATTCTGTGTTATAAACAAGCGATTTAGCCACCCCTGAGAGATAGTTGTGATTTGGAAACTTACATAACTGTGTGCAGAGGGAAGAGTGGGGATTATAACACATTTAAGATGTCCTCCCCCAGAACTTGTCGCTAACTAAAACATCTCAGTCAGCAGGTTGTCACATTGTATAGGTCTGATATCACAATTTTTCTTTGCATCCCTTTAATCTTAATGTAAGGTGACAGTCGATGTAGTCACCTTTCATTCACCTCACCTCTTACACTGCTTTGATTCTGAGTATGTGTTTTATTTCTATCTGTCTGTCCATCTCAGTGCTGTTCAAAAAGATGACAATACACCGATTTCAAAGAAAATGTGCATATAAATGGACATTAACCAATGTGTTTATTCAGGGCTGACACAATGCTGATCATTAAAAATTAAGGAGACCAATAACCAATATTTGCAGCTGATATACAGTTGCAGTAAAACTAAAAAAAACTTTACAGTAACACAAACTCCAACACAATGAACACATAAAATAAAATAAGTAAAACCCAGTAAAACTTAAATTAAAAGTCCCCGTTCCCAGTGACTCCTCAGTGCTCCCTGTTCACCAGCACCTGAGAGCACAGTTGTTCGGCGTGCTCTCCTGTCTCCCTCACAGATCCTGCGACTTCACTAGAAACACGCTCACCTGGTGCGGAGCAGAGTGGTGAGCTGGGATATTTTCTGGCTTACGAACCAAGTAATTTAAAGCACACTTCAGTCTCCATAGAATGAAATCTTTATTTAAAAAAATTACTTACCAGTGTCTCTTTATTTCTGCTAGTATGCCACAACCTTACACAACAAGTTCAGGGGTTTTAAGGTTATAACAGACAGTTCATTCTTTATTGTTTTTGTTTTTAAATTTACTGATAATATCACCAGACCAGACTTAATCCTTAAATCATAACTCTCTGGTCTACATGCTTGTTGTTTTCAAAGTCATGAAAGTGACAAATGCCAAGCCTGATTAATTAGCCTTGTTAACTGTAGTGTTTTGTGTTGACAAGGCCTCTCATCTGACTTTAAAGAAGACAGAAACTAATGAAATGAAAATCTCCAGCTGTGTATTTTATTGAGCATGGTGAAAGGACAGAAACTCTCTGGGCAGTGCATTTAGAATATTAATGTGTGCTCCAGAATAAGAGTAAAATTCAAATAAATCACAAGCTGAGCATTTATTCCTACTACTGTTTTCATAAATCCTGAGATGACTGTGAAAAACATTTTGAACCCCAAAACTGCACAAAGCAGAGGAGCTTCACATGAAAAGTCAATGAGTTCACTCAAAACTGAAGAGAAAAAATAAAAGCGCACTGGTGTCACAACAACTGTGTACGCACGGCTTCACATTCAGACACCTCTGGGATGTGTGGGGCTCATGGAAAAAGCAATAAAGAAAATTAATTCTGATGGTATTTTTGGAGACTAACCTGTCGATGATGCCACACATATCAATCTGCAAGTGGCTGTAGTTTCCCAGCAGCCTTTGCTGCACCTTAATCAGGTCCACAGGTTGATCATCCAGAGTCAGGAGACGCATGCAGCCCTGGAACATGTTGAAGGGGTTTCTACACTCCTGAGCAGGACAGCCTGAGGAGGGGAACAGATGACGCTCAATCAGTGGCTGGACTCAACATTGTATTTGTTTATACCCCTTTTCTTGGTTTCATTTATAAACATGCAATTTAATTAATCTAAATTAACTTTAATTCATTCTAAGACAACCAAGAAAAGCGCCTTTCTCCCCCAAAGTGTCTCCACTTACACGAACCATGTTTTCATGACTAATGAAGGCAAAAAAATAAATAAATATAAATCCTAAGTAGAACCAACTCACAGGCCATCCCCTCTCAACCGTTACGTCATCTTAACATAAACCAATTTGTTAGAACACATGAATCATATACTGTGGAGCACTCAGTCAGCTGAAAACAGATATTGTCATGATTAAACATCATTTATAGAATTGTGAATGTCACATTTTGTCTTGTGTCTAATGAAAATATTGAGGTCAGAGTTGATATTAATAGAAAGTATAAAACAAATCAGACTGAGGCAGATTTAGCTGTGATGTAGAAATGAAAGTGAAGCTAAAATTGGGACTTGTGATGAATATATGCAGTATATTGTTGATATGGTGGTTGGGAGTCGTCTTCATAATGACAGATGTGTCAGATGGCAGGGTTATGGATGCCAGCTTTAAAGTGTTTTAAACTTCACTGTGATTTACTGCAGGGGTTAAAACTCACATTAATGAGGTGTTAAAAGTTAGTGATATATTGTTGAATGTGTGACATCCTGACTACCAGACTGTGAACAACACTGAATGTTTCTCAAGTTGAAAATTAATGCCAACAAAGTGACTTGTGACACAGGATGACAGACTGCGGGCCAACAGGCACTGACACTGTCATACAGGAAAGGGCTTCGACAGGTTAGTTCTCCAGTGGAAGGAGTGCGGAACAACCACTACTCTTCCTAAACCTGGCCAAACTGAGCAATCAGGGGAGAAGTTCCTCAGTGAAAGAGGTGACCAAGAGCCTGAAGGTCACTCTGGCTGAGCTGCAGAGATCCTGTGTGGAGGTGGGTGAAACTTCCAAAGTGACAGCCAGTTCTAAGCATCATGTCTCCTCCTGATGTGAAGCTGAGATTTGAGGATAAACTGTTCAATCTTGGTTTCATGAGACCAGAGAATCTCTCCTCCTCACAGTCTGAGACACCTTTAGGTGCTTTTTTTGCAAACTCCATGCAGCTTTCATGTGTCTCTCACTGAAGAGAGGCTTCTGCCTGCGAGGCCACTCTGCCTCAAAGCCCAGATCAGTGGACTGCTGCAGTGATGGTTGTCCCTCTGGAAGTTTCTCCCATCTTCACACTGGATCTCTGAAGCTCAGACAGAGTGACCATCAGGTTCTTGGTCACTTCTCATACCAAGCTCCTTCTCCCCTGATTGTAAAATACAAACGGAAGAGGTATTCATTGTGTGTAGCCTTCCCCAGATCTGTGCCTCAGCACAGGCCTGTCTGAGCTCTGCAGGCAGGTCCTTCTTCCTCATGGCTTGGTTTTTGCTCTGATGAATTGTCAGCTATGAGTTGTGTGTCTTTCCAAATCACATCCAATCAACAGAATTCACCACAGGTGGACTCCAACCAAGGTGTAGAAACATCTCAAAGATGATCAAGAGAAATGGGAGGCACCTGAGCTAAATGTCAGGTGCCATTGTAAAGGGTCTGAATACTTATGTCAATGTGACATTTCAGTTTTCCCTTTTTAATAAATATTCAACATTTTCCACACTTTATGGGCCATTGAGTTTGAATTAATGAGGGAAAATAGTGAATTTAAACTATTTAAGCAAAAGACTGCAACAGTGAAAAAGTGAAGGGGTCTGGATACTTTCTGAATACACTGTATGTCTTATTTGAGCTCTTAGCATAGGCAGACCTGTCATTAAAACCACTCATGCCTGTGAATCAGCTCAATGTCTTATCCGTCAGTGATTCATGATGCTTGAGGTTGATCCTGGATGGTGCCAATCTGTGGCCAAACGCAGCGCTCCTGCTCAGGGCTCCGCAGGCTCTAATTACAGTCAGCCCATCACGCGCACAGTTCGACACCTCCCAGCAGAGGAGGGGGAAATGATGACTCACTGTTTATTGTCACTTCGAATTTTAGGAGCTTAAAAGAAGATTTTGTAGGAGTTCTCTTTTCTTATGGCAGTGACAATGATGCACTTAGTCATTGTCACTGCACACACTTAGTCATAGCATCCAAGTTGCATACTATCAATTTACTGTAGCTTTTTAAAATTCATTTCAGCATGATTCATTATAGTGGACAAACCCACTGTAATTCTTTTTCATCATATTAAGACTGTGTTCTCCGTTTGAACTGGTAACACTTAAAGCAGAATATAAGCTTGTGTTAAATGGTTCATAATGCACTATAATGTACTTGTAAGCAGTTTCTTAATGTAAAAAAGTACTTCCTCTTGTGTGCACTTATAAATACGCTGTTGGTCCCACTGAGGTTTGTTGTAAAAATATAAAATATGTCTTCAGAAGAGAAAAGATAATTGTTGTGACTATACTGTACATTAACAAACACTTAAAATGTCCTTAAATCTGCTTAAAACTAAATTATAGTGTCTTACAAACCAACTTTTAAATGTTTATATACCTCCAATAAATATTAAATAGGGTTACTGTTGAACATTCATGTGACACATTCTCATGAATAGACTATGATATGTGTGTAGTGGCTTAATGTGCATGTCCGCAGCATATACTATATCTTAATTTGTACATGAGTGTACAAGAGCGTGACTTGGAGGGTGAAATATATACAAGCCCTGCAAATAAAAGGGAAGGTGATGGGAGAGAGAGAGGAACATGTGCAAAAGGAAAGAGGGAAAGAGGCAAGAAAAAGAAGGAAGGGGAGAAAGATCATCTGAAGGGAGGAAACGTCAAAGGAAAAAGAGAGGAGGAGGAGGATGAGGAGACTGGCTCGAAAGAGGGACGAGAAAGAAGAGGGGAGGATGAGACTGAGCAGCTTTATGACTTCATCCGTCTCTGGGGGTGGGCACTAAACCTCCGAAGGAGATCTGGAGATGATAATTACTACCTGAGCACCTCCATGAATTTTAACCAGTTGTAAATGTCCATGTCAGCAGTTTTCCCACAATCCTCACAGCAAAATATTTCAAGTGCAAGTTATGATATTTAACAAGAGGAAGCTTTTAGATGAAGAAAACTCAAACCCTCCTCCAGCTGGAAAAACACACCGTCTGTCCTCAGATGCACCAGTGTCTGTGAACTAAGTTTCTAAAACATGGCTAACAAGCAGAAGAAAACAGAAACAGCACACACAATGAAGGTCATAATGTCTCCTTACCACCGAAGAAGAGCTGAGTCTCTGTGGTCAGAGGAAGGGGGATGCTGGTGTGAGCGGTGGCTCCTTCATCTTTGTCCACTGTGATGCTCAGACGATCTTGTCTCGAGTTCATCTCCACCGAATGCCACTGACCATCATTCAGACCTGAACCTAAAACAAACACACAAACAAATGTACAAATATTAATTACATTTTTTTTTTTAACATTTGCACACTCGCATTTCTCTACACTGAGTTAACTCTTTACAAAGTCAGTGCAGCAGCAGTCAGTGGGGACTAAACTGTGAATCACTTTTCATTGCGTTGGCACAAAGAGCCGTCTTTAGACGACAGCTTTCAAGTTTCAGCAACTGTTTTCTCACTCAAACTCAACCACCACCAAAACTCTGTGTATTTGGAGTTCATTTAAAGACTGTTGTTAAAATTGTTAAATTCTTGCTCTAAAACTAACATAAGACAAAATTACTGCATGAACTCCTAATTGTACCGTACAACACTGAGCACCTGTTTTTATTCCTTGACGGCTTCTGTGAAAGTCTTGTGTCAGGTGAATAAAGGGGACAGGTGAAGCTGAAAATAGAATGATCTGTGATTGTACAGGACAATGTGGTGTTCACATTCTCTCCCAGTCACACAGTAGAAGTTTTCTTCTCTTCGTGGAAAGTTTATGATCGCATGTCTTTCTTGGACAGAATAAATTCTGGATGTCTGGACATATCTGCAGAAGATTGACAGGCTGCAAATAGATTATTTCCCAGGTATATTAAAATGAAAACATATACGCTAAGATATATATAGGGAATATGTAAAGTTTTGTATTGTTTTGTGCAGTTGGAATTACTGTATGTAAAAAAAAAACCCAGCTGAAGCATATTGCAGCCATCTGAGTTTGAGGCAGAACAGCTCATGTTTTGATGGAATCATGGTTCATGCCAAATAAATAAACAAAAGGGAAACTAGGTCAAACAAAATAGTTATGCATATTGTAAAACCACCTGTTGGCACCCTGCTCAGTTCACTTTGCCTCTGGGTGATACAGTCTTGTTATTGGAAGACAAATGTTGTCAGGGTCAGCTGATCTTAAAATACAGATGAAGAATTTTGGTTGAATTAATGCATTTTGGATGTGAGATTAACAATTATAAAAATCCTAAATGGTTTTAAGTAATTCATGTTTTCATTTTAAAATGACCTGTGATTGATTTTATTGTCTTTCCTGTCTCGGTTTGGCAGCAAATCAACCCTGTTTTAGTTCCTGAAGCTTCGTGAGGATGATTCACGGAGAAACGCAGATTCTGAACCTTTTGATGACCCAGAATCTAAATTGGAAAAAAATATGAGAAAAAACCCAACACAACTATTTACTCACTTTTTCAGCAGCAGCTCAAGGTCTTTCTCAGCAGATTGAGTTAAACAAGGTTTACAACTTTCCCACCCTGTGTAAGACCTGTTATCAGAGTTCCATATTTAGGTCATGTGACTTAGCTCCAGAAAATCTATGTGGATTTTTTTTACACAACTTTACACAACTTTTTTCCAAGGTCAGGAATAAAGTATTTTTGATCAACCTAATGTTGAAAATTCTCTGAGCAGTTTCAGACCACAAAAGTGTAAATAATCTCATCACCTCCGATATATTCTCCCATGCTTGAGATTTTTTTCACACAATACCATCTGGATCTGAGAGCTGAGTTGAATAACTGCAGCAACTCAGAAACACATACATTTAACTTTTCCACCATTTTTCTTTTCTGTCAATGCCAGCATCCCACTGGATCTACGTTTTGGAGATCAGTGTATTTGGGGGTCAAAGTTCACCTCAGTTAAAGTTGTGAGAACATGTTCTGCCATCTGTTATTCACCCGAACAGCACAGTCAACAGATTGACAGAGGGTTTATAGGATCATGGTGGGACATACCTGCACTAAGCTCCAGTGGGGCCCTCCCTGCTTTACTGATGCGTAGACGGAGTCTGGCCTCACTCAGGTACAACCAGACTATGCTCTCCAGCTGAGGGAGTTCAAAGGTCAAGAGCAGCCCCACCTTGTTCCACGTCCTGAACTGCAGCGCTATAACGAAAACCCCCGATGACCACGATGTCAGTCCGGGCAACTGTAGGAAGCTTTGGGAGTCAGTGAACGTGACAGCGACTGAAACTGGCTCAGCACAAGAAAAGGTCACATTGCCCTGAGAAAGAGAGGGAGGGGGAGAGAGAGAGAGAGAGAGAGAGCAATGATTATAAAAGAGATAATAAAACATGAATATTCATCAGTTGCAGAGGCTGACTCAGTTTAACTTGATGTCACAGAGGTCTCATCAGCAGCTCTCTGAGAAAAGACACCTGTATTACCATACTGATATGAGCGGAGCAGCTAAAACAAGGTGGAAAACCTGAAGCATCTGAGTCACATTATCTCTTAATCCCAGCATGGCACTGGGAAATAGAACTGATACAAAAAATAAACTGATTTAAAGCTAGAATAATCATTTCAGCACATTATAAAAACAAAATCAACTGTGACTCTATAGGAAAATAAAGACACCCGTATCATTCAGAGGTCTCCTACACAACAATGCAAATCACACACAAACGTAAAATCATCACAAAAGCTTTTCTGTAGTGATTAATACAAACAGGAAAGTGCAGTTTTCTCTATGTCCCTCCTTCATTCTCTACCTCCTTGCCTCAATGACTCTTTTTCTTCTTCTCTAGTTTTTGCTTTGGGCTTTGTAACTCCCATATGTGGATGTGATGACATTGGTGATGATAATGAAGGAGATTATGAAGATGCTTATGACAATAATGATGATGATGATGATGATGATGATGATGATGATGATGATGATGAAGGGTGCAAAAATAAGGGGGGGATGATGATGCAGATATAGAAAATAATGATGATAATAATAATAATCATGATGGTGACCACTAATATAATGATGAGACTGACACAGAAAAGAGAAAAAGGAGGAAGGAGGAGGAGGCAAAGCTCAGCGTCTGAAGTCTGAAGTGAACAAAAGTGATCCACTTGTTCTGAAGTTTGCATTTGATTATAGTCCTGATAGAGGACGTTAATGACTGAGAATCTACAGGACAATCAATCATTCATTACCAGCATGATCAAGAGATATCCAAGGATACAATTACAGGACTTTACCAGGATCAAGAGAGTGTTTCAAACCATGTCAAGTAAAAGTAAAAAATAAGTTTGTGTCTTTGTTGACCGTTAACTTGCATCGGGTCATTTGAGGCAAAGCCCGACTTGCTGGCAGTGGAAAAAGTGCAGTGGTTTAGTGGTTCAGAGTCATTTAGACCGTAATATGGTTCAGAATTAATTCATGACATAAAAACATGTTTGATTGCTGATGTTATTTATGGTTATTCTACAATTTAGGGTCAGTGCCTGGATAAATTAGTTTAACAAGACCAGCTGAAAGCCTCGTATACAGGTAGCCGCACATGATCACTATGCGAAATTGAAAAGTGTTGAAAACTTTTGTGGAACTGTAAATGTTGTAACACTGTAAAGAACTACTTTCAATGTAAAGCAGCTAAAATGTTGGAAAAGTTGTTAAATGTTGCTAGACACTGGTTTCCAACCTGGCGTCTGGACCTGCCAAGCGATCACAGGATAAAGTAGATGTAAGACGATTAACTGAAGGGAAGAAAAAAAAGATACAACACTTTTCTCAATTTAAAAACACTGACACTTTTACTGAGAATTTTATCCTTTGGTGACATAAATCTGTTAAAATGAAACAATCTAAGAGAACATCACACTAGTCGAAGTGTTAATAGACATGTGCAACCTGTTAGTGTCATGAGAAGACATGACTATTTGCTACAATGAGTCATAAGTCAAAAACTTTTAGAATCACTTGTACTCGTCACATAAACCCTTTCACATCTCAGCTCTGTCGCTCCCCCACTCAATCCTAACACATCTCAACAATCTTTGTCCCTCTGGTGAACTGTGCCTGGCAGATGATGCTCCAGAGATGCTGAGACACTATAGCTCACCACTGCAGTGACCTGGTGGTTGTTCTGTTTAGCCAGGTTTATCAGGTTGAGGTTGTTGTAGAGCAGGTTTTCCAGGCAGCCATGGAAATTCCTATTGGACAAGATGGGTTTCTGCAGCCCATGGCTCTGGACAGCTCCCACACTCAGCTGCACACACAAGAAAACAACACATGTGACACAACACATGAGGCTCCAGAGGAAAGACACACACAGAGTAAATGACATGCCTGGGAGTAAATTACTATAGCTGATGAAAAACACTCTCTCGTTAGTCTCCTCTGTCTTAAATGAACGTATTTTATTCTGGTAACAGGAAACAAGCTCCACACATCAGAAATAGCAAAGAATTAGATTTCCCATCCTACCAGCCTATTATACCCAAACTACATTAAGGATAAGGTCATAAAGTGGAGGGATATATGGCTCTCTTTTCCCTGAATAACAAATTCCAGTCAGAACCAGTTTCCAACAAGCCTTCCCAGCATGCCATTGGGAAAAACCTTCACAACTAGACTGTCTGAACCACCTCTCACATTCAATGTTGCAATGCTCTTTTTCAGTTATACACCAGAAGCCGTAATATCAGAACTTCCTTACTCGCAGATCCTATCTTAACTGTTTGGTAACCAGGGTAATTAGGGTGAGGACCTAATAAAGGAAAAAATCCATCACAGATTAAAAGTTACTTACCCTAACTTAGGATAGGAGGTGTGTTACAAACACATCCTAGCTTTTATTGCATTTTCACAACTAATGAAATGTCAACAGATGAAACTTAATCACTGAGAGGCTTATAGCAGTCCTTCACGACGGCCTAAAGTGTTGTAGTTTGGTGACCAAGTGCCTGTTAGCAGATAAAGGCTACTCCAGGCCATGATCCCACAGTTAGCTGAACAACTGTGACCAACTTTGTAGAGGCCGACCCAGCAACGCGGTTCTTTGTACATTTCAATGAGAAATCTAATAGGTTACATAAATACCTCAGTGAGCTGCGATGAGAAAAGTACCCTTGGTTGCTAGGTAACGGGCATAAAAGTTGATAACCGATGTTGGATTGATATTCAGATAAAATAAGACCCCAGATGATTTCAGTGATTCAGTAACTTTACATACCAGTAGTTGTAATTGTAATAATTGCTGCAGGAGGCTGGAGGATTTTTTGGGCCACAATTGGACAACATGAACTCTAGCTGAATATAGCTGCCCTGTTCTCTACAGTACAAAACTACAATCTTTGTGTGGCCACCTCTGACGTGTACAGGGGGTGAATGTCACATTTTAAATATAGTATCACTTTAAACTATGTGTTTTTGTGTGCTATTCACCTGGTGAATGTCCCAGTGGCTGAGCTCAGCTGGTGTGTGAACCTGCTGCGTGTTTTTATCCACAGTGAGGTTGAGGTGAGTGCTGAGCCGCTCCAGCTTGACGTGGTGCCAGTGCTGGTCGTCCAGCAGAGAACCCACAGACACGAGAAGCTGACCACCAGAGGATGAACTCATACCTGAAAGAATAAGAAAAATCAATCCATTATATTGTCATGAGGGTGCATTTTAATAGCTTAGGAACGGATAGAGGTTAATGCAGAAATCCTCCTATGTGCACAACCTGCTGAGGATCTTTGATTGTTTTTTCCGTGCTGTATACCTCAAACAATTCAAGGTCAGCATACTGTGTGACCCTCTCCATAATGCATTTTTAACAAGGACAAACATGCTTGAAGGGATCAGTTTAAAATATGTCTTCTTTCTGGCAGCAGGAAAACCTCAGAGGTTCATGTTTGATTTATCAAAACAAGAAAGAGTCACGGAGACGTTGCAGCTTCAGTGGAACATTTTCATCTTTGTTTCAAACGGGGAGCAGGTCACTGAGGTCACCAGCTCTCATTAGAGACCACATATCTGTATGCTGGAGGGGAGGAATACGGAGCATGATAAATGATGATGCTGCAAAATGATAGCAGGACATAATTAATGACAGACCCAACACCAGCAGGTCCAAATTGGTGGATCCATCCCTGCATTCTCAAACGTGTTGGGAGAGAAAAGAGTTTCTGCTGACAGTAGGAGCTACAGCAGAAGAGGAGAGAGGTGCTCACTCATTAACTATGAAGGACATTTTACTCATGACAGACAGACAGGTACAGACAGTGGTTTTGATGACAGCTTTTCCAAAAAAGTCAACCTATTCATTCAGTGACTAAGCCATTTAACAAGGTGATATATTTGATTACAGATTCAACAAGTGGAAATCAAGAGGGTGAGATCAATACAAGAACACTGAGGGAAACAATTATAGAAACACTTAACTTTCCTCCATCAAACGCCCTCTACTCTCTGTCACTCTTAATATTCCCCATTCCTCCTCTCCCTCCTGCGTGCTCCTGAGGAGGGAGTTTCATTTTGAGAGCACCCAAACTTGCTGTCGTCATATCGCCCAGCTGGAAGGAACGCAGCTGTGTTACACCGCAATAACAGCTTGATTTATCCACAGTGAACGGACTAATATTGAATGTTGTTGTCTTTAAGCAGAGGAGTCTGCACTGAACACTCCATTCCTCTGCCCAGGAGTCTGCCTTTCCAGACAGCTCCCCGAGGCAATATCACCTAATCATATTCCGTTTGCTATTCCATTATGGCTCTTCGCTCAGGCTCTAAATCTGTTTATGAAGGACGACAATGACAGGTCTTATCAGGAGACAGACTGTTATAATTGTTTCAGGATCCCAGCATCACGTGGTGCCAGTATTTGAAATACAGCGTGACTGTAAAAATAATGTACTTCCTCTAAACCAATTCTCAGCTTTAGTCAGAGTAGGGAATTGAGTTTACTACCATAAAACAAACTGGGGGGAGGGGGGGGGGGGATAGCACAGAGATATTCATGGTGAGAAAGTCACTGCTGTTTCAGGTTTCTCTCTCTGAGTCCCTCTCCTATTTAATCACTGAGGTTTGAAAATTTTACAAATCATACAAACAGAGTAAAGTGATTACGAAATGAGATGAATACATAAAAATTAGTGATATACAGCACAGACTGAAACTCAATAACCAGACTAAGACAGCCACTCTTATGAGGATTTTAATTAAACTGGGTTCGTATTAGCATGCTAAGTGCAAGCATGCTAACATAGCTACAACGATAATGTACACACTAGCACATTATCATGCTAACAGTTAACATTAGTTTTGCAGGTATTTGGCTAACTTAAGTATTGTGGTGAGTTAGCATGCTAGCAGCTAAAATTAGCAGCTATTAAAAGTTTATTTTTCCTCTAAAGACTAAAGCTTTTAAATGTAAAATAAATCACCAAATTAATGAGTAAGAAAGAGTGTATATTTCAACACCACTGTTTAATAGCACCTTAACACAAAACTACACGTAACTATGTAGTTTCAAAGGGAAAACTTTCAAAATCAAGGCTCAACTTTGATAATCACAATCTTTTGTATGCGCCAAGATAAATTGTGTGAACAACAAAAAATATGATCTATGTTGTTTGGCATTATGGTCATATTGTAATGACGAACTGCTCCTTTGAACTAAATTCAGCTTTGCAAATTATGCATATTACTTTTGTTTTCAAAATACTTCCGTCAAGCAGCTTTTTAGATTTAAATTTTCCGCCTAAAACTCCCTCACTGCTTGTCTCCATCTTCAGCTTGTCTTTGGCCGCAGGGATGAGTCTCGCCGCTGCCGTGTCATAGGTCAGCACCCACACAGGAAGTAAACAAAACTGTGGTGGCATTAATTGCGTTGATTTATTTTAACGTGTTAAGTATTTTGAAATTAATCGCAATGATTAACATGTTAATTTTGACAGCACTGATAAATACACTTTGATACCACGTACTTTTATTTGGTAGGATGGGTCAATAATAACGCTGAGCATTAGTTAACGAGTAACTAATAGTAAGACTCTGGGAACTATTAATACACCTAAAATTGTCAGTGTACTTGTTTTTTTTCTTGCCCCACCCCCCCAAATCATTTACATCTGCCTTTCAATTATGGGACTATGTGTGGAACTTTTTTGAGATACAAACTGCTGCTGCACAGAATGATCCAGCAGTAAGCAGCCCATTACAGAGCAGGGCAGTACAGTAAAAGCCCCTCTGCTATCTTTGCTGTTCCAGGCTCCTCTGAAAATAGCGACGCTGCTGACTGAAACTCTTACGAGGCTGTTTACAACAGAAACTCCTGGAGGCTCACTCTAAATCACTATAGACTAAGTGGAATGAAGTAAGCAAATGCAACAGTAATCACCACGATTCACAGTCTTCCATTTTCTCTGCCAACTGGCAGACTTTGTCCCGAGAGATTCATCTCTTTTTCAAGAGCACTCTGCAGATGCCTGAGGGAGGATCTGGCTGAAGCTTTTGTCGTTTTGTGCGATTAGTGAGAACCTTTGTGATCGTGCTGATGTTTGTTACTGTAAAATCTGAAATAGGCTATTCAGTTTTTTTTATAGTGCAAAACCACAACCAGCAACCAGAGGCCCACCATAGCAAGTCCTTATCATTGAGAATACAAAGAAAAGACAAGCGTTTGTTAGCATGCAGCTTGCCCTGCACGCCTCTGTGATGCCATCCTAATTTAGTCAGCAAAACGTAACAGCATTCGTCCAGAACGCACTGGACCAGGACAGCGAGGCCCTCAGTATATTTACTACAGTGTATTGCAGCTTTCCCGGTGACAGTTCAGAAATGAACTGAATTATGAAGCAGTGGGCCAAATTATAGCAAAATGACATTTTGATAAATGTAAAGCAGAGAGGAAATGAGATGGTTTTGGATAGCGGACATAAATCTTAATGAGCCAGCCAATTTATTTCAACTGCTTGGACAGCTACAGGCAGATAGGAGGGGGGTATATCACTCACTGTTGTATTTATTTGTCTGTTTGCCTGTCTGTCTGCTTGCTCACTGGGTGCTCATCTGTCGGTCTTTGTGTTTTCATTCAAACATTAATTTGCGCAAATGGCTGTTACTCACTGACGAACCGAAACACATCTGCTCTTTCTCAGCTATTTATGTTTGTGTGTATATGAGCTATACGTACCCCTGATGCTCAGTGTTAGCCATCATTAGCCATCCTTAGGACCTCTGTGTCTAAGCCTGCTTGTTTTCCTCATGAACCAACATGCATCACTGTTAAAGAGAGGCTCGGGGCCAACAGGACCAGATTGCCAAAGAACATCTCAGGAAATCTCTCACACTGTGCTATGGAGATAATACATCTGAATCTTCAGCTTTTATCTTTGCCCCCCTAGTTTATCTCCTCTCCTCTCCTCTCCTCTCCTCTCCTCTCCCATGTTTCCTCCTCTCCTCTCCTCTCCTCTCCCATGTTTTCTCCTCTCCTCTCCTCTCCCATGTTTTCTCCTCTCCTCTCCTCTCCTCTCCCCTCCTCTCCCATGTTTCCTCCTCTCCTCTCCTCTCCTCTCCTCTCCTCTCCTCTCCTCTCCTCTCCTCTCCTCTCCTCTCCTCTCCCATGTTTCCTCCTCTCCTCTCCTCCCTCTGAGCTATTGATCTAAATTACACTGTCTACAGACTGCAAACTCCTGGGAGAGTAAGAGGGAGGGGAGGGCTGTGTGAAAGACAGGGGGAGAGAGAGAGACCAAGAGCTAGCAATTGAAAAAGGAAAATAATCGCCTCTGAAAAAAAAAAAAAAAAAAAACTAGCAGGGCCAGAATTGGGGCGACATATGAGAAAGCCTGTGATAAATAACAATGGAAAGGGAGGAAAATAGAAAAGGCAGAAAAAGAAAAGGTAGGGGGCAGCAAGGCGGGCAGAGAAACAGACAGAGACAGAGGAAGAAGCCTGAAGTGACAGCACTGTGATTGAGGCAGAGCATGTTTTTATTTTTCCGTGTTGGTTATATTGCTGGATTATCATAGCTCAATCTAATCTTTGCGCCGTTACAACAGCTATGGGTGTTTATTTTCATTCCCGGCTTCCCAGAGTTCTTTGAGCACTTTGTTGACTATCAACCGGGGTCTAGCAGGCAGATGTGACAGGCGTCACTCAGGGAGCTGATGTCAGACTGATGGTGTTTGCAGATGACACCTCAGCTGACAGACAATACCACCAGGGGATTAATGCTCTTCCACCTCTTCCCAACTACAGGGCACTGGATGATATTCTGTTTTCATTGTAGGATTGTGGAGCGGGAGTGACAGAGGGAGGTTAAGACAACTGCGAAGGGTGGGAGCAAGCAGAGGGAGGGTTGAGTTGAATACAGAAAATTTAGAGTTTCACTGAAATCTGCTTCATTTTTCCAGGAAAAGTTTCTGTTGGAACCTGAAGTGAATACTTAAGACTTTGGATGTACTAAATGAAAGACACCTTCTCCAAACATGACTAAGATTGTAGCTAAATAATCAACTCTGCCCTTGAAATTCTGTTATTACGGTAATGTACTTGCATTACCATTCCTGCTGCAGCAGTTTCCTCCAACTGTTTTTCCTGCTAAAATGGCAGCTTACATTTAGGTTGTGTATCCAAATTTTTTTTTTTAGAATAAGTGTGCATGAAGTGCAGTGCAAAATATGTAAAAGGGAGCAATGGAGGCTGATCAACATGCGGCTTAATCAGACATGCAAGCCTCCGGGGGGTGACATTCAACAGGTGGGGTGCATATATAGCCACAGCGGCACAACTAAATGTCCAAGACTAATGCTCTCATTACTAATTTCCACGTAGTGAAATGTGCCACAAAATTGGGTGAGCACTGCTGTGGACACCCAGCACCAGTGTGTGCACCTGTGTGACTATAATATGTAGCAAAAGAAAGATGCCTTCACCCACCATCATTGAAATGCTACCATGTCAATGTTGGAAATAAACACTAGACCTGCACCTTGAAATGCTGTTATTATAGTAATAGAACTGAGTCAACTTTCCACCTGCAGTACTTTCCTACTTTTCATGCTAAAATCGCAACTGACATTTGAGCTGTGTAATGAGCATCAAGTGTGTAAAACTGTTAAATATAAACCAGAGCGTAGTGAAATTTAACGAGTGGAGCATCAAGTATATACAGCCTCAAATAATGCAAACAACAGGCAACAATATGTCTGCATGTGATGGATTTTCTTTCACTGCCACTGCAGACAATTATAAACTCAGGTCATAGACTGTCATCTTTCCACATGGTGAAAAGTGCAAAAAATTGCAAAAAGTTTGGGGAACATTCCTGTGGAAGTTTATAGAACTTGTGTTAAATTATGTTTTGACCTTTCAGTCCTGCTCTTACCTGAGCAAAGAGCAGATACTCAGCTGCTTTACCCGGACTGACAGTGACAGTGTATCTGCTTGGTCCCACTGGTTTCACCTGAATGTCCAGCCACCATCAGTGTTGCTCTAGTTCCACTAGTCTTACAAATAGCTGATAACTAGCATCTCCTCTGCTATCAGAAACATTTCCACTCGTGAATCAAGACTAGACCTGGCTTACATTAGGAAGTTATGGTAAGAGGATATTCTGAAAAACGGAATATCAAATTCTGAATGATTGACGAGGAGTTTTACATGAAATATATCATTTTAGCAGGAACTGTTGCTTCAGTAGAACTGAATAATACCAAATAAAAGGAATAGTTGGATAAACTCAATTTTATGATTAATTATCCACAGTTACACATTTGAAATGTAACTTCATTTAAGACGAGAAAACTGATTTCACTAGAAAAATTGTTTGATATTCCAGATAAAATTACAGAAAACCCCCTAAATGAAGGAAGGAAATGAATGGTTACTGAGCCGAGCGGTAGAGTATGCCGGCAGCCAGATGGCACCATCGATGAAGGTTTGCCATATGGCGATAATACGACGGCCTGGCAGTCCGACAACATCTCAGGTTTAACCTCGTTCACACTAACACATACACATATTTTCTCCCATAGCCTTCACAGTGCCTCATCCTGTGCAGGCAGAGTCAATGGATCATGCTATGCTGTGCTAGCCCACTGTGCTCCACCGACTTCATGTTGCAAGCATCTATCATGGAGTAAAAGAGAGAAAATATGAGAGGAAGTCGAGCTGCGAGAGAACTGAATGAGAAAGTTTGGGGAAAACCTGAGAAGAACTGCACAACAAGAGTAAACAAGAGTTCCACGTCAAATGATGCTGTCCTCCTTCACAGCCAATCAACAACATGTATGTTTCTTTGTAGTCAACTGTAACCTCAAGCCTGCAGTGGTGAATTGCATCAATTCCCCAAGTTTCATAAAAGTCTGAGTAGTTTATCTGAAATGTTGTCTGGGATATATGGATGAACAAACAAAGACTGTGCTGAGCTCATTAGGAAAAGTAGAAAGAAGCATAATTCTCCTGAGTTTCTCAAAATTGGATGAGTGGTATTTTAGAAACCACTTTTGACAAACACATCAGTAAACCGGCAGATGGATGGAGACCAACTTGAAGCTCCCTTTCACTGTGAGGACAAAAATGTGCTGGATATTAAATTCCTTACATAGACAGGGGATGGTGGAGGCTCTATAGCCTGAATGAGCGCATAATTACACTGCACGGTTTAGGTGTTTAAACATTTACTCAGAGCCGGGAACAATAACTGAACGACAAATGTGCAGACAGACAGAGCTGCAGGGTTTGCCGGCAAGAGTCATCATAAAGAACTTCCAAAATAATTTAAATGATTAAATTAAAATATCCAAAGTTCCTGTGGCTCTCGATCCTGGTGCTCAGTCGACTGCTGCTGTTTATTGTCCTGCCAAATACTTAAATGTATTCAAGTGTAAAAGACATCCACTGTAAAATAAATAAATAAATAAAAACACCTCTAAATATAATAGAGTTCTTACTCTATTACACTTAGAGGTGTTTTAAATTTTTTTGTCCCCTATATTTGTATAGCATGCTGTCACAGTCTGCTCGCTTTCTGGCACAGGAACATATATGAACAATGAAACGTGCCCTCTCAGCCGTGTTCGTGGTGTTGGAGCCCTTCAGAGGATTTTTCATTCAAATATCAGTCTAATAATATAACTTGCTGTGGTCTGCATTGACTAACAGAGTGTGAGGAAGTCTGTGCTGCGGTTTTTTGAGGTGATTGAATTATTTATTATTTTTATTTATATGTTAGCACTGAATAGCAGGTATTAGTGTCTGCGCTTCCCATCCCAGGCTTGTTGGTTTAGCTCATGAAGTAGCTAATTAGCCAACAAATTTGTGAGCCTTGGGTCCAGCGAGACACCCAGCTGTGCTAACAATGCTAACAGGAGCATATGCTTGCACCAGTTGTGAAACCACTGCACTGAAATCTCAGCTTCACATTAATATACAGTCTATAATAGTGGGGAACCACAAAGGTATTGCAAGTGGGCCAACAAAATTAAATTATTATTATTATTTTTAACCTTTATTTACTCTATTCAGGGACATCCACACCTGGAAGCTGCCAAGTAAAACTGGAGTCTGACCTGCTGGCCACAAAGCAGCTCCACTGGAGCACATGGGGTTAAGAGCTTTGCTCAAGGGCACCTTGGTACCTAGAAATGACAGCCTAATCTTTACGTATTTTATATCTGGACTGTTAGCCTGTGCCTGTGCTGTAACATGTGACCTTCTCCCCAGGGATCAGCAGGTTTCATCTCAGCCACATGTTGGAAGAATAATGTTGTACCTTGTTGGTGGTAGAGCAGCAGCCGTCCTTTCTCCAACACCAGAGTGAGGCTGTGATCCCTCTGTCCCTCTGCGTGGAGCAGTGTCCCAGAATTCTTCAGGGTTTTAAACTTCAGCGAGATCGTCTCCATCGCCGTCGGGCTCGGCCTAACACTCAGCCTGAAGACCAGACTGCTGCTGCCATCAAAGTTTGCCACGTCAGAAGCTGCAGAACAACACACAGCAGGAGGAGGAGCTTCATTATTCAATTTCAGATACACTTAACATTTTTTTTAGCGCCTTTATAAATTTAAATTTCATTCTATGCAACAGTTTAATGTAAAATTACAAGCTTAGTTTTTTGGTAAACAGAAGCCAATAATACAAACCATCTACCAAACAGTTGTGAGTGAAGACAAAGTCACTCACTTAAAAATGACTGATTGCTGTGGCCGGTGGCGGTTCTAGCTTGTATGACAACCTGGGTCATTTCCATTCTTACTGAACATTAAAAAAAAACAATGTGGTTCCTGTGCACCTAAAAACAGCATCCCATACTCTCTAGTGAAGAACATCCTTTTTATTGCTTGAACATTATTGATTCCCTCTGAGTGGATCATTGCTAATGAGCATGAAAACCTCTGGCCCCTTAATGTACAAACACTTCAAAACACCACAGCAAAACCATGTGGTGGAGTTTCTGCTAACAACTACAGAGCAGCAACCGCAGACCTTTATAAGACCAGTGTGAGTAAATCAATTTTACTGGTGTGAGCAGAATTCATGTGAATCTGCATGATAAGAAAACAAATGTTTGGACAGTATTAGCAGATTTTCTGTCCCAGCTCAGATTAAAAACTGATGTCATGTTTGCAGTGTAGAAAGTGACCCAGGCAGCATTGTATGTTCATCAAATATGACTAAAAGAATCTCCCAGTCAGTTTATTATGTTTCCGTACTTAGACTTTATGAAGATGTTATGTGCAGTGTTCTGTTTTCACTATGTCAAATTCTTAAAGTGTAGTTTGCAGTTTTATTTCACACCACTGCTGATAATAACAGCCAGTTACGCCACATTCTTACACGATGTGACATGTCGAAACTGTGAAGCATGAAACAAAGAACCTGAGTCTGTTTACACCATGGAGCGATTTCCCTTTGTACCATAAAACAAATAACAAAACTTACTGCAACAAAACCAACCCAGTATGAAATGCAGTATATAAAGGAGGATACCACTCTTGTAGGTTATGTCCAGCATCTTTAATCTATCACTGAATATCTTCATTTTAATTCTAAAAGAATGATTAATTTTAGTATGTGAACACTTGTATATTCTATAATGTAAATAAAGAAATGTGGAAATTAAAAATCCACAGTTGACTTCTGAAAACCCACTGTATTTATGCCATATCTGACAAAAGGAGTGAAAGAATAAAAGTGAACTCACTATATCGACATCCATATATTTCCAGTCTGAGTCCAATCCGTCCAGTGGGGTTCCAGTCAAGAGGGATCAAGCGGAGGTAGCGAGCTATGACGGGCTGTGCCAGTTTGTACTGGACCACAGTGTCTGCATTACTGTTACCTGGAAAAGCCTGGAACAACAGAAAAACATGTTAGCTGCTGAAATTTTCCATCCAAACATTCACATGTTTCACTGCAGCAGTGCTCAGCTCTGACAGAAAAGCATTTGTAGTAATTAGTTCCTCTAGTGCCTTAGACAGCGACATGGGATCTATTTTTTCCACTCTGATGCTGATAATCGAGCTGTAAATTAAGGGGATGAGGTTCGCAGTAATCTAGAAACTAAAAGCTACAATCTTCTAACGTCCTCTCGACAAAAAGTGTGATCTGCAGTGACAGGATCAAAGTAAGAGATGCACTAGTTCCAGTTGAAGTTTACTGTCTTACTGAGTGTGGAGAAAAACTCTTCCTACCATCTGTGATCCTGAGACAATTTCAAAGTTTGAGCTCCCAGAGGCAATTGATCCCAACAGCTGATAATCTCTCTCCCTTCCTCCTCCTCTCTTTGTCCACTGATCAATAACTGGGACCTTTTCTGTCTCCATACCAAGCCTCTCTTAAAAGACTAATGGCCTCTATTTTCCCCAACCAGCTGCATGACTGAATCCAGTGGGATTTTCTGGTTGACAGGCAAACAGCACACACAGAGCAACACTTGCATTAGCATCTGTAATGACCAAAAAAAAAACAAAAAACAAAAACCCAGAAGCTGCATTTGTGTGAATGTGCTTTGCTAGTGTCTGTCCTCCCTACTTGAGAATGTGTGACATCGCCTGTGCATGTGTGTGTCTGCAGAGTGAGTACTGATGTGGCTGCGTGAGTGAAATTGGCTTTTCTGGTGCTGCATAATTGTGATCTCAGTGCCGTCTTCGGTGCTCTGAAGGGCTGAGCCGTCTGGGCAGTGGAGCGTTAAGATCAACAAATGGCTCTGTTTCCCGCTGAGAAGAGCTGCCCTGCATTTGCTCGCCCCAGCATCTTCTGAAATATGAGAAGCCTCTGACAAGCAATTTTTTTTTCCCCCTCATCTCATTATTTAATTGTATTATCCTTAACGCTTTGGCAATATTGTTCACCTGACATTCATGCCAATGAAGCCTACCAAATTAAATTGTATTGAAGTGAGAAGGGAACAGAAGAGAGAAGAGGAGGAGGGCAGGAGAAAGAATCAGACAACAGTGGTTTCTCCTCAGAGCTGGCAGTCAGTGGACCTTGAATGAAGAATTTTTTACAAACTACATTTTCAATGAGTCTTGAACATCTGCCTTTGAATCATTTATACAGTTGTATCATGGGCGGAAATTTCCTTTCACTATTGTCAGAGACAGTAAAGAGAAAAAATGAGCAAAAGCAATTCCTGAGGGGAACACACAGGTGTCCGCCTATGATTTGTACACAGAGATAATACAAGTTGTAAGACTTGTTCAGGGTTGTAATCAAACATCATTAATTCTTGTTACAATTTAGGCTGAGTGGTTAGGCCCCTTACAAGGTGGGCGTGAGAAGCTCCTCACAGCAGGTCCCTGCTCTGACTCCCAGCTGACCGGACTGTAAACTGCTTGTCACTCTCTCGTCTATCTCCGCTGTCGCTGCCAAATAAGGACCTCCCCAAAAATTACAGCTTTGTTATACTGTTTTTAATAATCAATGAGAAGTTATAATTGATGATAAATCTGTTAACACTTCAAATGTCTATATATTTGCTTGGAACTATGTTATATAATTTATTTGTGTGTTTTTTATACTGCTTTTAAATTTCACATTACTCACAGGTTACCTATCAGTATGTTAATACTGATGAATCCATGTGAAATGAGCATTAAACTGTTGTAGCTGGTCAAGGTGGAGCTAGTTTCATACTCTTTCTACACAGTTAGTCTACTCCAGTGTTTCCAAACCTAGAGGTCGCAGCCCATATAAAGAGTCACATGATAAACCTGGGAGGAGGGACAGTGTCATGAAATGATTAATTGAGAACAAAAAAAAAAAAAAAAAGGAGAAGCACATCTGTATTCAGCCCTTTTTTCTTTTAAAACTTTTCTCTAAATCTGTTTATTTTTCCTCTTTGGGACACTAACAGCTACTTAAATTAGACCATCTGTGAAGTCTGAAGGGGAAATCACCTCTAACAACACACAGACATCTGGAGCTTTAAAAACACTGTTAATCCTAAGTAGTGCTGGAGGAAGTATTTGCATCCTTTTCCTGTGTAAAAGTAGGATACTAAAAAATACCACAATACAAGTAAAGTTCTGCACCAAAGGCCAGATTAACAAATTCAGTCAAAGTAAACAATGACCCCAGTGAGTGCTGTTCTGGGTCATTATACATTATTATGAAAGTAGAATTTCACTGTTATCGTTGGTGGAGGTGGAGCTAGTTTGCAATTTATCAGGAAGTTTAAGCTGGAAAAGCTCAAAAAAGCTACAATCTGGACTGTAACTAGTGACTATAGTCGTCAAATAAACAAAAAGTATTTATTTGCATTTGAAATGTAGTGGAGTAGATGTATAAAGTGGCTGCACATGTAGCTCAAAACTGTGCTGATGTACGATGCTCAAGTAAATGTTCTGAGTTACTTTCCACCACTGGAGAGTAAAAGGAGAAAGACAGAGCATGAAAGCTAAGAAGTCAGTGAGAGGCTCCTCCTGATCCAGCTGTTTCTGCAGTCGAATCTCCTCCTGAACAGACACACTAAGCTGGCCTGACTAATATATGGAGCTTTAAAAACACTCTGAAAGCTGATCTGGGTTTATCACCTTTCATGCTGAGTGTAAAATCAACATGTTTTTTAAGCTGTGACCCCCATTCTCTCTTTTTAGTGATGACTCCCAGGCTTCAGAGCGTCCGTATCCTTCACTGGGAGAAAATCGTATCCTGTCAAATCTGAATCAAAAGCTGCTCTCCGGGCTGCTACTGTAACAAGAAGGCTGCACTGTCTATCACAAAGGAGGGAGGAGACGCCTGACTGCCTCTGACTCATGTTTAATGTTGTTCAATCAGCTGAGGCCTGCACGGCTTCCTGTCATTCTGACATACAGTAGTTTGCTCGTTCTGCAGACGAGCACTCTCTCTGTCTCTCTCTTTACTGAAAAATGAGACGGGTAATAGTTTAAAAAATGATATAAAATGCTGGAAAATGATGATTTTGAGAGCAGAGATGAAACACTGGGGAACATAGGCAGTCATGAAGCAACCGCAGTACTGAGGGAAAAGCTGAGGAAGGAGCCTCAGCTGTGAGCTTCTCCCCAGTCCTTTTGGAGGACTTCACACATCAGCTGCACTGCAGAATATCTAAATCACCACATGCATGTCTCAGCCAGCTTCCTCACAGATTCACATTTACATTTTAGGCACTGAGCTGACACTCTTATCAAGACCGGCTCACGGTGACTAAGCTGGCAAGTGTTCTTTCAGCAACTTGCTTGGAGACTGTTGATGGACACCTTCGCCGCTGCAGGAATCAAAAGATGTAACTTTTTGTACGCCATGCAGTCTTTCCCGCAACAGCACCCGCCTCCTGTCAGTAGAGGTTAAACTGTTCGACAGCAGCTTCATGCAGTCAAGAGAGCCCGGCCCAGGTTCCTTTCATTGTTCCATCCATTATTAATAAAGAGTGAAAGGCTCCTGGTGAGCAGGCTTGGCGCTGCAGGCAGTACCAGTCCCCACAGATAATGTAAATTATGCCTCTGACAGTGAGGCCAAATGTATTTTAACTTCAATGAACCTGAGTTTTCAGCTGAACTCTATTCAAATTGTCTGAAACAGATGTAAAAGTGCAGCTTTAACTCAAATAACAACACATGGTGGATACTTTGCTGTACTGCGGGTTGTTTTCAAATATATACGTTTTTAGATATTCCAGCATGCAGCCATTGGTTTTCATTCATTTTAGCACAAATCTAAAGAACTTTGTAGAGAAGTGAAATTGCTCAAGGAAGGTAATCCATCACAGAAAAATTGTGTTTTCATTTTTGGCCAGGTTACATTTTCATTATCGGGACCATTCTGAAAACGCAGCTTTGTGCTACATTCAAGGGCACCGCAACAGCTGACAGCTACAGTAGCAGCTGCACAACTAAGCAACAATAATAACATGAGAATACAAAAAGGTAAAAAACTTGATCTTCAAACCATAGTGGCATGAATTATTTTGTGTCAAAATAAATAAACTTATCGCTGCAAACTGGGCAACTTGCTGATTTTTTAGAGCTATTCCCCTATCAGCTTCAATTAACCAGAGGACCAACATGTTCATCTTTTATATTCCTGCTGTTTCATACAGTGTGGTCTTCTGACAGAAACACTTTGCCTCATAATGCCTGAAGCTGACTTTAAAACCACACATTTATTAAGAGAGACATTTCTGTCCCAATTTGTATTTTCATTTTGTTAAAATGAATCAGACCTAAGTGAAAAATTGTCTATTTAAAGAACTTTATGGTTTGTAGTCAGTGTGCAGGAACTTTTTCATGGTCCACTAAATTTGCAACATGAGATAATTTCCTCTCCTTGCACCCCGCGCTTGAGCATGAAACTCCTGTAGGATTCACAAAAGTAACTGCAATTTGGAAGCAACAGTTATTTGTGAAACTACAAACTACTCTTCTTCATGTAATACATCTTCAGTCATGCTGTTTTAGTTACTGATTATTGCAGGACAGTTACCCCTAAGCTGTCCTCCTGTCGGTGTTGCCTCCAGTTGTGTCCTGTGTCGCTGAACATCAACAGGTAGGCCGTCAGCCAATCAGAGCTGCCGTATCGTCCCTGTGTGGCGACAGCTGTGATTTGGGTCCGCCTCCCCAAATCCGCCTCCAACCACTGGTATCTGTCGGAGACAAGAGGAGACCAACCTCCTGCACCTGCGGAGAGGACAGAGACAAAAAGTTTGGATTAATAATGAGAAATCCCCTCTCGCTTCACACTGTGTGTGTGTGTGTGTGTGTGTGTGTGTGTGTGTGTGTGTGTGTGTGTGTGAGTGAGTGTGAGAGTGTGTGAGAGAGACAGAGAGAGAGAGAGAGAGAGAGAGAGAGAGAGAGATGGAGAAGAGGTGTGATACAGAGGCTGGCAAAGGTCACAGAAGACCGAGGATGGAGAGACAAATTGTAGGAGTGAAATGTGCTTCGTTACATTTTAATCTACCTGAAATTAAACTTTAAACCCGTGAATCTGAATTGCCTGGACTAGTTTCTGCGTGCTGAGATTTTAAAGCCGGCCAATAATAAATGTTACAGTTTGGACGTGAATGTAAATTGCATGTTCACAGATTAGTGGTGAGGAGCTCACAGATGACAGGAATACAAAGGTATAGGTATGTTAGCTGATTAGCCGTCAGCACTCTCAGAGGAAACCCTGCTTTAAGTTGAAATGTTACAAAATACAGTGTAAATATAGTTTATCCTCATTCTGGCTTTAATTTAAGTCCACTTACATGTTCCCAGCTTTAAAACGCTGCCGTGTTTCATGATGATAAATAATAAATCCTCATAATCAAAGACATTAAGTGGGATATTTGAGTCACAAACACTTGGAGGAAATGGATTAAACTGTGAAGCAGCAGCATGGTATTTAAAGCTATTTCATAACACCACAACTAAGTTTCAAGATGTGTCCATTTTTTTTCTTTTTTAACGGGATCACCAAGGTGACAACCCCAGTTGGAGTAAAACCATTTAACAGCCTGCTCGTTCAGCACTAAAACACTGATATGACCTAAATCACTGAGTGTTTTTCTTTTCAACAGTGTTTTGCAGAACTAACATCCCTCCCATGTTCTGTGGGGTGGTGTGCTCCCTCTCTGTCTTGGCAACAGCTGTCACAGCAGCTGGAGAGAGCATCCAGGTGTGTTTGAGATTAACTGACACTGTGCTCACTCTGCAGAGTAAAAAGAAGTTAGTCCCATCAGCACTGCGGGACGTCTGTCTGTCACTGCAGTCAGGGGGGGCAAACAGAAAATTGGACTAGTTCAACTGCACAAAAAGAAGTAGGTAAGAAGTAAACTTTATTTATAAGCTATTTATAAAGAGTTCTAATGTGTTGTACAGAGCAAACATTGAAGAAAACAATAAAAACTACAAGGAAGGCAATCCCACATGACTGGTTAAATGCTTCCAGAACAGATGGGTTTTCTAACAGCTTTTTAAAACTTTTTTTGTTTCATTTTATTTTTTAATTATTTATTTTTTTAAATTTTTTTATAAGTAGAGGAAAGACGGTTCCAGAGGGTGGGGGCCACAACTGCAAAAGCATGGTCAGCTTTGGTTTTAAGCTGTGGATCAGTCAGAAGGCATTGGTCAGGAGGCCTCAAGTGATCTCACCAGGGGACACACACAGTAATTCAGTAATATAAAGTGGGGGCAGCATTACCTTCACAGGTAATTAAAAGGATTTTAAAATCAATTCTGCCCTCTGTGGGCAACCAGTGTTGATTGGCCAACGCTGCTGGCAGCAGCTGCAGCCGAGACACAGAAGAACGACTCAGGATTGTGAACAGTGAGTTACAATAATCAACGCAGGAGGAGACAAAAACATGAATGACTTTTTTGCTGATCTTGAAAGGATATTATAGGTTTTATATTCACAATGTTTCTTTGTAAGGGGAAAATACGTTTGTTTTGTTTTGGGTTTTTTTTTATAAGGAGCTGATTTACAATGATTTCACAAGGATTTTTGATCCACAGCGATCAAAAAGCTGCATTTTCTGCTATGTTCACTGAGGTTTATAATAAACACAGGAGAGGAGGCTGAGAATCTCCTTATACTGACAGAGAGTGAGGAGAGAGATTGGGAAAAGGAGGAGACAAACTGATAATGCACCAGAGTCCATTAAAGATGCCGAGAGAAGGAAGTTAGTGATTTGTGTCATAAAAGAGGGAGGGAAAGAGGATGGGAGACTTTATGCTGCAAAAACTATTTCAAAAATCAGATTTCTTTTTTTATTCACAAAATAAACACTGATAAAATGCACTGATTTATTTCAATCTAAAAAGTTGTAGCAAGCGCCAGTGAATTATCTTGCTTATGTTGAGCTAATGTCCTGATCTAAAGTTTCAAATATAATCTTTTGGCTCAGTCATCTTTTTAAAAGCTGGACTAAATGTCTGTGATATTTAAAACTAACAGCTCAGCAAAAAACCAATAAAGTGTCAGAATGGTTTGATTTGAACAAAGAGAGGTCCCGGTTTTGAATAAACCTCACTGAGAAGTACAAATAGTAAAAAACATGCAGGGAAGACAAACACCCCTGACTTCACACAGTCTGAACCCTGTCCTGTGTCATAGCAGACACATTCATAGGATGGGTTTGTATTTGGGAAAACTGACCCTGATGGAGAGGGTTGTGGGCTGGAGACCGTGAGTGGAACAGCGAGTAGGGCCGGAGAGCAAACACGAAGAAAAGACAAGCGTGTGCTTTGTGTCACGCAACAGGAAGAGAAACAGAGGGACAGAGGTACTGGCAGACAGAGTTGTGCCTTAATACAGTTACATCTGCAAAGATACAGCCAAAACTCATCCAACTGCAATTTCAATACTTTGGATGCCGCTGGCACCCCCTACAAAAAGGAGTGTGTGTGTGTGTGAGTGAGAGAGAGAGAGAGAGAGAGAGACAGAGAGCGAGAGCATGGAGAGTTATGGCAGAACCTGATTATGAAGAGACATTGTGGGTGATGGAAAAGGCTGCAACAAGATAATGACACTTTGAATACTGAGAAGGGTGTGTGTGTGTGTGTGTGTGTGTGTGTGTGTGTGTGTGTGTGTGTGTGTGTGTGTGTGTGTGTGTGTTTAAGAAAAAAAATGCTGAGTCAGACCACAGCAAATCCATCGTGCCTGAACAGCAGATGGGATTTCTTCCCTACAGAGCGCGCGCGCACACACACACACACACACACACACACACACACACACACACACACACACACACACACACACACACACACACACACACACACACACACACACACACACACACACACACACACACACACACACAGCCAGCCTAAAGAGCACTTGAGATTGTGTTGCCAAGGTGATGTCATGCTGACATAAGGCCAAGACAAATCAATACCACAACACTTCAGACACATTCTCTCATCTTATCATATCTAATATAAATCCACTTTCTACTGGACGCTTGTAGTAACACAACCCACGTGACCCCCATCTACACCCTTTCACCTGATGAGCTGTTGGACAGATGTGCTGGTGTAGGACCACAGCTGGTCAGTTTGGCCCTGAGTGAAATGACTAAACCACCATTGTCCACCACTATTTTTCTGATGAACAATTAATCATTCAGTCATTTCCTCAAGCAAAAAAGCTGAATATTGTCTGACTGCAGTTTCTCAAACGTGAGGATTTGCTGCTTTTGTTTGTTAAATATGACATTAATTAAATATCTTTAGCTTTGAAAAGAGTCCAACACAAAATCACTGTCGTTGTGTGCATACAATGGAAGAAAACAGACTTGAAGCATAAAAATGTGCTTTTCTCAGCAGCCTATACGACAGCTGTAATGATTAAAACAGTGTATCTGCTTCATCAGATGACGACGGACAAACGCTTCCTGTGTAGCCACATCTTAACAGCTGACTCTCCTCAAACAGACACCATGTAGAAGATAGAACGTCTATGATTGGAGGTAAAACTGGTTTGAAAGTCATGTATCCTGCTTCAGGAAGTAAGTGTTCACTGAGGTTTATAGCAGATATTGGTCTCTTGCAATGAGAGCGGTTGGGAATATACTGCCGCTAAAACAAAAGGAAGAGAAAGCATTTGGAGAGAGCCCAAATGAAAGACAACAGCATCAGCGATTTCTGAACTTTGGTGCATATTTTCCCTGCATATTTGTCTGGCAGTTACAGACTCACCTGTCATCACAGCCAACTCATTCCCACACCCACCGGCACACCTGACTGCTGCTCGCTGAAGAGCCTCCCGTACACCAGCCTGTTGCACCCACTCTTTTCTTAATAACCCTCCTGGCCGCAGTGTGTGAGTTTTTTCCCAGTTTTCCTGCCAATCCTCTCTCTTCAACCTCACCTGCATCTTTGGGTTTTTGCCAGATAGAATTTGTTTATTTTATCTCAGTTGCCCAGTTTGATTTGCCTTCATTTCCAACCTCTGCCTTTTTGACACAGTAAAATTTCGTCTGTGAATCCTGCTTCTGGGTCCAAACCTTGGTATAATGAGCAGTTTCAGAGCTACTGGTGATGATCAAAGAAAAACAAAGTCTATCCATACAGCATTTTCTTCCTGGTGTGTAATAAGCAGTAGAGTCATCGGACCTGTGTAGAGTTTTAGTCAGATTATTTATGTGCATTATACATTAATGAACATGCATTACATTACTCCCAAATCCCTTGCACATTTTGTTTTGGTCATTTCATACACATTAAGTAAAACGGAATATAATCTGAGCAATATGTTTAAAACTTTTAAAGCAACAGGATGATGATATTACTAAGAAAGAGCTTCTAGGATTTAACTCAGGTGTCTTCAGGAAAGGAACCATATACTGCATCAGGCCATTTTTCATGTCATTGTGACTTTCATGCTAACATGATTTATCTCTATGTGTTACAATCACGGACTGTATATAAAAAGGTTACAACAAAGTATCTTGTGTTGTCAACAAAAATTACAATAAATTGGCAACACAAATAAACAATCCAAATTGAACATGATTTGGAATTTTGTTTCTATGCCTATTAAAATCTGATTTAAGGGTTGGAAATAGATGCAGGATCCTCTGGGTTGAATAGTCTGTGTCTTGGGTCTCTTCTTTCTTCTTAGTCTGGTGTTTTTCGTCTGCCAGCTGTTGTTTCCTGCTTGTTAGGGCAGCAGCTAAAGGCCAGAGCTAGTAAATACCCCGGTTACAGACATGAACACCGACAGCACAACAGGGGAGAGCAGACACACTGACCTTTACCCATTACAGCTGGACTGAAGAGGGAAGAAGTGAAGAACACAGACAAAGGAAAGAGGGAGAATGAGAGAGTGGCTGAGGATAAACTGACATCTCCCGGATGGCAGAGGAGGAATTAGAGAGAGAAGGAGAGGAGGGAAGACAAAGAGATGAGACCTTTGCTCATCAAGAACTGGAGAAGAAAGCAGACAGAGCCTAAAGGAAGGAGATGAGAGGAGAGTGTAAACATGGACATCTGTGTGCAGAAAAAAAGATACACTAAATACGCCATGTTAATCACACATTACTGTTTCAGTCACAACAACTTCCATCATGCACGACTCTCATTACTGATCCAATAAATCCGCTTGTTTTTTTTCTCCCAAACTGTTTGTAATGACACCAACGCTCCTCTTCTCCACTCAGGACGGTGACTGAGGTTAAAGACAGGTCAGGAGCTCTGCAACACCGCTCTGCTGGACGTTCAAATTAGGCCGTTACCATGACGACTTTACTAAATCAGGAGACCGTGACTTTTGGGTTCAGCCACATCAGAGAACCAACCAGCGCACATTATGTGTGAAACTGTTAATCACATTTATTTATATTAACCAGCCCACTACAACCTCTGGTTACACCTGGATTTATGTTCACATGTTTTTCAATGTTTGAACATTTCATAGTTCATAGCTGTTGCAAATTAGTAGCATATAATTGTAATTTTGGGACACTGGGATGATACTAGTGCTTATCAATATTTGAGTTTTAGTAAAAAGACCAAAACAGTACTTTTTTTCTAATTTAATAAACACAAGAAATCACAGTGCAAAACAAAGCTTCTTAAGTGTTAAATTCTGTATGAACATACAAACCTTTTTTTTTCCTAAATAAAACAGTCTAATGAAACTGGAAACTATCTGAATGAAAAGGTTATTAATGAATCTGACCAAATACTTTTCAATCTGTATTTAAAAAACTTATATAAATTCACATGACAGTAAGCCGTAGAAATAAAAATAGATTTAAAAAGTAATGAAAAGATTTCCTGTTTTGAAGTATAGGCCTAATTTTAAAAGGTCTCTAAATACAAGGTTGGTGGGGACTGTGCAGGTAAAATAAATAACAGTTTGATTAGGACATGGTTGCTCAACAGAAACAGATTTTAGAATAAACCAGAATATTTTATTAATGAAATGTATTCATCCAGAGGCCATTAAAAAGCAAACAGCTAAAAGGTCAACGGTGTGCTCATCCACTGAGGACATACAAAGTGAGTGGCCATGTTTTCATTTACTCCAGTTTTCTCACCAAAAAAAAAAAAAAAAAAAAAAAAAAAAAAAAAAAAAAAGAAATGAAAGCAATCCTCCAAATAAGTAAATGTGTGTCATTGCTGCTTATCATACATGGATTTATTTGGGCTAGCATGAAAGCATCAAAGGGAATGTTATTTTAGTTGCTTCCTCCTGGCTCAGCATTAGGATACAAGCCAAGGACGTGTGGTGTCAGGGCTGGATTATGACTTTTTCATGGCGGCAGGGTTGGGAGATGGAACAGAAACTCAGATCAGTTCCCACAGCAGCCAGTTCATGCCCATCAGAAACCACAAGTGTTTTACAAGTATCCTTGATTTACTCTGAACAAGAACAGCATCTCAGTGCCTGACAGCATTTTAAATCAAAATAAGAACCTGCACTGGTGGAACCAGCTGGGAGAGGAGACCTGCATATGCCACTGAGTTGAGATTAAAAGTGAAGCAGAGTCTGTTGAGAACCTTGTTAAATGATACAAGGCTCAAGCTTGTGAAATGCTTAAAGCCACCTAGTCTGTGTTAGTACACGTATACATGTTTGGTACTACTCAATTGTCAAATGATAGAATTTCTGAGTGGCCAAACCTGTCCTTGTATGATATGACTATCTGAAGTGAGTGTGTAATAATAACAAGGTGAGCAATAATAGCCTCAGGTTCCAGAGGTTAATCTTTCTGCAGACTTCTGTATGCTATAAACTAAAAGGTGAGTTCATGAGACCAAGAGTTCACGTGATCAAACTGTTTCAGATCATCACAGGGAAGAGTTTCAGCGCTATAAACTTGCCTATCTCAGCTCTCAGGAAAGTCGGCGTTCAGAGGACAGATTACAGTTTAAAAAAGGAAGCACTCAACCTCGAGGACAAACACAGTACATTGTGCAATTACTCTCACTGCCACGAGGGGGAGGAAAAAGTTCTGCACTGCAGGTTTAAAACAAGTGGCACCACACAAACCAGTTCTTACATAGGGGTTAGTTACAAAACATTTAAACCTGGTAACTAGATGTAGTATAGCATTTAGCTAACCCAAAGAATTTATGTTGACCGGCTAATATCGAATATGATCCACATATGGTGTAATACTTCATCAGAACGCTGTTTCACCAAAAAAAAAAAAAAAAAAAAAAACACAAACAATATATCTCAAATTACAAAATGTTATTCCAATAACACAAGTCTACAATGATGAAATGATGTTTAGCTTACATTTGATGTTTCCTGTTAGATTTACCCATGTGTATGAATGAAGTAGGGTCACACATACATTTATTGGTATTTGAGTTTAATTTTTGATTTAGGTCCCTAAAACTTTTATATTTGGAAGTTCTATTACCACAATAATTACTACAGCAATATTATTATTATTATTATTATTATAATATCTTTACTTGCAAAGACATTTCTTACATTTTAATGGTACAAACATATTTAGTAAATCACTAGTTTGAAACTGTAGCTACAAGTCACTATGAACGTGGGCAGGACTTCACACACAGACGGCTGGTAACAATCCAATCCTGTCCTCTATAACCAATACTGGACTGTTCTGTAAATAATGGCGGCTGGACAACAGAGACACCAGCCAGCTTCTATAACACAACTCCCACAACTAGACCAGTCCCTACTGGCGTTAGACAGAACACCACACAGAATTAACTACAGCATTTGTTTTTCTTAATAAGACAGTAAAAGGACACAACATCCAGCACAGGCGCTCTCTTCTACCTGAAGTCTCCACCGTGTTAGTGTCGAGTGGGAAACGGGAGCTGACACAACTCCTGTCAGGGCAATGGCTTCACTAAAAGGAGCAGATGTGTGCAATAAATAAATGCAAAGTGTGGTTAGCAGCGATGCACTACTGTGCCACTCAGAAAGAGGTAAGGGAAAGGTGAAGATACGAAGGGAACGGTAATACAAAAACAGGACAGATGGGAATAAGGATATAAGCCACTGCAGGGGGAGAAATCCTCTGAAGCTGGCAGGTCTCAGAGACAGGCAGCAAGACACAGACAGACAGGCAGAGAGACACGCAGCATTACCAGGTCAAGATGTGTAAATGTGTCTGTGTGGGCTCCTGGGAATTCGAAAGCGTTTTAAGCAGATTCGAGCTGCAGAGTCTTACAGCTGCAGTTGCTTTTAGGTGGAGCTTAAGGTGTTTTTATGACAACCTGGGAGATAATATGCAGCTATATATAAAAATGACTCAGCAACGGAGCAAACAAACATCAATATTAATCTCAAAAGGTGCAAAGTAACAAATCACAACAGGAGACAAATCCTAACAGGAGCAGTTTTTACTGAGGCAGGTCACTGGAGCATGTGTGTTGAGTAATGTTCATTATAAAGACCTTATAAACAGTGACATGCAGCTATGAAACCAGTTGTGGGCGTCTTAGCTGAATGCATCACAGTAAAATTAGGACTGGTCTCTGGAGAAGCTGGCTTCGGGGAATTGTACGAAATGTGGAAGGCAAGTGGAAAATGAAATAACAGGACTGCTAAGTAATGAGACTCAGACTGACTGGGAGTTTATAAAGGAGAACAAATCAATGAAGTTCACAGAGGCTTCAACAATGTTTGTTTAAATAAGAAGTGCAGTATATGTGACAAAGCTAAACCCACAGGTCATCAAAGTTTAACAACAAGACAGGAAAAAAAAACAGACGTGACCTTTGTAGAAATGATTCACATCAAGCAAAAGCAAAGTATCTTATTACATCTGCAGTAAATATATAATGGACAAGCTCTTTGAAACTGAAAACACAGAAAAAGGCCTTTTACAGTTTAGATATCTGGCTCAAAAAATATACGGACAATAGAGCTGGACGCTGTGCTGACAGCTCCCAGTAAATTTAATCTAACAGATCACACAGAGACCTCTGTCAGGCATCGCCAAGCATTACCAATACAGGGAGGAATCTGTTGTCAGACTCCTGCCTTCAGCTGGTTTTCTGATCTAATATGTGTAGAAGTTTTTGGATGCTACTTATTGTTTGCAAAACCAACTTTGATCCACCACATTTATGGTTAAAGCAGCAATAATCTGTAATAACATTTGAAATGACAAAGGGGTCATTAATAGTGATGTAAATGAGCAACTGTTGCTAATCTAATAAATTATGCATATGAATGTTGTGCTCACGTTATGTTTCCACAGCCTCCAAGTGGCCAAAAATATCAGTAAAAACAGGTTTATCCTGTAGTTTGATTAAGTTTAGGTAGTCTGCGAGGGTCTGCGCAGACTTCCAAAATTTGAGACCACGTACACAACACATGTGTCAGCTGTACATATACTAGAAAAATAGACTGAACCTTTGTTTTGTGAACTGTATCTTTGTACTGTGATATGTTAAGCAGCCACATACACTTTGACTTGGTCATGTTGTTCAGTTCAGCCAAAGACAAAGGAACCCTCTCTTGCTGTCAGAGTCACTGTCATGTTTTTCTAATGTGGATGTTTGAAATGTGTCTGTGTGCATGAACCCCAGTCATAGTATGTATTAGACCTCATCCACATCCACGGACTACATGCGGTATGATCAGAGCTTGAAGCTTTACGATTAACAATAGAGAAAGATCATCATTAAAGGAAAGAAGAATACCATGTCAACTAGTGGTACAGTAGTTTCCTGTGTCAAAGTCACACATCTTGTGACCTAACACAAGATGATTTGCAGTAATATAACATCACAGTACTTCTGCCATTTACTCCAAAAGGGCAGTAATTACTTTCACCAATACAAGAAGTTCCTCATCAGGAAACCTTCAACATGGATCCTTTTAAGTTTCCGAACAAACGACCCGGGTTGTCATGTTTCTGGAGAGGACAGTCTCCACTTATTTGGTTTTTTTAAGTTTTTATTTTTTTCTTTAACCTTCCTTTGTTCTCTTGTAAGATGACTTTTGAATTTTTAGAGTTGTTTACATTGTCTGCTCCTTAACTGTTTCCAGACTTTTTTCTGTTATTGTACAGCACCTGTCACTGCCTTTTTATGTTTGAAAGTACCATATAAATAAAGTTAATTATCATATATTTCATTAATGTGACCGAACATGGTTTAATTAGCTGTGTGGACCACAGATAGTTTAGTGATGCCAGTAAATAGGTTGGGTAGTCAGAGCATAAAATTCTCTGTGCTTTTTAAGGAGCTGTCATGGATTAATGACTCGTGCTATTTTCAGTAAACTGAGTGAGGGATGTAGAGGGAATATAGAAAGAAGGCTAAGGTGAGAAGCTTTTAGCTGCATTTTGTCAAGGAATCAGACAATATTTACCCATATAATTATATTTATAGAGAGAGTCGCTACCTCAGATTAAGAGGATTTTGGTGCAGGAATGGTGGAATTTAACCAGATAAGGTGTTTAAGCCCCTGGAGAGGCAGAGGTGGCACATAAACATCCACACAATGATCAATACCTGATTCTATGGTTCCCTCCTCGTAGTTTACTCCAACCTACAGCCCCCTGCTTATGTTTAAATCCCCTTTTCAAATCTAAATGACTATTTCCAGAAAATGATTACTAGGGACTGATGAAGTGTTCCAAGCCTATTTCAGCATAATTACAGAGCTTCTAATGTGCAATTATCAGTATGGCCCACTGAAAAACAGAGACCGTTTAGATGTTAAATACTGCCATTAACATTTGCCTATAAATGTTAAATGCTCTCATTAACATTTGACTATAGGGGGAATGAAGTTGTCTCAATGTTTTCTTGGCGGCACAAAAGTTAAAATTACTATTACAACAGACCACACAATACAAGACATACAACAAGACAGCGGTGGAGCAGGGACTGGAGAAGAGGTGATGACTGATGAAAAGAAAGAGTAAAGGTCATACTCGAGGGAGAGGATGGCAAAATTTAAGAAAAAAAAAATGCTGGCAGTCACATCCAGTCAGCGGACTACTGGGGCTTTTCATCCTCACTAGATGTCAGATTCTGTGCCATCAAGCTGCCATTGTGATCATGAAGATGTGTGTGTGAGCTCAATGAAACACAGCACAACATTTCGCACAGGCCACTACATATTTCAGCCACTCATCTCTATTCCCCTGCTCGTGGAAATTTGTACAGAAATACAGTATGCAGCCTAATTAAACCCGTGGGGAATGCCCCCCCCCCCCTCCTCCCCTCACTTTTCTTTAGCTGTGTAACAGTGACAACACAGTCAGAGATTAGTTTGTTGACTGACTCAGTTTGATAATAGCCAGAAAAACCAGCAGACTTCCACTGGGATGGACATGTGATACAGCAGCATTATGACTGTTTCCACTGCTACAGTCCTGTTTTGTCACAGCAAGGCTCAAACTTATTAAAAAAAAAAAAAAATAAATAAAATATTATAATAAAATAACAATAAAATAACAATAATAAAAAAAATAATAACTTTTTATTTATATATATATATATATATATATAAAAAAATAAAAAGTTATTATTTTTTTTTTAATAAGTTTGAGCCTTGCTGTGACAAAACAGGACTGTAGCAGTGGAAACAGTCATAATGCTGCTGTATCACATGTCCATCTATATATATATATCTATCTATATATATATATATATATATATATATATATATATATATCTATCTATATATATATATATATATATATATATATATATATATATATATATATATATATATATATATATATATATAATAAAACAACATTAGCTGAAGCAATATAAATAAACAGAGCAGTGTTAGTCTGTTATTTGCATGTGATAGGATGTTAGCAAATGTTGGTATTTATCATGGTTGAAGACAAACAAGAATAAATCTGGCATCTTTTTAATTTGCATCTTCATTGTCAGCACTTCATCAGCATGGTCATAAATTCTCCATTTTTCCATTTCAGCCTAATTCCTATTACTTCATCCCAATTTACATATTTATACAATATTAATACATTTACATCTTCATTATTCCTGGAGATTTCACACAAATAGAATTAATAAAATTAAAAAACATACAACATAATAAACAGTATTTTTTTTAAAGGAATGGACAATACATTAGATGTAGAGTCAATCTATACCTCTGATGGATCAATCATGTGATCACTTGACAGTTGCTCTCCCACACTTTACTATAAATAGAGTCGCTTGATTAATGCGTCTTATTTCGCACCCTTTTTTGCTCTAAAGTTGTCTCAGACACTTCTGCCTGGTTTGAGGAGAAAAGCTGACTCCACCCTGCTCCTGAAGACCACCGACTGACAGCTGTCAGTGGCACTGATCAGCGTGTATTCAGAGCACCTGATGCTGATCTGATCTGACCTGCTGTGTTCACATGTTGTGTCTTCATGTGCACGAAAACCAGGTTGCCACTGTGCAGGGGATTTTTTAGCATGACTGACCTCATTGTTTTGTATTTTAAGGATTGACATAGTTTAGGCACAAGAGGGTAGTGACTGCTCAAACTAACAACGAGTGATTGGTGAATGCTCATTTCAGCCTGTGCATCACCTTCATTCAGGTATCATACTCTGAAGTGCTGCAGAAGCAATATTGGTTGAAGTAATTTTGACAATTCTTGACTGAAAGTAGATACGCAGACGATGAGGATGTGACTCTTGTTCTGAGGACAGGACAGAGACCACCAATCTACTCAATTTATTCATCAGCAAAGGTCACAAGGGGGCTGGAGCCAATCCCAGCTGACAATGGACAAGAACGGGGCACAACCTGGACAGGTGAACAGACCATCACAGGGCTGAGACAAACAACTATTTATGTTCACTTTCACACCTATGGGCAATTTGGAGACAACAATGCTATATATGCTAAGGCAACATTGCTAACCACTGCACCACTGTGTCAGTTGACTTTTTTTTTTTTTATTCTTATCCTCCACGCCATGCTCTTATACTCTGCACCATAAACTCTGGTGAAAGTCATGTGGATCAACAATGGCAGCTTTGTCTTTCTACTTACAAGCTGCTTTTAATAGAAAGCAAGATTTTACTGTTGTATACAGTTGCTTAACTTGGGCTGGTCTTACTTTGCTCCAGAAGAGTAGTTAATGTTTATGTGTTATGTGTGTCCTATGTTGGGGTCTGAACTTCTACAACATAATGAGCTGTCCTGCCATCAGCTTTGAGCTCATGCCTCCTTGGCCTCTGAACCAGAGTCTTCTGCTAGAGGGCCCCTGCTGAGCTCCGTGTCAAGGCCCCTACCTCTGGCCTCTCCCCAGAATCTTTTTTGGACTTCAATAGGATGAGCGGAGCACTGACTCTTAGTGCCAGGGCATTTCCCAACCTAATTAAATCGTCCACTTTGCACCAGTGCAGGGCCATTTCTTCCTCCCGTTGCTGTTGGCCCCATTTAGCATGCAGCCATGCAGCAGCACTTATACAGAGAAGCACAACACTGGACGTGGAGGAAGCACCATGATGCCTGAATGGGATTAACTGGCCACCGTGTGTGAACAGTCCTTTCAGTGCCAGCCCCCATATGGGCTGGACCAGCCAAGATGAGATTAACTGGTGGTGGCGATGGCCAAGGAGGCATGTGGGAGTTTTGTAACCTCAACATCGCAGCTGGTAAGTTGGCTTCAGATAAAATATTTTTGAAGACTGTTGTAACTACTTTGTGATGGACAGGGCACTTCAACTTCAGCTTCAGCTCTTCTTTTCCCTGCTCACCACTGACACATATTGCTAGTTCCCAAGAAAATTGGTTCCCGAGAAAATTTTAGATCTATCCTGAACCTTTTCCTGACTGAATTACGCTGCACAAAGACACGACATATGCTTATACTATATATTGGAGTCTGCAGGAACTGGCCCAGCTGGGTGATTGGCTCTGTTTCAGTGGTGCCTACAGAGCCAAGAAATGAGAACAACAATTTCTCTCATATTAATTTCCCACAATGTGTTGAAATGTGTTTACAGAGACACACTGTACAGCCTTCACGATCAAGCTCACTCAGAAAGCAACGTTCAGCTGGCTCATCTTCAATTTATCTCAGAGTTGATCAAATTATTGTTATAGTAGGAGTAAAAGAGAAAGAAATCCCAGATGATGGAGAAATCTACAAACCTCCAAAAAAAAAAAAAAAAAAACAAGTCATGATAGCCCTTCATAAAGCTCTGCATCAGCATCCAGCAGAGAGCTCCCTCCTGAATTTTTATTGTGGTTGGTGAATCACGAATCAGATTTATACCCCAGCTGAGGAGAGGTGGCCCTGTGGAGAGGTTTTGATCTACTAGCCTAATATAATTCTGATGCATTTCTATATATAATACATATAGCTGGCAGTAATCGCTGTCCTATCTAACGACCTACCTACCTATCTTTTTTGTTTTTATCGACAGCTCCCTCCTCCTATCCCCAGCGACCAAAGAGGCATCTCTCAGCCGGGGTGAAACCAGCTGAGGTGTGCCTTTGATGTTTGGTGCTCAGCAGCTTGTGGAGAAGCAAAGACTCTTTTCTGCACTTAGAGGAAAATGCACCACTGCAGCCCACAGAAAAAGTCTCAGTAAAAAAAGAGGGAGATGCTGTGCAGTCGAGGGACATCAGTCTGTTCCCAGCATTTCACTGGCCTGAAGGTGCTTCTCGACAGCTGATGTCGACGACTGACCAAGTGCTTAACGTTTAAAGCTGCACGAGAAAACTTTTTATGGATAGCCTGCACTCCAAACCCTTCACTGTTCATGCTTTTAAACACAACTCTGAAAAATGGAAAAGGTCACTGCTGCAAGGGAAAAGGTGGAGAAGAGCATTAACCAGGGAGCTTGAGCTAACAGGAGCCTCTTTTGCACAAATAGCTCCAGGTCATAAAACCATCCCTGTTTGCTTTTCAACCACACCTTAAGAACTGTGAGGATTAGACAAATTAAACGATGTCCTTTGTCTTAACGCTTCCGTGACGAGGATATTTGAGTTGGATGTAATGACTGGATGCAATTCATAATAAAACAATGTTTTTGCAGTACTGGTTTTAACCCAATAATGGACTCCTGGAAAAAAGACTTGAGGAGTATATTTTAAATGAAAATCTACCTCCATCTCCTTCACCCACTAAGAGGACATTATGTTGAAGGGTTTGAGTAACAGTCGGGGCAATGAACTCTAAAGTCAGGGGGTTAAAACACTTGGTTGTCCCTGTGTGAAAAGTTCTGTGCCAAATAAATGAAGCCTAGTCATGCACCACAGTCAATACCTGGACCAGAACACCAAACACTTATTATTTATGACAATGTCCTAGGTGTAAATCTGTCTTGAAATGTGCTGTCATTGCAAGTAGTAGAACATTTAAGTTGGACAATGGACAATAGCAGTGGTGATTTCTTACCTTCTCTCCTGTTGACCTTAGCAAAGACCGGCCCATGGCTGCTGGACAGCTGGGACGAGCTTCTGAAGGATGAAGGTGGCAAATTGAACACCAGTGGGCTGTCACATACCTCTGTTACCCAGTCACAAAGCAAAAAAAGACAGGGATAAGAGTTAAGAATCAAGTGCATTTTTATGGAACCAAAAGACCAGTATATTATAGTGTGGTATCTTGCTGCAGTGTTGGTGAAAAGCAGTGAAAATCCAGATATTTTCTTCTAATTAAAAGGTTAAACTTAAAGCTTTTTTTGAGATGATTGCAGGTCGCGACAGTTGCAGCAGCAGGAAAAAGTCGATTTAACTCCAGAAGAAAAGGAAGCAGACACATCAGTGGAAACCTTTTCATGCCTCAAAAACTCTGTTTATGAATGTCAAGGACAAGACATGGGGTTCTAATCCAAGCACAAGTTAACTCTGAATCGTGACTCGTGGACAGTGAGTATCAGTAAAGGGATATCACCGTTTCATTGTATAGGTTACAGATGACTTTGACATATGTACCCACATAGAACACAGCCAGTATATTTATCAGTATCAGCAAGTCCTCTAAACTGAAATACCAGATGCTGTAGCCTGGGTCATTTGTCCCTCCAGTCTGACACCACCCATAAGAGCACCGTTGAAAAATAATTAACACTCTTATGTTGTGGCAATGCTATGGTAAAGGTTTGGTTAGGCTTAGGCACAAAAACATCATATTTAAGTTTAGGGAGAGGTCGTGGTTTTGCTTAAAAGAAGTAAAGAGTAGTAACTGTAATATGTTATTGTACACTTCATAAAGTGTTGATTCTGTATGGCGACAATTATTAACCTGCATTTCAGACCAAGAAACAAAGATTTGTTCAGCTGTGTGTCCGAGTCCTCACCAGCTGTTGGCTGTGACGCAGTTTTGCTGTTTGCTGTGTGAAAAGACGGCGAAGAGGAAGAGATTCAGCCGTTTCTGTGTTGTTTAGGTGTCTCACTGTGGACAGAGATCGCTACAAAAACGACCCAGAAACACTAATGCAGATACACATTTTCACATGAAAGACGTGTTCTTAAATTTAGACGATTTAATGTAGATGTAATCTCAGACTTGCATTAATAACTTTTACATGTCTCTGATTGATGTAATGACACAAGCTACAAGTGAGACACTGCACAAACACCTATGTATTAAGTTTCTTCTGCAAACTTTCTTTCTCTTTGCTTTAACTTTTAAATACATTTACACACAAACTTGTGATGAGTTCATATCAAGTGATATGTCTGTATTGATGTAAGGGCTACTCCTTAATGGAAAAACTACAAAAATACAGAGTCAGGTGCTATACATGATTATGGGATTGCCACCTGTCTAGTGGAAAACTCAAATTGACTGTGTCAGTCAGTGTCTGCCGGGCTGAATTTTAACAAGAAATTGAAGTGAGAGTCATTCTCCTGCTGACAAAAGCCGTTATAAAACAGAAGCTGAGAATAAATTTGTAATTTATCCATAGGGAAGCAGTTTTTGCCAAAACACCTGATGATAATTAATTAAAAAAGTTAGGGTGTTTTTCTGATAACTCTGTAAGCGTAGTCTAAATCATTCTTTACATGGATGTTGTTTTCCAGCACTGAGAGGAGAGCCAGTTCAGATTATTCACAATCCATTCAGGGGTCCTGAGTCCTGTCTCCCTCCTCTGACAACAAGGCTTCAGATGAGATTACTTTGTCAACATTATTGTACTTCATTTCAAGCACAGAGGTATTTTCATTACCTGAGACTATAAACCACAGGCTGCTGACAGTTTTGAAAAGCCTGTCATACCCACCTAGGTCTAACCCAGTCTAACTCCTCTCCACTTTTCAGGCACTTCAGAGTTTATTTGTGTATTTCCATTCAAACTGAGGTCATTTATTGCATCGTCAGGCAGAAAAGGAATCTGCAGGAAACTTGGCTTTTCATATCAATCCACACTTTATGCCATTTCCAAGAGTATTTCTGAAGCATAGAAGGTCCCAAGCTGTGGTATTGTTTATCTCTCACCAAATGCTCTTCAGCTCTCCCATACTGTGTTTGTTAATTAGAACATCCATGTGTCAAAGTGAAAAAGTGAAAAATGTTCTCACAGTTCATAATTTTCCAAACTCTATTATCTGTTAATTTCATTTATGCACAATAAGATGCCTTAAATGCAATACTCCTCCAAGTAAGGTGCTGCACAGTTTGCATGTAATATAAAGAAAATGCAGAAAACAACCCAACCAGACCTCAAGGATTTACAGCTTTGTAAACCCTGTTCTGACACTGATGTTGCTTTGACAGACGGCAATGCTGGCAAAGTCATTTACAAGATGAACACAGAAAAAAAAAAAAAAAAAAAAAAAAAAAAAAACGGACAAAACATGTCTACATTTCCTATTTCTGAAAAATGCAGAAAAATACTTTTGTGAGCTTAAAAACTGTCAATTCATTGTTTGTAATTAGTGTTATTACAGCTGTCAAGCCTTCCATTCTTGCACAGATCTCTACCCTTATCATGGGTGCAAATTATTCATTTGAAATTCCTGGTATTTTTGAATAATGGCTTGATTTCAGACAGACGTAAATAAAAACAGGCTTCTCATTTTTATCTAGCAATTGTCTATTTCCAGCTGAATTGCAACTGTTGCTTGCAGACAGGAAGCAACCTACAAGGCTGAAAAAGGAAGACACAGAAGTGCCAAAACGTTTCTGAATAGCCAATTGTGGCTGGCTCCAAATGCAAATCACTCCCCATAGACTCCCATGTTAAAATGCCCAACTTCACAGAAGAAATAAACATATTTACAGCCTGATACAAAAACTTGGCTCCACTGAATTAGCCAAGAGTTAGAAGATATATTATGAAATGTGCCTTGGCCTTAGGAATAACGCTGAGTCACAAATGTTAGCTAGTTAGATAAATGTACTAGCGATTATATCTTACATTAGAGCAGATAAACACACTCTTCTACCTATTCCTTATACTTATGCTCTTGTGTCTTTGGAGAGGCTTCAAACCCTTTAAATGCAAGGTATCTCTGTCATGACAGCTCTGTTCACTTCACCTTAACATGTGGCCCAAAGCTTGATGGGCCTGCTGTGTGTAGCTATGGTTGTTCAGACAACTTTCATCTTTACAGGATGCCAAGCTCACAAAATTTTATCCAACAAGCTACTTTTGAGGTGGTTATTTGGATCTCAATGCAACAAATATGAAAAAGCATCAAACTTAAATTTTTCCTCTCCAGTAATGTGAAGATCTTAGGGATCCTAATACCATCCAGCATGGCCTGAAGCAGAGAGAAACACAGAGCAAGCTGTGGATACTAGCAGCGCACAACCTGCAAAATACAGTTGAATTTGTTTAGAGAGGTGAAATGAGCACTGTAAAACCTCAGGATAATGGGTTGTGAGGGCATAGCCTTGGCAAGAAAAGCTGTACAGAAGAAGCAGAGGTGTTTGAAGAGGTGAGGCTGATTTTCCTCAGAGGAGGTGTGACATTTGAAATGTGACCATGAGAAAAAGGTAAACTGGACTTCCAGCCACTGACCGGGGCAGACACTGATACGTTGATATACAAAGCTACAGCGAATGCACACTTCCTTTGCTGAATCTTTGACAGCTTCATAGACTGACAGCAGAAGGAAGCTAAACGCCAATAAAATACTGGCATACTGACCTAATGGAACCATCTCATCTCACCTAAACTATGAAGCTCTGTTAAACCTCTAATGTTTCTTCATAATCACTTTTTTAAAAAGCTAGGAAGGTCTGCTATTGTCACGTCATCACATCTCAACTGGCCTCAAGTTCACCACTTTAGATGGTTTGTTTCAGCTTGCAGGACATATTGTGTGTTAAGGACCACTAAATATAAAAATGTAAATAAACAGCAATCTCATTTATTGCTATATCATTCACATAAATGTCAATATGACTGATTCCATACCCAGAATTTCAGGTTTCCCTTTGGTTTTCTATTTTATCATACTTTATTAATCATTAAGTAAAATTTGAGTACTTTACTTGGATATTTCCATTTTATGGTACTTTATACTACTCTACTATACCATGAAATACTGTACTCTTTACGGCAAAAAATGTATCTGATAGTTTTAGTTACTGGTTACTAGTAAAATTCTTTAGATTAAGATTATACATTTTTTAATGATTATGAATAAAAATAGCTCCTAAAATACAGTTTTTTTTACATTGTTAAAGATTAAATCAGTGGTTTCCAAACATTTTGACACTTGACAAGTAAAACCGTGTGGTTTGGGTCAATAGTCACAGATGTCAATACGTTGTTGGCAGAGGAGCAACTTCTTCTAAACAGTGTTTAGCAGTGTTTAGCTCAGTGGGTAGAGCACCCGCCCCATGTGTTGAGGCTATAGTCCTCCCTGCAGACGGCCCCGGTTTGAATCCCGTGCCGCGTGGCCCTATCCTCCCCTTCTGTAAGTCGCTTTGGATAAAAGCGTCTGCTAAATGACTAAACATCTAAGATGCTTTCATTTAAAAAATAATTAAAATTTTCACAATAAAGTTAAGTATTAGAAAAAAGTTTGAAAATGTATATTGATTTGTGTAACAGAACTTTGCTTTTCTCTAATTACCAAACTATAGATAATGTAGTTAAAACTAACTCTGCCTCAACCAGCAATAACATGCTGTTTAAATGTTTTTACAGCAGTATTTAAATCGAATAATGTATCAGTCACTTTTGCTGCATTTTGCTGATAATATTTGTGTTTTTTCTAAAGTAGTTCGAATGCAGGACTTTAACTTGTAATGGAGTATTTTGTAACTGTACAACTGGACAACACGTAAAGGATCTGAGTACTTCTTCCACCACGGCCCCTGATCAACACATCCCTGCCACTGTACCTTGTCGTCGTCTTCTGTTTGTACGACATGCTCAGTGTGTACAACAGGCAATAATAAATGTGAGACAAATGACAACCTGTGACATGGTCTGTGTGTTTTGGGAACAGGGTCACAGGAGAGACAGAGAGAGTAAGACATCTGCAGTATATCATCCAGTGCACCATCTTACTGAAATAACTTTGTGCCCAGGGAGATGATAACAGATCCAGAGATGCTGAATACTGATGAGTACCATCCATCACTTCAGAAAACTAAAGGTAAAAGAGTTCAGCACAATATAAGTGTCCCAGACAGTCACAGAGTCGACATGTTGATCAGCCCCCCACACCCCACCTCCCTCTCTCAGAGTGAGTAGGAAAACGAAGCCCTAAGATACTCGATTGTGCTTCAGGGCACTAACAGCCGCCGTCGAGTGGAAAACAGCTGTGCTTGTTTTTTGTATGTTTGTTTGAGTCTTTACAAAACTTCTCACTCTTCACCGGAGAGGTGCCTGTAGAGGACGGTTTATCTGCTTCCTGCACTGTGTGACTGTTTAACTAAAGAAACTGCTGGAAACTAAAAGGTGCACAAACCTCCACTGACACTAAACTACTTTTCAAACTTCGAGGAAAAATCTAATCAAAAATCATTTCTAACAGTCTAACTCAGTTTTATTACTTTTACCTGCACACATATCCTTAAGGATTTGGATTCAGACTTATGCTTCTGTTAGTTTAATTATAATGGATATAAACAATAACAGCCTACTTTCAGACAGTTTTTCTTTTTTATTGCAAATCTCAGAGCGATTTTTGAGACGCTGACAGGCACTATCAAACTAAATGTCAAAATATGAAAATCAACTTACATTCAAGCAAGTACAGATTCTGTCTGAGGCCTGTACTACAAAGCAAGTTCAACATACTCAGGATATCTTTTTGTTTTGAAGCTTAACTTAACATTGTCTGTTTTGTCTGTCTGTACTATTAACCTGGTTAACTGGCTCAGTTTACCGGGGTTTAACTATCCGGTTATGAGCTCATTCATGTGAAAGAGGAAAAGTTTCTAATTATAGCCCAGTCAGAACAATGAAAAAAGTACTTAATGTGAAATGAGGAAATGGTGATACACGCCAGTGAGTTCAGTTACAGCAACATCCAAAAGTTTAAGGTGAAACGTAAACAATATCACCACATGACTAGAACAGAAAAAGAAAAGCTAGAAATATGTTCAGACTGTGGATAAACTGTAAATGAGAACATGAATTATCATTAAGCTAAGTCTGTTTGCTGTTTTGTCTAATGATGAGCAAATTATGTGATGCAGATAAAACAATTGTGCATGAACATTAGACTGATTTTCTGAGGCTGGACTAACAAGTGTTGAGCAGTGAGCACAGTCTCAGCCTGGCCGGCTGACATAAATTTGTCTCTTGCAGACAACTGTGTTGGGACAGAAGATGTCTGTGTGACATGTCACATGTATGACCTCACACTGTCACAATGTGCTGTATATGCAGTCTTGTCATCTCTGTGTCAGCGTGACTCACAAAAAAAAAAAAAAAAAAAAAAAAATCTATAAAAAAGTGTAACTCTCATTGTTGGTTGGTCCAACACTTTGGTCCTGATTGAAAAAACTCAGCAACAAGTGAAATACACAATATTCACACATCTCTTGAATGAAACCTAATGACTTTGGTAAACCCTTAATTCTCCAGTTAGTATCATTATCAGGTCAAAATTCAGTTTGTCCAACTCTCTGGTTTATGACCAAACACCTTTAAAACAAATGAGATTTAATTCAGCCTCAGCTGCACTTTGTGTCTTTGCATTTATGAAAACACTGATGGTGGTGAAAACTGTGCAGAACTGACGACCTGTAACATTAATATTATACTTAATGTTCAGAATAAATGAATTATGTTTCTTGGATCTCTTCAGTTAATTTTTACAACTTTACTGACCCAAACCTCTGCATCCCTGCTATCAGAAAATCTCAATTGATTGGATAAGTTGACTTGTCTGCTTAATACTATTTTCACAGATAAATTATTACTGCCATGCACATCTCAACACCTTGCTCACAACATGATATTGTGATAAAGACCTATATTTTGACGCCACTTTTACTAAGGGTGGCTTATAGAGTGCTGCAGGGATGCATATTTTTGTAGGCATGAATTGATAGAGCAAATTACATAACAATTCATCCAATAGTTGATAAAACGTTACCTTCTAAACCACAAATACTAGATAAAGTCACGTGATCACCAAAGTCCTTGGGAATTATTCTCTGGGTACCATGAATGTCTGTACAAAATTTCCTGGCAATGCTTCCCAAAATTAGTTGAGATATTTCAATATGAACCGAAGTGGTGAACTGACTGACAGACCAACATCCCTTAAGGCACAATTTGGAATTCAGCTTTTATGTAGGCCTTTTTTTAAAATGGAGGCCTAACAATATGATTTCTTTACAAAAGGTAGTGAAGCTTCACAGAGCCAGAAGCACAGTTATCTCTATTTAAAAACAAACAAAAAAAAAACTAATTATGTTTACATTTAACTACAGGAGAGCTGCTATTTTCACAAAGTCCTCATAAGTAAATTCACTTCTCCAGTTCTTTCATGTCCTTCTCAAAGTTGTCATCTTAAAGTATTTTGTGGAGAGGTCCATAATCATCATCATCATCATTTCGTGGCTGTGTATAGTCAAAGTAATAGTTTGACTGTTAAAGCAGTTTGAATCCTGTGCCTGCAGACGGGAACCCAGCAGTCTGACAGCTTAGCTGAGACGCTCTGCTGCCAGGCTGACTGCTAACAACCAGAGAAATGTTTGTTCATCTGTGTGTTGGTGACACACCAGGCACGCCGGTAATTCTGCTGACTCTCACCATCCAAGACCTCCCTTGTTGGAAAATTACATTTAGAGCACACTCCTAGATAAACTGTTCTCTGCAACATAATTAACTACTTTTTTCCTCTGTGAAGCCGTATGAAAACAATGCTGTAATTTCTTCCGAGCCAACTACATTAATATGTGGCTCCACAGGAGGCAGACTAATCAGCAGAATTAAATGATCAAAAGAAAAATGAAATGCAACGGAGTGGCAATTAAAACATTTATCTTAAGTCTGTGAGGTTTAACCCTCATCACATTAACACACACACAGAGAGAGAGAGAGAGAGAGAGAGAGAGAGAGAGAGAGAGAGAGAGAGAGAGAGAGAGAGAGAGAGAGAGAGAGAGAGAGAGAGAGAGAGAGAGAGAGAGAGAGAGAGCAACAAAAATAAAAAATAAAAAAAATGACTAAACACATTAGCAATGAGAAAAAAAAATTCAAATACCATACAAAATTGAATTAGTCAGTCTTATGCAGATTTGGGACAATTGCTGCAGGTTACATCATTTCTACTAATGGAGGCATGATGAGAATGTCATAATGGTTCATATTTGCATTTCAAAATAGGGACAAGACATTGAATGGCATACTTCTCACTGGGGGGGACATTAAATCAAACAAAAAAAAAGGTTAACTAAAATAAAATTTATTTATAAAATTATTATTCACTTCCTCCTTTTTTGCCTCTCAAAGTTTTAGAGCTGGCTTTTCCCAACGGGTGGAGAAGAACTCAAGTTTCCAAGAGATTTTAATGATCAAGCAAAGCATTTCCTTCTTTTTCAGTAAAACAAAAAAAGGTTTGTGCTGTCCTCCAAATTATATGACAAAATGACATTGTATAGAAGTATGATGCAAGAAGGACCATGGTTACAATTAAAGGAAACCAAAACTGACAGTCAGTAGCGCATGGGAGACAAACAGCAGTCCCCAATGTCAAAGTTTGACATTTAATTGTCCCCGACTTCCTCCCTTCGCTGACATGGAGGATTGATAACCTCATTCTACTTTGTTTGCTATTATTTATCAAGTTATAAACTGAAATTATGTCACAACATGAACTTTTCAACTGAATATCTTCACATTTCCTGATTACCTGCTTCATTCTTTAACATGAATAAATCCTTGTGGTCACAACAGAGGATGTGCAGTATTTCAGCAGCTGATTTTCAAAACATACAGCATGAAACTAAGAACAATAAACTATGACCTGGTCATATCTTCCTCACACAAAAGTATCAATGCCTTCAATATCACTGGTATATGGAGAAGAATTAATACCTTTTCACAGAGCATTTCTTAGTCTTCATTGTGGAGGTAAAGGCCATGATCCTGACTCACAAAACATGGAGCTTCCAGATACAGGTGTTGTAATACTGCAATCAGCTGAAACCCCTGATGACACACAGGTGATCTGCATTTACTTGTTACGGAGCCTCTAAAACCAGTTGGCTACACCAGTGATGGGGTTTACTAATGCAGACTGATGCTAAAGTTTGGTTTTTTTCTTTTATTTGTAACAAATGTGTATTTCTTTTTATAGGTACTGTTTCTTTCTTGTGAAAAGGCATCATTACCTCTCTCTGTTTGAAGTTTCACGTTGAAATATTGTGTTTACATGCTCCTGTTTTTGTTATATATTTGTGAAGGACAGAGAGTCCTCAGGTGACATCCTGCAGCTGAAAAACTACTCAGTTCCCCAAGGTCTTCTCACCAACTCTCAAATCCTAAATAATAGCCCACATTGATAAATGCTTCTTGGAAAGGAAACTTCAGGGTTTCCTTTTTTTTTTTGGTAGTCTACTGGATCCTTCTCATTTGCTATAATGAGTAAAATGTGATCAAAAGAAAATGGGGCAATGGCCAAAACTACAGAAATAAAGATAAGGCATTATAAGGTTCTGGAGGAGGTTAAGTGAGGTCAGGTTTGGGGTGAGCACATGAATAGAGTAATTCAAAAAGGTACTTCACATAAAGAGAGGGAGGTCAGAATGGAATCGGTAAATAAGAGTCCTAATGTTTATAATTACTATTTATTTCAAGAGGCACTTACTTGGCCCGCTTCCACTGTGTAGCAGTCCACTCCTCAAGCTAACTAACATTAGGTCTGTCCTTAAACTGAAAGCAGTGAAGGTCATAGCAGTGTGATAGATAGATAGATACTGTATATTATCATAATCTGTACATAAAACTATTCTTATGTTAATCTTTAGTTTAATTGATTGGGACGGGAGCAAAAGTACAGGAGGATGCTAAGACGTGACGATCCCTTTAAGCAGAAGGCTTGCAGTAATACATTACTATACATACATGCATAACAATAATTCTTACAGAAAATTCTAGTTTGCAAAGTTTTTTTTATTTTTTTAGCAGTTTGAGCTGCATTTTTTAAATCCACATTTAGTAGCTTATGGTTTTCTTCTTCATTACCTTTGCTGGCACATTGCTGCATTAATGGCTGCAGATGAGTGGAATAATGTGAAAGCATTGTCAGAAATGTCTATTGCATAGCACAACACGTGCATCCTCCCGTGCACGTGAGACATACAAAACAGGGACACGTTTTGCTCCGCAGCGCTACTAGTGGTCAAAATCATTACAAGGTACCTTTAACTTGGTGAGTACAGTGTTATTCTGCCTGATATGAATGAAAGCCAAGCTCCCCATGCCTCCCCCACAGTTCGCACCCTGAACTTTGGTTGAATTCTGTAACTGCAACAATTAAGCATTTTCAATTAGCTAGCGCTCTAGCCTCGAACGGGCTTCTTCTCCAAGGCAACAGCAGCTAAGGCTCATGGGTATTTTAGTATTTAAAAATGTTGACCATGCCAGAGCGACATTTAAAATACCATGTCCCGGGAAAACAAAGTCATAACATTGACCTGTATCATCGCCTCATTGCCGGAGGATTCCTCTGTTTCATTCAAGCCCCCTCCCACTTTTTGTAAGTATTATTTTTTTATGTTAACTAAGAGCTATTTGACTTTTTTCCTGCTACAGCGTACATATCTTCTCTGAAAATCACTTGGCCTCATTTCTTCTCATTTGAGGCAGAAAATAAATACATCACAAACCAAAAGAGAGTTTATATGATGGCACCCTCTAGTACTGCATTAATTTGTATGAAGACCATTAATTCTCTGAGAAAGAGCTTGTTTTCATACAAATAGACAAATATTTGCAAGTTTCTATGACAGACGGCTTGAAGTCACACTCAGCCAGAAATCAGCCTGCTACACAACACAAGAGCTACAGACTCAGAACAGCAACCCTCATTAGTCTTCCAGCTCAAGTCTCCTTATATAACTAACAGATATGACCATATTTTGTTATGCAATAGTGATGTCAATTGAACATGAAGGTCTAAAAAAACATCTATTTTCATTTATTTGTAACATTTCAGATACTGTTAATGGTAAGAACTTACACATGAGAGGAGTTTATGTTTAAACACAATATTCGTGCAAGTATAGCCAGTTTTCAGAGGTCACAACCACCCAAAATATGCTAATAAACTACATTTCAAAGCTATTAACCCTCTTTAAAGGAGCCATGTCTGTAGTTTCAGTGAGGAAAAGGCAAAAACCAAACATCTGGCAGAAAAAACGTGACAGTGGTTTTCAGCAAACCGAAGATCAGTCCATCAACATGACATCCACTAAAATGTGAATATGAGAAAAAATTAGACACAATCATAACACCTTAGAGAACAGAGACTGTAGACACACTGTGGTGAGTTTAGTTCTGCATATAGTTTGTTATAACTGTCATGGAGAAAGTGACAATATCTTCATAGAGAGTGCTCAAACCTTCTCACAAAAGATGTTGTCTCTTCTAAGAAAAGGTAATTGTGTTGAAAAACCATTTTACAATAATGTCAACCCACTGGCAGGGAAGTAAGACTGTGACACAGAAGGACAGGACTTTATTGTTAAAACTTGTGTTGCTGTGCACCACAGAGCTGCAGCCGTGTGAAGGTGAGATGAGGGGAGTCAGGCAAACGAATCTGACATCACACACACACACACACACACACACACACACACACACACACACACACACACACACACACACACACACACACACACGAAAACCCAGTGATGGGTGAAATGAGAGAAGGAGTTGGGAGTGTCAGTGCATGGCTTAAAGACGGTGGGCAACTACAATGAATGTCCACACAGAACCAAACTCCTCAACTTCTCTTTTTTTGGACACTCTCCATCTCCTCTTCTCCCAACGCTTCGAGTCCTTCCTCTTCTTGTTCTTTCTTATCCCCCATCACACTCAGAGATCTATTGTCCTATAAATTCTCTATCTCTGTTTCACTTTTGAATGTTTGGCTTGGGGTCAGCTTTTACCACTTGTTTCCTTAATGATAAATGTAATTTTGGCCATTTCGTGATGAAGGATCACAGTGGTGTCTCTCAGTTAGAAAAGTACTACAATCCTTTGGTATATAAAACTTTGTAAATCAGCTGGATAATAACCAAGGTTGTTTTTCTTTGTTCTTGGAAAAGGGGCTCAGGAAAAATACACTGCAGGCCAGGAGGCACACGTTTTAGTAAAATAGCTCTGAAAACCTACCGTGCACTACTTCTCAGCATCAAACGGTGGACGGACAGATTTAGCAACCTGAACAACCTGCAGATGGTTAGTCCCTCCCCTCTGATAAAACCCATAGGAGCATCTCATAAAATAGTGCCCCTAAGGTGGCAATCAGAGTGGGCATTTGTTGTCAAGGTTCCAATAATAAGTTAAGCTTATGGAAAGGTCATGACAGCAGAAAACCAATAACTTTGGGTTTAAAACGGCAAACAAACAGCATTCTCCTGGGTCAGCGTGCTGTGTTTTGTCAACCCGTTCTCCCATACACACCCCAAACCTTTTTCTAACGTGGACATGTCAGTTTTTGTACAACATCACCTGACTTCCTCCTTTGCTCTCATCATGATAATTACAGCTGCTAGAGGTCGCTGTAACTATTTGTGACAGATGACCTCTACAGTCTTGCTTCAGGGGCAGACAGTCTCCATTTAGCTGTTGGAGAGTCAGATATTTCCCTCAAGAGTCGGTGAGGACCAAAATAGAGCTAAAAGAAAGTGAATATTGGACTTACATTCATCACGTGGCCAGATTGGTAATTTTACTCCAAATCTGTTGGAGGAGGAAATAGGCAAGTGTTTGCTAACACATTCTTCAGATTCCCATTTATAAGGTTGTATCAATGTTGTGTGTACAACCCCAAAAAAAACTATTAATGCAGATTTAAAATCATACTCGAAAGCAGTTTGATCAGTGAGTAAATTTGTTAAAATGTCATCTTTTAAATTTTGCGCTTCTCAAACTGTCTGAGTGACCACAGAGCCTGCTAACAAGTAGTGTAGCCTTTGTGTTGTTTTCGATATTAAATCCACTCCAATGTAAATTCAAACATTATTACTTGAATTGGTTGATTGACGGTGGTGTTAAAGTTCCCTGTAACTCACATTGCTTCACCAGTCTATAGTTCATGTTTTAAATTTTAAGTCAAAAATGATCAGCGTGAAATTTGAGGGGAAATGTGGACGAAGCTCACAGTTATCCTGCCCTGGGATTGTGCTAAATTTCACAAATCATCAACAGCCTATTAACCATCAAACACAGACAATGGGTAAGATCATTAACAATCAAATGAAACCTCTGTCACAACAGACAACAGGCGAGTGGTTCTTGGTCTGAAAAAGTTTAAGAAACACTGGCCTAAACCACCACCTGTCAATCAATCATCAGTGTCTGTAGGCTGAGGTCTTTCGTCTCTCCCTCTAAAGTAACTGTAGGGATCACATGGTTAAAAAAAAAAACATTTGTAGCGATGAGGATCAAAGTCTTTTTCTTGACCTTTGTTATTGAGCAGTTGTGAGAACAGTTTCGCCTCATGATCCATTTAGTAGCTGCTCTCGAACTTTTGATTATATCACATGACCTTTGTCAGCAGAGGGATTTTAACCATTTAACTTGGAAATGTAGATTTTGAGCTTTCTGATCACTGAATCTAAACTTTTAAAGCGACATGAGTGATAAGTCCTTAACATGCTTTTTCACTTCAGTGACACCAATGACAACTTCTGTCATCATCTTTTACAATAGTCTTGAAGTTAATGTGCAGTATGTTCAGTTTAAACAAATATGCACATCTATCTGTATTTTTCTTTCCATCATCAATACTTTTGAACTACCCACTTATTCTAAATGTACCAGAAAAGATATTTCTAAGGGATTCATCACTCAGTTATCAAAGGTTTTTATAAATTGGCTATAGATTGAAATACTGAAACACTGACAGGTGACCACAGGTGCATAATATGTTTAAACACATCATTCCACATTAACACACAGGCTGTTTCCGCTGGCAGCTGATGCCCACAGCCTCCATGAGTGACAATGAATAGTGACCTCAGCAGAATGTGGCTGATTCTTGGACCAATAACAAGTCATCTGATATAATGACAGAGCCGTTTGACGAATGGCTCTGTTTTTGGGGAGGCAGACATCCACTGGGGACTCAGCCTTGGCCAAACACAAAATCCCACAGGTCACAAAGGCAGATGGATGGACTGCAGTTCTCTGTCACTTTTATCGCTTAACTACTTGTCCCTGGATTAATAAATCTAGATTCAAGACTGACAGCCCCGGGAGGACACCACCAGCCGCCGCCATCTTTATGTAACCTTGACTTAATCAGAACCTCTTCATGACTCCACTTCTACTGAACACATTTTCATAAACGGCACTAAAGAATAAAAGTAGGGCCGATTTAACTTTGCTCTTTCCTCATGCTGGTTCCCTAAAACTCCACCATCTCATGAAGCATAAAAGACAGCAGGGATTGCCGAAAAAAATGTCTCACACATGCACACAAAATTGATTTTATTCAGAGGTTTATGTACTCTCAATGCAAACCAGCAGCTCATAGAAAAGTAATATATTCTGATGAGACAAGGCCGTTCGCATATGAATCAGGGAGCTAGGCCTAAATTTAAATCAGCTCTTCTTCCCAGCATTTCAGTTTTTTTCCCCGTCTGGCTGTGGACTGGAGGAGATGAATTCTGAGAAAATAACAGCACCTTAAAGATCCCCGCTCAGCCTTAGCTAGTTAAATAATCAAACACATCTCCCCAGCCCACAGTCTCAGCCATATGAGAGATGAAATGCTCCTGAATTTACCCCGCTGCTTCCAACAGTGCAATAATCAAAATGAAGACAGGATTGTGTTTTCCATAATGTCTTAGAAAAATGCTAAAGAAATGTGTCTACCTGTACACAGCTCGTGGTAAAGTGGTAACAAAACAAAAGGAGGAGAGTGTATGTGGGAGGAGGGAGGACCTGAGACATTTTTTGCGAAGGTAATGATGATGATGATGATGATGATGATGAGAATGATGTTGCGTTGAAAATCCTCGGCAGAAGAATGACAACACTGATCATTTGTTCAAACATTTAAAACAACTTACATTTTCCCGACAAGTGACCCCTCGCATTCATGCAAATAATGACTTTTCTTTCTCGCTGGCAGAAGCAGCAGCACCGTGACATTGTTACACTGCCACAAAACCACTTAGAGAGAGGTCAGAGGGAATGGCTGAGCACGCTGGAGACATCCTTCAACACCAGAGGCCATGTCATCTCCAACCCAACAGTCACCATGTGATTCTTTTAACCATGACCGGAATTTTTTCTCCCCCAACCTTAATGAGGTTTTAGTTGCCTTAACTGAACCAAACCTTACGTTTCCAGCTCATTAGAAATGTTCATGAGAGTTTGTGAAGGAACAACAACTTATTTTGGCATTTCTGTATGAAGTCTTGTTGGATTTGTTCTATACTTTCCCGACTAAAACTGTGGTCTTTGCTTTTATTACTCATTCAAAAATACATTGTGCACTAGGGTTGGGAAACTGGACAAATATACTTTGGATTTTGGTTACTGATGCTTAACTGGGTCTATTGGCGGTTACTTTTCTGGGGGCGATTTTGGGCTGCTGAAGCGGGCCTTGTCCAGTGGTAGGTGAGGGGGCCGCTGCTCTTGGTGATAATGTACCGGGCTCAGCAAGATGATGTATTCACAAATGCTTCCACAAATTGGTAAGTGTTCAAATCATTAGCCAGCACTATACGTTTGCAAAGATGGCAAATTGCTTCATTTCGGTCTTTTATACCAAAATAATCCCAAATAGATGAAGTTGAATTATTTTTCACAATGAGCTCTTCCATGATTGTATTTGCAGAAAATGGTGTTTGGGGAGTGGGCACATCCTTGCCCCAGTGTGTGTGTGTGTGTGTGTGTGTGTGTGTGTGTGTGTGTGTGTGTGCAGCACACAAACTAAAACATGAATATCATCAGCAATCAGTGGCTGTTGAAGTGACAGTGGACACTTTTGGTTTCGTCCAAACCTTTTGTGTATGTGTGGTCTGGACTCGTTTTAGGGGTTGGGTCTATAATGAGGTTGAGGTTAGGGTTATGGGGCCTGTAGTTACGATGGTTACAGAACCTTTCAAGCTCTGTTTTTAATTCATCACACTCTTAAGTGCCTTTTTTTATGTACATTGTCTAACAGCACATGCTGTTATCCCCCTTTGAGCGGTTCATTGTAGCTCACCCCTTCCTGTGACAGGAGGCTTTCCCCCTGTTGCTATAAATGTGTTTGCCTTCAGATATGATCAGATGACTTGTCATTCGAACTCTTTCGTTCAGGTCACAGACCTCTGGCTTTTGCTATCAAAGTTCACTACAATACAACTTTTTCCGCTTGCAGCCGCAACTCATTGCGTGACCATCACAAACACCGAACTTACAGTGAGGGAAATGATACTGAGGGTGGTAACAAGTATCTGAGTTGTCTAAATTACACACCTCTAGGTTGGGGTTGGGGATATAGCAGTGAGGATCTTCACAGGTAAGGGCCAGGTTATGCTGGAAGAGAATTAGTTTGTGTGACACTTTTTCCAACCATATCAGTTATCGATAGGTCGATTCGAATGGCTACGCTCAAAGCTGGAGGGAGAAGCCTTTTAATTATGGAGGCATCATTGCACATTTTCAGACAGTCTCTTCTGGACGGCTTTCACAGTGTTGCACTTATATCAAAAGTAATAATAATTTTAAAAAATTGTTGTGTAATGAATAAAAAAAGAGAGCCTGAGAGAGAGGGGGATATGCTTGGCCCGTGAAGTGGGCATTAACGTTGGATTGTCAGTTTCAGAACATTTCAGAAAGAAACATCTGTGTTTCCAGAGATGTTGAATTGCTCACAGCTTACGTTTGAACGTGAGCAAGAGAGCAAGAGAGACAGAGTCTACAGAGAAAGACAGAGACGAGTGTGACAATGACAGAAACGTGCTGCCCTCCATGCACAAAACATGATGAATGATGTGACAGTTGTTTACTGATCTGAAACCTTTTCGTTGCTTAGGAAGCATAGACTGGACAGAAGACAGGTATTTAATGGATGATAAAGGCTCAGGCTGATATACAGTTCACTGCAGAGCAAAATAGATGAGGCTCAGTGAAATCATACAGTAAAATTGCAGGTTTTGTCTCGGGCTCCATGCACAGAGGAAATTGTTGTGTCTGAGCCAGCACAGAAAGTGTTCCTCTTTCATCTGGATGTGGATCAATTTGAGTCCATACTATCCATACATCCTTTTATAAATAAATAAATAACAGTTGTCTTTCTAAACAATCAATACAGCTGAGAAACCACAATGCCCATTAATGCATCCACCCTCCTTCTCTATCCTCCCCTCGCACCAGCATCCTCCATCCATTCTTCCAATCAACCATTGATTTTACAACTTCTCTGAGCTGATTAACAGGGTGTGGGAAAACTCCTGATCTGTCAGGGTCATTACTGTTTTTTTGTTTTTTTTGTTTTTTTGTATGTCTGCCTACAGGGATGTCACACAAACAGCTGCTCTTATTCACAGCATCAGTCCAAGCCAGTGCAGTAATTACAGTGGGGAGGAAGGGTCATCAGATTTTACTGAGCCTCTACTTCACTTGCACAGCTACTGGAACTATTCATTAAAACCTCCCAGGAGGAAAATAATCTCATATGCACACAGGGACTCCACAACAGCATCTATCTTTCTATCCATCCAGCTCACTTGTTGCAGGGGGAATTCTCTCTTTCCTCTTATGCAGCTTTTAAATAAGAAACTTTTTTTGTGATTTCTCTCCAAATCATCCCTCCCAACCCAAGATCCCACTTTTTAAGGACGTTTTCTGAAACCTTCTCTGGGCTGAGGATGGACCAGCAGCATCCTCCTGTGCAGCTTCCCCCCACATCCCCACAGACACGCCACAGTCTCTCTCTCTCTCTCTCTTTCCCTCCTGAGAAAACATCAAATGCTGGAAAAAGCTAAACCACGCTCGCAACTTGTGGGATTCGCCATGTCTTGAAAACTTGACAGCCGTAAATCCCCAGAGGATGTGCGCTCCCTTTCGGTGGTCGGATCGGACCCAGCCAGCTGTTTAACGCACTACATTCACAGAAGCTGCAGCGCTGCTTCCAAATACTGGAGAAACGGATCCAAGATCAACTTGCAGCTGCAGCCTCACACTGATGTCCCCTTTACACATTTATAGAAAAAAAAAGTGAGAGCTCCTACAAAATAAAGGACGGCAAAATTAAGGCTCATCATTTTTTTTTTTTTTCATCTGAAACAATTAGTCAGTGAATCATTAGTTTCTCAGTTTTCAAAGTCGTTTAATTCATTTATCAGGTAAAATCACTTAAAGTTGCAGCTTCTCCAGATGTGAGGATTTGTTGCTTTGCCGTTTAATTTTGTTTTAAACTTAATATCTTTGTTTTTTGGACTGATCACTCCGTGATCAAATAAAATCAAAAAAATAATCGGTGGATTAATCGATAATAAATCCAGCCCTATAGTATAGACACAATATAAAGACTGTATATTTGAGTCTGTAGATCGACGAGTAGTAGATGAATATCCATCTGTTTTGAGTTTATTCTATCTAGAGAAATTAGTCCCTGTGTGTTCTTCTTCTTTATTATGCGGACAGTTAAAAGTCTCAGCAACAGTCCTGTGTGGCACCGAGGCTACAGAATGCCACCCCCCCACTGTTAGTCCATACCCTTATAGCTGAGTTGTGTCTTAGTGCAATAGGAAACCGTGGGGGTCCCGTTCAATAAAACAACACTCAACCCCCCTGTCCCCCCCGGAGCCGCTCACCTGTCCCACAGGAGCCGAGCAGCAGCAGCAGCGAGCCGAGCAGCGCAGTAATCCCAGCGAGGCTCTTCCTCCCCACAGGCATGTTGAAGTGACGGGACACCACAGAGTATAATCCCGCCTGTCTGAGCGGTGACAGTCCGTCCTCCCCCTCTGCTCCTCTCCTCTCCGGTTCGCTTCTCTGCTCCGCTCTCCTCCAGCTCCGCTCCGGTGCGCTGCAGTCGCCCTGCCGGTACCCAGTGGGGAGGAGGAGGATGCTGTCACACCGCCTGCCCTCCGTAAAGTGATGGAATGAAGAGAGGGAGCGGGGGAAGGAGGAAGGAGGGATTTAATGAGACTGTCGCAGGTCCGAGTCCGGCGCACCGCCTCCAGCACTGAGATCCTGGAAGTGCTCAGAGTTCCTGGAGGGAGTCCCAGCACCGGCTTCACCACAGCTCTGAGCGTGTGGCTGACTGATGTTTCACTCTTAATGCAGCCGCACACAGCAGCCGTGTCTCTGCCTGCTCTTCATGTTACTCCCTATGTCTTTGTGGTCTCTTTGCGTCTCTTTGCGCTTCTTTGTGGTTGTTTAGTGTCTCTCTTTGGTCGTTTTGCATCTCTGTCAGAAGGATGTTGTGAAGCCCACTGGCCCCTTGTACCCCTGGGCCTCTGCTTGGTGGGTCCATTTAGTAATCCATCCATAGATCAGTGAAACACAACTAATCCAGCTTTGCAAACTAACACAATTCTGAGATATTAAATGAAGCAGTTCTACATATGCAAGCAAGCAGAGGATCCGATCATTTGTTCAGCTTTAAAGATCCCCTCCCTACACGTTTAAGAGACAGCTGCTTTCCCTTCATCAAAAAGCTGCTGTTTATCCAAAAATATTACACTGTAGGTCCTAAATAATTTAAGAATTTATTAAAATTAGATCAACTTTTTCTTCCTCATTGAAAAAAAAATATGAATCTACAGCTGTGCTTGCTTTAAATACTGGACCAAAGAGGTCTCTAACTTCACTGAAGTGTTTTCACCTCTCACCTGTATAAGCTGGTCCACAGTTTACTTCCAAACCATAGACTTTAAATAAAGATGGATGTAGCCTCCACGTCGTCACCTATAGGTTTTCTAAAGAGCAGCTGTGAAGCTCAGAGTGGGCTGCTCCGCCGTCGCCATCTTGGCACTGCCTAACACTGGCTAATCGAAAAATGGACAAAGAGGTGGGGCGTGTGGAGCCGAGACTTCAGTGAATGCCGGTTTGTAGGAAGAATACGTTCACCCACCTGTCACTCAAAGCAGCCTCACACTCAGTTATACAGAACTTTAAGCCTTTATTTAAACAGGTGAGGTATATAAAAACTCACTCCCGTACAGTTGTCAGGAAGAGGGACGCTATTGAGACCAAAACTGTTTTTTGTACCAGGCTGTAAAGTTGGGTATTTTAACATTGAAGTCTGAGGGGATTGACTCTTTTGGAGTCAGCCTCAAATGGTTATTCAAGAAACTATAGTTTGAGGCATTTCAGTGTTGGCCTCATTTTTCAGCCTACATTTCAAAATAAGACTTACATTCATATAAAACTAAAAAGCTTTCCCAGTTACGTTGTGGTGGCACCGCAATCCCTGGCTGGATTACATTCAGCAGCAACATTTTATTTATGAATGAACCTCTATGTTTATTAATGGCACTGAATTTGCAAGGACTTGTTTGGAGTGGTGTCAGGATGCCGGGATGTCGTAAATGCACACAGCTGTCACACCTGGGACCAGGGTTCAAACAAAAGCACAAGGGTAAGATTAGGGCAAGATCATGGTTATGTCAGTGTGAACCTTTATTCTATTAAACCAGACCACAACCTTCCCCTAAGCTTAACCACGTGTACATATTGTACTGCAAGATTGGATATTTTGGCAAAAAACAAATATGTTGTCAGTGAGCATTTTACCGATATGTTCAGTTTCAACATGTTAAATTAAAACATAAATTGACAAAAGAGGAATAATCAAGAAACACTGTATTTGTACTATGTTTAAAAAAAAACAAAAAAAAAAAAACACAAATATTCATTTGTTAGAAATTATCTGAAATAATTTTCCTGTCCAAAAGATCTGTGCTCGAAAGTGAACATATTCATCCTAATAAGAGGTCAGTGTTACACACACACACACACACACACACACACACACACACACACACACACACACACACACACACACACACACACCCCTATATCATCATAAGGGACAATGGTGTCCTAATGTTTTATAGAGAAGCGCTCCTTTTTTCTTTCTTAACAAAAAATTCAGAGTGAAGTGTGAGGAGAAAGCCAGATGAAGGCAAAGGCTGGATCTGACCCTGAGACCTCAGAGCTACAATGCACCTCAGCCAAATAAAGACACCTTTCGACAGCTGAGGAAACCGTCAGCTCTGAAGCACACACCCCAGAGTCTGAAAATTTAAAAAGACCTCAGTTAAGTGACAGTTCTAGCCTGACACACCTCATCAGTCAAGGAAAGTTTGGCACAAATTCCCTGAACGTTTGATAATTATGCGTGTACTTTTCTACGTATTTTCATTAAAAGAACACTTGAATTTCAAAATAAGATGTCCATCAATCAAACAAATCTACCTCCCAGGGTCACACATTGACTGGCACAATGACGCCGTAAACTTTAAACAAACGCCCACAAATGTCAGTCACCCACAAATAACTCCGGAAATACCACTGACCTTCAAACTGGCAGAAAACAGCAGTGAAGCCTCTGTTGTTTCCTGTGAAGGTCATCAGTGGGAGCGGCAGTAGCTTAGCCTTGCTAGTGTTCATCCAAACAACCTTTGATCCTTGGTCTCAGCTGCATGCTGTTGCTTATCAAGGTCCTGTGTTGCCGGCTGCTAGCAGAGCCTCTCTTTGATGAGGGCACCTCACAAAGGAGATGAATTTTCCACTTTATATGACAATTCAGATATCATGTGTTGTGCAATAAAAGATCACTTCGCAAGTTATATAAATCTGCAGAGTTTTTGTGAGTCTACAGCACTTAAAAGACAAACACAACTGCACTGCATTTTTATGTCAATGATAAATCCTCTTATGAGTCTTGCTTGCACCCCAAAGTGTCCTTTTAACTGAAATTCTTCTTAGGTTTAATAACGAACAGACTACAATAAACAATACATTTGTTGTTTAGGTCGCTGTCTCCAAAAACTACCTGGTTGAGAGCTTTCTGATCTGGTGTCCCCACCAGACGACATCTTAAAACAATACTCACATGCTGGATGTACATTAGAGTTATTGGTCACTTTAATGATTCCGCCGCTGAAGAGATCTGCTTGTTGAGCAGCTACACTACAAGAAATGGGGATAAAATCCACAGTCCACACATGGATTGGTCAAGTGGTGGAGGACAGACACATGGAAGCAGAAATCATTTACCTGGTGTGCGGTTCATTGCTGCTTTTAACCAGACAATACAGAGCAGTTCAAGCTGGTTGTAGAAGTGGCTTGTGTAAAAACGACATACAAAAATGTAAATAGATAAAAAAGTATTGTCAAAAGAACACAAGCAAACCCAGTAATCAGCCAAATAGAAACTGGGCCCAAGGCTAAACTGGGCAGCTAGCACATGCTAACTCCAGCAAACTGCTGCTGCACTCCTATGAGGTTACACCTGGCTTTTATATAAGAGGCTCCTCCCACAGAGACAAACCAATGTTTAATCAATGAAGCAGCACAAACTACATTCATATATGGAAACAATCAAGATGATGTCGAACACATTGCTGTAACTTTAGCAACATGAATATTTTGTCTTAGGTTGTTGAGGGTACTTATGAAGTTAATTGTCTGAAAACAACCAAAAACCCAACCTCTGTACCCCACCCAACATGGTACAGTCTGGGATGCACTACTATAAAACATATTGGATGCTCTTACTTCCTGTTCAGCGGTCTGGGCCTTTTAGATGATCACATAGAACAGAGCAGAGAGCAGAGACATTTCAGTTACTGAAAAGAATTGAGTTTCATTGTGTGACAAATGTTTTATTTCATTAACATGAAAAAACTGTCAGTGTGCTCACTGAAATAACCGCTGTGCACAGTGATTAATCAGCTGGTCCGAGGGGTCTGGGGGGAGTAGGGGGAGATGTAACCCGGTGCCAGTCTGTGCAATGCTTTAAAAAACAAATAAGAGAATCTTTAAAACAAAAGAATTCATTGAAGCATCTTATGACAGCTCTTTGTTGAGGGTTTGTTGTAAAGGTTTGGGAAAGATTGAGGTCATGGATATAAAACACCAACACTGATCACAAACTGCAATCTTTGGTGTTAAAGTTGTGATGGGTGGATGAAGTCTTAAGTTCTTTTCATTTGTTCCGCTCTTTATATAGTGCAGCAAATTCTGGTGGTTTGCAAAACCTATAACAGCCCATCAAGATTATAGTTGAAGCCCATAGTTTAGTTGAAAAATTTTGCAAACCATCAAACTGAACAAAGCTCTTTTATTTGAAGCACTAGTGATGTTTGAAATCAGAAATCTTCAATCACATGGGCTTCTTCATTGGATACAAGCTCCAACACCATGTGTTGAAACAGATCTTCACAGGAGTCAAACAAGCTTCAGAGTTTCAGTATCATCACCCCCCCCCCCCCCACATCTATGTTCAAGTAAAACCTTCTCCAACCTCCTCCCTTTGAGGGTCTCAGGCAGTATCACGCAACTTCCACCTTTAGCTGACAAGAGTGGACACTCAATTTCACAGACACCAAAGGTTGCTTATCAGGAAAAGCTAAACATTGGTTATTTTACTGGAAGCATTTGAACAATTGAGTCATGTTGATTTTCTGGTGAGCAAAATGTTCCGATAACACTGTGAATGAAACAAAGAGGACCAGACTTATAGTGAGTGATAACCAACAAACTCTTTTCAGCACCTCTAAACTGATGCTATGTGTTGCAGTAACGTGAGGAAGTTTGCATCTTGAAGCATCAGGGAAGCCATTACAGTCTCAGCTCATCTAAAATAAGTACAATGTGGGCAAATATAAGAGATTTACATATAATTTGCATATGCATGATCATACAGGTGCAAAGCAGTTTACTTAAGTGTGAATCCACTCTGTGTGGCTCCATTTTCCTGCTCGACTGTACCTCTGAAATGAACACTAACAAGACCTAAGCGCTGAGCCAGAATGAGCTGCACAGCACCCGGTTCATTTCCCTACTGATACAGTGTAGTGCCAACAGTGATGAAGCTGCTGCATGATCATATTCAACAAAGCATGCGTGGTGAGGAATGATAGCTGGCAGCTGAGATGAGAGGAGGCACACGTTCATACGCAGTAAAGGAGGAGGGACGATGAAGAACAATGACTCTGAAGTGATCCAAGAGAAGAGGCACTGCGGTGAGAGACGGCAGGTAATACCAACCCAGAGGGAGGACACTGAGTGCGTGAGTGACAGAGGTTTACACACACACACACACACACACACACACACACACACACACACACACACACACAGCAACTGTTAACTCGCTCCACCAACTGACAGCACATGGAGGAATCAGTGGACTATGTAATGGCAATATCTGCTATGTAATAACCAAAAAAGGAGAAGAGTGTGCAAATCCACAGTAGACATATGCCATATATAAAAAAACGGATGAATATTCACTTAATTCAATTGCTCCCAAAGCAGAGTTCTTTTACTTAATGTGCACATTAGTAATAGAGGTAGAAGAGAAGGGACTCGGTCATGCAAACTCTTTAAGTTTGTACTTAACTTCATTTTAAAGGTCCTATATTGTATAAAGTGAGATTTCCATGTCTTTTTTTGTTATAAAGCAGGTCTAAGTTCTATCATTATACTGTGAAGTATCAAAGCACTCAGCCCACAGAGAAATGTACACAGCCTGTATTCAGAAACTGTGCCTTAAAATGAGCCATAAGACTTCTGTAACTTGCAAAGCAGTCAATCCTCTCAGTCAACCAAACCAGATATATTTTCATTTGATCACTCAACAGACAGTCAGCCAATCAGCCATCATCTTAAGAAGCTTGATTATTGTTGACGATGTTTGTGACCGAGAGAGACTGTCCTCCTGTAAAAAACGAGCCCAGAGGTCGTTTGTGCGGCGAGGGGAAGAGACAAAGTCTGCGTTTGGAGGTTGGGGTGGATGGATGGGTCGACAAACACAGGACCATGATACAGGAGAGAAGTGTTCGATTCCCATGTGGAAGTAACAGCTTATGCTGTTACGAAGTTAACCGCGTTGTTATTATTGTAACCATGACAACTAAGATCATGTAATGTTGAGGAAGCATTTCAACCCAAATCAGGAACTTTTCCTAAACCTAACCGAGTAGTTACTGTGTTTAAACCTAACCAAGCCATGATAGTAACCATGGTGACAAAGCAGGGATACTGCTCTCGATACAGTCAGTGTGTTTATTACTGTAACCATGACAACCAAGATCCGGTACGCCTGCCTGTAGGGGCGCTATGGGTCACATCAGAGGGCTGAAGGTGGTTCATGTCTTAATACAGTCACTGAAAAGCTAGTGTATCCCTGAGAACAACAAAACCTTGATGGAATAAAACCTACAGAGATTCAAAGTTAAGCAGTCATTCATGTTCTTTCCCTTTGTGTCTTGCTTTCTGTATCCCTGTTCTCTTATTCTGTTATTCTATTTTCTCTTCTCCAGCTTTGGTCCCCCAAGGTCTTTCCCCATTCTCTCATTATAAAACACTCGTGTAGTAAAGAAAACACTTCTGAAAATTCAAAGAGAAAATCCCTCTCTCTAAATAGGATGTTGTTTCATAGATGGGAACATTATGCTGCCATCACCGACCTCTCCTCCTATGAAAGGCAAAATTGAAAATTAGATTGATGCTATTTGTCCTCTTGATTATTTGTTCCCATATCTGAAAGATCAGATGAAATTGCCTTACAGTCTAACAGAAACCATTCTGTAGTGGAGGTGTGAGAAAAGTAATTTCTCCCACATGGTGAAAATGCATCGTCTCATCTCAGCTGCCTGACTTGTTCATTCTCAGAGATGTCTTCTAAATTATTACCATGAAAATATATATCCACCGTTCTACTTTGAATGCAAACGTGTTTTATTATTATCATATTATTGTTACTTAGTGAGATTTATCATAATGAGTGTGGTCTGCATGGATTTCTTTTCCAATGACTTTTTCACTTAAAGAGAAACTCCAAAGGAAATTGCAAAAAAGACCAGTGTTGAACAAATTAAAAAAAACAGTACAGTCACAAAAACAGCTAGCATTGATTTACAAAAAAATGTCTGTCCTTTTTCAAGACTGTCCACCGTCTCCCGTTTCCTCCCATTGAAGGCTGAGTGTGGAGCTTAGTTGGTGACAGGAGGAAGCAGGCTGCAGCTCGAACTGAAGGTGCAGAGACACTAAGTTATGCATGGGTTCACATCAGATCTGTCTGTCTAAATCGGCTCATTTTGTCCAGCTTTCTGTACTGCGCATTGGACTTTTTGTTATGCCAACACTCAGAGGCAAAAGCTTCTCTGGAACTAGAGTTAAACTTCAACGAGCGGAGGCAGAAAAGTGAAGGCATCCTGGCTTAGTAATAAGCCCCAGTAAAAAAAAAAAAAGCTAAAATTATGTAAGCTACCACTGCTGCGGGCTGGAAAAGACAACTTTTTCTTACTGTTAATTGTTAAATGGATTCCTTTGTTTAACAGGGAGATGTTGTCTGTTGCACATTTATTGTGTAAAACAATTTATCTCATTTAATGAAGGAAGTTGAATCGAGATGCTGATTATTTATTGACTATTAGAATATCTTTCTGTTTCTGCAAAGAGGTCAAAAAACCCGCAGGCCACAGGGACATAGCCATGGAACTGGGAGGGATTCAGGAACACACATTATTCAGAACTTCATAATCAGGCTAATAATGATTAAAATATCCTTTTCTTAGAGCTGTTCCTCACAAAGTTACAAAATGTACTACAGGAAAGCAAACATGAGAGCAAGCAAAAAGCAAGCAAACAAACAATGAAATTATAAAACACGGGGTAGATGAAAATAATGTCAAAAGGAAATGAAAACATAAAATGGCCAGACTGGAATTGTAAACCCAGAAGACATATACAAATATTTTCTTACAAAAGAATGTTTAAAGCAAAAAGATTCATAAAGCAAAAGATGGTGGGAATCTGTATCTCATAACAACTTTGTTCTCAACCATTTACTGTAGCTTCTTTTGTGACTTGAGCAGCACAACAAGCAACAAGAAACACAACACTGACACATAAACTTGTTGAAGTGAACATTTAGCAAACAGGTGCCTATTTATACATCTGATCAGTGCAGCTTTAATTTGTTACTCTGACTATGGGCTAAACACAATACATTGTTAGTCTATAAAAATGGATGTAGACTTGAGATCTGAAAAGTGAAGCAAGTAAATCTGATTGTATCGAAGTCTATGGGAAAATGTTTGTACTTCTCACCTGATTTATTACCTCAGTAAACGTTTTCTTAATGAGTTTATGGTCTCAGTCGTTAGTTTCAAGTCTTCTTCAGTACAACAAGATGTTCATTTTTTAAATTATGGTCCCATTTGGAGGAAAACAGATGATAAAGCAGGGTCTATATTGGGGCGTGGCCACAGTGTGATTGACAGACTGTACCACAGAGGACAACCTTACTGAATATCAGGATAGAGAACAGAGCAGGTCAGACCCACCTCTCACTCCTCCTCAGCTCCACTTTCTCCTCCAAATATAGTTTCTTCTGGTCTCAAAAAGCCAAGATGGCGACGGCCAAATCACAACCTGGAGGCTTCAAAAGTTCACAAACCAATAGGTGATGTCACGACAGGCTGCCACTTGATTTAAACATGTGTAAAAACTTGTTTATGCCCAAGTAAATGAATATCTTGGCAAAGTTTATATATAGTCTTCTTCTCGAAATCTATTCAGGGGACAGAATTAAGCTGCCGTGTCAGATAGCATCTACTGTTGGGATTCATCATTCCTTCTTTACCTGCTGATAACCCTACTTAGCATATCGTGCAAATGATTATTAGCGGAGTTTGTGAAAATAATTGCCTCATTTATGCAGATATCTGCTTCACTTTGATATTGAGATATTTTTGCCCATTAGTATGTAGGGTAAACCAATGCATGCTCACATACTTATGCTCCACAGTCACACACAAACACACAAACACATAAATATACTCAGAGACGGGATTTCTCCATCAACACAGCACTTCTAATTCTCTCTTTTGATGTCAAGCATTAATCCAGTATAAGATACCATGAGATTTTCATCTTCATTTGTGGATTTTTCCATTCAGCAGCATTTCTATTTCTTCAACTGGCCTAGTAACATTCTTTCAAAAAATGAAAGAGAGAGAAAAAAAAGGCCCTTTTTGTGAAGGCAGGCAACAATAGGTAGCTGTTTAATAGCTCTCAAGTGCATTTCAGCATTTCAGCATGATATAATATGTTATTGATTCGGGGTGATTCGGGATTCTTGTACCCCAAGGGGTACAGGGACAGACTGTTCATCTAGTTTGAAAAGATATAAATTACAATTTGATTCACGCTTTAACATCTAAACACTACATGTTGCAATTAAGTGCATCAAATATGTCTGAAAATTTAGCTATGGGTAAATGGTTAGAATAATTAAAAGTGGGTTTATGGGTAAGTGATGAAAAGGCTAAAAGTTGAGATCAATGTAATGGACAAATGGTTGAAATAGCAGTGGTAACAGATTAAAAAAAGTAAAAAAGTCATAAAAAAGTATTGGATACATAACTGAAATAGTTAGAAGTAATAGATAAATAATAGCACAAGGAAACGGTAAAGTAATGAGTAAATGTTTGAAATAGTTGGCCTTTAGTTATGGATGAATGCTTGAAACGAGAGTAGCCTAATAACTGGTTTAATAGTTAATTAAAATAAATGGCTGAAATAGATAAAGTGGATAAATGAATATAAAGGAGTGGATGAATGGCTGAAATAACTACCCAAAAGTAATTGATAAATGGTTGAAACAGATTGATCAATTATTGAAATAGCTCGCTAAAAATAAATACTGACAGTTCATAATATATTGTAACAGTACCCACTTTTAAATTGTCAGTAATGTTATAGTATATACCATCCAGTTCTCCAGGTACATTTTGCTGATGCACACTGTTTGCAACAACTTCCAATTACTGCTCTTATCTCCACAGTGAGCGTGTGTATAGTTTTAGCTGTCTCATTTACATTTCACACAGGTTTTACACTCTTACACACTGAAATGGAATTAGTGAGAACGGAATATTCATGGCTGACCATTTGAACACAGTACATTTAACTCAGGGATTTTCGGCACTTACGTGTCACTTGATTGACTGTCTGAATATTGATAGAAAATGGAGGTTATTTCACCCCGGTCCCCTTTATGGTCCAGTTCAGCTGATATGAGATGATGAAATTTCATATTGAAGCTTATAATGGTGACTGTGCCTATCATCATAATTGGACTAGTAAAAGTGTGTGGCTGTGCTGGACTGCTCCCAGGTATAACTGCATGTAACTTCTACTGAAAAAGAGCATTTGCACTCCGCAGAGCTCCACCATAGATATAAAGTTATCTTAATATGAAGATAATATCTGATAATCAACATTTTTCAATTTTTTCCAATGTGCTCATGTTCTACTCCAGCAAATCACTTGGCAGTGTCAGTTGATAAGGGAGTCATTTGAGGTTTACTGGACAGTGTGTCCTGCCTAGCTACCACTCGTGATATGATGCTTTCATTTGCTGCTAAATGAAATGAATCAGTTTCACTTTGCAGCTGTTCCTGAGCCACTCCACAATCCACTGTCCCAAATCTTTTCCACATGCTCTTATTTATTTTGCAAACCAAATGGAGTCAGCCAAGTGATCAATACACTCCTCTAACTTTTTATTCACAACATCTGCTGCTGGATTCTCTGGGCTTTTGGCAGGAAAAAATATTCAGTGTCTCAACTGCCGTGAGCTCCTGGAAGAAACTCAACATGCCTTAGTTGTATTTTTCATTCATTTTTTCCAAATCTACTTAGTCCTGGTCAGGGTCCAGTGGAACTGGAGGCCTAATCCCAGCAGGCACCAAGTGGAAGGAGGAGACATGCAGGTGCCCAATCCAACATTCAGGCTCAGTTTTATACCCATGGGCAATTACTTATTATTGTTATTGTTGTATTATTAATGTCCAGTAATCCAAGTGTGTGCTGGCACTGGGCAATTGTAAAATATTCTGGCCTGTGAAGGTTTTGTCAGTAGGCTGAGAGCTGCTTCACGTCTCTGCCCATTCACCCTTGTAATGAAAACAAACACAGCCTCAAGGTGTTACTTATAAGACTAGATTTATACAGCAAGGTCAAACAAGGGAAGAGAATGCAACAGTCTATTAAAGTGATATCAGCATTCATGCTTCCTTTGGCCCGTCCTCAGGTCGCTCTACAAACAACGCTCTTCTTAATTCTATTTTTCATCTTCCATGGAAACACTGGCTTTCTCTTCAGCTGTGTTTATTATTGGCTTATTTATGATTTGTTCAGGATTAATTATTTTGGAGTAAAGCTCCCTGTTTTTGGATCAGGCAACAAGCCTCCTGCTTCTGACTGACAGAAACATTGTTGTGATTCGCAGCCTGCCGGCACGACTCTGTACGCCGGACATCATCATCTCTGACTAATATCATCACAAACACTCATCATGCCTCACCCAAAAAAAAAACAAAACGTCTGCTTGTCAAACATGCCAGATAACAAGCAGTAACTACAGCTCTTTGACTCTGATGTGACGTGAATATGTTGTGTATCAGCTAAATCTGAATCTTTCAGAGACAGTTAATGGTGCTAATATGAGGGATTCAGCTCTTCGGGGACAGATAGCAGTTTTCCCTCCATTTAGCTGGTATTATTTACATATTTAAGTGCCTGCTGTGCTCCGGCACTAATTGCATGCAAGCTTTTTCTAGATATAACATCAATTTAACCACAGTAAGAAGATATCCTCACTGGTGCTTCATTGATCAGGGCTTCACAGTAACTGGTGAGTTTCTTGCTTTCACTCTGGTTGAAAATGTAATTTAGCCTTTTTTATGATTAAAAAATCCACAGGGAACCAAAAAAGAAAAATAAATAGTATCTCTTTTCAACTGGTAAATTAGAGGGAAGAGTGTGTTGCTGCAAAGTGGCAGCACTGCGTGAGTCAAAATGAACATGAAGACACAGAATTACATCTATTACATTACATCTACTGTAATATCAATAACTGATATTGCTATCATGGTGTTTCCAATCAGTGATTCTGCCCTTTCTATGCATGTAGGTGCAGAGCTATGCAGAGATATAAATACTCTTTCAGTAAAGGTTTATACAGATCATTCAGTTCTCAGTATAGCATTGGTGCAACTGCTTTGAGGGTCAGCTGAGGAGGTATCTGTCAGCTTGAGAATTGCAAATCATTTGTCAATGTACTTGGCGTTTATATTTATATATATCTATGTTGTGCCTCTATCATTTTGCTGTCATATTTGCAGACACCAAAGTCTTCATCCAGCCCCCGGCGCACAGTGGCAGCCCTAGCACAATTATAAAAGTAGTAATTTTCGGTTTTATAATGGCAGCTATAGATGCAAATTATAGGTTACTTTATGTTAGTGTAGGTACTCAGGGCAGGGTCTCAAATGCTGGAGCTATTTACCCATTCTGACCTAAAGGAAGTGTTGGATCGAGGTTTCCTTTATGTTCCTCCTACAGAAAAGCTTCCCAGTTCTGACATACGCCTATATGTTGTTAGGGATGAGGCAAACCCTCTGAGAACAGCCTGAAGCCCTACCCCTTCAGGCATCTGTATGACAACCAGGGGATCTACAGCTCCCACCTGTCAAGGTCACACCAAGTCCTAGAAAACGCCTTAGGCATTCTTGCCGGAGGGTTTAGGGTGCAGACTTGGAGGAAGGTCAACAAGGAAGCATGGGGAAAAGATGGCCATTATAAGACACTTTAAGAGTCAATGAGGTCACTAATTAACACAAATTAAATAAATAAAAGAAACTTTGTGCAAGTGTTACATGTAGCCTATATGTTGTTTGTGTAAAACTCGTCCAAATCTTGAAGCATCCTCAAAAAGCTTTGAGGCTGGAGAAAACCCTGATGTGGTCGTGACTGTGTGTATTGGGGGGATAGAGGGTGGGAGAGGCAGATATCTAGTTGGTGGCATGTGTGAGGATGGTGGTGGACTGGACTGTCAGACATCTGGGCTTCAAACAAAGCATTTTTTTTCCTTGGTATATATTTTATTACCCTGCATTCCACAGTAACAAAGCCAAGGAACTGTGAGCTGGAGCTGCAGGAACTGAAGCAGACATCTGCAACAAGGGGTCGTCATCCCCTTGTTGGACAGTAATTTATGGTCCTGGGATTGATAAGATAAAAGCTTAAATACCCCAGGGGAAATCAAATTCTCATTAGAAGTGTTATACAGCAATGAATAGAAATATAAAAAGAAAAAAAAGAACATGAAAAAAATAGAAGATGAGTTATTGACAGATTTCCTGTTTGAAAATACTTTAGTTGTGCTAATCAGCAGCACTCGCTGAATTAAGTGACTGAATTGCCCCTGACCTACATTGACCTGCCGCCATCTTTGCCAAATCAGCATGCCTGTAAGTGTGACTCTTTCACCTGTTACATAGCAAGTTGGAGAATAAATTGATTTTATAGATCGCTAGCACGGCTAACAAATGCTAATCCATTACAGTCTGCCTGTTGTTCTGACCGGGATCATGTTCATTTTCATCCCTTTGATGTATGTGCACACTGATTCTGAAAGTTTGTATTTTTAGCATAAAAAGAAATACAGACCTCCAAACATCATATTAAGTGCAATAAAAACCAACCTAGAAGTTGAAGTACTGTATGTAGTAAAAATCTCATGGTCATACATGTACTGTGCAGCTTCATATTTAATGTACAGACGAGAGAGTGGTAGAAGTCTTGTTATTAAATAAGCATGTTTCTCAAAGTGCCAAATTATTTCTATAAGTATAATTTGTAATATAAAGATTGCTCTCACCCTTTGAAGCAAGAGTATAATGTAAGAACTGGCCTCAGGTGGCATGTTATACTGTAAACAAGCAGAGAAATGACAAGAGTCAGAGATTCAGGTCAATACACAAACACACCCACACAAGCTGACAGAAAGACAGATGCCCGGACCAACGTTTCTGGGGAGGATAAATATATGTCTCACATCCGAAGTAGATGGAGGCTGACAGGGTTTGACATGAAGCCACAGCTGACATTGGCACTGCAGGATTCTGTTCATTTGTCAGCTGCAGCCTGGCCTGGATGTCACCAGCTAACCTGAGGGGTCTGTAAGGATGACCCCCCCCGCCAGCAAGAGGTGGCTACTGCTGGGCTATATCCCACCAACAGCCACTGTCTTTTCTAATCGTCTCCATGGATATGCAGAAAATTGAGGAACAAACAAATACCGTGTTCCAGGAGGGAGATGATTTCACACCAGTGAAAATACCTGATGCCTGGATTTAATGTTTTAAGTGAAACAGTTTCTGAACATCTGTGTAACAGCGTTTACATAGAGAATATTATTTCTGTTACTTATGTTCTACAACTTTAATTTAGAATTTGAAGGAATCTGACTGGTTATATTAAACCATTTAATTGGCTTCCTTTTAATTCAAGCACATGCAGAGGACGGGGACAATTATCTCTATTGCTTTACTCAAGTTCAAGCTTGATTCAAGGTTTGTACAGCCCAGCTACAGCTGAGGTTCTCATTATCTCAGTGATCTTTTAGCTGAAATAACACAGGAAGGATTGGATGGCCTCATGTGGTCTGTAATAAAGTGATTTTAAGAAAAAATGTGAAGTAATTACAAATTCTGCCCACTTAATACAATTTTATTGATTCTAGCCTAAGCCCATGAAGATTGAAGCCAAAATAATTTGGAAAAAAAGAACTGTTTTCCCCAGTCAACTATGATGAAAGGTCATATTCATGAACCTGCTGCAACAAAAGTAAGAACACCCTTCATTAGTGGGATTACAGTCTTTTATTTTCTAAATATTTTGGATGTTCAACTCGACAAATTCGATTCTCCAGGGCATGGATTTTACCAGTCTTGCACAAATCTGTGGAGAGATGTTCTGCCATTCTTCACAGGTGAGTCTTTTAAGCTGTTCTTTGCTGGAGGCGTTTTGTTGCTCTACCTTCTGCTTTAAAATCCTCCGAAGGTGTTCTGCTGGATTCAGGTCAGGAAACACACTTTGCCAAGTCATAGTTTTCACTTTCTTCCTTCTTCTTTACAAATTCTTGAGTGTTTTTCCCCCCCCGTGTGTTTGGGGTCCTCTTCATGTTGGAAAATTCCTCTTGTGACAAGTGTCTTGAGACTGGGAGTCATCCTCTCATTCAGTATTTGGGCATACAAACTTGCATTCATAGTGCCATTTATAAATGTTCTTCTTGGACTCATGCAATGCTTGATCAGTCACTGAAAGACCAATTTCCACAGATAATCCAAGAAAAAGCACCTACCTGTCTGTCTGCAGAAATAGTGAATTGTGTGAGGTGTCAAGTCTAACAATCTGGTTTTTTGTTGCGTGACGGCCACCTCGCCAAACTTCTGCAGCTCCTCTGCACAGGTGTCCACCCTGCCAGCCCTATCTTTAAAGATCGAGCTTGCCTTTGATAATTGCCATCAATAATTGAAAGTTTGATTTCACTTCATTATCTGAAAAGTGAAGAGTTGTAACCAGAAAGCTGTCACATGCTTTTCGTTTACCTTCGTTCAGAGCAAAAGCTGGTTTGTTAACTTATTGACATAATATAGTTACAGCTACACCTGGTTTCTGCTATGACTATATAGTACACATAGAGCCTCCACTTCCTACTTCCTACACTATTACTTTTATTTAAACATATTTTTTTCATATTTGTTGTATTTTGTAATCTGGATAACTTTCATCCCAGATGAACATAGTGGCCAACTTTATAACTACTCTCATAGCATCAACAAATATGGGTTAGCCAACAAAATCATCAGTCTGGTGGTTTGCCTGAACAAGTTGGGATGGAGTCAAACTCCTGGCCTGAATTATTGTTTCAGTCCACCCCTGACAGAGTGTGTACTGAGTTTTATTCTACACTGTAGCTGTGAATAGTTTTATTACGGTCTACTTTCTATCCCCAAACAAATCTGATTAATGCGCTTTCACGGATTATTCAAAGTAACAAGGGACAACACAAAGAGATGTTGAGATTTTGGAAAGAGGAGAGAAATTCCATTCACTGTAGTTGTTCTGTGAATCTATGTATACATCTAAAACTTAAATAAATAAAACCAAAAGTGCAGGATCTGCATGGCTAGTACGTGAGGAAATTCTGTAACCCAGGTGAACTGACCTCAGTTATAAGGAGAAAGGAGCTGAAGCAGAATTGAAGTTACTTCCTCCCATCCCTCCCCTAAGGATTGAGATTTACTGTAAAATCCCATTTCTGCCAAAAGAAAAGATCTCTCTATTCCAGTGATCTCTCTGTGTAAACAAAAGAGTTTGCTGGTGTTTACTGAGAGGAGAGGGAGAGAAAGCTGAAGAGAGGAAGAGAGGGGGGGTCATGAAGCAGTTTCTACCTGCTTTTTGACTCTGCGAGCTACTGTATGCTTTTTGGTTTTCATAGGCAGTCATCAGTACCGTAGGGAGCAAGAAAACGAATCGATCCGAGCGGGAAATGGACTGTGCTAAACTGAAACAGACTGAAAAATTCTGCTGTAATTATAATTGTGTTCAATTAGCCTTAACATTACTGCTGAAGGGACCGGATTCTCTGTAGTTCAAGCAAAGAGAAGCCGGAGCAAGGCAGATGTTTCTAGCCATGGATTACTCTCAGAGCAGCATGTGTAAAGACACTTCAGTGAAAGAGAAATAAGGACAGGAGAGAATCTTTTTTTTCTTTTTTTTTGCCTTGAGCTTGACACCAAGTCTGTCACTGCAAAACCTGGACATAAAGCCTCTAAAAGCACAGGCGTCAGAGGTATGAAAGCGTTCAAATTTCACTCCGGTAAGTGTTTCAATCAGCTGACATTGATCTTTAGGCGGTGGGCAAGAGGAACACATGTACTGCAGTACTGTTAGAGTACCGAGGAGGAGGTGAAACTCTACAGACGGCTGTGGGGTATTGAGGGTGTTGTGGAGCATGATATTACAGTCAGCGCTACCCACTGAGAGACCTCTGAGCCGTAACGACCTGCAAGCACCACCGGTCCAGCAGTTATGACAGACAGCGCCTCTGAGCCGGAGCAAGGCATAGAAAAGAATAGAATTGAGACACCACTTTTTATTATGAATTACATGCATAAGGGATTTACGCTGACTGACTGCATTTAGTCTCAGTGAAGGAAAAGTAATTTCGTCAACATCAGCCCCCCACACTGGAAGAGGTCATACTCAAACTGTCTGCTGCCATTGTACAAGGAGAACTGTTGAGCTTGAGGTCAGTCCTTCATGATCACCAGGCGTGTTGCTTCCAATTAAGGACTACATTGTGGTTGTTTCTCTTATCACACTCTGGTGAACAGAGCAACCTTGTAATGAATGCACTGAGCCAAGTTTCCCTGCCCTCCTCGGGTCTGTTGGACATTAAGCAATGTGCAGATTCCTTGTTTGTTTCTTATGTAGGGGACTAATAATCTATGACCGCCATGCTTCCCTGACCTTCACCAGGAGGTTATACACTGACGAAAACTCATAGAGACAGACTGAAAGAAAATTGTGAAAACTAGTGAAAGGGCAGAGGCAAAGATATCCAAAGTTTTTTGTCTCTGGTAAGGGTAAAGCACCAAAAACATAGCATCAAACAATTTCCACAATGAAAGTCAATATTTGACTGGTAAATGACTCCGAGCCTCATACAACATGTCCCCAGTTTGAAGTTACAAACTTGTAGTCGAAGATGCAGCTCATCTTGACATAAATCTGAGCAGACACTGTACGAATTAAGTCTGAATCTTAAAACCGTACTTTTAACTGCTCTGTCCTGCTCTTTATAGCATTTGGACAAGTTTACTAATCTAAGGCAGCATTTCAGTCAATCCTAATCCAAAAAGGCCTTTCTGTTGTAGCATTAAAAGTTAAATAAGCATTTTTAAAACATCTTGTTTGCTATAAACCAGTCTATTTACATTTTTTCTCATCATACTTAAAACTGAATAACTAGTTCTACAGTCAGGTACAATAACAAAGCTACTCTTTAGTTCCTTTAGCACAATAACAACCATTAAGGACATATTAAGACCTTTTTACAGGAATTACTTTTGAAACATTAAAAAGTCACCTACAGACTGCGTTTTTCAACCAGCTAATGTCGCTAACATTATCTTACTTTGTTTGCTAGCTATGGCTAATAAACTCTGCTAGCAACACTTGCCATTTCAGATAGTAAAGTTGATGGTTGGTGGCCAGAAATGAGACGTCAGCTTTTGTGTACCTCTGTTTGAAATCAAGAAATTATTGTTTACTGTAAAATTACTGTGAATTTCGATGGTACATCTGTGCCATGCAAGAACAGAGAGCTTGACAGACATCAACAGTAGCAGACGACAAAGAAATAGCCTGTTTCAATAGTATGAGGACATAGACCTATTAAATTCAATATGTAGTTTTGGCAATTAATAATTTCTAATATTGTTATTTCCCCGTAGCCCTTGATAATAACATAACTGCTTGCCCTTGATATGAATATTGCCCCAGGCTACATTCCCCTAGTAAAATGAGGCCTCCTCCTCAGAAATGTAATTTCTGTTCCTTGGCTGCCCTCTCTCCTCCCTCCCCTCCATGCCATTTTCTCCACACAGCACTTTCCTGTTACAGAGGATACATCTTTCATCTGACACACGGAGAGCTGATCTACCACACAAATCTACTGAGACACGGGGGACAGAATAAACACCTGAAGCAAAGTGCAACAGGACATTTGTCCATTAAAAAGGTCACATGTTTCAAACTTCCTTAACAACCAAATTATTTTCCCAGTCCAAAGGAGGGAACATACTATGTACATCATAACTCTTTTCTGTTCCCTTGATCTCATACCGTGGACTAGAAGTCTTGCCATTATCTTCTCTGATGTGAAACCCGTGTTTTTATGTTCCCTGCATCGGCCCTTCATGGTGGATCAGATGACAGATGAAACAGATTTAATGAAACCGCAGATGATGAAACATTGTACAACAGGATCTGTGTGGAAGGACAAAGGGGCTTTTTAAGCCTTGACACCAAGCTCCTACCTGTCAGATCCTTTTCAGTGATTCTTCTTCAGTCTTATCACACAACACTACTCAGTCTCAACCTAGACTGACACGAACGCTCACATATAGGCTGAATGTACAGCACACCACCAGATAAAGCACCTCATTTCCCACAAACACATCCCCTACGGCCCCAAAATGTCAAGCTACCGTTTGCTAATTTAGCTTCTTTATGTGCGCGCTGCAGCTCTGTCTCCAAACTAGCCATAGAGGAGTGAATTACTTTGCTGTAATGAGATCCCCCTCAGTAACCGGAAATCTGCATGTTTACTCCATGGACTGTTTGAAATGCCTGCAGCTCATATACTCCTGGAGCAAATACAATATAGAGGAGGTTAATGTTTCTCCTGACAATGCAGCTGGTGATGGAAGCATTTGTCCATAAGTGACCCTGGGATGAAATGTATAATGGCCTAATGTTGTTTAGGTACATTAACTTTTCTTTTAACTTATTGTCTTTTGATGGTTAAATACATTAAACATGTATTTCTCCTGTGCTATGTTTTTATCTCTCAACCTCTGGATTGATGTGGTCGATATGGAGGTCCATTTCTGCCAGAAAAAAAAAGTCAATAATAATAATAATAATAATAATAATAATAATAATAATAATAATAATAATAATAATAATAATAATAATACTCATGGGTCAAAAGTTCAGATTTTGACTGTTTAAAAAATCATGATAGTAAGTCAACATTATAAGACAATATCTCATGATTTGATTTCTCTAAAGTTGATGTCCTGAGTATATTTCCCAAGTTTTCATACTTTTTTCTTCCCCTAATGGGCTTCCACAGTGAGTGATGGTGTAACAACACTCTCTGCAATGTTCCTCACCTGTTTTACTTACTCTGTCAAAAAGCTTTCAAATGTGTTCTCCCCATAGGCTAAATTATGCATTCAGTATTCTTTTCAAATTGTTGAATTAATTAATTAGCTAAACTGCTCAGACAGCATCTCCTACAGTCTTTTTACAATCATTGTCTCCTTTCTGGGTAAAACATTATCCATACAATTTAAAAAAAGCTGGTGAGAGTTAATAATGTAAATTATGACTAAATTCATATTGTGCATAATGACAACAACAGTGCTTTTTAAAAATCTCAAGCATAATTTATAACAACTTTAACAATAACATTTTTGTGAATCAACAAATCCTTGTTAACACACACATTTTGTCCATGGAGTTAAATAAGCTTTATAAATGAATTAATGATGAATGAATACAAAAGAGGACCTGCTCTGCAAATGTTGGCCTCCAGTCTCCTGATAACCACTGCACAGCCCCAGAAACACTGAGGTGAAGTGCACTTCCTGTGGATATAATCCATTCAATAGAGGATATCAAATAAAAAATTATATGGCCAAAGAGTAAAAGGACTGTGGAAATCTGAACATTACACCCATTTGTGATGTTTGACTTATTCCAGAACCATGAGTATATGATATTATAACTGGCTCCACACTTCTCTGAAGGTTTTCCACAAGATTTTGGAACCTGGCTGCAGAGATTTGATCCCATTTAGCCACGAAAGCATTAGTGAGGTTGGGCATTAATGTTGGGTGATAAGGCCAACATCCCCTTTATAGCACACTATTCTCTGAGGTATCATTGTCTGTATAAGATTTTCTTTTGATGAAACAAAAAGGGGTCTACCCTTAACCCACTATCTAAAAAGTAAGTAGATAGGAGTGAGTAGAGATTGAACGACTTGACATGAGTGAGCTCGTGCTGGTGTGTTAGTCTGCTTATCCATGAAGCAGCCTTTATCATGAACTAATGACCAAATTGGGGAGTTATCTCCCATGCTAAAGGCTGGCGTTGAGAGCTGTTGTTCTTCTTTGTAATGGTGGATCATTATCTAGCTGCATCATCTGTAACCAGCCAGAGACAGGCTGCCTCAGCAATAAGAATCTCAGTGAGACAAAGCAAAGGATTTTAAGGTTTTATTTTCCATATTTCCAAACAGCCCTCTCATTAGCATAATGTCTCATTAATTCTGGCTCTGGCCTTGGTGCTGTCTAATTCTCACTTGACCCCATTTGAACTTTACTTTTTGAAGATGACTTATGATAACAGCTAATGTTGTAAATCTGCAAGAACCATATCACACGGGGCACATTTAGGGCATCAGTGATCTTTGCCTATTTTGCTGCAGAAGCATGTACATGGATAAATCCCCAGGCTCGTATAAAATGGCAAATACACATCATTTGGACGCATGTAGCTCTTAAGGATCACAAACAGGTTCTTTATGGTACTGAGGACAGATTGAAATCCTTTCACGGTCCTTACAGCAGCCACAGCTCCTTCTGCTCAAAGACCCATGGCACTGTAACAGAAGGGTATGAAATAGAAGTGGTGACGGTGTCTAGCTCTGTTTGCGTGACATCTACTGAAAAGACATTTGAATCATATGATTTGAAGGACATTTGAGCTCAAGTAAACTGCTTTAATGACCCCTCCTGTCAAATGTGTTCAGTTCAATTGATTTTGAAAGAGGATATTAAGTAATAATACATAAAATATGGATATTTTTTGGATATTGGATACAGATTTGGGATATTTTTTTACAATATTTTTCTATCAAACTAATTGTTGATTTTCTGTTGAATTACAGCCCCATTAGTTTTAGCCACCTATTCTAACCATTTATCCACTATAATTAATTGATTATTTCAACTGTTTTATCCAATACTTTTAGCAAGTGGTTTCAGATATCATCCATTAAATCCATTCAACACCTGGTATCATAGGAGGTGGAGCGGGTCGTCCACTTACCAGAAGGTCGGTGGTTCGTCAAAGTGTCCTCAGGCAAGATACTAATCCCTGAATTGCTCCTGATGTCTGTTCCACCAGTGCATGAGTGTGTGTATGGGTGTGATGTGTGAGTGAATGGGTGAATGTGGCAAGTAGTATTAAGTGCTTTGAGTGGTCAATAAGACTAGAAGAGTTCAGTCCATTACATTTAGTTAACTGGCTCAACTGTTTATCCATTACTTTGAACTATTTTATCTTTTTATTTGTTAATTTGTGAGCTAATTCCACCTCTTTGAGCTAAATATTTCAGCCTATATCTGTTAAGTGTGGTTAAGAATTTCACCTGTGTATAAATTGCTCAGTGCCTAAACCATTTAGTTTCATCTGACTATTAAGACTACATTGCTTATTTCCGAACTAGTTTACTAGACTCTCAATGTCAGCACATGGCTTGAAGGTGTTCCACTAACTCAGCGGTCCTTTAAGATCAGATCATTTCAGCATCAGCATTATGCTATTCTGTAATCCCATTTGGATGTTTAATTTTCTCGTAGGACACATTATTCAATCAAAATTTATATTCTTATTTTTCAGATGATTATATGCTCTACAATATTTATTTCCCTGTAAACTGCACAAATACCCCTTGGAGTACAAGTACCTTAATGACATAATAAGTAATTTCAAGAGAAAGGGATTGCTTGTTTTTTCAAGCATAAGAAGCCTCAGTTCAAATCATCTTTTTTTTTTTTTTTTTTTTTTTTAAATCTGTCTTAATGTTGTGATAATTCTTCTGTTGCTGATAAATGTCCTAAAAGGATAATAATTGAGTGAGACACTTTTCTCTCATCACAGTGAGTATGGCTGTTGGTTCACCACAGCTGATGCCTGTCCCCAATTATTCCAAGGAACTCCACCTCCTCTTCTGCCATCTTGTGTTCATTTTCAAAATCTGCTTTATGAGGATGTGACTAAGAATAAAGTGTAGTAGCTGATGCCAGGAGAGTGGGGATATAATGTAAAGATGTGTCTGAAGCGAAGCCAATTTCCACTGTTTAGTATTCTGCTCAGCTCCTCACTTCACTATGTGGCTCACGTTGAGATAAGAGACCAGATGACAGCTTATAAACAGCCAAGATACCACGTTCTTTATTACAGGTGGAATGAGGATTGCCTAGGAGCCTAGCAGCTGAGCCCTGGCCAACTGCTCTGCAAGATGATCACCAGTATAATCATAATGCTTTATGAGGAAAAGGGAAATTGTAGTTGCAAAGAAAAAGGAGAGTTTGTCAGCAAACTCAACTTTTCAAGCTCCCAAAAGTTTTTATAGATGCAATGTTTTGATGTACAAGGACTTTATCAGGCAAGCATCCATGAGGACAAGAAGCGAGTCATATATACAGGCAGAAGTGACAGCTCTGCCTTGGAGATCACACAATACAAAATAACACCCACATCAATTTGCTGCTGGACTATAGCCCATAAAGGACACACGTTTATACCTTTGCCCTGATCTATGCCTCACTACAGCTTTATTGCAGAACTCTGCAGAGAGTTCCTTGGACTTCACGGCTTGGTTTTTGTCCTGACTTGCAGTGTGAATTGTGGGACCTTCCAAACAGAGCTGAGTGTCTTTGTTAACTATGTCCAATCTGTTCAATTTGCCACAGGTGGGCTCCAATCGCACAGTCACGCCTCCAGCATAATTAAAGCAAACAGGAGGCACCTGACAAAGAGTCTCAATACTTGTAAATGAGAGTTTTTAATAGCCTACATACACAAAACTAAACATGTTTTTACTTTGTCTTTATGGGTGTTTGAGTGTAGACTCATGGGTGAAAGTAACCATCCATCTAAAACTGTTTACAATTAAATCTACAGCAACATAAAGTGAATAAATTAAAGAAGTCTAAATACTTTCTGAATCTACTGTATGTGATACACATTTTTCGCCCTTTTCACGAATAAGCAAATCAGGAAATAAGGTTTTTCCTTCAGATCACCGACCCTTTGACTTTTTTTTCACTGCTTTACCTGCAATAACTTTAGGATGGCGCAGCCTGAGTGCTTGGAATTTTTTGTTAGAAAGACAAGAGGACTGATACTTCCCTAATGTCTGTACGCTAACTATGATGCTACAGCCAGCAGTCATTTACCTAACCTTAGGGGAAACAGCTACAGCTTGCCTAGCTGTGTCAAAAGGTATTAAAAAAAACCCACCTTAAAGCACCTCTAAAGCTCGTTAAACAATGGATTAAACAAGCAAGAGAGTTAATTAGTGAGCTTTAGAAGTGCTCACAGGCATACTTTGTAAGATTTGGATGGAACTGATCCCTTGTTTCCAGTCTTTGTGCCTAGCTAAGCACTGTACATGCACAAGAGTGATATTAATCATCTCCTCTCAACTCTCAGCAAGTGATTAAGCGTACTTCTCAAAATTTCAAACCACTCAGACAGTTTAACAGTCTATAAGGTGTTATACCAGCTAAACCCTACACCAGCAGGAGGTGTTGATTTTATCATCATGGCTGGATTTAACAGTGTTGAGTTATTTTTGTGTTTTATTGGTAAGAAAACCTTCAGATTTGTGAGCTTTGGTGCACACAAACCACCGCAGACTTCACAGTAGCTGATTGAATTTGAACCTGCACAGAAAAAACACTCGACTGTATACAACAGATGTTTAATACCAGAAAAATGTTCATAGCAGAAGGTCAGTACCAACTTTAGGAGGTATAATGGTCTAATTTCATTCATGGCAAAACTGTAAATGCAAGCTTTCAAACTTGCACTATTGACCCTCACAGCTGCTCCAGAGAGAAAGTGAGTGATCTATTATCAGCATCAAGGGCTTGTTGGTCTAGGGGTATGATTCTCGCTTCGGGTGCGAGAGGGCCCGGGTTCAAATCCCGGACAAGCCCTGACACTGAAGATCTTTGTTTGATGGCACTGCAGAGCTACAATGACCTTAAGGAATGTCAGTGATATTAGACCAGCCTATGAACTATGTCAACGTGCATCTGTAAATCCCTGTTGTTGAGAAATAACCTGTATCTCGCAATATAAACAGACCAGGACTGGATGATGTTTAGGTAGGTACGGTCTAATTCTCTTGTTTGGTCATGAAGAGAAAATGTACAGTCAACCAACTTATGCTTTAGGGAGAGGGAAAGCATCAAAGCAATGTATGATATATGTATATGCTGCCAGGGCCTAAAGCTGCTATAAGCAATGCTTTTATATTAACAATAACTACATATGATGTGAAAGAGGTCAGGAGTGTAAAGAACAAATCAGAGCTAGAAGAATACAAACAGCTCTAAATGGATGCTTACATTTCTCTCTCTTCTGGATATATAAAGCGGCAACTATCGAGGGGACGTCAGTGTTGTGTTTTCACTGCCCCTAAGTGGCCAAAAAATCTGTTGATGCAGGTTTAAGACTCTATTTTACTTCTTTATCTAAATACACACAATTCATATAGATGTATTCATGTATATGTAATGATTCACAAAGTCAAACACAGATGTTGGATAACCAGACCTCAGACAACATGATCAGGGAAAAAAAATATCACTTGCTGAATGTCCAAAAAAAATCTTTATTAAAAAAAAAGTATACACAGTTTGGGAGACAATGTTTATTCATGACTATCATTTGAACTAGATGTGGAGACCATAGAAGATCATGTAGTCATTTTGATATTTGATAGAATTAATACAACCCAGTCACAGTGTGTTATCCTGTGGGGAAATATATGGTATTTCTATCTGCAGTATAATGAACATATCACTAAATATCAAACAGTAACTTTGGGGTTTGGTCTGTGCTACCTTATAGACTGACAGCAGGTGTAGACGTCACAGATGCAGTTGGAAGAGAAAACAAGCGTCCAAAAGAAATAAATAACAGCTGCTAATTTCTGGAGTCAAGTGGATCCTGCAGGCCTGCTGTAGAGGATTTCATGGTAACACTGGAGCAAACTGTGTGGTGGCATGTCAGAGGATTAGTCCAGTCCAGGAATGACGGTGGGGGTCTGTGTAGTCCAAGCAGACTGCCGTGGTGGGGCTCAGTCTAAAAAGTATTGTGTGTCTCTGCAGGTGGATGCTGCTGAGCCAGCTTACCATAGCCACCTCTGGCTGGGTCGTAGTCCTGCCTGTACTCATCTCTCACCTACACAAGAAACAAAAACACAGCCAGAGGACACAGTTAAATACAAAGACAAAAAAAAAATCACACAGAAAAAAAAAAAGACAGAACTGCTCCACTTAGATTACGAAACATTTGATAGGTCTTGTTTATTGACTTATTTACAGTTAATTTCTTATCTACGGTCTTGTATTTCTTGTTTTCTTAAATAGTCTTTTTGGGTTTTTGTTACAACAAAGTTGACATTAAGGTTATCAGGGACACTATGCTGAAGAACATGTGGTTAAAAACAGTTGCTGACAGAAAACAGCTGCAGTCAAACCTCCAACAAAAGGGTGACTGGACTGCAGTCAATGAATCATCAATGATCATCGATTAAAGGAACCACATGTAGAAACTGACCCTTCACCTTACAACTGTGATATGATCAATATGTAAAATACCAGAAAAAATCATAATTGATTTCATATTTGTGCCTGAAAGATGTAACTCATTTCATATGTCACTGAAAGACTCTTTTCCTGTTCCAGTATAATGTCGCCAATGTCAGCCTCCTTCTTTTCTCCTGGGAATATCAATAAAAGTTATGTTTCAACTATATAAATAAGTCCTTTTTGGCTGTTTTTAATTGTCATATTTCTTGGATCTGTTTTTTGTTTATTTTTATGTGAAGCACATTGAATACAATCTTTTTGTATAAAATCAGCTGTTTATATAAAATTAATTAATTAAGTATAATTTAACTGACAACATAATCAAACAAGCAGTTTTGATAGTATACACTTTATTGGTTTATGTGGAGCTTATATTATATTGTTACTTATACTGTTTCCAAACTTCCATGCTCAAACTGAATATGACTAACATCATTATCAGGTCTTTATCTTAGTAATGGAGCCTTAAAGTTACTTACTGGAGGGTATTTTTTTACAAAAACTTGTTTTTTAACCGCCCAAAACGCCTGTCCGTAGTCTAATATATATATATATATATATATATATATATATATATATATATATATATATATATATATATATATTCTTTATTTATACTCTCCCAGAAAGCTCATTGAGTACCTCTACAACAAAAGTGGACATGATTATGTATGTTGTATTTGTTAACAGCATAATATAGACTTTCATTTTTCAAATGCCATGCTACAGTAATGCTGTCTCTTTAAAGGCCATGCTTAAGCATGCATAATTTATTTTAGAATTTATATCACTTTCTAAATATCATACTGGTGTATTAAAATGTCATGATATAGTGTATTGATTTTTTTGAATGCCATTTCAGTGTATGTCATTTTTCAAATGTCAGAGTATGCTGTGTTTTATATCAGTTTCCAAAATGCTGTGCTGCAGAAAATCCTAAACTTTTTCAATATGAAGAAAAGACAAAGCAGGTATGGAGGAGACTGAGAACACCAGGATGACACAGCCACCCGGACGGATGTTTGAGGTTAGCAGTGATTTAGAACCAAATGTTGTGATAGCTGTGCCTTGACCCTAAACAGCAACAGCTGGGAGAGAGAACGTCAGAAACAATTAAAACCACTGCAGTCACAACTTATCTGTTCCCAACTTTGGACCCAGGCCGAGAAATACTGCAAAAATGTATTTTATTTCATGTTGCACAGTTACGTGTCTGGGATGATTTTAATATAATCTAGAGTTTAACGGATATGGATTTTTAAAAGCATACCCAAGCATTTTTGAATTGAAGCCGCTGATGAGCATTCAGTGTTTCCCACTGAGCTGCATCTTTGACAGAAAGGAAAATGCATTTCGCCCATGGGATATTAAAACACTGAACTGACATCAAGCTTAATAACAAAAAAAAAAACACAGTATACTCATAAATATGTTTGTGATACTGATTAAACGACAAAGGATTACAGTCTGTCCAATACTGGATTTTTGAAGCTGATACTGGTGATTAATCCAATAATGCTCTTATTTCATAATTAATGATAATGCTTCCTTGTTGTTAACCTATATCTTTTCAGTTAAAAAAATAAACTTGTCAGTGTTTACTTGTGGATGAACTGTAACAGTGACACTTTCACATTCCTATACAGTGGTTTCTTGTTACTTATTGACTGACATATACACAATGATATACAGTATCTGAATTAAGCTGATTTATTGTTCTAGTTCAAGTATATTACATTCATGTTTTGTTAGTTTGTTATAATAAATTCTTATCATAACATACCCATGGTGTTATTTTTAGCAGGAAATTGTGCAGCTTTGATTGTCGTGGGAGTTGAAAGGGGCATAGGAGGGTTCCTTTAAAACAATAATCCCTCTGAAGAGAGGCCATGGTTGAAAACATTCAGGAAATCAGTGCTTTCCATCTCTATTTTACATATGAAATCCTGTCAGCATCCACAGTGGTCTCATTATATGTTCGTATAAATACAAACAAGCATTAAGAGTCCTCACCTGTCCTCCAGATTTGCCACGGCCGTACTGTCGTCCCTCCTTGAAGCCGGCGTCCCAGTCTGTCCTGATGATTCGGTCGTCCAGCCGAGTGCCATTAATGAAACGCATGGCATGTTCTGCGCCTGCACGTGTGTAGTATCTTGTACAGCCAGGGTTAAGGTCTGTCACAGGCTCCTAAACTCACAATACATGCACACTTCATGCTATTGTGGTGAAATTAAGCTCATAACAAAGCATGGTACTTGGGTTAGCAAGCAGACAGCCAGAGTGCTGACTTGGTGTCGAGGTGTGTTTTACTGTGTACGTGAATTCAAATATTTTTTAAAACAAAGACTATTTTTAATTTGGGTCACATATTTCAAAGGATACTCTACAAAGCAGAATCCGCAGGCTGTCTTCTTGACTTTATCCAGGCCGATGATGATGCGCTTGACGTCTCCGCTTTTAGAAAACAGCTCGTGTACCTGCTCATCAGTTACAAAAATAATTGACAATAGTAAGAATTGTGTGAGAGAAAATCAGAAGTAGATGTTTAGCATTTGAAGATTATATGGTACATTTTTTCATCATTTCAACCCAATCTAAGCTCTGTGTCTGATTTTAAATACAGAATATAATAAAGTACACCACACACAGATTTCACATACTAACGCACTGACTGCTAGAGTAATAAAAAGATGACAAACTACCAAACTCCAGATCATTTAGTAACCCAGAGATAAATCTTTCATCTTCTTGTCATAAAATAATATGATAATAATTCAACCAATTCCTAAAGAAGCTGGTGCAGGGCTTTAACTGATGATGTGCTTGGTAATAATGTATCCTACCTGCTCCTCTGTGGTGTAGAAGGAGAGGTTCCCCACGTATAAAGTGTGGCTCTGCTTCAACAGCTTCTCCTGATCATAGCGGTTACCCTGAAAACACAAGCACCATTGGAAAGAATGAGTAAGTACCACTCTCAAGAGGCTGAGGACTCTGGCCAGAGCTAAGGTTTCTCAATTGTAGTTTACAGAGCTAGTTGTCTTATCTCTGCTGCTACTGAAGCTGTTAGATTAGAATATCTGACTTTATGAAGTTGAAAGGAGGATGACTTTTTCCCTCATTTTCGGCTGCTCCTTTAATATCTTTTAAATGTTCAGTAATCTTGTCAGGTGCTGCCAGAAAGAGCTGGAAAAGCAGGTGAATGCAACGCTGTGATAGAGTCAAAAATGAGTTTCCTTAGTTTCCCACCAGAACAACCCATTTGAAACGTTAATTGTTTCATGATTTGAATATGAATATTTAAGTAATTTTGTTTTATATATGAAGCAGAAAAATAATCGGCAATCATTTTGATAAGTAATCACTGAAATGAAAAAGCTAAAATTATTTAAAAGAAAAAAAAGTTTACTTGTTCCTGCTTCTCCATTGCAATTGTTTTCTAATTTCTCTGCTTTATATTATTGCAAACTGAACATTTGGAAGTTTGGTACCGCTGATCAGATAAAAAAAGACAGTTAAAGAATTTAGAGGTTCTGGAAACTCTGATGACTATTTTTATGCCATTTTCTGACAGTTCTTAAAACAAGAACCTAATCGATTTATCGAGAAAATCGTCGCCAGTTGCAGTCGTAGTTGACCATGTGTATTTTATTTGCCCAGGACACAACTACCGGAGATCCCAATAAACAATCAACCTGTTATTAGCATAGCTCCACAAATTCCGTAAATTACATGACGAAACGTGAAGCTCAATAGACAACAACCGCCAGCACTGTAGCTTATACGTTAGCACTTATATTTAAGCACTTTAAGTCACGTAAGGTAAGTTGTGCAGCTTATAGTACCGACCTAGAACCATAATACGGTATTACAGATGCTTTTGTGAGCCTTTAAGTTAGTGTCGGTGCCAATTCAAAGCTGTTGTTTCCTAACGGTTGCTAACTGTTAGCTAACCAAATAAGACGTTACGTTGAGGTTACAAAAATCGCGGGTATAACGTTTAACCTTTAACAATATTCCCCTACTTACCTTAAAATGCTGGTCTCTGTATTGACTTATATCAATGTAAGAATCGCTATTCAAAGCGTTTAATTTAGCAGACATGGTGAAGATGTCCTAGATTGGCGGTCCGCTGCTATTCAACTAAGAATTGCGAATAATTTGCGGCTCATGTGTCCGTCCTCTGAAAAACTCCGGGTGGAACCATTTCCTATTAACCACAGATATGAACATCTGTACAAGCCGGGTGGCGCCCCCTGATGGCGCCACATCATGTTTTTGATGTATTGACTTAATTTGACGCTGAACCTAAAATACCTTGGTTTAAAATACATGTATTTTCAGAGCTCACTCCATTCTGTTGAAAACAAAATGCAAAAGCATGCTGCACTCAACCTTAAATAACAAACCACCCAAAAAGAATCAGAGCCCAGAAACAAAACCTTACTCCAGCCATTTTGACAGCACTATTTAAATCCCATCTAAAAAAACACATCTTCAATCTAATCCCAATACTTTTTGTTGATTATTTTAAATGTGTCAACTGTACTTATGTCAAATTCCTTAGCCACCCATTTAGGATTATTCAGTCTATGGTTAAACTGCCCACAGTCACATGACTATTGAAGCTGGAGGTTGAACTAAGATGTGGTGCCACACTATTGGCTGCAGTCATTTCTGTGTCATTGGTTACTGATAGACTGGATCCCTTGTTTGACCTTCCACTTTATCCTATGAGTCTTTTATTTATTAAATGGACTGATATTTTTACAGATGATTTTTGGAATATTTATATATTTATATATATATTAAAATTGTATATTTTTGAGGGTTTTTTTTCTTAACTACTTTTAATGCACTTGTATTTAAAACAGTACTTGCCCTATCCACATGCAAAGTTGTCATTCGAGAAACCTTAATGACTTAAAAATAGTGCTTTATAGTCTGCACTAACACACAATAGGTGTAAGATTAATGAAATACAGATATAAAGCCAAAAACAAACTATAAAAACTTGTGTTTTCTTGTCTAACAAAACCACTTCAGACTAGAAAGGTTCCCATCAGGTCAACATTTTATTATCAGAATTCAAATATTGTGAACAAAAACATTTACTCGAGTTTGTAACTTGCCTGACGTCTGACTAAGCAACCTAAATTATTTTGTAAAAATTGTACAGATATGAATGAACCCCCTTATAAATCAGCATAAAGTGAGATGAAAAGACAGGGCATGACACATCATCAGCCCCTGGCCAAATACTGGACTTAGCTGCTGTCTGTCAATTCCATTAAGATTTAAGGACATACAGTGTAGTCAGTTCTTGTGTCATATAATAACTTCAGTCCAATAAATCAGAGTATAATAAGCAAAGCCAGAGAGGGGAGGACAGTGGCTCTGCTGTGGGGTGCCAACTCTACTTCCAGATTTTCCCATGTAGTCTTTATCAGAGGTCAGATGATCTCCACTTGATGCTGCAGCACCTTCTGGAACCTGAAAGAAAATAACAGTTTTACCACTTCATGCCACTTCTACTAAACGCTTATATTTTTTCAGTTGGCACTGATACAATACCCGAGTTTTGACATGAATATGAAACACCTTACTTAATTCACTCCCTGTTGCTTGCAGCACTCCGTCTGCTGTTGGTGTGTGTGGCAGTGGCAGAAAAGTCAGAAAACTACTGTCCATTTGCAGCAGAGCATGTGAACTACGTGCTCAACAAGGCGCCCCCAGTGCTACAGATTCATGAGAGGCCAGATACTGACAACTACTTTGTATCTGTAAATGATATTTTACTGTGGCTGCTCCGTCTTGTTCCATTACTCCCTGAGGTGTAATGATTCTGAAACCGAGACCAAAACCGCCATACTGTCACCCCCCCCCCCCAAAAAAAAAAATTTAAATCTGGTACCACCGCTTGCAGGTGCAGCCTGTTGAGCTCTCATTACAGGACCAATGCAACAAAACTCATTTTCCATCTCACCATTAACACCATAACACATGTAAATCACAAAATCATTATTCTATTTATAAGGAAGAGCAAGTTGTAGATTTTGTAAATATTATACGTGAAGTCAGTTGATCAAGAATTAGGCAAGTTTATTTAGCTTCAGATGGGTAATAACTCTGAATAATAGACCAAACCTCGCAATAAATAAAAATTAAATTAAATTTAAAAAAAAAAATGAAATTCAAGTTGGAACAATTATTTGTTAGGTATCTTAACATGAAACCTGCCATGAATTAATTTTCTGTTAATCGACTAATCATTTAGGTTTCACATATGTATGCAAGTAGAGTATGTACAAGCAGAATCTGTAGTAAAACATCGTACAAATATCTTAATATGTAAATCTGAAATGTTGTGGAGTGGAAGTATAAAGAGACATGAAAGAAAAACACTGAAGTAAACGCACTTAGTTACATTCAACCACTTGTAAGAACCGTACGTTATGAAAGTTGCCGTCTCTTCCTCATCAAAGCTCGGATCTCCTCTCGATGCTGAGCAGCTCTACTTCGAAGATGAGCGTCGCTCCTCCGGGGATCTTCGGAGGGGCTCCCCGGTCTCCGTAGCCCAGCTCGGCGGGGATGACCAGCTTCCTCTTCTCGCCCTCGCACATGCCCAGCAGCCCCTGGTCCCAGCCTTTGATCACCTGTCCGGTGCCCAAGGTGAAGGTGAAGGGTCTGTCGCGGGGAATGCTGCTGTCAAACTCAGTGCCGTCCTCCAGCTTGCCCGTGTAGTGCATGTTCAACACGTCTCCTTTGCGGGACTTGATGGGGCAGCTGTCTACCCGCTTCTTGATCCCGATCTGGAGCTTCTTTTTCTCGGCCCCGCTCACCACCGCCGGGCTCAGGGACAGCGCCGTCACCGCCAACACCACAAGCAAACGCATGGCCGCCCACAGTTTACGCTGGTTCACGGTTTAATTTGGAGACTGAGAGCTAAACACCCAGCGAGGAGCCCTGGAGGGATGAATAAGGGAAGCGAGCAGGGAAATCTGTGCCTGAGACCGGATGTACGTACGATACGACCGGATGGTGTTACCAGAAATACCGTCCGGAAAAACGTTTGTTTTGAAGTTGGCTTCAGATTCGTTCAAAAAACGAAATTAATTATTATTATTATTATTATCATTATAATAGATTGCGTTGTAAGCGTTACTTGCTGTCCATTCAGAGTGGTCTAGATTAGTTAGAAAAGTTTATTAGTTTATTAACAATGACTCATCATCCTGTAATTACCACTTGTGGCCACCGCTCACACGCTTTAACTGCCCAATGTGAAGCTAACTTCAGCCTCCCTCCACTGCCTGTTATGTCATCCATTGCTGCCTAGCGGTCACCTGGCTCGGTAAGAGTAAGTCAACTTCTTTATGTGTATTTATTGAAATTTACACCGTAGTCTGAACTACCGTCGACACACCTACACCTATAGCTGACTAACGGTAAACGACGGTGTCTTTTCAGGTCTGGAATACACCACAGGTGGACGGTACTGCTAAGTTAGCCGTCTAAGCTAACGGAACAAACCGGTAATAAACACCGGACAAAATGCTCTCTCGCATGTTGTTTTCCCTCCTCAACAACCTCCATGTCGTCGAGAAGCTGGCAGAGTCTCGGCCGATTCGTAGGGCGGCTCAGATCACAGCCTACGCCATCACCAAGGCTCAGATAGCCGGCCGGGACGCCTCGGAGCGGGTCTTGAGGTCACAGACCCTGCGTCAAGTCCGGGACGAGGCCGGGAAAGTGCCCGGTGACCTGGGGGAGATGAGCAGCCGCCTCAGGAAAGTCCGAGAAACTTTTGTGAATGAGGTAAAGGAAGGGTGGAAGGACGGCTCCAGACAGATCAAGAAGTAAAGAGGACAGACTGGCTGTAGGATGTGTTACTGGCAGACTGACAACATCTCACCTGACTGCCTGTTGAAGGAAACTCAGCAATGTGTTGATAAACTGCAACCATCAGAGAGTGGCTTCATGTTGGACCTGGATCAGTATATAATCAGGAGTGGTTAATAACTTGGAGAGATCATCTGTCCTATGGCCAGATAATTTATGATAAACTAGCTGTGTTCACTCTTCTAAGAAGACCTGTGGCGCTGGCTTGGGAAATTATAAATGTATGTTTGGATTAGTGTGAAAAGGTTAAGTGCGCTTTACTGAAGTAAGTTAACAATTCAGAGTTTTCTCAATAGATTACATCCCCCTGGAACTGAATTGTATGAATAGTCTGTTCACGTAAACAAGACCACAGTGATGTCCTGACAAAGACATTGTTTTTACACTTCCCTCCTCCGCCTGTCGCTCATGGATCTATGACACCAATCCTGCCGAAGACCGTTTTTGATCTGTACATTAAGTTATCAGTAGAAATCCTTTTATCAGGTGAATATGTATATACCAAGGGATGTGATATGTGTAGACAGTGAATTCACCATTTAATTCTGACTGTATAAATAAAGATTATACTTTAAAACACAGCACCTTGACTGCTAGACTATGTCAACTGATTTTCAGAATTTGACCCATGTGTAAGCATGAAGGTGGGCTGTTCTCCGATACTCCAATTGCAATCAAGTGAACCTGAAAGATCCCCAATTACTCAAAAATGTGTTTAGGGATTTGATGATTGTGCAGCATGATGCATCAGCAGTGTTTGACATTCAGAGTTGTAGTGGGAAAGCTTCTCTATGCTCACTCTAAATTTTTAGCTTAAGAAGTGAATGACGTGAGCAGTGTTTTGTAATATCACTAGGTCCGAAGCCTCATGATCCAATATGCAATTCACAGTACACAAGTGTGATGGGAAAATGTAGAGCTTTCAGTGCACATACTGTGGATGTATTTGCATTTTCACAGTTTCTGGACTTTTCAAGGAGGAAGAAGGAGGGAATGTGCTTTTCAGAATTTTAAAAGGGGTAATATGTGTTTTCAGTTGGAAAAATGTATACAAATCATTATTAAAAGCAGAGTATTTTAAATGTTGTTTATGAATAATAAAAAACAGACTGCCACAGCAGTCAGTAGAACTTGAGCTCACAGTTCACTGCCTCCAAGTTGTAACTCATAGTTCATTTGCTTTCACAACTCTGGCAGGAGATGAATTTACAACATGATTTAGGTAGAGATAACAACTCAGGACATTCTTGCTTCCTGTGAGGTTTGGTCAGTGCTGTTGTAAAGGCAGATTCAGCTGTTTGTTTGTTTCGAACACCTGCACACGTTACACCAGTGGAGTCAGCAGAGCATGAACAAAGATGATCACTTCTGGCTCCATGTCTCAGAACATTTGATGCATCTTTTGGGCTTGACCCAGTTACTGTTTCTTAAAGGTGCAATGATAAGTCAATCAACAAAAATAATCAGCAACTACTTTGACAATTAATTGTTTCAGTCATTTTTCAAGCTAAATTTTTATGGTTTGGGCTTTTCAGATGTGGTAATTTGCTGCTTTTAATTATCGTTATTTAATTATTTCATTAATTAGAACATTGAATATCTTTAAACTCTTGGTCAGACAAAAAAAATAAATAAATAAAGTTCATAAGACATGTCCACTTGGGTTCTAGAAAATCCTGATGGGTCTTCTCCACTGTTTTCTGATGTTATATAAATTAATTATGATAATAACAGGCACATTAATCCCTTAAGAAAATATCTGTTAGTTACAGGTGTATTTTCACTACATTGAAACAGAGAAAAAAAGAAAAAGAAAAAAAACAACAGAACTAATTTTACTGCTTATCTCATCGTAGGTTGCATAAATAAATTAGCATCTCCATCTACAGACAGACATTATTCTGATGCAAATGTATTATTCAGTTGCAAAATAAAGATCCTCATATGAAACAGTGGAAAACTGGCAGTGATAACATGATAAATACTCAAGCAACAGCTCAACAGAATTCATTTTGCAGCATATACAGTTGCTTTATTTCATTTGAAAAAGCAGAGGAAACAGCTTTATGTAGTAATACTTGTGCAGACGCACTGGCCTGGCAACTAAATATTAGTTACATGTTACATCATTTCAAAAAAGAAATAAATCTCTATCGAGTGGAAGAGGAGGCATTCGTTTCTGACAGTATGAGTCAGTACATATACACTGATATGGCACCTGAACTTCATATAAAAATAAATCTCTCAACATAGGAAAATACATCCAATCAACAATTTTAAAACCGGAAACAGCATCCAGCCGCAGGAAGTACAGTAGTTATGACAGGAAACTGGTTAGTTTGAGTTACTAAGAGACATTTCTGGAGTGAAATTAACCCGTGTTAAAAGCCTGTCGTCCTTCTTCAGCTGACACACTCTCCTTGTTGACTTAAACCATCCAGACAAATAAAAACTCATTCACTCTCCATCACAAACCACAGGGTGTTTTCTTCATGTTTTCCCCAACACCAGTGTGTCACAGTAACTCACTCCATTTGTGTCTAAATGTATAAACTGAAATGCTACAATGGTTTCAGATTAGTTATGGAAATAAGAGAAAAGCTAAGGAATTATACAGCAAAAGATTTAGATGTTGAGCTGCAGGCAGGCTCCAATGAATACTGAGTTACACTGTGTGAATGAAATTATTCATCTCTTTGACTTTAAAGCATTTAAGGAGAATACATGAAGCTGACAGCCTATGGATGAAAACTCAGTCACTCATCATCATCACACCATCCCCAGCACAGCTCTGTGTGGAGGCAACACTAGTGCATATTCACTGATATGGCATTAGCTTATAGCAAGAAACACTGCCTGAACGAAGAGGCAGCGCCAGTCGTACTCACAGAGCAAGGAGCAGCAGAGCAGAACAGCAACCTGACTTCTAAACACACATGAAGCCTTTGCTAACAGGGTGGCTGACCTGGGATCAGTCAGTCGGGTTACTTAACGGTACCAGGAGAAAAAGCTTTAAAGATGTAGTGATGTATTTTTGTCTTAGCAAGAAACAGGAGGTTGGGACTGACTGAGTGAGCTGATTTGAATAGTAAATGAGTTCAAGAGTAAACTTCCCACCCATTTTACTGCAGCTAGTGTTCCTAAGGTTAAAGGACCAGTCCACCCAAATAAGAAAAAAAATCCAATTTCTCATCTACCTCGAGTAAGTTTGTAAATTCTGTTGTTATTTGTCCAAGTTTGTACCCACACCAATACAAGAGATGTTCTGAAGATGGTGCTCACATCCTTGAAAAGTTACAATTACAAATTCAAGAGCAATTCAACAGAATTTTCTAGATAATCGCCAGACACTGAACTATTTTGAAACTACTTACTACTACTACTACTACTACTACTACTACTACTACTACTACTACTACAACTCAAACCTGCACTTGCACTGATCACTGCAGTTTAAGTGACTGATCACTGCAGTTTAAGTGACTAGGCTTCAATGAGGTATCAAAGTGTTATCTGTGGCTCATGTGACGTTAAAAATCAGATTGGCTGTTCTTTGTAAAAAACAAGCTTTGGAGATAGAGAGAGGCACTGACCACTAAAGCAGTGTAACAGGTGGCAGCATACGCACTGATATGGCAGCTCACCTTCAGTAAACAAAGTGGTAGCAGCTTCTTCTCTCATCTAACTAACTGTGCTCTGCCACGAAAAACAAGTCCTTCATTTTCTTCAACAGCAGCACCATTTAAATCCAAAGGCAGTTCCAACATGCCATTCTCTCAGAGATTAAAATATCATCCAATCAGGTAGAAGCTTTGCAATCGTATAATAAAAACACATTCAGGAGATAGAAGGAGTGGGTCTCCAGGGAAGCAGGGACCAGAAAAAGGCTGTAGTGGATGATTTGATTTGGCAACAATCAAGATGTCAAACATCTGAAAGTGGTGAAAGAAAGAAGGGAAGGATACAGGGAATGTATAAAAGATAAAAAGGGGAGGAAAGGAGTAGGAGAAGGGTCATATTGTGCCTTTACATCCAGACGTTGGTCAGCACGAAGCTGAACAGGGCCACCAGCAGCAGCCATGCAGACGACGTCACTGGAAGAGGGAGAGAAATCGGGAAATATTAGAGGTTGTACAAAAGGAAGCAACTCTGTCTTTTAGAGGGTAAGCTCTGAGACAAAGTGGTAATTTTAAGCCATGAAGCATCACTGTCTTTATTTATGGATCAGTCTTCCTTTCTTCCTTTGTCAATCTCTCCATCAATTTTCTATCCATCCATTTACTTAATGCCTCATGTGCAGCTGAATGATTGTGGATGAATGATTCATCTCATCGTTGCAGAGGGGGGGCTACACTGTTCATCCATTTCTTTTATTATATCATCTGTAATATCTTAGACATCCCAGTTAGTACAAGGAGAAAAAAAAATAAATAAATAAAACAGAAAGACACAAATGTTTGCAGCATTTCTTAAAAGAAGCTCATACTACCTGGCAAGTAAACTGTATGTTGAAAAGCACTTAGAAATAGCTCCTTTAAATAAATCTGAAAACTTACATTCCTCTTTGTGAAGTTGGTGTATTTATTTAATTAAGAGACGTGCAAGCGGTGAGAGTTCACACTGCACTTTGTGGTTTTAGCAATAAACTTTATTTCATATTCACAGAGAATAAAGGAAAAACAAAATTAAATTAAATCTCACATATTAAGAACAGCAGTGACTTGGATTGGCATTGGATTGTAAGGATTGATGTGTTTTTACCTGCAACTGATGAGTTACACTCCATTTCGACCAGTGAGTCCATGTAGCCCTGTCCTAGCCACTCCTGGTAGGTCTTTCTGTCCGCGACGCCCACGAGGCGAACGGTGGAGTCTTTGAAGACAAGGTCTGTGCCCTGATAGTTCTGCGAGTCAAACATCCTGAAACCAGTTCCTGTGTCGCTGCCGAAATATGTCTACAGGGAAACAGTGAGGGGGAGAGATTTTAATTTCTTTATTTACTGGTCATACTTATCTTCCAAAATCCTTTAGTGGTGTGTTCAAGGACATAAGGGCTGTGAAATCCTAAATGGATTAAGTGGAGAATTTTTACTTCACTTTTCTTTCATATGCTTTCTGAACAGCCTACGTATCTTTGTGGGAGTACATGCAGAGTGATCTAATGTTGAATATGTACATTTGCCTTTAAAAGGTTAGGTTTTGGTTTTAACAGGAAGTAGAGTATGTTTTATTTCACAAATTCTATGTGTTGAACATATTCAAGCTCTTCTTCCTCTTAGTTCTGGACTTTTCACTGAGATAGGAAGTTATGCTGAAGCTGTGCAAAACGAACTGTGCTTCTCGTCCACCAACACAAGTCATAATTTTTTTTTTAATTTGTTTATACGGTACAAAGTCTGAACTTTTGACAGGTACTGTATTTGCTGCTTTCTGTTTTCTTGAAGTCAACTAGTAATCCTCAGATTTTGGAGCATCCTTGAATGCACCACCAAGAAGAATTACCACATGATGATGACATAAGTTGTTCAGTCTTTGAAGGATTCCCTATCTTAATCCACTTTCAGGTGTCTGCACTTTGTTGGCTTGACTCACTCACAAACAGGATATACCTGCAGTATTAACACTCGTACCTGAGCGCGGTCCAGGAGTCCGTAGACAGCATGGATGTTGGTACCTGGCCGTACCATTACAGCGTGGGAGGGGACTCTGGCCAGGTTACAGTATTTGTATTGTGTGACCTCGGCTTTAGTGCCTTGAGAACAGAGCAGCTGGAAATCTGTAGAGCGGAGATCTACAGCCCAGGATTCTCCAGAGTTACCTGAAGCAACACATAAAGTGAGGTGGTAAAAATTCTGAGACCCCTACAAGAAAAAAAACATTGAAAATCTTGGAGCTACTTGTCTTACCGTCAGTGTTTTGGAAGACAGTAGAATGCTTGATGAAAGCCACGTCTCCATCTCCCTTCGCCAGACACCTGAATGGACAGATAAACAGACACATGTAGTGTGTGGCGTAAAATCAAGTAGCTTTTCTGTTAGAGGCAGAAGAGCTTCAGTGTGGGATGAGCTATTCTAGGTGCGTTCATTTTGCCCATAGACAAAGAAACATGACTGTTTCTGGTCTTGGATCAGTATGAGACTCTCACGACCACAATCATCAGTGCAAAAGATGAACAGCTGTGCAACAAAAAATATCCAGTTCTTTGGTAAAAGGTCGAAGCCTGTGTCGATAGAAACTAAAAGGAAGACATGAACTACAAATCCCAAAGTGCTTCACTAAGAAACATCCAATCACTGAGCTTGAAATTCCAGCAGCGGCTGAAAGCTAAATGCTACAGTGCTGACAATACAATCAGCAGGTTAAATCTATTGACTTTTGTTTTCTTGGTTAACTTTTGAATCCAACAACTCTGAAGCTCTGTTTTTTTCCAAATTCAATTACTAAGCATTTGCCACAGCTTTGATTCACACCTTTGAATGGAGTTGTGCCATAAACCTATAGTATCGTTACATTATGTAGGAGAGGCACATGTTTTTATGTTAAGTAATGAACATATAATCTGGTTTGGGAAGTTCCAGTGTACCTGAAGGCACCGTTGTATCCATCATACAGGTCTTTTCCCTTCTCGCATTTGTTGTTCCCTGTTGTGTCTCCCACACACAATTCACACAGGGTGCCAGGAAAACCAGGCTGATTGGCACCTGGTACACAGCTCTGCTTGAAGAACCCTCCCACCGCTAAGCATCATGGGAGAGACAGGAAACAGGAAGTCAAACACTGGAAGGAAAATTCTGAATTGTACTGTAAACCTATTATGTTTTCTAAGATGCTCCATCCTCAGTACAAACACTCCTCAGACTGTGACAAATTACTAATTTATCGAGAGCCTCCTCCTCACTGGACGGGTAGAGTTTCGAAGACATAGCCAGCAGCATTCTAACAAAATATGGTTTTGTGTTGCATTATGTGAAATGTAGGCTCTAGCATGTTTAGGGGCTGATCCATCAGGGATCAGCATGGCTCAGCCTCTGCTGCACAGATTTTAACCCTGCTTTTTTCTGTCCCTTCAAAGTACCCAAACGTATGGAGTAATAAAGTGTCACACTAAGCCACACTACTATGCCTTTTGAAATTACAAAAATTCTATTCACATACTCCCAAATTTCTTTGTTATCATTGTGAACATTATTTCACTCTTATCACGTCAGATGTAGCGTGTAGGATGTTAACATGTTACTGTATAATCAAGCCTATGTTTACTACTGCAAACTGAACGTTCAGCTCCCAACCACCTAATAATGTAGCACAAATGCTTTAAAGCTTCAAGCGCTCTGACATTTTCAATTTTTTTAAGCTTATTTTGTGAAATTTTGCTTTCATTTGACAATTGTCAGTATAAAGACAGACATGAACTGCAGGAGGAGAGAGAGGGGCACGCTGGCATTTTCAGACTTTTAATGATTTTAAACTAGTGCTGAAACAAATGAGTCATTTAAACCAATAGCCACCTGACAGAAAATAAATCAGCAGCAACTTTATACTAATAATTATTAATCGTTCTCTGTTCCCAGCTTCTTGAGTCTAAGAATTCTATGCTATGCTCTGTTTTATGTCAGTGTGAGTATTGGACTAGTCATCAGTCAAAACAGGCATTTTGACCAAACTTATCAGCAGAAGAAACAATAAAGAAAAAAACCTTTACTTTTATCCCTGATAAAAACTAGAAAAGGAATTGATTTCTGCACGAGTGAGTTCAGCTGACGTGTCCAGCTCACACCTCTGCCACACTCACTGACACTCACACACCGACCTCCCACTGACCTTGGGGTATTTCACATTGCTGAGGGGTGATCAGGCCTCTCTCGATCAGCGCTGCTACAGGAACGTTCCAGCCAGCAGTGCGACCATATCCGGTGTGACAGGAGCGGCGGCCACGCAGGTCGTCAAGGTTACGGATGTCAGTGCTGCTCTTTTTTACCACCACAACTGCATAGTACATGGAGCCATCACGGTCGTCTGGAGAGAACAGAAAACGACACATGTAGGAATGTGCTGTCTTTGAATCCAGAATGTGAGGCTGTGGATTTTTTTCTTTCCTGTGTTTTTCTGTGTTTTTACCTGTATAGCTCTCGCCAGCCGCAGGGACCAAGCCGTAGTCTTTGCCTGCTGTGTAGATGTAACCTCCATCCAGAGTGATGGCATCGGCCTCTTTGTTCTACACCAACATGAAATGGAAGAAGACAGATTGAAATTGCAGAACTGCTGGAAAAACTGTGTCTTAACAGCTATTTTTTTGGATTGCCAGGAAATTTGGTGCAGACATTAATTTCCCTCTCTGTTAGCCTGCTAACAAGCTAAATCCAGATAAATGTCTGTTGTTTATCTGCAAAGAAAAATGTACTTTTTCCCTCATGCTCCTGTTTTAAAAAAAAAAATCACATTCATGGCTCAAGTTTGACTCCACTCCACGTCAAATATAACCTGAGTGGTTTGTGGTTGTTTAGAGTCATCATTTGTCCACCTGTCCACCAAAGTTTATCTTAAAGACTGAAAAACCAAACCTTTAAGCATTCAGTATTAAAAATGTTACGTGTTAATGTTAAAGAACAAATATCAGCCGATATAACAGTTTCTGATTATTTAAACTAAAATATCAGTCTCGGCCTCAAAAACCAAGTCTCCATCACAACTCAGTCTTTTCCCTTGAATTTCAAGTGTTGAATGTTTTAATTTAAAATGAATGGTCACTGCAGCTCTTCTTGAGGACGCAGCAGACAGGAACATCGGATCACCTTGATTTTCTGCATGCAGTCAGTCACGGAGTCCCCGTAGACACACTGGATGCTTGGAGTCAGACCTTTACTCTGAAAGGCCACAGCCATGTCAGCACACTTCTGCTGCTCACCGCTGGACACCACACACCACCGCAGAACACCTAGGATATTCACAGATAGATGGGTGAGAGGTAAAGAAGGAAAGAAAGACAGATTGTTTGGTAGATTTGTCCAGTGAACCAGACAAGGTTAAAACAGAAATCAATCAACTTCATACAGAAGCTAACAAGAAATCCACAAGTGTTCTTTCCCCTTAGTTAGTCACTACTAGCTTCTCATGACTATTTTTAAAACTATTTTCATGTGTAAGCACCGCTGAAGTATTTTACTGCGTATTGTGTGAATGCTAAGTGTGTGGCAGTGAAGGTAATAAGGCTTATATATGATTTGATAGCAACAATGATAATGTTACTAAGAGAAAAGGTCTTACTTTCTGGTTTACAGTCCATGGCGCTCATAGCATTGTAATAGTAGTGGCCCAACCACTTCTTGGGGTCGTCTGACTCCACCCCCTGAAACATGACGGATGAATCGGAGAACAGCACAGTTCCTCCTCCATACGCCGCAGATGAAAACATCTGGAAGCCCGACTTTTCCTGCAGACAAGAGGTTACACTTCCTTAGCCTCACCGTGAAAATACATTGTCACAATTAGAGGTTAATGTGGTGGAATACATCTTTGAGCCCATATAGAGATATAGACACCATGACACCATACATGTGGCACCCTTTCTCAGTAGCTAAATGATTCTGTGAAAAAGTGTTTTTTTTTTTTTGCTCCACACAGAAACTATTTTAACAATATTAATATGTCCCCTGTATTAACATGTTAGTGTTTTGACTTTTTAATTTGCTGTTAATATGGTGGTAACTGTCTTAAAAAGAGCTTCAGCCATCGTTGTCTTTATAAAACAAGGTTGTAATCCGCCCTTCAGGGCAGATTGGAGGCTACAGTGAGTTGCTATAACAAAGTGACCAGACAGGCCAGAGCTAGCTGGTTAGTGTGCTAACTTCAGGAGAAGAAAAGAGTCGATAGAGACAGGACTTCACACATCAAGTTACACAACATGATCGAAAGCTCTTGTACAGCTGCTAAACAGGCTGTGTGGTGCAATTGTTTTATTACAATTTAAAGATTTAGATCTTACTTTGGTTCTTATTGAGAATGCTGCACATGAGGATAATTCTACCTTGGACTATACTATCACATTTTCCTCAGCAAAGTCTTTCAGGTGTCAGGTTCTGACATTAACAATGTGCAGAAATGAAACAAGCCATTTGGGACACTGGGGTCCTGTTTATGAATGGGCAGAGGACCAGGTGATGGGTGTTACTACGGCAGCGTGTGTGAGCTGTTTGGACGTACCAGCCCCTCCGTCAGCATGTTGAACACCACAGAGGGAGTGATGTCACTGGCGACCACGATGCCACGGAACGGGACCCGGACCAGGTGGCATGTTTTCCACTGAGAGACCGGCGCTCTGGTGCCGTCACGACACAACAGCTCATAGTCAGATGACTTCAGTGCTTGTGCCCAATCTGGGCCATGACCTGGTGAAAAAAAATAACTGGTTAGCCCACAGACAGGTTCACAAATAAATGCAATACTGTAATGAGCAAATAATCACTGTCCACCCATAACTAAGACGTTACCATCAGTGTTCTCCTCGACAGTTGTGTGTTTGATGAAAGCCACCTCTCCTGTACCGTTAGCCATACACCTACAGAGAAATTCACAATTAAGGTGCGAGCTAGGAAAGTAAGGAACCTGAAAAGGAGAGAACAAGAATGACATCCACTCCACATGCATGTACACAGTTCTGCAGGACAGTAACCTCTGAGCATGAGTGTGTGTTACCTGAAAGCTCCTTCGTAGCTGAAGTATCTCTCCTTGTCGCTCTTCTCACATTTGTGCTGTCCGTTGGCGTCTCCTATGCACAGCTGACACAGAGACGCAGGATCCTCAGGCGTGTTTGCTCCGGGGATACAGCTCGACCCAAAGAAATTTGCCACACCTAATCGCAAACACACACACATACTCATGTTTATCTCCAGCTCTCTGTATGTTCAGTATATATATGTGTTTGTGTGTATGGGCATTTTTCCTACCCTGTGAGATGCTGCAGCCCATCACAGACATGTAACCCTGGTCTATGAAGTATCCTAAAGGCATGTTCCAGCCGGCTGTTCGGCCTTTCCCGGTGTGGCAGGTCTTTCTTCCTGCCAGGTTGTTGATGTTGATGGCAGGGTTCGCTTTCTTCACCACGGCAACTGCGTAGTAGACGGCACCAGTACCTGAGGCAACAACAGCACCGGCGTCAACACATACGTGGCACTGAGACAGCAACGTGCTGTTATCAGGGAACAGAAATAAAATCTAGATCCAAGTGGAGACTATCAGTCCTGCTCTGAAATAACCCACATGCTGTGCAGAGAATATAATCAGAGTGTGATAACTCAGAACAACTGTGTTATCCATGATGAACAACAAGATGAAACTGAACTCAGAATTATCTGATTAGTGAGTTTAGTAAATATATTTTCAGCGTGACATGACTTAAATATATAGGTCAGTTTGTGTGTTGAGAAATGATGAATTACAAGTTATTTCTTCTCATAAAAAAGAGAAGATTCATGTTAGGTGTGATAACTTTGTCAGATCTAGGACATTAGTGGAGGCCAGAAGACTAAAATCATAAAAATCAAATTTGACAACAACAGGTTAGAAGAGTTCTTTAGGAATCACTGTGATGCTCTATTAGCATCACAGTGACACAGTGACGACTGTAACTCCTTCACTGTTGCTGATCCTCATATAATATTTGAACTTGTACTTTTAATCCCCACCATTACTGCCGCAGACTAAATTTCCAGCATATAATTTCTGTTTTAGTTATTGTTAAATCTTACGGTCAGCCTTTGATTCACCGCCAGCCATCTTGAAAGAGGCGGTCTTCCCCAGGGTGTAGATGTCCTTGGCGTACATGGACAAGGCATCAACTTCTTTTCTCTGCAGCAACACAGCAAATTAAAAAAAAGATTAATGATGTTACAAATGTTGGGGAGTAACTGGAATTGCAATGTTGAACAACTCAAATAACTAATTAATTTGTAGTATATCATGAAGAAACACAAGGAGCTTTTGTGGCCTTGTGATGATTAAAACATTCAGGGAGACATTACAACCATGAGTATATCAAATATTTACTTACTACCAACAGAGTGAAATTTATAATGCATGCATTCACATTTGCATTTCCCTCCTTGTTCAGCTTCTGGTAACTACGAGGTCATGGTCACAGATCAGAAATCCTCCAGTTTGTGGTCATAAACAGCCCAGTTCGCTCTCTGGGCCCTGATAACTGATAACTGATCACCTATTGAGATGTTTATTGCAACTTTCCACGTGGTCTCTGTTATCTGATGCCTGATTGTGTGTTCTGCCACTCTAAGTAATATATTAGCTTTTAACAAATCCCCTGCTGTCCTGACTGATACAACCTAATAGATAAATAAATTAATATTTAATATAATGAGCCACATCAATCCACACAATGCACTAGACAGTGTGATGAAGAAGTGGTATAAAACACAAAAACAACCTACGATAAGCACAAGGTTTAAAGAGCAATTCAATCAAGTTCCAATCCAACCTGCAGTTTCTGAACGCAGCCCTCGACTGTCCCTCCGCCGACGCAGCTGAGAGACGGACGGATGGAGACGTCGGCGAACGCCTGTGACATGGCCTGACATTTCCTCTGCTCTGGGTCTGAGATGGTGCACCATCTGATGGTGTTCTGGCCAAACGCTGAGGGACAGAGACACATTCAGTTAGTACAATATTACACCAAATGATTCATGAAAACATCTTGCAGTCCTGAGTATTTAACAACTACAACCGTGAGACAACAGGCCCCTGGACACCGACACCTAAAGAGCATGAAGACACTTCAGTCATTTTGCATCTCTCTCATTTGCAGGTGAAGGCCAGGGGCCCAAGGGGTCAAAGGGCCAAGTTGTCTCATTTAGTAATCCATATGTTCTGCCATTTCCACTGTACTCCCTGTCTTGGTATAGTTCTACCAAACCTGGAACTCACAGCCCCTCAAAGGACAAGATAAAGTCAAAGAATCACAAGATAAATAACAAAATGCAATATATATATATATATTTTAAATATGTTTTCTGATGTTTCTCACATACTCTCCAGGCCTCTAAAAACTCTGCAGATGAAGCAAACTGAGAAGAGAACATCCCTCATTTGTTGAAATGCAAAAGCTGTGACGAGGAATCATGAGTAGATGTTGCTTTGTTCTGGAAATGTCACAAGTCAAAATGTCTGTTGAGCAGAAAAAAATCTGCAGTTTCTGTTTTCTTATCAGGGTCATCAAAAATAGGCACAAGTAATTCTGTTACTGCAGTAACAGTAGTACCACCGTTTATTTCTTTTAGTACTACTCTTTATTTCACATCAACTTTGTCGTCCTTGTGTTTCATTTCTGAGCTGAAAATGGAAAAAAAGGTTTTTCCAGAAACAAAACAAAGATACTGATACTTGTGTATTAAGGTGTAATAAAGCAGTTCTTACCAGTATATACGATCAGCAGTAGAGCTCCCACTGTCCTCCACATGGCCATGGCCTCGTTCTATCGTCCTCCCTCCGTTAAGTAAAATAGCCTCCTTTTCCCTCTCCGCTACTTTATATGTTGAGTCCAGAGTCAAAGTCCAACTTCTATCTCCAAGACCCGGCTTAAAGTCCTCGTGTGAAGCTCAGAGGAGGTTGTATTTTCAGTGATTTACAACATGGTCATCTACAACATGCCAGGAATCACAAGACTCAGCTCGAGTATGTGAGGCTCAGAGTGGAGTGTATGAAGTGTGCGTCCCTGGCGTGTACCTGGTCTGACACGTCTCTGCTGCTGCCGCCGGGCTGCGCGCCAAAGCCCGGACAGAGAGGTCTTTTACAGTCAGGACCCCACCTCTGCTTTCCTCTCACTCTCCTACTCTACTAGTGTGGTGATTTTCCACTGATGACCAAAGGCAAAGAAGAGATTCATTCCAACACAGTGAGACCGTTGGTCACTGAGTCACTCCTCTGGCTGCTGAGAGCAGAGAACAGAGACGAGCAGTCTGTTTACCTGCTTCCCTTACTAACTTAGCCCTTGTCTTTGAATCTCAGAGGCTGAATTTGTCCTGAGCAGAATAAGAAAGTAAATGAAATTGGTTATTTTCATTGAACTTTCATGTCATACCAAAAAACCAATTCCACAGAATCTGTTCATGTGGTCACTGAAGTAAAGTGAAGTTGGTGTTAAAGTGGTGCAGAGGGCCTTGTTCCATGTGGTGGAACAAGTATTCAGACCTTTTACTGAAGTACCAATACCACAGTGTAAAAAAGAAAACAAGTAAAAGGGCATTTAAAATCATGCTTCAGTAAAAGTATATAAGTACAATTGTGAAATGTACTCAAAGTATCAACAGTAAAAGTTCTCACGCTGCAGAGAAACTGTTCCCGACAGGACGCTGTGTTTCTGTGTTGGGTAGCACCGGTTTCATCTGTGACTGGAAGACCTCTGCCAAGGCCAGCGTCAAACAGCATGGACCAAATTTAATTCAATCCAAACTGAAGTTGGATATGAGGATGGATGATTATGGTCATTAAATATTTCTGCTACATTTGGTGAAACACAGGAAGGCAGCCTTATCATAAAATCTGTAATTGCTCTGAATGTGCCTCCATAAAAATTACCTAACATGAGTGATAAGACTAATAAAGATTTAAAAATCTATAATCTATGACCTATACATGAAATGAAATGAGACAGTATACTCTTGATCATTTTGAGCTAGTTCAACTTAAAAATGTAGGCTCCCCAGCAGCTGTAGAAGAGTTGGAGTGAACCTCGGTTGAATAAATAGTTTAAGCTCATCTCATATGTTCTGAAACTGTTAAACCAACTGAGCTTTGTTTACTAAACTTGAGAAAAGAAATTAAAGCAATTTAAGAAAATATGCTGATGTTTCTTTAAAAATCTAATTTAATGAGTTAAGGGAACTCTCAGAAATACATTCACCTAACTCATTATTTCAGGGCAACTTGAGCTAACTTGAAATTAACACTTAAATTTACTTTAAGTTAATGAGAAAAGATTAGCTTTGTTTCTGCAAAATCCCTGTATGATGTCATACAGCACAGGCAATGCAACTTGACATTAGGTGGAATACAGAGCAAGTAAAACTACATTCACTTACCTTTCCAGTGGTTATTGTGGGGCAGTAAATCTGACTGAGTTTGTAGTTGGCTGTGGTGTCGGATTATGTTTATGCTGCTGCAACATTCACAGTGTGATGGAGTGAGGATGACACGGAGGTGACAGCCACACTGAGGTCTCAGGATGGTGCTATTTTCGCCTCCTGCTGTGTTCATTACAAGAGCAGTCGGCGCCCAGCATCATCTCACCTGAGAATCCGCTGTCACCACTGAAAATCAGACTTTCTCTGAAACGTGAATTTTATGATACAGTTAGTGAAAACAACTTGAATCTACTTTTCTTTGTTCGAAAATGCTGAAACAGCTGATTTGTCTGTTCCTCGTCCTCAGCACCACTGAGCTTTGCCTGTTTTCACACCCAGCAGGTTCTGTGTGCAGCCAAGGTGCTCAGCACTTTAGAAGATCCTTACAGATCATATAACAACACTATTTGAACAGCTGGTGTTTTGTTCTCTGACTACTTGCCAACTTCCATTTGTTCTATAACTTATATCTCTAACAGTAGTTTACTGCAGGATATTACGTGTCATTGCTACATTATGGTGACCTGAACTCAAAGACCAGATGATCTGGAAGAGCGTGATGAAGTGAACCTTGGACGTGACTTTGTGACGGAAGCTAAAATTATCCACGGAGATGAATACTGATACTGATCTCAGATAACTAAGGCATTGTTTAAAAATGTGAAAATAAGGCTCAAGAATTTCCTTGAAATGACTTTGTTATCTTTTTTAATAATCTTAGCATTTTACTTATTTTCTATTATTTATTGATGTGCCCTTTGCTTGTTTTTATTGAATTACTAATGTTAACTCTGTAAAGCTAAGACTACTTTTGTGCTCACCTAAGTTATACTTACAAATCCTTCATTTTAGAATCATTTCCTATTTCCTAACGTCTACAAAATTTCCTGGAAAGAGCTCCGCAATTTGTTATGAATTAGAGGGAAAATTAATTTGGCTGCTTCTAAAGAACTGGTTCTTAGTAAGTGCCTTGCAGGGAGTTGTTTTTAATGTTGCATGAAAGGTGCTACACAAACAATGTACTTATTGTTATCATGCGGTAACATAAACATAATGTTACTTGCTCTTAGAAAATTCTTTAAAAAAAAGTGACATTGTTTTATCCCACTAGCACTCGGTTCAAGAATTAGGAGCTTGCACAAGTTCTTCTCTTATGTTATTGCAGTTGAGTGAAACCTCATTCACATGTGCTGAGCAACAAGCTGCTGGCTCTGCTGCTGGACAGTCAGTGACTGATTAACTAGAGCAGCAGTGAGTGAAGTATGAAGTGAGAGAGAAAGAAAAGATGCTGAAAGTGTGAGAACATAAAAGGTAGTGTTTGTGTGTGATAGAGAGAGACTGAGGTGGTAAATGATTAATGCATGAGCAAATAAATGTTTTGTTTTCATGTGTGCGTCTATGTTTGTTCAGCCACAGATGGCCAGGCCGTGCTCATAAAGGCACAACTCAACTTGGAAAAGTGACAAAGGGAAAATGTCTCTATGCTTTACTGTGATTGTTGTTCCACTAAGGTTATTACAAGCTTTCACATTCAATTTTTGTTGTTTTTCCAGTTCAGAGGAATTGTTTCCTTGGTGATAGTTAGAGAAATTAGAGAAATTTTCCTTTCCTTTATTTAATAAAATAAAAATTAAATTTGTCAGTGTTCTTTTCAAACCTGTAGCGATGGTTTGCAGTTCCATTTTGTGATCGGAGGAGTTACAGAGTTGTGTATCGTGGCAATAAATTCCTTAAGCTTTAACGTGTCATTGCTCAAAGGAACCGTGTTAGACCTCAGTAAAGACCACCAGGAATCTGCAGTAGAAGTGAAAGTGAAGGAAAATACATTCATATTTACAGTTCTGTCATATTCACATTCGTACACATTCCACAATGCAAAAAGGAGAAAATCATTTCTGGTCATTGGTCGAGGGATTTCAGTAAATCTCAATAAAGACTTTTATTTATTTTTTTTGTACCAAAATAGGCAGTTAGAGCAGGGATAAATATTATAATATGTTAGATATAGATCCATCTCTGTAATAGATTCTTTGCATCAGTGCTTTACTCTAACAGACAGTGGCATGGTCCCCTGGCTCAAAACACACAGCCAGAGTCGTACAGAGAGTCCGGTTCTGTCAACTGACAAACACCACTGATCTACTCGATTCGTACAGAGGATTATAGCTGGACAGAAATTTAGTTTAGCTGAACATTCTGTGAGGAGATATTAAAGCTTTCAAAACACGAGTGGTCAAAACTATTTATTATTTGGCTCTAAGAGCTACTCTGCTGACAGAACAGTCTCTCTGTACGTCTCTGGTCTCCAGTCAGCTTGGAGGAGTCGCCTCGGGGTTGAGGGTGGACATGGGAAGTGGTTGGCTGACAAGGTCCGTAGGGGGGCTGTGTCACCAAAAGCATCTTGGTATCTCGAATGTTACACTTGACAACAGAGATTATTGTCATTCGTCATTTCAGTTTCACCCCATTTGTAAATTCACTCTCTTTTAGCTGTTTTTGGTCTCCACCAACACCTGCTAAATGCTCCACTACGTCTGTCTCTAACTGTGTCTGCCTACTGTTTGGGGCTGAGCGGCGAGTGTGCAGTGGGATTTCAGAGTTTCTTTTGCTGAAAACAGCTGATGAGAACAGTGACAGAGAAACAAAACAGAAAAGCTGCAAACAGCTCAACAGGAAGTGAGTTGAAACTCTACAAACACTACACTAACACAAACACTACAAAGCTCCATCGAGCCGAGCGCAGCTGCAGATTCAGATGATAATTCTCTGTAGGTTCATCACAATGAGCAGTTATTACATTATTTTCACATTGTTGATTGTTTGATACATTGTTATTATAAAAATATTAATTTTAGCCGCTTTCAGGAAAAAGCTAAATCGTTATTTTTGTACCCCTTTCCCAGCAGAGGGTTGTGTCTTCTGTCTACTTTATGCATAGGAAGATCAAATGTTTGCCCAATTTCCACAGCCTGCGACGCTCCACTTCTCTTCTTCACTGGAATTAGTACATTAAAGATTTCGTCTGGAGTTTTTCTTGTAAACAAACAAAAGTGATGTTGACATTCACAGCTGATCCTGCCGCCAACTGTCGATCAGAGGTATAGCATGAAACCAACGGCAAGATGCATGATCCAAACAAAACAGAGACCCAGTGGTGAAATCTAAAATTATTCAGCACAACATGTAAATTGACCTGATAAAAAGAACATGACAATTAAACCTCTGCAGGGCTGAAAATGATAAAGAGAAGAAAAAATGTTTTTAAGCTAGTTTTCACATAGCGAGGATTTTTTTTTTCGTGTTCACTGAAAGTAAAGTTTAATGTATTATGTGACTTGAGAAGTGAATTAGCCGACCACTACAGCCAACAGATGTACAAAAGCAACGGTCACATGACTGACAGAAGCTGCATGTTGTAGTACCTACAAAGTGGGAACCTGTGCCTCAGAATGAAACGCTCACTGCATTTGAAAGTTAACGATAAAAACTCTACAGGGCACATTTAAGTCCACAGTAATGACTGGTGCAGTCTGTGGAATTAAAGTAGTTTAGCCCCGTGAAAACATTGTTTTTTTTGGGGCAAACTGTAGACACCTGTGGGATCATGAAAGCACCTTTGAAGATACAACACACTGCTGGATGATGGGTAAAAAAAAACCATTTCGATTTTTTAGGTTTGTGTAGGGAATGCTGTTTGACCAAATCACAAAGTAAAGTATTGAGCCCTGCGGTCACAAATGGCACTAGATTCAGGTGGCTTTCATATGTCCTTGGACTGATGGCTCAAATAAATCCAGCATGAGAACAAAACTGTGTCCTGCAGAGCTAATTCAGTAGCTGGCAGGAGCTTTCACCAGAGGGGTGCATCTGATGTCTTTAACCACTCAACAATAGCATGACATACAGCAAATGGGATAACTGCAAAAACCTTTTACCAAAAAAATGTTTGCTGACCTCTTCAGCACCTTCAAACCAGCATAATAAGTCAGTGAATTAGCTGAAGGAGAAGTGAGTGTCTCACATATCCATCAATACCAGAAACACTGGGACGGTATCAGCTCTGTCACTAAGATGCTTTTAAGAAACCAGCCCTCATTAGTGCAACTACAGTGAGAAGGAAAGCTCTAACGATGATGCTGATGATTATGATCGTGATGATAGTGTTGATGAAGAAGATGATACACTGTTGCTCAACTAATGTCACACTGTGAGTGTGGAGAGGAGAGGGGGAGAGAAATGAAGGCATGAGAGGAGGAGGAGGAGGAGGAGGAGGAAGGAAAGGCAGAAAAACGCTTGTAGGATGAAGACTTGAGTTTACAAACCCAAGTTTCTTACACTGAGGATCTGAACCTGTATTTATCAAACAGCTAAAAGTAAAATTTTGGACATAAGGAAACAAAAAACATTAATCATTTACTTTAATTCCATTTGTCTTGAAAATGAATTGATTAAGTATTAATTAATTAAGTACTTGTTAATGCAGTTAACGAGTAATTGGAGGGATTGTACAAAACATTATTGGTCATGATGAGCAATATGTTAACTTAAGCAATGTTTAATTCAGAGCAGGGTAGTTTCAGCCTGTTATGTGCATTTGATTGGAACATTTAATAGGATTTTACACCACTTTTCCTTCTCCTTCAGGCAGGGCTACAATCAACATGAACAAAACTGCAATCAATCAATTTCCACCTGTCAGTGTGGCACTAAATTCTACTTATTATCTGTTTTCCTTTTTATCTTTGTTTATTTGGTTCTATCTGATTTTATGTCTCTGATTGTGAAGACCTGTATAAATATGCTATATGAACAAACTTGGCTCGTAGATCATCTACCAGCTGCACAACTTCCCCACTGCTCCTGTTTGTTTTTGGTTTTCATCACAACCAATTTCCCTTTATTCTATCCACATTTTTATATTTATATATAATAAATATATTGGGCCATTGGAGATATTAAGGATTGGAAGGATAAAATAATAGTTTTTAATGAGCCTGAACAATGAGGCAAATGTAGTGTAAATCCCTGTCTCCGATTGGCTGCTCCCGCTCTGAACATTGATGTGATTAATCATGTCATCACTTGAGAGCTGCTTTAACACAACATTGTATTTTACCCTAAAATAACAGCTGTGCCTCCAACACCTGATCTTTTACCATGTAACTTGGGTACAATCTCCAACAAGTGCATCATGCTTTACAGCTCTACATCACACACAACCTAGAATGGGCCTCCAGCTAGCTCTGAGAAGAAGCTAGCTGGGTATACTCAGTACGGACATCAGGGCAGAGACGAGCTCCTAGTATCTACATTTCAGTGCGCAATTGTTGTGGGCTCAGAAAAAGTGACATAGTCTTGCTTTAAAGCTTCTGATAAATTCATAAACATGTCCTAATCTTTACTTAAAGAGAATTACTTTCTTACCCCTAAATTGGCTCTTACAACAGTTTTTAAGTTGATAAATATAGGCTCAGGGCTCCAGCTGGGCTCATGTGCTCAGTTTCTTTTTGGCTTACCAAAAACAAACTGGTGACAGAATACACTATACTTTGTTTATTTTAATGCAGTCGAATTGAGTTTTCTAATTAGGTTTTTCCTTGTTACAATAAATATTAACAAGTGTTTCAATCATAGAAATCCTAGATTACTTCTGATATATTTTCTTGCTACACCTCTAAACAGCAATTATACTACAGTTTCATTTTGACCCTTTAAACCAAAATGTTGGGGCACAGTATAAAGTCTTCACCTCATATCTAAAGTCTGTAGACAGTCTGGAGCGAGGGATGAGATATGAGAGAAAGACTGAAAAAGACAAGAAAGAGAGAAACAGGAGCGATGCCATGAGGAAAGACAGACAGACAAGGAGGGAGATCAAGATTTTGTCCCAAAAACATGCTCTTAAAGCTACAGCGTGCAAAAGTCTGCCTCTTGGTGACAATATTATCATTACAAACCCATACATGAATGCATTACCCTTCGTTAATATGAAAACAACAACGACAACAACAATAAGAACAACAATAATGAAATCAAATCAGATAATGGTACATGTCGCCTTGATTTGAACCACCTCCTTAAACATTAAGGAACTGAGCTGTAGGAAGATCCACCAATAGGCTGCTGGACAGACATGAGCTCCTCCCTCTTCAGGAAGTAGCAGTCCCAGATAGTCCCAGCCTCATTCGATTTTATGTGCTTGTGTACGTCTGTGTGTGTGTGTGTGTGTGTGTGTGTGTGTGTGTGTTCGTAGTGATGTGCGTATAACAGAAAGAAAGAGAGAGAGGAAGCAGGCTGATAATAGAAAATCAGAGAAGTAGGAAGTATTGAAGGAGTGATGTGTGTGTGTGTGTGTGTGTGTGTGTGTGTGTGTGTGTGTGTGTGCGCGTGTGATCATGGAGTATGTGTGTGTTTATTCAGAGTCGCTCCTTGGTTGGTACCCAGATGTAAGGACCAGACTGCTCCTCTATGATCTGCTTCACCTGCGAGAACACTTCCTCTAGAGACGAGCCCTGGACTATAGCTGCAGAGAGAGAGAGAGAGAGAGAGAGAGGAGTGAATGACCAAAGGATATCTTAAAGAACATTTACCAAAACATACTGTTGTGTGTGTGCTTGCGAGTAACTAACCAGTGAAGTACTCTGTGAACTCCTGCTCCAGTTTGACCGCTCTGTCGTAGGTCTTCCTCCCCTGCTCCTCAGTGAAACGCTTGTTCATCTCTCTGGAGAGACAGATGAGAGACGCAGTATAAAGGTTCAGAACACGATTCCAAAACATCTTTTTCATGAATACGAATCCTGAAGAACCCCAATGACCTCAGAGTGAAGTGCTGAACACTTTTATTACAGTGGTGAGTGAATGAGAAAATAAAACAACCAGGCTGCAGTTAACCTACAGTATATTGAAGTTAGCTGTAGACAAAAAAATCGGTAGGTCAGTAAAAGAAAGTATTCGTCCGTTCCAACTCCTTAATGATGCTATTAAAACAAACAACAATATTAAAGAAACTTATACAATCTTCTAAATGTCTAAGACCATGTGATATAGACAGAAGCTCCAGAGGAAGCTGCTACTAAATGAACGTTACTAATGTCACTTACAGGATGTTGTCGACGTTGCGTGGGCTAATGAAGATAGCGATGGGATGGAGGCCTGCCATCTGGAGACGCTTAATCGCATTCCCTGATACATCCAGTATGCAATGTTTACCCTGGTAGAGAGACATAGAGTCAGACAGAGAGAGAGAGGATGAGACAATTCTGTATTCAGTCCTCTATCGATCCCTTCCTCCTGTTTCTTCTGTCCTTCATTTAATTTGTCCTCTCTCCTCATATTCTCTTTTCCATGCGTAATGTGTCTCACCTTGTCAGCGACTTCTTTGACAGACTGTATGCTGGTTCCATACAGATGGTTGTTATACTGCCCAGCCTCGATGAATTTATGCTCCTGGATCTCTTGCTCCATGAGCTCTCTGGAGGACATGAAGTGGTAATCTCTGCCGTCCACCTCGTAGTCTCGTCGCGGCCGCGTTGTGTCTGAGGATCAGAGGTTTCATTCATTCATTCATTCAATGTTTATTTAGGATACAGGTCAAGGGGTCGGGGGTGGGGAGGTGGGGGGGGGTAATAATGATAAGATTACAAGATAATAATGTTCTTGTAGCCTCTTGAGACCTGAAGCAGCAGCTTCATGCTGTCGTCATAAACCACTGTGAGACTCCACATACTGTCTTTTCTGGAGCAAGGGCCAAAGGTGGGCAGTAAACAGTCGGGTACAAAGAGCTTTAAAAAGACCAGACCAGGGTATTATTTAAAAACAAATATGATCATATCAGGTCCCTTCTATTACTTTTTTTATGACACTTTATTGCATTACTAATTTTGAATTTTGTGCTGTGTTTATTAATGTGTCAAGCTGCGTGTATTTCTACAAAGGCCCAACTATCAACCGGTGTCAAAAACTAGCTTGGATTTGAAGTGTTGAGGTATTTGGTCAAAGTTATGTACATTTCCCTATACAAAAATCATTAAAATAGTAATAATAAAAAAAATTAGTAATGTATTTTTATCACAAACTCTTTATTTAACTCCTGTACATCTTTAATTACATATTTTATATTATAGCTTATAGGATAAGGTAAAGATGGAGGTGTTCCAGCTCCCTGTTCACCTCTAAGAAACTTTTTTGAAACAAAAGTTTCTCAGGTTTTAAACTTTAAAGAAAATGAAATATATTTTCTGGGTTTATTAATTTAATCTTTTATTTGACCTTTAACTTTAAATTCACAGCTCTTTTCTTCAGCAGATCCCCATTTTACAGTTTCATTTTATTTCTAGTCATCTCCTCAAAGTGTCTGAGAATACTGACAGGTAATAAAAATGTGATAAGACTGCAGTAGGTGCCTGTCTGTCATATTCTCCTGACATTTGTACTTTAAGCTAAAACTAAAAGAAGCTAAACATCTACTTTAAGTGAGGTCATAAAAATGTGCTGAGACGTATAGATCAAAATTCACTGCAGGCTGAAGTGTCAGCGTTCATTCCAGCATCGTAAACATGATTTTATAGTTTTCATTATGTGAGTGAAGGTCACACACGTCTCAGTTTCTGTGTTTCTGTGTGTTTTAGAGGTCGCTACTCAGATCATGCAGTCCAGAGACTCACGTGGGACACAGGAGCCAAATTTATCAGGGAACTCAGAGATGAGGTCATCGTTGATCCGATCTTTCATTGGTCCAAGCACGATGACTGGCCGCGTGTAATTAACTAAAAGATGACAAACAGAACCACATTAAGACACACAAAAATACACACAGCAAGTTTTGCTAATTTTGCTTAATGTCTGGCTGCATGTGTAAATTAATGTGTGAATGCAAAACTTAAAGTTGGAAAAATCTTACAAAGTTTGGCTGCATATATACCTGAAGAGTTTTACTCTACAGATAAAATATGTAGCATAGAAGTATTTGGTTTTTATCAAATCCATGTGCAGAGCTGTGTGTTGCTGAGTGCCATCTGTAACTATACTTCCACAGACTGAGCAACATAAATGGAATCAAATGAACCTTGATATGTTTGAGTTAGGCACTGACCTTCCTGCTGCATGACAGGCTGGTATGTGAGCAAGGTCTCCTCCTGGCCAGCTGATTGGACAAACAAAAATGATGGACACATTTAGAGACGCAGTGGACGGGATTATCGACATCAAAACACACCCTTTTCTACTTTTGACTAGACTTCTGCAACAGCTCTGGAAAAGCAGGCTGGAGAAGCAGAGAAAGCTAACTTGCACACACACACACACACACACACACGCACATGAAATCACAATAATCACAACGCACAAATACACATGTGCATGTATGCATGACACTCCCACAAGGACACACAGAGAAACACACACACACACACACACACACACACACCAGCAGCTACATTATGTAGCTGAGGTTTCAAATAAAAGTAAAAAAAAAAGAAGTAGAGTGAGCAGTGGAAAAGAGAGAGAGAGAGAGACACACACACAGAGAGACAGGGAGAGACAGAGAGAGAGACAGAGAGACAGGCAGAGAGAGAGAGAGAGAGAGAGTGAGAGAGAGAGAGAGAGAGAGAGAGGGTCTAGACTTACAGGAACTACTCTCACTATCGCTGGTGCCAGAGGTTACCAGCTCTGGAAGGACAAGACAGGTCAGAGTCAGCAACACACACACATACAAACACACAGATACAAAGAGACACACACACAAACATTTACATTCTTTCTAGATCACACAGTCACTTACACACTTTAAATTATAAAAAAAACACAGTCAGCTGCAAAGTATATTTTAGTCCATTGTATGCATTGTACAATCCCCCCCAAAAGCCTGTGGGCCATGGCCAAAAGTATATGGACACCTAAACATTACAGCCTCCGCAGGACAACATAGTTTTGGTATTTCTCCTGTATTACATTACGAAAGGTAAAACAAAGTCCAGAGAACTCATCTGAAAAGTGGAATGTTAAAGAAATTCAGTCCTGCACTTTCGTGAAGTCAGGAGACTGGTGAGAAACAAATAAAACAAAAAAAAAACAAAAAAAAAAAAAAACAGAGAATCAGAATCAGAATTGAAGCAGTGGAGGTCCAGATATTCTGACCTCAAAAACACTGAACACTCTCTCACCTCCTGAATGTCCTGTTCTGTCAACCCTACACCTCCAGTTTGTAATGCAGAATTTTACAAGTCTCAAACTGAGATGACCAGAAACAACAGTGCATGCTTCCTTCTTACTTTGTCAGAGAAAACCATTTGCTGTGTCATTAACTGTGGTGCAGTTTGCATTTACCACTGGAGGAAAAGAGGAGAAGCCCAAATCACATCTTTATGTGTACATGTGTAAAAGAGCAGCGGTGAAAGTAGCTAAGTATATTTAGTCAAGTTCCAGTACAGTTCTGAGGTACTTTTGGTTTCGTTGAGTATTTTCATTTTATGCTACTTCCACTCCTACTCAGCAGAGAAAAAAAAACTTTTTACAAATAAAAAACCTATAATGAGCATGTGAAATACAAGGTATTGCGATAAAGTAGTAAAATGTATATAACATGATTAAAATCAAAAGCAAAAGAGAGCAAAAATGAACTCAACAGGTTATGTGGCAACACAGAAAAAAAGAGGGAATTTAAAACAAAAAACACTATAAATTTTGAAGATATAAACTTGATTTGTCCAACTCACAGCCTCAGGTAAAGTTCTGAACCTGTTTTTGCACAAGGGGAGGACTGATACTCCTGATACTCCATCTCTTACATTTGAAGCATTTTGTTTTTTTGGACTTTTGGTCGCTGGCTGACTCGCGACTACACTCTCTGTATGTTGTCAGATCTTATTGAACTGAACTGTCGTGGACAGTGACCTCAAACATGACACTGTCCACCTCAGTACATCCCTCTCCATCCTGTTGCTCTTCCTCCTCCATCCAGGAACAGGACTGAGGAAGAGGAATTTAAAGGAGGAGCTGGAGTCACACGTACTGACCAGCAGGTGTCACTGATGGAGAGAAAGACCTACCTTTGTCATCCTGGTCCTGCAGAGAGAGGGGGAGAGAGAGAGAGGGGGAGAGACAGAGAGGGCATTAATCATCATACCCAAGACGATCATAACAGTATCTTGACTGTCATCAGCAGAATCCCCATTTGAAAGCTCAGGGGCTCTCTATTCCTCTCTCTCACACACGAACACTGTCGACTAATTGCAGATTTCTCAAAGCGTTGCGCCAGGGGATACGACGTGCGTGATCATTTTTAATTATCAGCTCTTCACCATGCAGAGTTGCTGATCGCAGAGTTGCTGATTCACGCGGTGCGAGGAAAACAGAGGGCGAGTGAGAGAGCAAACTGGCAACACAGTGATATCAATAGCTTGTGTCAGACCCGTGTGTCAGCTCTCATCATCGCGCTGTGTGAAGTGTGATTAAAGTGACGTCGTCGCCTCGCATGTGAACTCAGGGAGGAACTTTCCAGATCACAAATATCACTGTAATAAAATACTAGTTCGTGGACTCGTACTTAAGGTTTAGTTAACACTTCTCCTCTTAACAGGTGGAGAGGCTGTCACTGACAAAACAGACTTTTTTAGTCAGGAATTCTTCAACTCACTGATGTGGTGATTGGACAACAAATTAGTCATGTACATTGTGAACATTGAGGCTTTTTAACAACGTCAGACTTTTTCCTCCTGATGGACCAGTGTCATAATTCCTACAGCTGCTGGAGGTTTGTGTCAATTCAATGCAAACAAATGCTTCTGGGCATTTGCTGAAACAACTGATCGACTATAGTTTTTCTTAGGATGACTCTGCTGTCTCTGTTGAAGCTGCTTTTAGGTGCCGTGCTGCACTTGGAATACATTTTCAGCTGTTTCCACCTCTCTGCTCTTAATTAAACATTTAGCTGCTTTTAGACCTGTGCTGCAGTTTATTATTTTAGGTTGACATTTTATTTCCTTGTTTTAGGCTCAGTGGTTTATATAAAGCACCTTGAATTACCACAGTCAGAGTTTTTATCTTTATCTTTACTTGGAGGTAAACAAAGTTATACCAGAAATCCTTACTCTGCAATGACCTTATTTATCAAATAAACAAACAAATACAAATAAAATGTACAATACAAAGATCTTGTCCTGCAATAACCAAACAAACATAATGTGAGTTTTCTTTAAATACTGGAATAAAGATTATTTATTGATGAATTATAATCTTTGACATGATTAGTTGTTGGGACCTAATAGTAAGTAAGCTTAAAAATGATGAATAATACAGTTAATTCTAGTTTTGTGGACAGGTGGAAAAACACTTTCCTCTCCAAACAACACAATCTCAAACCTCCTCCTGCAGCTTCTTTAACAGCACATCAACACATTCTCATTGAATTTTCTTCTGAGAACTGAAGCGCACTGAAAAGCTGTTTTTATATGGTTAAGTTTTATATGGTATTAATGTAAAATAAGGTTAAACTTTTTTTTCCAGCAACAATCTTTATTCCTAATGTTATGTTTGAAAAGGGAGACATGTTATTTCTTATGACTTGAATGTTCTGCTTCCTAAAAAGACTGTAGAGCCAGTTGATGTGGTTGATGGTTTCCAAAATTCCAGCAGGTTGTTGATATATTTTTTTTTTTTGCTCATCCTGGCTTTTGTGGTCCTTTAATTGAAACGTCATCTGATAGACAGTGTGACAAATTGCTGCTTTTGATACAGTTAGTGGTTTCTGTGTAATTAACCCTTAAGTATTCAAGCCCTTTCGAAGACTCCTAAATTGAAGGTTGATATGATAAGTCACTGCTCACCGATCTGTCCTGAGACCTCGACACTCTGACCGTCTTTAACCTCGACCTCTCCTTCTTCTCTGCCCTGTGAGAAGTAAGGACAGGGAAAAAGAACATGAAGAAAAATACTGTTAGAGGACAGCTGCAAACTAAGACAGGATGTGAAAGCAACAGTCAGTAATGGTAGCTGGTGACAAGCATGTAGAGCAACATTTGCATTAAAAAAATTCTGAAACCTCATGTGACCTCTCTGTAATATTCAGACGTTCTTTCATCCTTCAGTGGTTTAGTTTCAACACTTCATCATGCTTTAAGCCTGTGAGACGCTGCCTACACAAGAGTAACTGTTCACAGTAAAATAATGGTGAGTTTGGACTCTATTTGTGAAAGGTTTTCTCTCCGAAGATCAAAACTGTGAACACAGAATCATCATGAGGTATTTTAAATATTTGGCTCCCTGAAACCTTCACCTGGCATCCAATGTCTTCTCACATCTAAAAATATACAAACAAAAGCCAAAATATCACACAATATCTCTTCAATCAGAATTTAATCAATCAGCCTACAATATTGGAATTATTTTTGAGCATCACCATGAGTTATGAAATTTAATATCCAGATATTATATAACTTGACAGTAAAGAGGAGACAGGATTTTCATGCCCACTATTCTGAATGGGCTGTGATTACCTCATAAGAAATGCAAAGGGACAAGAGACAGCGACAAGAACAAACTACGTCAGCCATGGGATAAAAAGACATTTTCCCCTCAAAGAGAGTCTGCCTGCTCCTGCTACAGAGACATTTTTGTCCCCTAGGTTTAAATTTAGATTTGTCACTTCCTGTGCAGGACCATTTCCTGCTGCTGATCATATTCGCTGCTTGAATTTCAAATAAGGTGAATCTCCACGGTATCAGTCAAGGGACCTGTTTCTTTCTTTAAGCCTCATTTTATAATTTAGGCCGAACAGTCAGATCGGTGTTTTTGTACAAAAGTCTTACATAAAGTAGCTTTTAGCCTCCTAATGTGTGTCAACAGCCAAATGACTGTCACTGAAAACAAACCAGCGGCATTGTGGAGCGCAGGAGAAATGAGTTTAATAACTAAAGGAAACAATCCCAAACAAACAGCTCAGCTCTGAACAATACCATCACCAGAGCATGTTTACACTGCATCAGCAAATTAGTTGTCTTTACTTTTTACTCTCATTAGTCCTCTCCTCTCTTTTTCCTTCTTACAAAGAACATGATTAAAATGTAATTTCCAAGCAAAAACTATTGGTTATTTTACTTGAGAAAGAGAGGAGAGGGGAGTGAGGAGAGGAGAAGAGAGGAGAGGAGAGAAGAGGAGAGGAGAGGAGAGGAGAGGAGAGGGGAGGAGAGGGAGGAGAGGAGAAAATGAAGGAGAAATGAGGCAACAAGAAGACGATGAAGAGGAGAGAAAGGTGTAGAGAGGAGGGGCTGCAGATGAAACTGACAGAGTAAGACAAGAGGAGAAGGAGGAGAGGAGAAGCAGGAGAGGTGGATGAGAGGATAAAAAGAGTAAGAGGAGATTAGGACAAGAGGAGGAAGAGGAGAAGGAAGTGAATACATGGACAGATGTAGAGGAGGGAAGAAGGAAGGTTAGGGGGAGGAGAGGATGAGGTAGAAGGAGCAAGACAGAGGATGGTAGGAGAAGAAGAGAGAGGAAGAGGGCACCAGGAGGAGAGGTGGGGTAAATGAGGAGGAGAGAAGGGGAAAAGTAAAGAGGACAGGAGGAGGAGAGGAGCACAGAAGCAGGGGGGAGGAGGAGATGTGGAGGGGAGAATGAGAGTGGAAAGAGGAGGAGGGGAGGGTAAGGGAGGAAAAGAAGAAGGCAGAGAGAAGGCCAGGACAGGTAGAAGAGGAGAAAAAGAGAGAAGAGGAGAATAGGAGAAAGATGGCAGGAGGTCAAGACAAGGAAGGGAAGGAGAGGAGAAGGGAAGGAGAGGAGGGCCAGACAGAGGACAGTTGAACAGCCTTTATCAAAAGACCGGCTGCTAATGTCATTAATTAACTTCATATTACTCAAACCAAATCAGTCAATATAACAACAATTCAATATACTGTTTGTTCTAATGTCTGGTATTTTAATGCTTCCTCTGGAACCTGAACCTCTGGTGGATACATTCCAATATCTTCTTTATTTCATATTATAAAACCTCAGCCTACACTATGTCTTTTACTATAACACATTTATTCTATTACCCCTAATGCACCAGCCTCTAACACCCCAGACTCTCAGCCAGCCTCTATTCTTCTAACACCTCAGTCTATTAATACCCCACCATCTACACCCTGTGTCACAGTCTCTACATCCATCCTGCACATCTTCTATTCACTTACACCCACTCATCCTTGTTGCCTCTAATCCCTCCTTCCCTCTTTCACTTATCCTCTGTCATTTTAACACGCCCTCACACTCCCTCCTTCCATCAACATCTGTCTGTCACCTCCTCCACAGTGGAGGGAGACAGAGGTTAGAGGAAGGAGCATTTCTCTCTGTCCACCACAGGTTTACATTCAGCAGATTCTACTTGATGATGATGATGATGATGATGCTTGCAGGGTTATGAGCCGACAGCAAAATGTCACACCAGCGTAAAGTGAAACTAATTTGAAATTGCGAAACTGAAAAGCTGAAATCAAAGGTGACATGATGTTGTCTGTGCTCAATGTGGCACTGGTTAGACAAAGACAATGCCCAGCATGTGTTCATCTTATCAAAGAGCTTCTACTATAACTGTGTGATTCAGATCTTATCCAGATATGCAAGATCCACTCACTAGCTTCCTTTATTATCTCAAGGCCTTCATCAGTGGATAAAGTTTGCTCAGCTGTCATCACATAATCTACACGATACAACATCCACTTATCGTGCTAGATAACCTGACAACAAAGCCAGCTCCACAGCAAGCGAGCATACTCCATCCACTGACGAAGACTGAGAGATGTGGTGGACCTCGAATTGAGATTACTATGTCAAACTACTTTCCCTGAGGTCAGGAATGACCTTTCACTCTTAATGTTATTTCATATCATTTTTTCATTTCTTTTTTTTTCTATATATTGTTGAGAACGGAGGAGGATTTAAGAAATACAAGCAGCACTTCACATCACTCAATTCCTGTGGAATTGTTTTTTTATTGTTTTTTTTTTGGCCTTTTAGTGCCTTTATTGGATAGGTCAGTGAGAGACTGACAGGAAAGTCAGGGAGAGAGAGGGGATGACATGCAGCAAAGGGCCGCGGGTCGGATGCGAACCCAGGGCCGCTGCCTTAATGGTACGTGCTCTACCAGGTGAGCCACCGAGGCGCCTCCAACTCCTGTGGAATTGTTAATATGAAGTATGTACAGCAGTGTTAATGTTTGGCATCTGGCTCTGAACTTGTTGCTCCCTCGCCAAGCTCAGGACAGCTGCGAGCAGGTAACAATGATACCAACTGTAAACACACTGTAGACTGGGATCTAGAGGTGGATGCTGGGGTGGAGGTGGGGCTAGCTACATGCTGCATAAAGAGCAGCAGCGTGTGGAAGCAGGAAACAGTCAGCAGAGCACTGATGGCTCTCATATTGATCACATCAGAGATTGATAGAAGATGAGACAGATATGTAGCAGGGAGAGGAGTATGCTCTGCCAGCTGAGTGGCTGAACTAGCTCACATGTTTCACATCAATAAATGAAATGAGAATCAATAATATCAACCGCCCACTCCCGTCAGAAACCCTTTGAACTCTGACCTCCTGCGGCTGGGGATGACCCCGACTTCGGGGCAGTTTGGGGGCGGGGGGCTGAGGTGACGGGCTGGCCACCACTCCTCTTCGCCAGCGCTGCTCACGTGGAGGATATCCCCGAAATGAAACGGCAGGGCCTGATTGGGCGTGCTCAGATCTGACGCACTTCCATCGTAGTCGAACAACGCCCTGCAGACAAACAGTTTCACATTAGACACGAACATTTAGAGCAGTGACACAACTTCAGTGTGTAGACCCAGTCTGCTCGAGGGGGCAGAGACAGATTACACATGAGTGATAATTTAGTTACACTAGTGAATAAATACATTTAATTTTGAATTGTTCTAAATATGAAAATGCACTTTACAGATTTTATTTACAGAATATTTTACAAATATTGACCAAAGAATTGAGTGAAAAAATAAAAATTAAGCACTTAGAAAAACAAATCAGAACACCTTCTCACAACTGCTGACAATTCTATAACTATAATAAATGCTGTTGCAGTCTATACAGCTGAGGACTGCTTACCTACACTAGTACAGGTTATTTATGACCTTGTCACTGTGTAGATGCCTCTGTGTGTGTGTGTGTGTGTGTGTGTGTATGTGTGTGTGCAATTGCATCTGTCTGTGTGTATTTATGTGTATTTATGTGCCACTGTTGTGTGTTTATGTATGTGTGTGTGTGAGTGTGTTTTGTGTCTGAATAGTGATCTGTCTCTGCGACCACAGAGCTCCAAACCCATCCAGAGGGAAAAGACCTGGGAAAGTAGGCCAGCAGTGTGTGTGTGTGTGTGTGTGTGTGTGTGTGTGTGTGTGTGTGTGCGTGTGCGTGCAAAGGAACTAGAGCTGAAATAACAGGCATCCCCTAAAGTCCCTTCTGCCTTCATCAATAAAACAGAACAGAGACAGAGAAGGAAAAACCAAGAGGGAAAATCAGAGGTAGAGACACAGACACACACACACACACACACACACACACACACACACACACACACACACACACACACATACAAAAAAACCCCACCAACTTATGTTTTATTGATTTTAAAGATGATGAGTGAAAGATCCACATAGGACATTATATATTTATCTGTCTGGTAAAAATCCATCAGTCTCCGTTAGAATGGACTGGACATGATGAACTGGGATCTTATGACCAGAGAGTCAACTTCAACACTGTGATGGTACCTGAACAACAGCTGCAGCATATTGAATTTATTATTTATTTTATAAAGGAGCTTTACTGAGTTATGATTGACAATGTGTAAAAAGAGCACATATTCAACTACATGCAGGTCATACGTAGGTCTGCTGTATCAGCAGCTGCACAATATCAAAGTTGTTTCTGTTTTATCCTAAGAAATGAAAATGTTCCATACAGTAAAAGAAATCAGAGAAAGAAATGGCACGTGAAAGGTTACAAGATCCACTGTAAACATGAAGCGCAGGCTTGTGTTTACAGTCGTGGATCCACAGATACACACAGTAAAGGGCAGCTGTCAGGTGTGAGAGTATAAATAACCTTTGTTTCGTTCATAATGTCACTACTTCAGAGTCACTGCTTCAAGAAGAAAATATAAAAACGATTTAACGATTTTGCAGCCAGCAGGTTGAACTGATGGATCGTCTGTAGTATTATTAACGCAACAGCTACTGTATGTACATGTAACTCTAGATCGATCACCTGTTCTCAGTATTACACTCAGTTTCATTCAGTTTGATGTGGGAGCCTCTGAGAGCTCAGTACTTGCCTTAAGGAACACACATTAATTAGTCAAGTGTGTAATTGTTCAGACAGGCTTGAATCCAGTGTAAGTGTGTGTGTGTGTGTGTGTGTGTGTGTGTGTGTGTGTGTGTGTGTGTGTGTGTGTGTTAACCTGTGGAAATATACTTGCGGAAAGTTTAAACATTAAACACTATGTAGGTGCTGAGTTTACACATGCAGCAGCCTACTGCCAACACTATATTGCAGTTTACCTTTGCACTGAGTATTTCCACATATCTTCGGCAATAATTTGAAATGTTCTAAGAAAGAAACAGCACGTGGAAGGTTACAGGATTCACACTGTAAAGTGTAAGGTTGCATTTACATTAGTGGGTGAGTAAAGGGCAGCTGTCTGATGTGAGTGTGTAAATAACCTTTCCTGTCATTATTCCATAGAGTTCATGGTTTAAGAAAATATAAAGTAAATCATATATGTTCCATGCATCCCAAAGGACAATGCAGCAAGTCAACTGATTGATTACAGTATGAAGGCCACAGCTATGTAAACGTAGCTCTCAATCAATTACCTGTTCTCAGCATTACAGTCATTATAAGTCCTGTGTGGGAACCTCTGAAATCGAATTACTCGAGTCAAGGAACACACATTAATTACTAGTAAGTGACAGAAATAGGTAGAAACATTTTACACCAGCCTTTTTTTTCTGTGAGAATTGTGTGATATTGCTTCTCACTAAATGCTCATACAGTATTACTGCTTTATTTCAGAGGTGAAAACACAGGATGAAAAAAGCTGCATGATAGTGTTGTCTAATACAAAACAGTAAATTATAAGTCAAGTCAGTTTCATTTGTATAGCCCCAAATCACAATTTTTCTCTTAAAGGGCTTTAAAACCTGTACAACATATGACCTCCTCTACCTTAACACCTTTGAGTCTGATCAGGAAAAAAAGACCCTATAACAGGACCAAGGAAGGAACTTCAGACACACTGAGGTATAGATATGTATTATTCAGTATTACACAGTAATATGATAACTAGTCTTTTATCAGTGCTGCAATATTTTCCCCTACCATAGAAACTATTTATCACCGTACTCAAATAAAAAGGCCCACAAGCAATTTAAAAACATTATATTCAGTTCAAGAAGCTGATAATCTGAAGGGTTCTTTAAATGCTTTGAAACTGATCTGGACCACAGACCAGTGCAGCAGGGACTGACATCGTTTCTCACACAGGCCTCAACCCCACAATATGATCAGCGCATCAATGTTAAAATGTATCAGTTAGGATTATGGACTCATTTACTTTCAATCTTCTGATAACAGAAGAATACAAACATATAAAGTGACACATTTATTTATGCAGCTACATAAATAAATATATGTATTACAATTTTAATATAAATACTAAAATACGTCTTTTACAGAATCTAAATCGTACCATGTTGTTCTAATAGTGATGGGACTTTATCTTGTTACCATTTATCTTGAGCCGTGCCAGCCTTTATTTTCCAGGAGGATCGAGGTGATGAGCAGTGAAATATACAATTACAGTGTCGAGCCATAGAGTGTGTTTAAAATAGAACCATAATGGTGTGAATGTAAAATGAGGAGAGGAGGAAAGAACACACACACACACACACACACACACACACACACACACCTCAAACAAAGGACAGTAATACATACCGTATGTCACCTTGCTTTCCTCTGAGGAAAGGTTGGTCTGTCTTACATATTATACACTTGCATATGACGTACAAACACCCCACCCATCACATATACACACACACATGTATGTACGTGCACGAACACACAAAGCAGCCCAGAGCCCCAAGGTGTCACGCACCAACAGCCTCACCCTGACCATCATCACTTCTTGTCAGAGGCTTCTTTTTTAATATTTGCATGCTGATTGGTCATTTATAGGCAGCAACTGGATACAGGAACTTCTCCTATAGTGATTTATTATGTGAGTTATTAGAGGGTGGGGGGGTTACTACATTATTCTATATAACCTTGAAATGATCCTGGCCAGATTTTAACTCGATTTGGAGGAACGTTGTCATTAAAATTCAAGATGTAAATTGATTATATTACAGGGGGTGTTATGATAATTGCCTGGCACATGGGAGTTTCCTTATTAAATCTATGATTATACAGTTGTCAGCTGTTCTCTTGGTTTAAGTTCGATGTGGTTTTAGCCATGCTGGCAGTGAGGCTCTAGGAACGGCAATGTAGACACACTGTAGACTGAAATATCTCAACAACTATCAGATGCATTACCATGAAATTTTGCACAGACATTCACCATCCCCTGAGGATGACACCGACTGACTTTGGTGATCCCCTGACTTCTCCAGACCCACCGGCAGGTTGGCATGTGTGGTTTTGTGTGAAATGTCTTGGCAGCTTTTGGACATATTGCTATGAAATTTGGTGCAAGCATTCATGTGAACTTAGTGACTTTTCCCCTCTTGCCAGCATCAGATCAAATTGTCATTTTGTCCAATACTGTTTACTGTTTATGACAAAATACCTCCTTAATGATATAACATTCCGAGCAGCCTCAGCAGTTAACATATTATATATCATACCTTAACATCAGCATGTTCACATTGGACTCTTAGTGTTTTTCTCATCTGTTTGTTCACAATTGATTTAAGCAAAAGAAATGTTGCGTATTTAATGTCTTTCTTTGAATATCTGAGCATGTTGATCCATGCAGGGAATTAGGAGCTTTCTCTGTTAGATCACTGACTCTTACAACAGTTATAGAAAAACAACCATTGCTCTTTTTCAGTGGCATTGATTGTGTTTTCCTGTGAAATAATTTTTCTGCAACTTTGTTTCTGCTCTTTACACCAGGGCACTCATGGAAAGATTGGAAACTACATCAAGCTAAATGAACTTCAGCTTCATTATTATTGCATCATTTCACTCAGATGCATCATTTGTAAACACCCTCATGCAGGTTTCTTCTGATTTAATCAAATGAGGAGTGGACACACTTAAAAACTAGGGGGTGCAGATTTAATTTATGCTAATAATAATCATGCCTTTGGGTGACTACTTAAAAATTTAATAAGGGTGACGGCAAGCAGCTGCAATGTCATGTTCCTTCATGTTTTAATATTGAGTCTTCAGTTCACAATGGTGGGTATGCCAAGTAGGTCAATACAGCTTTTGCAAAGTATTGTGGGTCAATTCTGTCCCACTTTAACAAACTCTCATAAATGAAATTGAATGAAATAAAAAGCAGAATCATATTTCAGTGAGATATGAATATAATGAGCTTGTTTCCCAGATAAAACAGATAAATCTCTGACACTTGTTGGACTAAAGCTCCCTGCGATTGGAAATCTTGTGAGCTGATGGAACAAAGTTTCAGGAAACCCCGATGGCCACACAATTAACGCTTTACTACATCATCCTCACTACATGTCCAAATAAAGTTATTCTTCATGGAACCACACCTTCCACACATGTGGTATGATTCTATTGGACACTTAACCCTAAACATTAAATCACAATTCACGTTATCTGCCCTGCTTAGAGAAGAGTTACTCGCCCTGACACTATGAGACACTGACTGTTTGTTATGGCTATTTACTGCCTCAACTGGAGGCTCAGCTTATCATTCGTGCATAAGGTCCGCACTCCAACCTTGGTTGCCATGGTAACTGCTGTCTGGGGATGACCAGCTGGATGGTATCAGTGTTTTTCAGCCACACTAAAGACAAACAATGAACTATTGCTTTAAGGGCCTGCTTCTAAATGACCTGTGTGCTCCAAGGCCTGATTCTACCTAAAGACCTGGTGAGGGAAAAATCCCTTCTCATCCCCAGATGGCTGAATGTAACCTCTGGCCTCTGGCCCCCTGTACTGACTCTGACCTCGGCCCTACTCTGTTTTGTGAGTCAGTCTATGTGAGAGTGTGTGTGTGTAGTTCAAGGTGAATGTCCCAGCTGCTGCTGCTGTTGCAGCCTTTTCCTTCCAGCCAACTTGCACACAGTTCAGGTCACATGTTCCTTTCATGTATAATACTTGTCAACTGAACTTTTCTCTGAGTTTCTAAGCTTTTTTTTTTTTTTTTACAAATAAAAACACATGAGACAGTGAAGCATACAGTGAAGTGACTCACAAAAAAAATCTTATTTAGTTTCCTATCAATCAATCATGGTTTGTATGCACTTCTGTGACTGAGGAAGTAACTGGGATCTTAATGTGGTTTAGACACAGAGAATCATCTTTGTTTTAAAATGATGTACAGAGTTCAGTGAAGATTCAACTGGATGTCATCCCAAATGATATAAAACACCCTCCTCTCAGTCTGTGTTCAGGCCATTGTTTGTTAAGGGTTTAGCTGCTCACATAACTCCCACTGTCTGCCTGTATTCACAGAGAGTGATGAAGGTTTTTCTCTTTGGCAGCTAATGTTAGCATTTAAGATAAAATATTGTGTTTTTGCATCTAAGAATGAAATATACAACTAGAAAAAGGTAAATCCGGTTCGCTTTTGAATCCACATCACTGATAGAGACTATGGCTGATATTTGCTTTTAGACAACTTGTTTTGAAATAATTTCCATTAGCAACTAAAAAAAAATGTTTCCTTGTCTCCTTAAAGCCTATCCAGTGGATTCAGTCATTATTACTGTTAGAGCCGCTTCACCTGGCTTTGTTTTCACATTATTGATCTCCCAAGAGCTCCAATGTGACTTATCTGGACCTGCTGACCTAGTGTTTAATCAATATTTCAAATACTGTGATTCTTGTGAAGAAAGAATCTTAAATACTGCCTCTGGGGAGGGAGGGGTGACTCCGAGAGGACTGATCAGCCAGGACAGGCGAGAGCAAGAATGACACAGAGACAGAAGGACACAGAGAGAGAGAGAGAGAGAGAGAGAGAGAGAGAGAGAGAGAGAGAGAGAGAGAGAGAGAGAGAGAGAGAGACTTGACAGGTGAAGGACGTGTTTGTATGCGAGTGTGAGACAGTATTTGCTGGACAATCTAATTGTGATTCCAGATGTGATAACCTCTCTTTCAGTGTCACACACACAAAATGTAAGAGTAGACAGCTGAGATAAGACCTTATAATAGTTGTGTCACATTGAAGGACACTGGACAATCAGTCACCTTTGTCTGCTCTGCGTGTGCGTGTGTGTGTGTGTTACCTGACGTAAAGTGTGCGTTTCTGTGTGGAGCGGAGCGACGTGGAGCTGGAGCTGACACTGCTGGTCATCATCTGTTCCCTCAGGTCATGGATCTTCGCCTCGAAACGACTGTACTCTACACACACAGAGACACACAAAGAGGACAAACGTAGTTAGACACAGGAGAATTTAGATGGCAGGCTTAGCTTTAATGCACTGGCAGAGGTCTAATCATTTTCCATCTTCCTACAAAGTCCTTACAAAAATAATCCTTTCATCTACTACTTAAATATTTACAGAGAATCTAATTTAAGCTCCTTTTAAAGGTACCTGTTGCTGCACATTAGAAGCCGCTGAGTGACAGTAATTTTTATGCTTCAATCACCTTTGTTCAGAAACCACATTACTGTGCATGGATCAAAGACAAGAGCGGCTGCATGAACAAACAGCCTAAAGGTTGGAGCAGGTTTATTCACTGTGTTAACCACATCTCCCACAAATGTCTGTCGTACAATGAGCACACGAGTTTCTTTTCCATGTTCAAGTGCAGAAAAGATCCTATCAGTGCTGGATTACACTGCTCAGCTACAAACACACAACTCTCAGTTTGTGCACACACACACACACACACACACACACACACACACACACACACACACACACACACACACACACAGACACACACAGACAGACATGCAGATGCGCACACACTGAGCTGTCAGCAGATTCTCTACAGCTGTACTTTAACAGTCTGTTAGATCTGAATATTAACTCCTGTTAGATCAGATCTGATCTATGTCAATAACATCAGTCACCACACACCTACTTACACAATCACACACAGCTCTAGACTACACCACTGAAAAAGACCTCACATTCTACTAGAATAATATTTCAAATACTGATTTTTTTTACTGATATTATTCATAAAACTGCTATACTTATACTTATTATATTTTAATAGAAGCAATGCATCAAATAACAACCTGAAAACCATGTGATGTGTACATTTCCAACAAAACGTATGAGCTGTTGCAGTTTAGTTGTGCACAGTAGTGTACAGTATCTAGGAGACAGGGTTGGTGATTCACTTGTCTGGAACCAGGTTATCAATGACATTCAACCATTTGTTCCTTCCAACAACTAATAAAACAGTTTTACACTTTACAAGTCTATCATACAATCAATGACATGAATGTCTATCTTTGCGTGAGAAGGACTGACATACTGCAGCACTGTAAACCTGTGTCAATGCTGTCATACGTAGCAGCCAGACATGTTAAGACAAATCTGAGTTCAGCTGCTCACATGTGATGCTGTAGGTGGCAAATAGGCGAGTATGCACTGAGCACGAGCGTCACATTATACATGCACACTGATTTCACACAGTGACGTTCGAGCAGCTCAGCAGTGGTGTGACACAGCATCACTGGTGCAGCACTTTTAAGGAGTCGTTGGGCTCATGTTTTTCTGTTTGGCTGATATGCTTCAGATCTATGGAAAACAAAGTTAAAAGTTAAATTTAGCAACTTAGAGATCAGGGAAACAAACAGGATTTGCCAAATAATGGTCAAATTAGTTTCCTGTCACATTTTTACCCTCGAACGAAGCACTGTGATACTATAGCCTCAACATGTCAATCTATTTTTCTTCTTAAACCTGTAAAAAACCACAGATTTATGTGTTGATACTGTGCAGAAATACCAAATGAATTTTCAAACTCTGCTTTTAGTTTAATTGCTGGGAAAAACCGTGTCATACATATCAGCTAAATGACAAGTAGTAAATTGCGAGAGAGCAACCAGTTGACCAATCAATGCAAAGAGCAATAATTTGCTCAAACACTCAGCATGGAAGCCCTGTGCTTTGCTACACGCAGCAAAAACACTTTAGTTTCTAACCCATTTTTTTCTAGTGGCCATAAAAATGTCATTGTGCCTCTTTAATTATAAATGTACATTATTTATGAAAATGCACAAAGTGGAAAAACAAATGATATAATGTGCTCTCTGATGCACAGCCATGGCTTTTAGGATGATAGTTTTCATCCAGCGGAAAAAGTAAAAATAACCAGCAGGTCGCTGCCTCAAAAGGCCAGTGAAATGTGGTGTTTTTGATTCGGAGTGGCTGCGTGTAACAGCAGATGTGTGCTGTAATAAATCCTCACTGACTCTCTCCTAGTCTTCTTAACACCACACAGCTTCCCAGAAACCTCTGAACTAACACACAGATGACAACGCCGCTGGCAATAAGCCTGAAAAAGCCCCTCTGAAGGATGTCCCTGTCTGTGTGTCCCTGTGTGTGTTTGTGCGCGTGTGTCCCTGAACCATTACTGTGGACTAGAGAATCTAATTAACCCTGAGTAATTCAATCATACTCGAGGTACACACGGTCAAGCGCTCACACACATATGCACGCACACACACACACACACACTCACACTCACACCCAGAGCTGGAACCTGCAGTATCTCCTGATAGTTTTTCCTCTTTTTCTCCCCATGTCTGTTTTCCTCTCCCTGTTTACCTCTCGACAAACACAATCAGCCTTTAAACGCTGTCAGAAACCAGCCTACAACACCCAGATCTCAGCTCTGATTTCCCCGAAAGCGTTCATTAATCCAACACACTGACACTCAAGGGCACAAACAACTAAACTGTACTAAAGCAGCACAAAGTCACGCAAGTCTGAAATCACTGAAATACTAAGATGAACATGATCTGTCGCTCTGTTTTCTAGAGCGCTTGTGATGTTCTGTAAAAAGGACTATGAGAGATTTTATTGATGGAGGTCAGGGAGATTCACCTCCGTGTGTCCGGTATTTACTCTAACATAACGCTGATGTGCAGAAAACATGAACTAGGTTTGATTCATGCCAAAATCAGAGCGCCACACTTTACATAGAACCAAACCAGCCCCCAATCTTTCTATAATAACATGAAAATCAGGTGCCCTTTCACTCAAACTTTCATTACTCGCTTTAACCTTCAGTATTTTCATTGCTGACCTCAGTCTAGCATTTTTAATCTTAGCTCTAATCCTTTATAAATTGATGGATTAACAATTTTATTTCTGTGGGATTCCCTGGACTCACCGGAGTGATCAGAATTACCAGATACTGTACAAATTTTCACATCATAAGCATCTAACTGTCCCTGTCAACATGCATCGCCTCCATACAGCATTATGGGATTAAGGGTGAGAGAGGGAGAAAGACAAACAGAGACAAGAAGAGAGAGAGAAAAGAAATGATGGGAAACAGATTGATGGCTGTGATAAGAGCTTTGATGTATTTCAGCCCAATCACATCGATATAGTGAGATAAAGAATAAAGAGACAGTGCTAAAACAATGGAGACAAAGACTCAGAGACACTGAAGAGCTGCACAGAGATGCTTTGTGATCTATAAAGCAAAGTCTGTGTTGCAGCTAAGATATTAGTGTTACTGAATCCTGAACAGAAAGACAAAGCCTGCACTGCCAGGGCTGCAGCTCTGATCATTTTCCCTTTTAAGACCAAAGCTGAGAGCTACTGCTGTGAAGTCAGAGCTGTAATCTTCATTAGCTTTATCTTGAAAAACAAATCCTGCAGCACATCTGAAGTATCAGAGTAATTCACTTCAGTCAGTGGAGCAGAAAAAAGTGAGACTGTTGATACTAAATCACCCGTGTTTCCACATCGCTGTTAATCTCTTTCACTGTGAGAGTCATTAGACTAAAGACAGCATAGGAATCAACATGTTAATGCAGCATCACTGGTCATTAGAGACATAACGCAGTGTTAGAGCCCCACAGACTCACAAGATCAGGTTTGTTTTTATTAAGCCTCCATTAGCTTTACCATCATTCCCCCAAAAACACCCAGAACTAAAGACAGTGGTAAGGGTTAAAATGCCACCTATAGACACTGATGCCAGGATGTTACCAGAGGCAGGATGTTAACAAGTAAATCACTTAGAGTCTGTCTCTCCCACATCTCTCAGCTGTACTCACATGCTGCTGGCAGACGGGCAGCCTCGACCTCCGCGCGATGTGATGCCGGCACGGTGGCTCTCAGATCAGTGTCTGTGTGCCTGTGAGAATGTGGTGTGAAGCTTAAAGTCCCGGGATATCAATGAAAGGAAAAGAAACACCCGGAGAGAGAAAGAGTGCGAACGCAGGTGTGTGTGTGTGTGTGTGTGTGTGTGAGAGAGAGATGATGAAGAACCTAACGTCAGTTCCACGTTGGATTCAGCATGTGAGAGAGCCACAGCAGAGAGATGTAAATGTGTGTGTGTGTGTGTGTGTGTGTGTGTGTGTGTGTGTGTGTGTGTGAATAGAAGTGTGTGTAGGTATGCAGCAGTGTGTGGCACAGAGAGAAAATGTGAATGTATGTGCGTGTGTATGTATATGTGTGTGTGTGTGTGCATGTGTTTAAAAATCAGTCCAGTGCTCCTGAGCTGCCACAGAAACAACAGATGCTAACTCTCTCTACTACACTCCTCTCTTTCTCTATCTGCCGTTCGCTGGTGCGTTCATTTGCTCCTCCCTCCCTTTGACAGCAGCTTGCTGTAGGGCGGAGTCACACGCGCACACACACACGGTCACACACACACACACACACACAGAGTCACAAACAGACACAACACACTGTTTCCTCAGGTCACTCATGCAGGAAGCTGAGTCGATGCCAGGCTCTCCTGCCCTACTTTGGCCCAGGGAATTGGTCTGCACACACACACACACACACACACACACACACACACACACACACACACACACACACAAAGTATTTAATATTGATCTTTTTTGTGAATCTTAATTAATAGCTCAATTCATGGTTCTTACATGGATTTAATATTCATTGTATAAAAAGACAGTAGCATCTGTCTTCATAAGTATAAAGGAATTAAACTCTTTCTGCTCTGCTGGATTAATATTTGACTGTGTTTCCATCTGTCCCTCCTTCTCTCCAGCTCCAGTTTTTGTCTCTGCAGCTGCACTACTTCAAAAACATATGAAAAAAATATGACTTAAAACATTGTTATCATGTAAAAGTCAAAAGGTTATGAGCTTCCACAAATCCATCAAACACACACACACTTCAAGCTCTTCCTGGTTCTCTGGGCACAAAACTCCCTGGAAGCCAGATATGAAGTTTCACATGATCAGCATCTAACTGCCTCTGTCAACACACATCACCTCAATGCAGCATTATCAGATTAACAGCAAGAGAGAGAGGGATGCAGAGACAGAGAGAGAGATGGATGGAGAAAACAAGATATAATAGAGAGAGAGATGGAAAAGGGGGGAGAAGAGAGGAGGAGAGGAAACAGAGAGGAAGAGATGGGGGAGGGGTGATGACAGAGACAAATGGGCTCTGGGGCTTGTATCCCCTCTTTACTTCATTTACCCCTCCTCTCCTCTCCTCTGCTCTCCTCTGCTCTGCTCTCCTCTCCTCTCCTGTCCCCTCCTCTCCTCTCCTCTCCTCTCCTCTCCTCTCCTCTCCTGTCCCCTCCTCTCCTCTGCTCTCCTCTCCTCTCCTCTCCTCTCCTCTGATCTCCTCTCCTCTCCTCTCCTCTCCTGTCCTGTCCTGTCCTGTCCTGTCCTCTCCTCTCCTCTCCTCTCCAGTCCACTCCTCTCCTCTCCTCTCCTCTGCTCTCCTGTCCTCTCCTCTCCTCTCCTCTCCTCTCCTCTCCTCTCCAGTCCACTCCTCTCCTCTCCTCTCCTCTGCTCTCCTGTCCTCTCCTCTCCTCTCCTCTCCTCTGCTCTCCTGTCCTCTCCTCTCCTCTCCTCTCCTCTCCTCTCCTGTCCTGTCCTGTCCTGTCCTGTCCTGTCCTCTCCTCTCCAGTCCACTCCTCTCCTCTCCTCTCCTCTGCTCTCCTGTCCTCTCCTCTCCTCTCCTCTCCTCTCCTCTCCAGTCCACTCCTCTCCTCTCCTCTCCTCTGCTCTCCTGTCCTCTCCTCTCCTCTCCTCTCCTCTCCTCTCCTGTCCTGTCCTGTCCTGTCCTGTCCTCTCCTCTCCTCTCCTCTCCTCTCCTCTCCTCTCCTCTCCTCTCCTCTCCTCTCCTCTCCTCTCCTCTCCTCTCCAGTCCACTCCTCTCCTCTCCTCTCCTCTCTTCTCCTCTCCTCTCCTCTCAGGGAACCCTGCCTCGTGCAGATTTAGTGCTATCCAACAGAAAACCACTGGAGATGGGCTGTTCTCGTCTTTAGGGTTGTGGCATTGCACCAATATTTTCCTTTCAGTTTAACCTTTCCTCTTTCCTCTACTTCCTGTTTACACAAAGTTTGCCTGAGAATAACGGATTGTGGGCATGTAGAACCTTTAAGAGTGTGTCTGTAGAAAGTTATCAAAATCCTGTCATGATATTTCCTTCTTACACTTGTACACATACAGTATATTTTCCTGTGCCTGATCAGTTGTTGTATAAGTGTAACAGAATTGACGTAAGGCTGTGGCTCTAAAAAAAACCTGTGCTGGAAGAGGCTCATCTATAATTGAGACAATACAGTACAGTAACCTATATTGGTATTGATTAACTGATCAGATTGCAGAGGACATGAAAGCAGGGAAAGGGGATAAGAGGAGGGAAACTACAGCAATAAAAGAGAGAAATATTCTAATGTTAATGTTGTGAATTTAAGTTTAAATGTACAAACTGAAGAATGTGTTTCGTCTCTGGCAGCTGGTAAAAGCCTCAGCAGTGACGTGGTGACACACTGCAGATCTCAAAGCAGATGCCTCAAATCCCCCAAATCACACTTTATGGGCGGTGAGTCAGACCATTACCACAGACACCAGTAACACTGGGGAGGAGAGAGAGGAGGGTGGGGGGAGCGGCTCACAAGAGGAAAGCTAAGAAGGAAACGAAGGAAAAAAAAAGGGAAAAAAAAGGAACGAACGAAGAATAAAGCAGGACAAGAAAAGGAAGCAGTCTACTGTATGTGTTCAGGAGATGATATTCCCATAACTTGGTGTGTGAAAGCTGTGAGCTGGAGCTGCTAATCTTCTACTTAACAACTGATGCACGACACACAAACACACTCACACACAAAGTGTAATAAGCGGGCTAACAGGAGTGAAGATAATCCTCTCTGCATCACCTCAGTATTACTGCTGACAGAGACCGCCTCTGTGTGTGTCATGTCAAAGTGAGTGTGTGTGCGTGTGTGTACAGTGTGTGTGTAACAGTGACAGTTGTGTGTAATCCCAGTGACTAATACTGCTGTCAACCTGCAGGCATTTCCAGTCCCACATCAGGAAACTTATGGCACCGGAGGAGACTGCACTTCAAGTTCAGTACTGCAAGATTTTGGTTTTCTGAGACATGTCCAGGTATTTTTCTGTACTGGGACACTGAAGTGAAGCAGCAACAAGGCAAATTTACTGACATTCATTTAGGGTAAATGGTTAGTTTATATTAATTTTGTTTTAGCAAAACCTTTTATTCTTACATTTCTCAATGTCCCCCTGATACGATATGTATGTATTATATACTGTATGCTTTATTCATTTTTATATGGTATTATGTTGTCTCTGTAACTATTTTCTAACTAAAAACAAAGCTTTGCCAGTTTCAGTAGGTTCAGTGATTTTTCTGCTACAGCCTCACTTGCTCTATTATGACCAGGAGCTTATGGTGGGTAATGTTTGATAACTTCACATAGATATTACTCTGCAACTGACATTTCATCATCAGTTTTCTGGTTCTCTGGCTCTTTTCTACTTCTTCTCTACTCTGATCATGATGGCTTTAAAGAGACTGCCTTGAGAATTCTGGGAATTTAAGGGAAATTTGATGCGTATCCTGAAAGTGGACGCTGTAGCCACAGTGGCGACTGTTCAACAGAAGTTGCATAGTCTCGCTCTGAAGGGGAACTCCACTGATATTACACGTCAAAGTCTGTTTACAGGTCTTGGGGAGTATTACTGTGTGTGTAAAAAAAGCTACATTAAGTCTTCTGGCTCCAGAAGGAAGCTGAGCAAAACCTGATAAAAGTGATGTCTCTGGCGTCAGCATCAGTTGGGGCTGAAGACTAAAAGTCTGAAAATGAAAAAGAAAATCTGTTCTTCCAGACCTCTGTAGCTCACTCATCATCTCTGCCTGAGGGTAGTGGCTCGTGAGTAAATTAGCCACAACTACTGTAACATAACATGCCAGACCAACTGTGGTTAAGCTGCATTGTGGGTAATGTAGGAAAGAAGAATGTATGTAATAAAAAAGACAATATCTCTGGTTCTGCTGCATTGATTCTGTGCAATGTTACACCCACGCTCTTTACTGTTTCAAAATGTCCTTGTCCTGTTATGTGTTTTATTACCTTCCTATGGAAGAAAGTGCATGTAAATGCATCTACTATCAATAGTATTTGAGGGTGATGCTACAAACATTGTGTTATTGCCATTGTTGGTTTAGAGTGAGTGTGTGTGTGCGTGTTTGTGTGTGCCAGTAGAGAAGGCTGAAAAATAAAAAGGGATTTTCTCTCAGTGAACGGAAATTTACCTCATTAGACACGTGGTGCTCATGAGGCTTTTTTAAAACTTTCTACTGTAACAACATTAAAACTGTGAGCATGATAATCACCAGAATCACCACATCACTTAATCACAATGTGTAAAACACGTAGCTGCACTGAGTATTTATAGCGTCAACCTTAAAGTTAAGGAGATAATATCAAAGACAAGGTATTTTTTCATGATTCTCTTGTGATTATGTTGCAAAAGAAATGAATCTTTCAATCATATGTGCTCATTATCTGCTTTATGCACCACAATAAACTTTAAGTTTTTTTTTCTCAACCAAGTAACATCTTACAAAAATTGTACAAAAAGACAGTCCAACAAACTAGTCCAACAGCCATTCCTGGCCATATGTATATGAATCACCTTTTGAAGCCACAGGTCAAACAGACTGAACTGGCTCAAAATAACCTGAAACGTGATGAGGTATGCCTGCGTTACTAATGCAGCATGAAGACATTTCACAGACAAACATGCTCCATCTGCTGCACTTCAAATACACACAGAACTATATCTGCTGCATCAGCTTGAACCAATCGTGTCGCTGCACACACACACACACACACACACGCGCTAACACACAAACATCACGAGGTGTTCAGTTCTGTGCTGTGTTCGGCTACAGCGGGTACCATTTTTAATACAAATAACAGGAGGGGACCTGCACACACACACACACACGCACACACACACACAGTGAGAGAGACACTTTTCCTCTCCTGGTGGAGGTCATCATGAGTTCCTCTCTTGTTGGCAGGAAGTGTTTTTATGAAACAGAGGGAGCACTGCTGGTCACTGCATGCTGTAACCACGGGAACGGGACAGACATAGACCTCAGATGGACACACACGCACGCGCTCATAGTGCTGACCAAAGCTCAGCATGGACAGAAGGTTTGATATAGAGCTCATCCAACAGTCACTAATGTGGTCTGCAGAAGAGTCACGACACAGACACACACACATGATCTTATCTAATGTGGGTAATGTGACAAAAATCATTAAATGCTTTAAGCAGAATTGGAGACTTGATTATAGAGCAGACCATTAAAGCTACAGGACAGTCTGCTTTTACTGAGGCCTGCTGGACCACTTCTGATATCTTCTGTATGTTGTCACTGTTTGAATCCCAAAACAACACATACAACGCCAAGACAGAGCTGGACCAAGCCAAAGCAACAGACCTTTGAAGCACTTCAGTCTTTTTACTCGAGTATCAAGAGGGTTCAGAAGGACAGTGTTTTGACTTTTTATATGAATACCAGAAAAAATATTTGGTGTATAACTGAAGCGTAGGCTTGAAAGGTGGCAGTATAGAAATATCTGAATATGGGGAGCCCTCCTGGCTTAGGGGATTGAGGGGATGAGCAAGAGCCACAACATTTCCCGTCATCTTTCCACAAACAACTCACTATTACATTCCTGAAAAATATACACAAATGTCTTGTCAGACAACTTTTTTTCTAGTTTCTGTCTGAAGTAGAACTGGTTTATATTGCAGCAGTGGCTTGAGAAGTTCCCATGGGCGTTTCCATCATTTTGACATATTGGGTTTTTCTTTTTTTGCCTTTTATTTGCTTTGCAATTGGAATCTGTTGTATCTGCTGTGAATCCAAGATGAATTCAGCTGCCAGAGTCCAAGAAGGAGCAGGCTGCAAACTTTCAGAGCCACGTTTCAAGCTACAGGTGGTGGGTATTTTATTCTTAAGATTTTGTTGATGTATTATTTTTATGGGCTCAGGGAGCTGTCCACGGTGCTGATCCTACTCAGCACTTAGAGCAGACATAAGCAAACTCCTTTGAGATGCACCAGAGTTCTTACTGGTGGTTCCACCAAACCAGTAACCAAATACAAGCACAGGTCAGGTCATTCAGATGTGTGCACACTGCTGTATGTAACATCTGACCTAAGATCAAAGAATAACACAACTTATTCAACCTTTGTAATGACTCCGAACTCAAAACTGTGTTTAAATAGCTTAAAAACACTTGATTCATGTGACAATTACTGCAGAAGGAACTTCATGTCTACCAGTTTCTGCTACCCAAGATACATCTTTATATTTTTTTAAGTGGAAAGCTGTTTGTTTTTTACATGGCACTGACTCTTAAAAGCAAAAAGCTTGAACACGCTCGTTTGATCTGAGCACCTTGAGCCTGGTATTTCCTTCTTTTAGCAGTATCGATTTAACCTCTGCACCATCATGTACACGAAAAAACTTCATTTAGGATCTTTATTTAAATACACTCTCTCTCTTAAATTAGATTTCATACTCCATACATCATGCTTGTGTGACCTTTTAGAATTTATAACCTATACATCATGGTTTTCAACATGATGTATGGATCATATCCTGATGCTACCTCCATAAGATTTTATTACATTTGCATACTGTAGCTGCTGTGGGACTTCATTATATTCTAACAGTGCCCTCCACATCTTAATGTATTTTTCTCTCTTCCATATGAGCTGGGCTAACATCCACTTGCCCTGCACACTATTAGATGGGGCATCTGGACTGGGAAGATCTTCCTCCATATATAACACACACATAACAACTGTGCATAATTTCTAGGTGACATTCTGGCTCCTCCAGCTGTTCCAGCCCTGCTCAGTTCTGCATAAGTATTTTCCACTCTCCACTAGTGCATTGTTTCAGCTGCCTGCTCTGATATAGACTGTACACTCAAGTGCCAACTGTCTTTTTCATGCATCCAAAACCTTTTTAATATCAAGGCCATTACACATAAAACCAGAACGCTTTCATACACAAGTGTTTGCTAATTGACCTTTGCAATCTCAGCAGTCTGACCCCCCTCTCCACCTCTCAATTACACATAAAAACTAAATAATTCTTGGATACTGGTGGGATTACTGCATGTTCTATAATGCTTTTAGTGTTTTCACCCTTGCAACAGATAAATGAAAAGTATATATATCTCATACACACATATACAGAAATGCATTTGCACAATGCATTTCCATTTCAAAACATTTGCGAAGCTCCGTTGCATCCCCTCATTATAACTGATGACAGTATACAGTACAGCGTTAATATGTTTGAGCTGCTGGACACTGAAGTGGTGTGAATGTGAGTCTGAATGGTTGTTTGTCTCTATACATCAGTGGATGGACAACACTGAAATACAATACACTTTTTCAGTTGTAATGTGTATTGTATTACACTTTATTTGTCTGTTTGATTTGCTTTAATTTGAGCATTTTAAATCTTCCATAACCCAGAGCAAAATTAATTAATTAAATTTAGGTACATATAAGAATAATTATTTTAAAGGGCTACAAATAAATTTTTTGAGTTTCTTACTGAAAGAGCCAGTGTATAATGCTGCTAGCCGCAATGCCTCCAACAACACTGCTCTAGACAACCTCTCTGACTGAATAATACATGATGATACCAGAAAGACTCACACACACCACCTCTTCCAGCAGACACCTTTCTGAAGCAAATCTGAGATCAGGGGACCTGATGTGTGAGGTTTGGTGTATGTGTTTGTCTGTCTCTGCTATACACAGGTCCCACACCGTGAGAGCATCCCATTAGCTGAGCCAATCAGCACTTATAACCTGGTTTCCTAGGTTACGGCCTTCTCAGTCACTCCCAGTAGACAAACATCTAGGATGGTGCTGGCTGGGAAACCTCACTCTGCCTCTCAGTGTGTGTGTAGTTGTATGTCTACCTTTGTGAGGACCAGTTTGTCCTGGTTGTAGGGAATGAGGACCCTGACTTGGTTTAAGACTTGGTTTAAGAGTCAAGGTCCGAATTAGATGTAGGCACTGTGGCATTAGGTTAGTTATTAGATGGTTAAGGTTAGCTTTAGGGGCTAGGACACGCATTGTGTCATGTTTATGTGTGTATGAGCGTACAGTATGTGTTTAAACGTGTCTTGGTAGATGGTCAATCTCTGAATGTGTGTTTCCATTAATTAATATAAGAAAGATTTTCTAAAAACTGGACTGTGTAGTACATACATAGAACCAACACCTCTTTAAAGAAGCTGGTAGTGTTGGCATATCATTACTGCTTCCCATCTAAAATTCCCAATCATATTGGTTTTATTATTTTCTTTGCCTTCAAATAGCACATTTTATTATCAGCTGCAACCTTTTTAAAATTTCTTTGGGCTTTTCCACAGATTGTACTGTAGGTGGCAGCAATACACTGATTACTAGAAATAACAATTTGTCTCATTTTCTCTTTATCGATGCACCAACTTTTCCACCTAGCAAAGCAAAGTATATCTGGCATATCATATCATACCATTCCTTCTCAGACTTGTTGTGTTCAGAAATATACTGTATTTCTCTGCAGTACTCACCCTCTGGCCTGTACTGTGCTACTATGGTAACGGTCTGCCCTGCATTCTTCAGAGCTGCAGCTGCCTGCTCGTGTGTCGCACTGGACAGGTCCACACCATTCACCTACACACAGACGTGGACACAGGAAATTAAAAACCCATACTGGATCAATAGTAATAAATGTACAGTGAGATGAGCACGCCATTAAGAACACTGTGCGTGTTAGTGGGTCAGTGACTCACAGGTGACCGGTCGCATGTGTAGTATGTGTGCACTTTGTGAAGGCTTGTTTTGTGCATCATTGCTTCCATGCCTACATGAATGCATAATACAGTCACAGTCATTCTGCAGGGACTGTCAGTGCCTTTACAGTGTGGGGACTTAATCCTGTTGGAGTCTCATCAGAACAAAATTAAAGCCATATTTCACAATAGTGGGACTGAAAATACAGCTTTAGTGGTGACTGACTGACAGGTTTATAGGCAAAGGAAATTCAGACTGTAGATTGTAGAAACCGTGAATGAATTCAAAGCTTCAGCAAAAATTTCTGTGAATGTCAGTAGTATGACAGATGCAAAACATAAACATAACAGAATGTCTCCCTTGATAAACCTGTGTAATCTATACAGCAATAACTGCAGAATTTGAGATATTAATAATAGTAACGGTGACAGTGGTCGTGTTACATATCAGTGTGGGCTGCATGTATTAGGACTTAGCTCATACCGACAGGATGCGGTCTCCCTTTCGTAGTTCCCCACAGAGATCAGCTGGACCTCCAGCCAAAATGAAGGAGATGAAGATTCCCTCTCCATCCTCTCCTCCAACAATGTTAAAACCCAGACCTGTAGACCCCCGCTGCAGCACCACCCGCCTGGGTTCTCTGGAAGAAACACAAAACAAATACATACACTGGGTTACCATAAAAGAAGATGGTATCTAACATTTTAGTAAAAATGGTGCAAAATTCTTTTTTTTTTTTTTTTTTTTTTTATCAGAATGAAAGTAACGTATGAGAGTCAGTAATAAAGCAGTAACTGCTTTATTGCTTCTTAAAGTTCAAACCTATCTGACTGATGGAAATAAAACCAGATTAACTCGTCTAAAAAAACAATCATACTTTATTCTCATAAAATAAGACGTTACTGTACTGCATGTATTTAAATGCTTTGTGTACGTAGAACATCTGCGACACAGGCCTACAGAGTGGTGATAAATGGTACATCTCAGTGGGAGAAAAGGGAATTAAACATTAGAATCATTCACTGTGTTGACCCATAGATGTCAGTATTGCATTGTTTCTGTTTAGTCGCACACCCACAGTTAGTACCTCTGTCCTACACATGCACCGCTGACTCCGTTTATACTGGTGGTAAATGGTTTGATTCTTTAGTAAACCAGCAACTCACTGAAATGTCTTTCAACAGTGGGAGGAAACAAGCTCACATGCAGGAAGTCAACAAAGGTGAGACATGCAAACACATGTTAGAGACAGAACTGACAACTGGTTCCTCCTGCAGTGAGGCCACCGCTGGAGCTGCACGTCATTCTCAACTTTGGATGAAAGCAATCATGATTAGTACAGAATCTATTCCAGTTATAAGTAATGAGTTATCAGGATATTTATTAATCAACTTACATTTTTTGGATGTGATCTCCATTTTGGAGAATGAGTATTTCAGTTTTTTTACTGTTTAATAATCCTTTTTTTTAACCCTTTCTGACTGAGATAGTTCCAACAAGAGGTGTGATCTGATTCACTGTGTCAGTATCAGGAGCTAATACTGACCTTATCAAACAGATTCTGTAACAGACAGATGTGACAGTTTCATGTAAAATCTGTGTTTCTACTACAAGATACATTCATTAAAGTGGACTGGTGGCTCAGTTTACCTAAGGTTACCCTCCAAAAAAAATGATCCCTGTGAGTTCCATGCGGTGAGGTCAACAGATATTAAATTTGGGGAAAAGAGCACACTGGTATTGGATTGGTAATCGGTTTTGGCAGAGACCCTGAGTTAAGGTTTTGGAATCAGTGCTGAGAGGGAGAAAGTTGAAGCTGCACGTCCCTCGTTCTAAAGCATGAATTAATACGTGAGAGGAAACAGAGGAAAGCAGATGTTCTTAAAATTGTGATCACACAGTGGACATTCATTAAAACCCATAATCCTCTATTTGGATAACAAACTAATCAGAGGGCGAGAGAGAACGACACCATTCAGGGACAGATAAAGACAGAGAACAAAAAGAACTGGAGAAAAGAGAGAGGCAGACGTCAAAATGACCATTCTGCAGTCAGTCTGAGGCTTATCAGATTTATTATAATCAAAGCGCACTGATTGGCCCAAAGGTTTATGACGAATTTCTGGTAACCACGGTGATGCCAGCTGAGTGACGAGGGCTGTGATAGGCTGTAATCCGTCCATTAAAATGGATTAAAGACAGTAGAGCAGCACTGAGAATCTGCATGCGTGTCTGTGCATGTGTGTACATATGTGACCTGAGTCCTGAGACAAAATTCACACTGCCATCTGCCTTTTACTGCCAGACACACACACAAACACACACAAACACACACACACAGCAGCAGCAGAGTAAGCAGGGAGGGACAGAGGTCAGTCAGTGTATTTTGAGCTCTCAAGGACTTTGTTTCCCAATCTGATGTCGTGGAGCTCTTTTAGGGCCACTACAGACCTCGAAGGGGGGCATTAAAGCAACTGCAAAGGAAAGGAGAACATAGAGGAAGAAAAGCCTGACCTTTGATTTTCATTTTATAATCTACTACAGCAAACAAGAAGCTGCAAAATCTAACAGAATTTCCTGAGTGCTGCAACAGAATTTTGAATTTTCTTTCGCTGACAAACTTTGAGATAAGAAGTGATTGATGTGTGATATTTTAAAACAAATATGATGTGAAACTGACGTAATCAGCCTGAGAAATGAAGTTGCCCTACACATAGCTTCTGTTACTGCACACAAATCTCTGTTATAGTTGGTTACGGAGTATTTGAGGATTGAGGGAGTGAAATATTAATGCTGACACCAAGTTTTGTAATGGAACACAACATATCAAGTATTAATGGAAACATTAAGGATGTCTAAATGTTCAAAATTGCGTAGATGTTCTTTATATACATGTAGATGAATTTCAAAGTGTGATAATAATAAATAGGTTGATCATGGAATATGCCTCAGTAATGATCGATCTACAGGTCAGTTCAGGGTGGGTTCAGTTCTGGATTTTGTAAAAAATGTAAAGAAAAAGTTTTGTGTTTGTGTTATGTGTTTGTGTGATGACGTTTGATTTCTCACCTGGTGATGTCGTCGTCTCCGGTCATCGCCCTGGGCAGCGGTGAGTATCTGGGTGTGGTTAACGGCGCTGGGCTTACAGACTGACTGCCACTCATGTAGGGGCTTATATGGTTGTCTTGATGTGGGGAGTACGCTGGAGGAACAAAAACAAGTTTATTTACTTATTTTTCCATACTGTCACACATTCATAATCTCATTGTTGTCATCTTTAAGGCTAAATGTGTACCTATATGTACACGTACTTTAATATTACTTCTACATTCTACATTATTCTACAACTGACTCTCATCAGTTGGTGAATATCTAATCTGAAATTTAGTTTCTAAATAATTGATTGTCACACAATAACACAATCAGTTACAGCTCAGTCAGTCAAAAACTGTTGACAGACTCTTTATAATTAGATGCATTGCAGATATATTGAGAGACAGCAGTATGATATGTGCTGTTTGGTAATGTGTTAGATTCAGGAGTGGTGATAGATGTCATGTTGTTTGATAAGATGCTGATTTGGAGAAGTGACAGTGGCAGTAATCCAGTGGACCAAATTTACCCTCTCTGATGATCAGACTCTTGTATAACACATTTCAAAATGTCTGGAAAGGAGTGTGGTCAGTGTAGAATCTTTTAAATATTAACATATATATTTTCTAAATTATCAAGTTGATTATTTATTCAGTTTTTCATGTGTTAGAGATTTTGCTGAAAGCTTAATTCAAACTATTTCAGGTAACTTCAGATCTGTCATGTTTGTAGCATCAACCCACTACTAAAATATTTGTTGTCTAATGTGAGTGGAGTAGTGAAATTTTATGGCTAAATACCATGAGAGCAAACACAATAGTATTCAGCCCTGATGTGTAAATCTATTACAAAGAGTAATAAATGATATCACTGCAGAATTTCAGCAAATGATCCACATCTTTTACTGTTACTGACATAATGAAGACATGCAGCTGTATTTTTCTGACAGTCAGGGGTGAGTTTTTTAATATCTCCCTCATACACAGTCTTGACTGTCCTTAAACTGAGCCTAAATGTGCATATCATCCCCAGCGAGACTGTCATTTTATTGGCTGATGACAGTAAAAATCTTGTCACTCAACCACTGACATACACCTTTTCAGATATGTGAACTACATTTTACCACCTTGGGTTGCTCTTCTGTATCATATCAGTATCGGAGCATGTTGCCTTGTACTGATGGTGGTGGTCTGAGATTTCAAGTCTAATAAATGAGAGCTCTCTTATAAACTCACTGCCTGGAAGCAAAAATCTGCACCAACAGCTTTGCTCCTTGCTGTTCTTTATAGTTAAACACCATCTGGCTCTAAACTGCTGTTGCAATGATGTGTGTTACATAGACCAGAGAACTGCCTCACAGCAAGTTGTTTCTGATTTTGTGAGGAAAAGTGAGAAACTGCACAGGAAGTTGCTGGATTGCACAAACCCATGTTATCCAGTGAACTATGAGCAGCATCATACATACATTTACTGTATCTGCTTGCTTCATGGTTTAATATTGTACTGAAAGCTCTGTAGTGTGTGTGTGTGTGTGTGTGTGTGTGTGTGTGTGTGTGTGTGTGTGTGTGTGTACTGACAATTAGTGACATCAGGCGGAGGGAAGTTGTCATTGATAAATAGGGAGGTGTGTTTGGCCACACGAAGGTACACGACGTCGGGAGTCGACTTCAGGGCAGCCACTGCCTCCTCGTGAGTTACCTCCTCCAAACAGGAGCCGTTCACCTGGAGACGCACACAACACATAAACCCTATTAGTATCTACAGACATGCCTCATCACACAGACAACATGTCGACAACTCTATACCAGACTGCAACAAAAACATACAATGGGGATGCTATTGTTCAGTTTTCATGTTTGTTAGCATCTACAGTCGGACACTGATGTAACAGAAAAGAAACTGTAATGATGTTGTGTTTACTTCTGTGCTGATTGGGTCAGCTGCTGTGCTAAATTACCTTTAAAAGGCCGGGAGGCAAAACAGAAGAGTCACAATCTGATACACGCATACCCTTCTACACTGTACTTCTATATTAATATAGTCTTAGAATATAGCATAGCCAGGGGTTATGGAAATGACATGCCTTGTTTTTGCTCATATGGACCAATGTGGGGCAATTAAACCTGAATTTATCTGAAAGCAAACTTCTTCTGTATTATTTCAGTTTCATTTTTTCTTGCTGTTGACTGTAATGTGCACAGTTTAGTGTGTAAAAAACAGACAGTGTGATAATTTGCAAGTGCAGATAAGAGAGAGAGACGAGGGATAAAAAAAAAAGCATAAGAAGGTGCTTCTTACAGCCACAAGTTTGTCTCCTATCTGTAGCCGTCCGTCTTTGTGTGCAGCCCCTCCCTCGATGATTTTAGTCACATATATGCTGTTGTCACCCGGGACATGTTGGTTTCCAACTCCACCTGCTATACTGAATCCTAAACCTGTCAGGAAACAACAACACATCACACTTTAAATCTTCTCCCAGAAGATTCTCTTCACATTACTTGTTTGCATTTGCTGCTGTTATACTGCATGGCCTCCTTTGGCCAGTTGAAAAGTGAGTCATGGGCAGTAGCTGTAATTGTGCCCACACCCTCCCCCCTTCCTGTGAAGTGCCATCTTCTCCTTAAGAGTCACAAACATTCTCACTTTTATTCTCACCAGATAATGTCTCCTTACAGCTGAAGGTCAGAACTGTTTCAGTTTTTAAATATTATGTGCTGGAATACAGAGCCAACAAAACATACATTACCTCACTGTCTTACTATTGCAGCACTGTTTGCTTCTGCAGTGTTCACTCACCTTTTGGCCCTTTGACCAGCTTGATATCCATGATTCTCTCAGTGAGGCTCCTCCTGCGTCGTATACACAGTCTGACCAGACCTCCTGCTTCTTTCAGTGCCTCCACAGCCCCGCTGTGGGTCACCTCCCTGACGTCCGTCTCATTTACCCGGACTATGCAGTCATTCACCCTGCACAACAAAGTCAGTGAGAAGTCATTTGACTTGTACAGGGAGATAAATGATGTAGAAATGCAAATGTTACTGTCTCTAATTCTGAAACTAGACATGGGTGAAATGTATTTGCTAAAGAGGAAGCAGAGTGGGAACAAGCTCTTCTCGTTGTTTGGCCTTTTTTAAAAATTAAATCTCCTTTTTAAGGTTCAATTAAGGAAAAGATAAAAGGATATTTGACTGATGTGTGTGGGCTTCATTTCTACCTCACCATTCATACACTTACACAGTAGTATAAACAAATTCCATCAACTCTGCTTGTGTGACCATAAAGTGAAGGAAGACTCTTTACAGGAAATGCCTGGTTTAACCAGACATCTGCTGTGGGATCTGAAGAGCTTCTCTATAACCACTACACCACAGTAAAAATCGCAGAGGGTAACATTACATTTCAGTATTCATCAGTGTAATTACACTGGTAAACCTTCAGTCATCAAACAACACATTTACTGTTTCCATAGAGAACCCTCTAAATGTTGATGGAGTTTGCTGGCTTTGCTACATGGTTGACATCTGGTCAATCAAATCATTACCGTATAACAACAACACATGAAACTAGAGTAGTTGCCCAAGTTTGACATTATATGAATGATCATAATTGCTGTATTTCGAACATGCAAACATTATGGGCTGCAGCTTTAAGTACTGAACAACTTGATGAGTAGTGATCCAAATTTGCAATTTCAGTGCATGTTGTCCACCACTGTTGTTACAGGCAACAAAAATCAGTTTAATTTCAAGGATTACGACTTGGTTTCGGTTGAGGTTTGAACTATGATTAGGTTTAAGTTAGGGTAAGTTTTGGTGTTAGGCATGTGCCTCTAGGAAAATAATGTAACTCAAAACAAAGGCGCTCATATTTTACAAGAATGTGTGTCTATAATACCTGAGTCGTCCATTCTGAGCTGCGGCCCCTCCAGGTATAATCTTGGTGATGAAGATGGAGGGGTCTTCTCCGATGTGCGGGTTATCAGTCCCTCCTGCGATACTGAACCCGAGGCCTGAGTTACCCTACACAGACACACACACAGTTTTAATGGGAAAAATAAACATCATCATCTGATGATCAGAACTGGGTTTTAAGAGATCATTTCTGGTGATCTGCTGCAGGATTAATGACTGTGAACAATGTGACAACAACATTAGACTGATTTTTTATTAAAACCTGCCACAAAACAAATCGGCAGATGAAAACTTTTGATGTTGTTATTTGTTTTTAATATTATACTGATATTTTAAGATGCTGTTTGGTAATAAATAAAGTTGCATATAATCTGTAAATACCACCCAGACACATTCAGGTTGGCTACACAACAAACTGGTATAATTTGTCTGCAGGATTAGCGCCTCATGTTGCCAGAATCTCACATATCATCAACACATGACTACATCTAACATACATCACCGCTTCAATCACCAACAAGCATCTACTGTATCAGTTAGCTCTTCAGAAACTGCTTCTTACCAAATGACACATAACAGATCACCTCTGTGAACTGAACACACAACCTGGTGGCAGCCATTACTCTGTGCATGCTTCTCTCACCCTCTCATGCTGTGTCATTGGGTAGGAAGCCCATGTAATGTCTGTGCCTGTGTTTGCGTGTATATCCATAGTGTCTTTAAAGCAGATCCAGTCAAGCAGACAGAACCAGGTCACAGGAGAATAGAGTGAGAGAGGCGGAGAGATGGAGAGAGAGCCTCGGGGTGAGAGAAAGGGGAATATAATGAGAGAGGGGAGGGGGGAAGAGGATCAAGGAAGGAAAGTAGGGAAGGATGGACGAGGAATAGTGAGGATGGAGAAATAGGGTCAGCAGGGTCGGACCGATGGTGGGACCGTGTGAAGGAAAAGCAGAATGATGAGAGGGAGGAAAAGGAGAAAGAGAACTGAGGATGAAGATAGCTAAGACAGAGCAGATGCAGCTCTTATTACAAAAATGATCTATTTTATGCTCCAGATTCAAAATATTTTATTTGTTTTCTAGCAAGAGAACATAAAAACAAATTAATTTATTTCTCCTCCAGTGATGAAGAAAGTGGAGTGTCAACTACGAAATCTGTCATCCAGAAAATCATTAAATCAATTCATGTTTGTTTCCTTAAAACGCTGCTGTCATTTATCTTACATTAGTGTCTCACTGTTTGGGATTATGCAGACCCCAGCTTAACCTCAATTTGTCTGTAGTAGTAAAATATTTTTTCAAAAGTAGCAAAAACATCCCATTACATACTATAACTGCCCTGCATTCAAAGTATTAACAGCAAAATGTTCTGTACTTAAACTATCAATAGTATTCATTATATATACGGATGCATTAACATGTGAGCAGCGTTTCAAAGTAAAAGCTGGTCAAGGGGTAACTAATTTTAATAACTCTTGTCTCTGATGGGGACTTTAATTTATTGTAACACAACACATCCTGTTTTATACACAGAATCAGTTTTTAAAATCTGATTCTGGAGAGGAACTACTGACCACAGCTGCTATAACAAAGTAGTGCAGTAAGAAATACATTTCACTTTAATTGTAGTCGAGTAAAAATAACTAACCGTGTAAAGTAACTAACTCAAATTCAAATACTCAGTAAATCACAAGGACCTAAGAACAGTACTCCAGTACAGCACTTGAGTAAATGTAATTAGTTAGCTTTCACCACTGGACTCCACCACTGTACATATGATTTTTTTGGTTTTTTATTTTTAATATATTTGCAAAAATTTCAAGCAAACTTTTTTCACTTTGTCATTATGGCATATTGTGTTTAGAATTTTGAGGTAAAAAATGAATTTAATCCATTTTGGAATAAGGCTGTAACACAACAAAATGTGGAAAAAGTGAAGCGCTGTAAATACCTTTCAGATAAACTGTAAAAATAAACACCAATTTACACAAATCAGCTATTTTAACCTTTTCGAATCCCTTTACAAGAAATATTTTGTATCTTTTTAAAAATCTTTTTCAGCCTTTGCTTACACGTTTCTGTCCATTCACAGCTTCCCATTTCTCCTAGTTTAAAAGGGACCGGCATGCAAAATAATGTCTGCTCCCAGCAGCACTGATGGTGTTTTTAGCGTGATTATGGAGGAGAGTTCAGGGAGGACAGAGGTCAGTCTGAACAGATGGAGGTTCTGTCACTGAGGGACTGATGTGACTGAGTACATTTACAGAGTGTGTAATAAGCACGCATGTTGGTGGTGTGCTGAGTTCTTACCCGCTCCAGCGTGATTTCCTCATATTCATAGTCTGCTTCTGTTCCATTCACCTGTTAAACAGAGAGAATTGAGCAAATTAAAAGTAAACACTGGAGGCTGTTTTCCTGCAATAGACACTAAATTGCTTATTTGATTTTACAGTAAAGCCTTTGACATTAATAATTACTATGTACAGCTGCAACATTTAGTTGATTCATTGAACGAAGGCTAATTGGTTTATCTTGTCAGTCCATTTCCAAGCAAAAGTGAAGTATTTACTGGTTTCTGTTTCTCAAATATTAGACTTTAATTTATAAATTGATTATCTTTAGGTTTCAGACTGTTGCTTGTACAAAACAAGACATATGACATCTCCACCTTGAGCTCTGGGAAAATACGACAGGCAGTAGAGAAAACAATCGGCAGATCAATCGACAATGAAAGAAAATTGTTAGTTCCAGCCAAATTTTGTCTTGTTCTGTCACACATCAGTTGGTGTTGGCAGGTACACCGTCCTCCCATGGTGCATCAAACCTTCTTGTTTATCACAGCTTTATCAAATTTCTCACTGTTTCTGCACAACAAGCTCATGCACTGAATAATGTGTTTGAGTCCATATGATATTTCTGAACACCTATCAGCCTCCAGTACTAATGCAATGTTTGAGCTGATTATCTGATTGTTAATTCACTCATCAGGTAATAAATTATGCAACAAGTATCAGAATGATGCAAAAGTGAGTTTAGGCATCTAAATATTTGTGAATGACGCATGAATCCCAGATTAAACTGGTAATGCGTGCTTAACGACGATGTACCTCTGATGTCATATTTAAGATCATCCCCGATGAGTTGTTGCCCGTGAGCCAATCACACTGCTCGGCCGGGACTGACCGCACAATATAACTATATTAACGTCTACGTTTTCTGACTGAATGAAAAAAACACACAGAATTAAATCTGATCTGAGCAGACTATCATGTATTTTGTGTTGCACTTACTACTGGGAGATGAGTGTGTTGCTCCTGCTATAGCTGCTGCAGGCAGGCACGCACAAACACACACCACCAACACACACAAACACAAACATATACACAAAAAAACCCAGTGGTCGAGTGGCATCCCAATGGCCCATGTAATCCCCTTGGCTGTAATCTGTGTCTCTGTGCAGTCAGATTAGTTTAGATTTTGAATTTCCGGTCGTTTGAAACAGAGTGCACAGTCTTCCATCAGACACCACGTACTGTCTACTGTTGCCCACCATACACACAGATTTAGAGTTCATCTAAAATTCACTATAAAGTTTACAAGCATCGCTAAAGTTTAGGGTACAAACTTCTGCATAATTTCTTGCAATATTCAATTAATTAATTAATAAAATTGTGTGTGCTGTAACTGTACTATTGATATAAAAAATGATCACGTTTAGTATGTTTAGCCAGTGATTCCTTCAGACACAGCAAGCAGGAATAACATTATGTATCTGTCATTATGTTTAAAGTTTTCCTATTAAAAAATGTTTATTGACCTTTGCCTGATACTGGCTCTTAAAAGAGTCATCAGCAATGGAAGTAAAATCATCTTCTTTGTATTTTTTTACATGTACTAATCACATTTCTTTGAGTAAGAGTCAATAATTGCATCAGTGAAATATTGAGTGAAATATGCATGAGAAAAATGATTTCCCTCTGTGTTTTATTCCAGGCAGTTCAGCAGGGAGTAATTCCACAGTAATTACATAATAAATTTATCTAACAACAACAGACACTGAGTCTCTGTGGCAGCTGGCAAACCAGTAAAATGACATCTGGATCCATCTAATTCTGGACTGAGCTTTTTGACTGAAACCAGGATGTTACCATCATTATTCTGCACATTAGGGAGAAATATTTAAATTACTGCCAATTTCCAGGACAGGCTCCAAAAAGTGCTGCAAATAAAATTACCCTTGATATTACATTTTATTTTTGTGGCTGGCATTGTTTATAGAGAAAATGATCTGATGTAAATATTCCACAGTTATTGTAGATGTCATTAAAATTTCATATAGAAGCTTGAGATTAGAAATGTCTTGATTATACTATGAAAAAACCTTCATTTTCAAACTTTCTCCTCACTTTGTGTTGTGTGAATAAAATCATGTAAGCACAAACATCACACCGAAGATATATAATGAATGGACATTGAGTGATTTATTTTCTGTCAATTTTCAAATCGATTAATCAGCCAATTATTGCGGCACTAGCAAACGAAGAAGGCATTCACGTTTCAATTACCACAACAGCACAGAGAAGCATCAGTTTAACCATAAATGGATATTTAAGATGTTGTGTTCAAATTGTGGTTGTACTCACTGTTCTACCTGCATGAAAACATTTTGAATATTCACCTGTATTGGCCTTAAGCCTGCTTCAGCCGCTGACAGTCAACCACACAACCACTGACGTGTCATTTAGTCTTTATCTTAAGTCTGTAATTAAACCTCGCTTCATTTTAGCCAGAAAAAAAAAGACTTTGACCAAAGTCTCACCTCCACAATTACCCACTGAGATTTTACAGTGTGAACAGGGAGCAGATGCAAAGTACATAGTTGGGTAGAAGTTTCAATCTGGTATTGCTCACACTACAACAGAGCCAGTACTCACATATGGGGGGGTGTCGACGCTGTCTGTGTTGACCACCACTGGAGGGGGGTTGGCCTGCAAGAGAGAACAGAAGCGTTATCAGTCACTTTTATTCTGAGGGATATAATCACAAAAACAATGATGTACAGTAGAGTGCTGCTGCTGAGGGGCACTGTGAAATTTAACACACACACACACACACACACACACACACACACAATCAAACAGAGCATTGACAAAGACTTACTCGTCTCATGTTTTGGTACAGCATGTTGAGAACCTCTGCTACAGATCACCACCATGGAGCGACTGCATACACCGCATGACATACTGCACAGCCCTTATACTGGACAGTACTAATGTACTACACTGCAAACCACGCTGTAATGTACTCAGCTGTTTTATAAAGCTCTGCTACTGTGGCTTAAGGGACTTGTAGCAATTTAGCACTGCACCACAAAGTCCTATATCTCAATACCAACACCATGTGTGTTTTAGGCTGTACTCTGTAGCCTGTAGGATGATCTGTACGACATTACTGACACTGACAAGTGTATGGCAACTGCACTCAGTGTCCAAAACTAAATTACCATCCCAGATCTATCTCATATTTTACATCCAAAATGCAATACACTGTCTCCTGCCTCCTCCTCCTCCTCTCCTCCCTCCCACTTTCCCCCAGGAGCTTCTTCTCTAAGCTCAGTCTCCTTTTTCCTCCCCGGCCTCCTTCTGGAGCGCAGTCCTGGGCAGATCACTGCTATAAGAGCTAGGGGTTAGAGCAGCAGCAGATGACTGACATTATCTTTCCTCTTGCTTCCTACGCAAGCACAGCAAAATGACAAGCCTCACACCAGCCGATAAATAGCCACAGGGTGTCTTTTTCTCCCTGTATTTCCGAAGGAAGCATCAACCCCCTTCTTACCATTCCACCATTTTACCTCCTGCCCCCCTACCCCCGCCCCCACCTCCTCTAACTTTTCCCAAAGAAAATATTTAGCGCTCGCCAGTCCAGCGTCTGCAGCTCTGGTCAACAAACCAGTAACGCGTGAGCCAGTCCTTGTGAGATAATCTGAGGGTCCAGCTTTTGTTCTGCAGCCCAAAAAAGAGTTCACAAACTAACCAACTACACAAGCCTCAAACAAGCTAGCCGACCAAATGGACAGTCCACCCAGAGCAGCAATAGCATCTCTCCCTCGACACTAATCTCAACCTCTCTCACCCCCTCCTTTCTACTCCTTTATCTCCCCTCTCTCCCTCACACAGACATATATTATCTCACTCCATGTCTCTCTCTCTCTCCACCACATGTCCAACTGTCTGTCAGTCAAACTGACTGGATGCTTGATCCCACATGGGAACAGAGAGTGGAGAGGGGAGGGGGGATCAGAGGGATTATAGGTATGGTGGGAGGAGTCAAATCTGCCTGCTCAACAACAGCAACGAGGAACAGAGGGTGCAGACAGATGCAACCCTGCCACAAATAACCCCCCCCCCCCCAAACAAAACAAATAAAAAAACACAGATGCAACTAAAAAGAGAACAAAAATGGACGGTGTGAGAACAGACGTGGAGGAAGGCTGAGAGAAAGAGTGAATGAAAGAGATGAAGGGGACAGGGTACAGTAAGGACGTGCTGACAGTTGCAGCTGCTTGTGTGTGTGTGTGTGTGTGTGTGTGTGTGTGTGTGTGTGTGTGTCTGTGTGTGTGTGTTTATGTGAATGAAAACACTGCTTTATTGAAGAGATCACAAAGTAGATCAGAAGGTAGATGAGCTATGTTCACTCATACTGACAAAGATAACCAATCAAATCTCCACTCTGTTACTGGACATTTAGTCAATACATATTTGGTTTGGAAGGTAAACAACACTGGATGCACTGACTGCCGAACACCATGCATTTAGCATTTACTGTATGATTTTATAGCCTTCTTTCATAGCCTTCTTCATGCAGAACATCCTCAAGTATCAATAATTCTTTGGTTTGTCTAAAAAAAAGTGACGTTGACTGAGTCGTCTCACTGTAAGAACCTGTCTGAATATAATTTGTCTGTCATTACCTCACACTTACCAGTCCACTGCCTTGCCTCAACCATATCTAATGTAACAGCAGCATACACAGCAGTTAAACTTCTGTGTGTGTGTGTGTTTGTTTGTGTGTTTGTTTGTGTGTGTGTGTGTGTGTGTGTGTGCCATTCACAGAGCGACAAATCCAGTTGTTCGGTCAGCTGGTGATTCCATTGACACGCCATGTCAGACTGCATGCTTATGTAACGTCAATATGTGTGTGTGTGTTTGTGTGTGTTTGTGTATGTGTGTGTCTGTGTGTGTGTGTGTGGGTGTGTGTGTGTCTGAGGTCATGTTACATGAAAAGGCCAAAAGAACAAACATGCAAATATATACAAGCACTCATACACGAATACACAAAACAGACACAACATCCGCATCCAGACAGTGTTTTTGTTGCTCTGTGCAAGTGATTGTTAGTTGTTACATAATTGGTGTTACACCAGCTGTGTTATTGTAGCATTATGGCCTGGTTCAGTCCAGCACAGCACAGCTTAGAAAGAGATCCACACTATCCCTGTTTGTCTGATCAGACAAAGAGACAAATGCTTTGGCCATAGTTCTCATGCTACAGTTTACAGGATGGATGCTTAGAAATGTTTAAGTGGGTGTACGTGTGTGTGTGTGTGTGTGTGTGTGTGTGTGTGTGTGTGTGTGTGTGTGTGTGTGTGTGTGTGTGTGTGTGTGTTCTGTAATCTTTGGGAAATGATGCTCCATCAGTGCAGGGTGCTGTGTTCAGCTACTACACCATCATCATAATTAGGCCTCAATTATCAATTAGCAGATGAGTCATGATTGGATAAACAGAAGTCAAGAATCCCATAACGTGTAATGATGCACAGCAGCAATTACTTCAATAATTAATCAGTGCAATGTGTCATGTTATGCCATGTACACAGTCATACACACAGGAATATACAAACACACTGACAGGAAAAAGGGAAAATTTAGAAACCACATTGGACACAGTGATGATTCACTTCCTGCAGGTAGAACATCTGGAGGCTTCATTCAAAGGTTTGTTTCTCTAACATCTGACCTCACTCACTTCACACTCTGCTACTTTAGATGTTATTCATAGTATAGAAGAGCCATGAGAGCCATTGTTAAGTAGTGAAGACAGATGCACACATTCATACGCAAATGCTCCACTCCTGATATCACGACCAATCAGTCTTCAAAATGTGTAATGAAACTCCATCTGACTAATGAGCTAATCAGATGAAGTTTGACTCTAATCAAGTCAGAATGGCCATGCTAATCATGCTAATCAGACTATCACTACCTCGCTATCAGCAGATGTGCACAACAAAAACTACCCTAACAACAGCTAACACACAGCTGGCGTGCGTCCTAAATCACCACCGCACAGTTCATATACAATACACACGTCCTGTTACACATGGATGGCTATTCTCTTTTGATTACATCATTAGGCGATGAAATTGACCATAACCATTCGTACACTGCTATTATCATCATTCTGCGATGTTCAATAAATTGTAGGCTTTGTTTAGAGATGAGCTATTTTGGTAAACCTCTCATTTAGCCACAATCTGCTTGCTCTGGTACTTTTCTATATTTCCCAGAATTACTTTGAGCATCCCCTCAGAGAGAAAAAAAAAACACACACACACACACACCATGAATATGACAGCTCAGGGCCCAGGTTCAGTGGAGAAAGCACTGAAGCACTTCAGGCTGTCAGTGCTTCACTTAAAAGGACAGTTTGACAAGGATAATGGCAACATTACAGTAGTGACCTTCCACGTCTAAAATGCCTGCACCACTGTGGTTTAGATTACAGCAGCTAGTGTACTAGTGCATGTAGACCCACCATCACAGGGCGAAACTGTGTTACATTTGTCCCATCATTCTTTTAGTGTCTAATATATCTCGTCATGTATTGATTCCAGAAGTACTTTGAACATTAATGGAAAGCGCAATCAATTTTGACTGCGTAACCTGCGCTGTTTCCTGATAGTGTTATTCATACGTTTTTGAAATTTCAACTTCTATTCAGACATTATGACTGTCAAAAACATTCACTTAGAAAGCTATTTAAAGTCTAGTTCTTGTTCTGCCTAATTATTTCATTTTTTCTACTTCACTGGTAAATGAGATAAAGTGAGGTAAGATGTGAGAAAAATAAAACACCGTAAGAAAACTGTGATTTTTACTTCATATGCTCACATTTACTCTCAGCTGATAATTAACTGGGTTTATTACCCTCCTAAAGTTGTTGAATAACGAAGCTGCAGGATGTGTCCATAGATACACTATCATAAAATCAAATGAAAGAAAACTATGTGGAACTCAATGCTCTCTTGCAGTGTGAAAGTTTCGCCACATGCACACCTTGAAGACAGGTGTGTAGACCTTTCTGTGTGAACCTCAGTCAGGCACCTCTCTTAATGCCTGACTAAGGTGTATTAGCAAAACATACCGGCTTTTAAACTACACATATAAACTACACACTGTGCAGGAGAGGAGAAATTTTAGTCCAATCGCCTTACAGCGTGGACTAGTATCTGTGGTGGAGGGGAAATAATTCGTCAAATGCACACATACTGTCCTCTTCTAGGATCAGTGGCCTGAAGCGCACTACTACTACTACTACTACTACTGTATACAGCCACCCGTCCACTATCCACCCATCAAACCTACCTGCACATGGGCCTGAATTTGTGGATAGTGGTGTATGAGCGGCACATGTGGGGGAGTTTCGACTGAGTGAGCTGTCCAGATATACGTGTCATTGGGCCACGGCCTGCTTGCAGCCTTGCACTTGGCTTTGCTCTTTGTGGGACTCTTCTTCACGCTGTCCCTCAGGTTGGGGAACTTCCCTCGGGAGCCCCTGGTGACCAGGGTGGTTGGTAGTGTGCTCCAACCATATCCGCCCAGCCCTGAACACAGGGGGAGCTGTGGCGAGTGAAAAGGGTGGATGGACAGTGACTGGGAGGCATGAGGAAGAGGAGGAGGGCAGTGGTGGTGGTGCTGATACTGCTGGAACAACGAGTGGTGAGTGGGCGAACGGAGCTGCATCTGCTGCTGCTGCTGCTGCTGCTGGTGGTGGTGGTAGAGTTGATGTGTCGACTGTGAGGAAAGCAGGTGACTGGGTGAGGCTAGAGGATGGCATTGTTGCTGGTTTTGAGGATGATGCTGCAGCTGATGATGACTCGGCGACAGGTGAAGCTGATGGTGGCTTGGCGAGTGCAGGAGGTGATTTGGCGATGTTGGAGCCAGCTGGTACGTTGGCGACGGCGGAGCCAGCTGATGACCTGGAGACGTCGGTGCTATGTGGTAGTAGCTCGGGGAGGGAGAAGGAAGCAGATTTTTTGGGGAATGGGGATGGTGCTTCGGTGAGTGCAGCGGCGAATGTTGCAGCTGGTGATTTGGCGTCTGGATTTGCAGCAAATTCTGGTTATGCTTCGAGTGAGAGAGGCTCTTGCCTGATTTGGCCTTTCCTTTGCCAGATTTTCCCTTAGCGGAGCCACTGCTGGGCTTCTTTGGGCTACAACAGAAGTCATGGCTGTGGAAATAAGTGGTCATAACTACAGAAAGTCAACAGGATATCCTCCTGTCTTCTCTTATATTTCTATCTCACTCTCACCACATTGTCTCCTTTACAGAGATGCCAAAAGGAATTAGCTCCTCAGAATCACTTGTGTCCGAAAAATGTAGGTCATGGCTCTACAGAACAACCAATCCTCCTTTATGTCCAGTCCAAAGTTGTTGTCCCCGCCCTTCCACTCTCTTTGCCGTGTGTCTCAGCGTGTTAAGATCATTGGACAATCAGAAAATTAAAAGATAATCCCTTCTTTGTAGGCATCGTTTCCATGTCTTCTCCATTATGGATTAGACCATCCACCATTCCTGAAAAGCAGTGCGATATTTAACATTTGGCCTCTCTGTTTTCTTCCCTCAGGAGCACACTGACCCTCTCACCATCTCTCAGGGTTTCAGGGTCAATCGTAGGATAAAAGGTTCAGGGTCAAGATGAAGCAGCAGGACCACTTGGGACAGGTTGAGCCTCCCTTCAGACCTGGTTTCTATTTCCTAGGATGATTTCTCTTTCTTGTTCCACGATTAAGCTCCACTGTGATGGTCAGTCACTCGGAGTAACTCATGTTGTCCACCTATGTTGCTGCACACTCTGGGTTTGAAGCTGAAGAGTTAGTCGCTCTGTAGATGATGCAGTTCGATTCATGTGTTCCCAAAGAAAAGTAGAGAGTACCTGAACTCAGATTAAGATTCCAATGTTTGATTTTCTTTTCAGTCAAAGTTACATTTGTTTTTCTTCTCTCATCTTGTCTTGTTTAGTCTTTCTGTTGATTTAGTATTAGGCCAAATGTCTATGCACAATCTCTTTCTCAGCCTCTCCCATCCTTCTATGCTGCCTCCCTCTCCGGTGTCTGTCCCTCTCGCTCTCCAACTCTCCCTCTCTCTCTCTCTCTTTCCCGGACCAACCAATTAGGGACTTCCCTGGACTCCTGCACATGACAGCAGCCAGGCATGACTAATCGATAGGCAACCAGGGACAGTGATACAGTGCTCAGTCAGTGTGTGTGTGTGTGTGTGTGTGTGTGTGTGTGTGTGTGTGTGTGTGTGTGTGTGTGTGTGTGTGTGTGTGTGTGTGTGTGTGTGTGTGTGTGTGTGTGTGCAATGAATGGAGAGCTGTGATTGGTTGAGGCGAGTCCCTTCCATCAACCTTTGTCTTGTTCTTTTAAAGCATCACAAGGCAGGCTGGGTCAGCTGAAATAAAGTCTATGAAATGCCTGCTGTGAAGCTGTGTGTGTGTCTCTACGCGTTGGCCTACTTCCTTTTCATAATGTATCTGTGTGTGTGTGTGTGTGTGTGTGTGTGTGTGTCCAGATGTATTTACCCATTATGTGTCTGTGTGTCAAGTCTCCAGTCTCTGACATGTATATGCACACCAACAGAGACTCCAGGTATAGTGAAGAGTCTGTTTATATGGATTCTCTGATAAGATAAGCCATGAATTAAATATAAATATCAAACTTGAATTTTGAATCTCATTAATTTCATTCAGTTGTTAGTCACACAAACTTCTTGTACGGTTTGTTTAGCCTGTACATCTATAAACCCACACAGATGACTTTCATTCTTTTGCCTTATTTATTGTTTGGAATTTTTCCTAGAAAAGGAATAACTTAAATAATTTATTGATTGTTTTAGTAGCTGCAGATAGATTTTTCAGGTGATCCACTGAGTGTTTAATTGCTTCAACTCTAGACAAATTGAACCTCTATCATTCATACTGCTAGATGGAGTCGTGTGAGAATCAAATCGTTCCCATCATATCTACATCCTCAGCTGTAATTGGCAAGAATAATCCAAACCACCTGTGTGGGTATGCAGAGAACTTAAGGGAAAGCTAAACATAATTCTGTTGAATACTAAGTTCATTATAGAAAAAAATTTACCAGCCTTATGATACAGCATAGCAATGAACAAATTTTATTCATAGTTGTATCAACACCATGCTCCAAACCACCTATCAATGAATTCCTCAGTTATTCAGCTTACATTTACATTTAAATAGTTATAGAACAAAAACACAATAACCAGGAAACAGTAATATTTTTCATATCAGATTAATTATAGCTCCTGGCTGCCTACAGCTGGTATTTAGAAAAGAACAAGAGCTGCCATTGTTTTGTGCATAGAGCTGGGAAGATACACACACACATACCTATCTGTTTATGGTTATGAGGATCACATCTTTATAATGTCAGCTAATATATGCCACAACTCGCCCCAAACCACCCTGATAAGAGGGAGTGAGGGAGGCACATAGACTGACAGACGGGCCACATTAAAAAGCAGCACCCGATGTGGAGAGCACAAAGAAATGAAGAGAGAGTGAGGGCGGTCGAGAGGAAGCCTGTTATAGCCGCCCAGTGTGTTAGCGGGTATGTGTGTGTGCTCCCTGTGTAAAGTGCTGCTAGCGCTGCAGGCTAACCGCTCAGTCAGGAGAGGATGAGCAAGGAGAATAGGCTGTTAGCATCACAGCGCTAAATGAAGCCAGCACTAATACAGTGCTAGAGGGTGGGGTAGACAGGGGTGGGGGCTGCTGAGAAATGAAAATGCACGGACGGGGTGGAGGGTGGTTGAAGACAAGAGATAGAAATGAGGATAGGGAGTGAGGCATCTGAAATGAACAAAGCTGCCCCGGAGGCTTCGGCTCAGGGTTTCAGTGTCAGAGGAGTTGTAGTTTAAAATACCACAGTTTTATGAAGCAAAATAACTACTATATAAATAACTACTATACGTTTAACTCAATGATTGGTTTGATTACTATCTTCACAACAAAGAAGTGACCAACAGGAAACTATGCCCTCAAATTTTGTGAGACTTCTGAGTTAGCGTGTCCTCTACCAACACTTCGTTTAGACACAACTCTGAAACAAGAGTTATTAAATAACACATCAATTAATTCAGTTCTGCAAAACAATCTGCTTAATTGAATCCTCATTTTATGTTCAATGTCAGACTGACCCAACAGCAGTTTAAAAATGCAGGCAAGAAAAAAAACATCCTCATTAATTGAGCAGCAAACCCTTTCCACTGCACTTAATTAGTGTCATTGATATATTAATTAGTCTAGTGAACACGCACATATGTTACTCTTTACCAGTCTTTCTGATTTGGAGTGAAGTTTAGCCACTTTTTTAGCCACCAAAAAACTAACACTGCTCTCATGCTGTTGCCTAAGCACCTTGATTAACAGCAAAATAAATCAAATTACATTTACCCATATTCTTTGAGACAATGCAATTCCCATCAGTCTAACTTGTGACAAGTGTCACATCCTCTGAGCACTTGCAACCTCTTTGTTATCACTCCCTTTCCTTCCTCCTTCCTTCTTATCTCTAACCTCCTCAGCATTTTAACTTAAAAACTGATGTCAAGGGAAAGCAGACACATTACAGGGAAGTAACATCTTGGCCAGGGGCTCTGGTGATTTGTGTAAAGCATCCAACAAAAATCAATTTATTGGGATTTTCCAACTCCTCCGTCTGCAGGGAGACAGGGTTGAGGTACTAAATGTCACCAGCAGGGGGGCCTCAGACTCCACAGACAGACATGCTGTACATGGAAGTGATGATGATGCTACTCCACAGTACTGCTCCGTCATCATTACTGAGTTATTTGTTGCCGCTGCCTGATATTATCCGCACTGATTGACAGCATGTATGAGATCATACGAAGACGCTGCTGCACTGTGTGTCCAGTCAATGCCCAGATGACTCTCAGATAAATAATGGTGGAAATACAAGCACACAGCAGCAAGGGGGTTAAATCCAGTTTGAGCTTAACGTCTCAAAATAATGCACTATAGCAAGCAGTATATAAAATAAAATTTAAAAAATCACAATCCAAACCATTAACCAAATCATGAAAGCTGGTGTTGTGTTAGTACCTGGTTGGTTAGTATCGGTGATTAATTTTAACACTGAAGGCAAAGTACTTTTTAATTTCTGACTAATGTTTTGCAAATGTACACTGGAGCATGATGCTATTTTAGGTACACTGATGTTAAAGGGAAACAGGATATTACTGCAAATGTTATGCCAGTGTAATTATGTAGTCTAGTCCTTAAGAATATTAACCAAATACCTCCCAGTGCTGCAGAACTGTTAACAGCATTCCACTGAAATCATTTACACATACGAGCTGGGTTTACTTTTCTTATATGTTAATAACTGAAGCAGAGCTGAAACTGATTTTCATTATTGATTCAACTGATAAATTAATCGATTTATTGTTTGCTCTATATAATGTCAGAAAGTAGTGAAAAATGTCTGTTGTAATTTCAAACTGCAACTGGTGAAGTATCCAAGTTGCTTGTTTTATTCAACCACCAGCCCAAAACCCTGAGACATTCAGTTTTCTATCACATATGACAATAAAAAGCATCAAATCCTCACTTTACAAAATGTCTCAAATGATTTTCAAAATAACTGCCAATTAATTTTCTGTTGAATAACTGCATAATGGCTGCGGATACACATTATGTCTGTATGGAAGAGACTGCATCTCGACACGACAGAGCTGTGGTCTCCATGGATCTGGTGGGTGATCAGATATGTGAGGTCACAGCCTCAGATCTTCATTATCATATATCACACCAGCAGCCACACACAGCATGGCAGAATAAATCAGTATTCACTCAGAGAGTCTGTCATCATCAGAGCTGGGATTTGTGTTTGGGGTGGGAGGTTGTGATGTGGAAGGCAGCACTATTGCACAACTCGACATTTATTACCAAAAATGATTGAAAAAATAATGTGTATTTGGACCATCTGCATTTAAATTAAAGCTGAGCTATTTCATATTTTATGTTTGTGATAATGAATAGATAGAGGTAAGATGGAGAGGCTTGAGCTTCACTTAAGCAGGGATGGTGTAATGTGAGGAAAAAACATTTACAGAACAAAACCACAGAAAACATCACTGACGTGCTTTTAAAGCTAATGTGTTAACCAACAGTTGCCTTCTTAAGCATCCAGCAGAGAGAGACAGCATCCACTTGGAGTCATGTGTGTGGATTATTTTTTGCAGCAGGTTTGCTCTACACCAAATTCTGAGAAAGAAAGTTTGGGACTTAAGCTTGGCTTTCTTCACCAGCCACAAATTTACTCAGGTTTCTCTTCTGCCTTTTTATGCAGATAGAGTGGTGGATACTCGGCTTGTATGAAGCAGTTTCATGGAAACAACTTTAAGATGCTGCAAAGAGCCATGAAATTCAAGAAATATGTGGTTCAGTCACTTAGCCCAAGATTAGCCACTAAAGAGGCTGAAGGCCACTTAGGGCTATAGCCCATAGAGGTCTGTCATTGAACAGTCTGAGGAAATACTGTACACTGAATCCACTGTATCTCAGTGGAGGCATATGGCAAGTTTTTGGTTCTTGTAGAAAAAGGTGGAACTACAGACAGTTTGTCCGACTAAATAACGGCTTCTTGAGGACTCACAAGACCTACCTGTCCCCCAGACTGCACAGCAGAAATGACTGTAAAGTGGAATGTTGAGCTTCCTGTGCAGAAAGCTTGACTGTGATTTCTAATAACTGCAAAAGTCTTCTCAACTTCCACATAAACACAGAATAAAAACACTTGTTGAGTTGGGTGTTTGCCTCCATCTTTACCCCCACACACAGTTGATCACTTGTGCTGACTTTATTAAATTCCTAATGAATTATTTTACCTGGTGAAAGTCTGAGGACCAAAATTAGTGAGTGAGTAAGTGGGAGTTTTGGGGTTTCTTCAGTAAGATTTTTCAATCCTGTGCAACTTTTTGCTGTGCAAGAAGTTTGTCTGAGACAAATAACAAAATCACCCCAACATGTATGGAGCACTCAAAGACAATTTTGTACCAAAGCTCATGACAAATTTGTGATACTTTGAGTCGTGGCTGTCTTTATGACTTAAAGTGATGAGACGGCTGTAGTTTTAGCCGTGTAGCATAGCCTAAAATCAAAAGAAGACATCTCTGAAAGAAGCTTTTGTTTGCTGTAATATGCAATGAAGTGCAGGCTAACAACCTCACTCATTAGTCCAAATACCATAAGCAGGGCTATTACATGCTGTAACTGGATCTGAGTTGGTAGTGGGGTCAGCAGAGGTGGAGCTGAGTCTTCGATGCTCTGTCGAGCAGATCTCAGGTGACCCTCCTCCTCTCACACTAACTGTTGCCCTCTGGAAGTGGTCCTACTGGTGGGTAAGATCACTTTCTCAGGTAACTGAGTGGCTCATTCGACATGCTGTCCAGACTACAATACTCGCTCTCTTTTCTCATCTATCTGTGTCACCCTCTGTCACTCGCTCTTTCTGGTGAAAGCCTAGCTTGTCCTCTGCTGGGCAGACTGGTTGTGTCTCACTCCAACTGTAAACCAAAGAATCAGAGTCAAGTAATTCTGCTGTAATGCTATTCTCTGTTAAGGATATGGTCTCAGTGTCTGTTACAGTCTCTTCTCCTGTCTGTCTAGGTGTCTACTGTGTCTGCCAGCATCCAGATCTCTTCCTCCATGACTTAATTAGAAACTGTTTGCAGAGTCTCGGGATGCCATTGCTGGCAGAGATCAAGGTGCTGCAGCAACACATCACAAACATGATTTAGAACTAAACAGGCTAACTTCCAACACTGCAGTGTCTATTTGTCAAGTGCAGCAGTTGTTCATTAATCCTCCATCTCCATCTGTAACTTATTACAATATAACAATAACAGGCTCACATCACAGGAAACAAAGGCAATGCAGAAATATGACATTGATAATAACTTCTGACTGTCAACTTATCTTCTGATTATCTTCCCAATGAATTGTTCTGTCTAAAAATCCCCAAAAAGCGGAGAAAAATGCTCTGAAAGTGACATATTAAACTTCTGCACATTTAAGAAGCTGACAATAGCAAATGTTTGTCATTTCAGCTTGAGAAATGACTGAAGGTTGATTTATTCTCAGATGATTGACTAATCAATCAGTCTACACACTGCTTTTCCTCTAAATGACAGAATAACTGCAAACAAGGCAATTCCCTCCCCCACAGGTCAAATATAAACCTCAAGTCTGAGCAACAAAGTCACATTACGAGTTCTTTTTATTTGTAACTTCAGTGCTCCTTGTTGAGCACAGGTCCACAGACATGATGTATTTTTATTAAAACCTCCAGTAACCAGTACACTGTTTACCAAGATCTCCTAATAAATTTAAAGCAAGTGTAGTTTTGTTGTCGCAAAGCAACATTTAAACTCAGACAGTGAAAACCTGACGTCACAGCACAGCTGGTCCTGGTTGGGCTGGTGGAACCTTTCTTGAGGCAGGATCCTTACTCCTTTAACCAATGGTGATGTTGAGGTCTGTCTGCGTCATAGGATGCCACAGATTTTCATTTCATTCGATTTTAATTTTAATCAAGAAAAACACACTGATTGGCCAACAAGGAGGCACAACAATTACAGGTCAAGAGGGGCAGAGCGGTGACTTTTCCAACTAAAATCTGTTTAACTGTAATGATCCTGTCACTTACAGTAACACGTCCATGTGTGACTGAGGTACAAATACCACTCCACCTGGTAATATCACACCAGCAGACAATGCAAGATAAAAATCTGACTCTCTAATGAAGCAAAGATATGAAAACGCAAAGCTTCATCATCATCATCATTTATATCCAGTTATGAAGTCTTTAGGTGGTAGCAGTGAATAGGTCAAGCCTTCAGTAGTGTCAAACCATTCCATACTAATTACAGGAAGATAGATGGAGCTGTCATTGTGTTGTGTTCAGCCTCATTAGTTAGCGGTCATATTAAGTGATTGCTCGTGGTCAGCTAATCTGTGTTGATTATATCAGCATAGACAGAGAACAGGCTGGAGGTAGGAGACTGCTGGAGAGGGAGGAGAGAGTGTCTGTGTGGAGACGTCTGTGTGTGTGTGTGTGTGTGTGTGTGTGTGTGTGTGTGTGTGTGTGGGAGAGAGAGAGAGAGAGCCGATATGCAAGCTTCATCCCACACACAGAAGGTGACGCAACACCTCACATACTCTCAAGCATCACAAATGTAATGCACTGCTTTCTGCTACAATACTGTGTGTGTGCGTGAGTGTGTGTGAGTGTGTGTGTGTGTATATGTGTTTTACCTGTGTGTGAGTGTGCAAGCATGTGAGCAAGTAAACTAATAATCTAAGTTTATATACAAACTCATCTACTGTTCTCTCTCTCTCTCTCTCTCTCACACACACACACACGCACAACAACACATGTCATGCTCTGCTTCTCTGCTCGGTGATCAGCATAGCAGCATCACCATGACAGCAGCTGATGCCGCCCGCAGTCGTGGCCAGCATCAGAGGAGGAGCTCATTGGTTGCCATGGACAACAGGGGGTCTAAGTTGTAAACATTTGCATGAGCCCCTCCCACTGATGACATCACCTCCATGACTATCAGCATTAATTTAACAGATAAAAACATCTGAGGACTTCTTGCTCTCAAATTTAAAAAACGAGTGATTTATTTAAAGAAAGACAAACGTGAGTGATTTTTCCCTTAACTGCTGCTGTGTGGCAGCACAAAGTGGAAGCTGATCGGGATCAACCAAAGACGGCAGTACACTTCAGTCGTGGTGCCTTGAGGGTTTCGAACAAGTCTGAACACGTTAATGTTTCCAAGTCATTGCTTTTAACCTTCAAGTTGCTCCAATATTTATTCCCACATGATATCAGCACAGCACAGGCATGGGAGAACAGGGACGAGCACTGGTGCTGCACAGCTCTGTGCTTTATAGACAGACACCAACAAGACAGTTCTATAAAAGGACTTCTTGTACATTTGTTTTAGCTCTTGTGTTATCCATCTGTGGCTCTCTTAACCCTCTATGATTTCTGAAATTGGATGTTTGTTTCTGTAAAGTAAATGTAGTCTAACTCCTGCACTGCGCCATTTCTATGGCGATGATGTAAAGTTTCTGAGTGAGCAAAGACTGTGGGAGGTGAAAATTCACAGTTATGGTGTGAAGGCACAAAAATACAACTCTTACTTTGGTTTATGACAGACTGCCCACTCAGCAACAGATGATCTATAGAAGTAATGTTGCAGAGGGTGTGATTGGGTTTCATAGTGTACAGGTAGAGATGGATCCAGTTCCTGCTTCAAGACAAATGCACCTAAATTTGCTGCCCACTGCCACTATCAAAAAAACAAACAAAAAAAAAAACAGATCTGAACAAAGAACTAAACAGAGAAAACTAGAGAAGCCTACACATGCACAGTGGTATCCCATGAGGCACAGGGAAAGTGGAAAGTGTTCTTAGGCAGCAGGAGGATAACGAGCCACTCTCTACAGGGGGGAGGAGTGTGCCGGGGAGAGTAGGTTGAACTCTACTGTACAAACACACTTTGCAGTATGGTTGAGAGTGTTAATGACGTGTCTCATGTTTTCCATTTCAAAAATGACCAAATGACACTTCAAGAACTCGTTCTGGACTTGTGATAAAACCAAAATGTGTTGTGATATACAGGTGAACTGTCTGGGTCTAAGCAAAAACTTCCCTTGTGTATAATATCTTTTAAAGTTTAAAAACAAATTCAATTTTCAAGACGTCTCTTAAGTTGTTTTTGCTGAGTGGAAACATCTGGCAAACTGTAAATGGAAGTAGTGATACCAGTCTGGCTTACTTACTGTTGATTCTTAATCTACACAAAGGTCTGATGGCTTGTTCCTGTTTATCTAATAACCAATACTGATAAAGTGACTGATAAACTGATACGCAGTCTGAGTCTGTCGGGTGACTTGATGTGTGCTCTTTATGTTGATGGATACATTATTATCTAAGAGAGTAATGTGCATGATATACTTACATTGCCTGCTTTCAGCTAATAGGCTATCATATTTCTCTCACAGTCCTAATCAATCACTGATTCTCTCCTTCAGTGTCTCTCTCTATCTATCTATCTTTCTCCCCATCTCTCCTGCTCTGTCCATCCCTCTCTACCTCCATTTCCTGTGGCCACTAAACACCTCTTTAAGGCTTTTAGAGCTTGTTTCAAGAGCCAGGATGACTTTCATACCTCTGCTTTACCTCACTCATCAATTATACAGGGACAGTGTGCGGGCTATATGAGCGTATATAGCTGACAACAAAAACAACAGAGAAGAGTGGGGTTAACCCTTTATCTGTGATTACTGAGACTGATGATCTCAGGTGAAAATATGGTATGAGATCCAAAACACATAAATAAGATATGACACTTTGCTAAGCTGCACTGAGCTCCTGAGGCGACATAAAATCTGCATTTTGCAAGAGATGGTAGGAATTCACTTTAATGGGAGATAATCAAACTAAAATTGGCTGCCAACACCGGAGCCACTGAAACAGACAGATTGACTGGTGGGCTAATGGCACACGGCATCAATACCATTATTGCCAGCAAGGCAGAGATTTAGCAATAAGATGCTGTCCAGCAAGATAAAGCACTAGGTCCGGACTCTAACACGTTCCAGACTTCTACTTGTCACATTGTTTTGCTCTATATTGCTTTTGAGAGCTGGACTAGATAATTTGATTATAGAGCAATGATTGTTGGTCATGACGGTAAACACTTCCACACTAACACACATGAACTCACAGAAAGAGAATCACACACATACAAACAAACAGAATTTGGAAAGTGTAACCACATCAAACCAGGAAATCCAAAAATCACCTCTCTCTCCCATCAACAGGGCAAACAGCTGTGTGTGTACATGTTTATTGTAATGGCCTATCAGTCATGCACTAAGTGCCTTAGACAGGAAAATGGCAACACCTTGGGAAAACACTGGCCAGTATGATTACTGCAAAGGGGTGGGGGACGAGAGTAAACTTTTTCCATGGGCCAAGCTGTAAATCTGCAGACAACTGTTAAAGTGCTGCAGGGCTGAGCGATGTAAGTGGCGCCCCATCCATTCAGATCAATAATGCAGGTTTGAATCCAGTAGAGACATTACTGTGTTTGTCATCTGCAGTCCAAAAAGTGTGTTCTATCTTTCATGGAAAACAGATAAATACAGTAAAATAAATCATCATTATTTCTATCGTTCACACAAAGAAGTAGCCGTGATGATGTATTGTCAAAACTGCTCAAATGTCCATTAGTTTATGCTCTATACTGCACTACTACATACTACACTGTACTTACCTATTAATAACAGTGTAATTAAGGTGTCAGGTTCTCACAAGTTTATTTTCAATGTTTTTCGTCCTCATGTGCACAGATTTTAGTGAGCAAGCATCTCAGGGTGTGAAAACACATTTAACAGGGTTTCTCTTCACAAACTGGGTCCTAACGCAATCACAAGAGCAAATTCTGGGCATCAGCTCACAAGTATGTCACCAAATGACTCTTACAATTTTGTTGGGCAGAGGCTCAAGCATAGCGCTTTAACTGGTGGGTGAATACAGAGAAGGAATGCAGTATCAGCAGGTGGAATTTGGGTGGGACCCAATAATGGCCAATCACATCAGCTCACGGCAGCATTTCCCTCATGGGCCACGAGTTTATGCCAGTTCCTCCTCCGAGAAAACTCTTCTTCTCACAGAGATGCAACGTGCAAGGCAGAGCATCTTTAATATTAATAAGAAAGACCCCAAAATATTCTTCCAAGGGCAGATGATGTGCATTTTTAATGCACATGAAAAAGTGAAAAAGACAACAGCTACACATCAAACAAACCTACATGAGAGGAATTTAAGTTATTTTGAAGATTTGTCTGTGTGCAAAGCTGAGCGATTGGCTTTCGGATGGAAAAGGTGCTTTGAATTTAAGAATCTGAAGAGACAGAGAAGACTTTGATGCATTATTGAAATTTGCATAATGTAATTACTGTGGCTGCAGCGTAATTTTTGCAATATTTTGGTGAAGAGAGGAGTCTTGCAAGAGGCTTAAGACAACTTAAAACAGTTTACTGCCGACAGCGACTGCAGAGGGAACCCATGTTTAGATCCTCATAACGGAAGTCGCACTCCTGTCCTTGTGGGGCCTTAGTGGGTTGCTGAATTGCTATGGTTATTAATTAGGCAATTTCTGCAAGCCGCTGGTGTTATAATGCTAGCTGAGTAAACCAGTGTTCTTTATGGCTTTCGTTAGCACCATGCATCCTGCGACTTCAGCACTGAAATGGGGTGAACACACATGCTTTTCTTTTTAAACCCACCCTTAATAAGGCTTGATGTACCATTATAACAGAAATGTAGCATCATTAAAGGATTTTTTCAGCATGTGGGAAAGTTATTATAATGGTGATGTAAAGGAGAGTAAATTCTAATTAAACCTGGATTTATACTTGATATCGACTGCAGCCCCACTATAGACAGGCTACAGCATAGGTTTTGAATTACAGTTCAGCATCTATTTCATCCATTGACAGCAGCACTGGGGCACATGACGTGTGTATCATTCATGATCTAGCTATATCATGCTGTAATTATATTTCCCCACAGAAACTGAGTTCACTTTGTAATATAGAGTGGGCTATGCATTTACTAGAACTGTATTACATCGTATTGTATTACATACATGAATTACATTGTGGTTACCTCTATTTGGCCTTGTCTAATGGCAATCCCTATGATTATATCTTTATTTGTTTACGTCTTTATTAAACTTCCTCAATGCTGTCTTTTCCTTAAATGTTCTCATCCAGCACTGGAAAAAAACAAGCAGCCCAAACCGACCAGTCACAGTTCTTATGGTCTTCATGTGATATCTCTACTTATATATATATATATATATATATATATATATATATATATATATATATATATATATATATATATATATATATGCACACATTTATATCAGAATTCCTAATGCTGATTGTGCCATTATGTAAACAAAGGAATCGTACAATCATGTGCTGAGAGTGATTCCTCAGGTCAGCCTCACACCTTCCCTTTTGCATGGTAAGATTTCGATTTCAGTGTCGTCTTTGCAGCTGGTGCCACTGGACTGCTCAACTAAATGATGGCTTTACCATGGCAACACACCGGCTCTCTGGGTCTCTTGCACTATGCCAGAGCACATTTCCATGACAACACTATCAAAAATCTCAAACACAAATGGAGAGCTGCTTCAACTTTAATCTAAAACCTGCCTGCTGACCCTGACTGTCTCTCTGTTTTGGCTAAGAAATTGTAACTAGAGAATGTTTGCTAATGTAATGACCAGCCCCGAGTATGTACACACACACCCACACAACAAAAACCCAGGTTAAATTACATGCATCCTCCTCTGATCCCCTACCACCCCTCAAGCATAAAGCACACTCACTCACACACACACACACACACACGGTCTGTGACGTGTGTGTTACCTGACTAGCAGTGATACAGTCGGTGAAGGCACTCCTCCTGGAGAAGAACGTAAGGAGCTGCTGCCAGCGAGAGGAGGACGTGGAGGGGGAGGAGGAGGCAGGAGAGGAGGTGGAGGGGGAGGAGGTGTGGGGAGGTGCCAGCTCCTCCGAGGAGCCCCGCTTGGGCCCCAGCTTCTGTTTGACTCCTAGGCCCGCCCCTTGACCCCCGGACGCCCCGCCCACCCTCGCACTGCGGGGGTACAGTGTGTTGTTGCCGAAAATATAGTTCATGGTCTGTCCTGTCTGCTCTTCTCTTAGACAGACAATGTAGAGTTCATGTTGTAGTTCTCCACTGCTTCATCTCCAGCTTCTCTCCTCTGTCGCTTCGCTCTCTCTCCTGTCTCTCAAGCTCTTTTGATCTTGCTGTCAGATATACGGTCCAACTCTTCCCTCTTTCCTCTCACCAGTTTCAACTGAAGATTATGTTGCTATTTTTGATATTTTCATCTTCTCTTGTCACTTTTCTCTTCATAAAATCTCTTTCTTTTCCCTTTTTTCTTCTTCAGCTCCCTCAGGGACAAGACAGCAGCTGGCAGATCAAGAGATGAGGAGGAGGAGGAGGAGCAGGAGGAGGAGATAGAAAGTGCAGGGCAGGTAGACAAAGTCCTCTTAGAGTTGGAGCATCAGTCCATCTATCAGGGTCTCTGTACATCTGTCCACCATTCAATCCATTCGCCTGGCTGTCTTTGTTGTCCGTCCATCTGTCCATTGTCGCATCTTCTCTCTAGCCAGGAGAAATGTCCACCATCCCCATCTCTGAAAGTCCACAATCTCCTCTCTTCCACTCCTTTCTTTCCTCTCTTCAGTGAGGAGACAGAGTGAGGGGGAGCGTGGGCCAGGCAACGACAGGATATGAGGATTGATTATTTAAGGGAGTTCACTCTTTCTCGCTGTCTTTCTCCACCCCACCTCTTCCTCCCTCCCTCCCTCCTTC